>NC_088173.1:5973037-6601370 GCF_028769735.1 Zonotrichia leucophrys gambelii | reverse complement strand
TTTCAGTGTACAGATGCATAGTCTTTATTAGGAAATGTCCTCATTAGATCTAGGCTATTGTGTAAAATGGTCAAACAGTCATGGATTTGGAAAATGCCAGGCCTTATGACAAGGTGTACAATTTTTTCTTTTAAAATGGAAATAGCAGGGACTTGCTCTTGTGTCCACTACATGAATATTTTTAAACTACTGGCTGTTGTGCAGTGGAGTATTTTGTTTTAACCCATGAAAATTTAAAGAAAGAAAAATATTGTTGCATAGTTAGCATGTAATGAATATCAATTCTGGATATCTTGAAATATCAGCTGTAGAGGTCTAAATGTTTGAATGAAACAATATCTCCAAGGGGACTGCTCTGCAAAGTATGCACAATAATTTTTCTGAACTTTAGGCAATGTAATGTTGATTTGTACATACATAAAACACAATTTTAAAACAGGCAGGTCTAGAACTCCATTTAATTGCTTGTCCGTTACCATGGTGGAAAATTTCTTTTTAGAAAACTGACTGGAAAAGATCAAAGGCAAATAAGAATAATGAGAGGCATCAGGACATTTAACAATATTTTAGGTATGAACTCTTTCTCAGGCCATCTTTTTAAATTTCTCTTTGAAAAGCTGCACTGGCTAAGAGGGAAATGACAGAAGAAATTACTAAAGGACAAGAAAGATTGACTGTGTTACCTGGAAGCTCTTATCTTTAAAAATAAAGTTTTTCATGATGGTTAATAATGAAAACAAAATAATTGAATGTTCCAAGTGGAAAAATAGTAAAAGTAGGTATTATAAAAATACTGAAAACACAAAGAAAATAGTGTTGTGGATAACATTGCTAAAATAAATTACAAAATTAGAGGAATATGTGAAGCAAAATACAACCATCTCTAAAGCAGAAAGTAAAAATAATAACTATGAATAATCTGAAATTATAGGTATTTCAAATACAGAAAATTAATATTTTGATACTGAGGAATCCCTCTTTTTCATTGAAAATTATTTTTTTCTTGAAAAATTGTTGCAGGAAATTCTGCTATCATAAAGCATAGCAATGTCCGAGGTTGCCTTGAAATTACCATAGAAAGAAGGATATTTTGATGTGGGGAGACATACCTATAACTCTTTTATAGTATGGAAGCTTTTCTGAGGAAAGCATTTTACTTCCCAGCATTACCAAGTATGCTACTTTTGATTAAGACAGGAAAGAATAATTTTCAAATCTACTGTTTTTTACTTATAAAGGAGCTTATTTCCTTTGCCACGGGCTTACAGGCACTCATCATAAATTGCAGGACTTGGTGATGTTGCAAGCAGACATGGCTGCATGAGTCAGCTCCTGCTTCCAGCCCTTGCTAGCCAGGAAAGAGGCCTGAAGCTCTCTTTGGATGACTAATACTCAGAAATCCTTCTAGCATGATGCCACCATGAATACCGACAGCCTAAAAGACTGAAATGGGACTTTATTGAGACATAACGTTGAAGTATTACAAAAACATATCTTTCCTTGATTGGCAGCTTGGTTTCTGATTCATGACAAGGAACTACTGAAACCAAAGATCTGCTGAAGGAATTTGTTGATTTTAACTCATAGAACTCCACATATCTGGCTTAATAAAGGGACTGTGCTTTTTCTCCTTGTCTGGGATCATGACAGCTGCTCATTTTTTTCAATCATGACAGCAAAGCGAAAACTCTAAAATTCTATCATTTTTTGGGAAAACCTGTAGTTTTAATGCAGTTTTCCTCTGTTTATGATTCAGTGAAGACAATGCAAAATATGGAGTATATTAATTTTAAAGTGCTATTTAAAAGAATAATGGACAAATTATATATTGAAATTTATATAAATTTATGAAATTTATATAAATCTAAAAAATTTATATAGTAATTTGGCTAACAGTAGTTTTGTTAAAAAATGGTGTCCTTTGATTCCTGAAAGAGTGCTTACTTATATAATATATGAGTCAAAAGAAACATGTTCTTGCTTTTGCATTACAATAAAACACATAATAGAGGTTTGACCATAATGTTTATTATTGCTACAGCTTTTAATTGTGGCTCGATCAACTTTGGCCCCAGAAATACTGAGCTGAAATACTTTTGATTTATCTCTAACTGCACTGATAACCAATACACCCAAATATAGCTGCACATTTTATTTGATTTTTGTTTCTTCTCCCTATATTTAATGTCTTCCACTTTTTCAATTTAGAGAATCAATTTGTTTTCCATCTGCATTCTACCTCTGTTATTCACATATTGTTGAGCAGGATTAACTTAAAATACATGAAGGAGAATGTCCTCCCAGAATTTTGACTGCATTTTGCAATTTACAATCACCTGCAACTTACAATCATCTTTTGTGACCTGTGACCATCTTTTTTTTGGTCTTGTGTAACTACTCAGTGATTTAGTTGCATGCAGCTCTGTGTTAACAGTGACAACCTCCTTTTTCAGGATGGCATTTCTCCTCTCGGCTGCCAGGGATTTATGGAAAAGAAAATATAGGTCTCCTGCCCTTTGGCATGTGTGTTTCTTGTTTGCTGGCCCATGGAAAAATGTTCTGAAGTGATCCAACATGGCTAGAATAATTTCCTATTTGATTTAATTTGTCCGTGGCTTAGTTGACATCAGCTCTGTTACCACTTTGCTGTTCTGATTTTACAGAGAGAAATTCTTGCCCACATTCCTTCAACTTCTTTATATTTTTCTCCCATGGTGTTCCTTTCAGAAGTTGAAGAAGTAATCAATTGTGTGTAAAAGCATAATCTACTGTAAGTAGCAGTAAATTTTTCTCTTCTCACCTAGACCATGAGTCAAATATTAAGTTCTTGCTCTTATGTAATCTCCCCTCTGTCTACCTCAGAGCTGGTACTGAATTACTTTCTGTTCGAACTTGACTCATCCTCATGTGCCCTCCATGGACCTGCTTCTATAGGCAGATGTGACAAATGCAGCACTTCAGGCTTCTGAGATTTCTGTCTGATCCCATATAAACAATTTAGCTAGCTGTCATACACAGCTTATCTTCAGTTTAGCTTGTGGGAAACCTTTTTTGACTGTCATGTTTGGAGACCTGGCAAAAACTAGAGCAAGAACTGTTTCTTCTAGTTGCACTCGTAAAACTGGTCAGTGCATTTCTGTATTTCCTGGAGCTTTCTGTCAAAGCTGTAAAGCTGTTCATGGTGATGGATTCTGCCTTCTGTTCCACAGATCCTTCTGTGTTGTAGTAAAGTCATGCTCTATGCTCCTAACCCTAAATGACATTGTTAAGTAGTCTTGACTTCACCCCATACCACTGAATTCTCAACAGCATTTTAGTTTTTGCTCTATATACTCGGCAATGGCTTCCTTGCAGTTCAAGGCTTTTTTCAGCCTGCTTGTGCCTTAAGGCAAGGCTAGGAGTGTTATTTCCAGGATATAAGCACTGACCTTTCCTTTGTGGATGCATTTCCTGCCTGCACATGTTCGAGTTCCATGGCAAATGCAAAGATCATCAGGCTTTGTGCTAATGCAGTTTGAAACACTAATAGAGAGCACTGTTCAGTGTAATTCTGGCTCCACTGCAGTCTTGTCATACTGAAGAACCTGGCTCCTAACCTGTGATCTTTTATAATAAAAAATTAAAGCTTTGTTCTGACTTTTCCTTTCTGAATAATTCTTTCCTAAACTATGAAAAATAATTTTTCCCTCTGATGGAAAGCTGTGGTAGCTTGGGCTGATAAACTTAAACATTATTTCTGCTACATTAAAAATACCATTAAAAAAATCATGTCCAGTTGTTTGCTATCCTTATTCACATTTGTCGGAATATTTCAAGGGTATGGCATGGGAATTCAAATATTTAATGCATTCTAAAAGATGTGTCAAAGGCTGGCAAGGGTCAGGATGGTCCTTTGTACAGACATGCAAAACCAAAATCAATTTTTTATTTCTTGGCCAAATTGAGTAATATTTTCTTAAGAATTATAATGCTCCCAATACTTTGATGTTCTTGAGTTGGTAGGTTTTCAGAATCCTTCATATGTTTTCTTACCACTACAGAAATACCAGCCTTATGTGGTAGGTGCAATAGGCAGACAGCTGTAAATGCACTAAAGGCAATTTTCAAGCAGGAATAAAGGAAGTCTGTTCTCAATCTCAATTTTTTTTGTTGGCCAATTTCTTGGCCAATTTCTTTGAATAACACATTATGTATGTATTTCCAACTGTTTATACTTTCCAAGAAGGCAAGTATTTTTATTAACTTGACTGAATACACAATTATCTTCAAAAACTCCTTTGTTAAAATGTAGTTTGTTTCATGAAAACTACTCTATATTTTGTGCATATCTATAAAAGATTGAATTAAAGACCTCATGAGGTCATTAATTTGTGGACCTATCGGATCAGCTCTCATCATGTAGGAGTCTGGTAGGTTTGATTTATATCATGGAAGTCTGAATCTGATGTTTTCACAATGTGAGAGAACGCTGACAAACTTAATTCCACTAGTCTATGTCATCCTTGTAGTATGATAATTAGGCGCCTCTGGAAGACAGAAGAGCAAAAGCACAGCTTTGTTTCTAATTCTGGTACCAAACTTTATGCTCCCTTTTGATAATCTGGTTTTAATACTTGTTTTAAGGCTTTTTATTCCAATTTTATTGGTTGTCTACTTATTCTCTGCTTCATCACTGAGAGAAAGCCTCTAGCATTTTCTCTTGGTATATGCAATATATAGTGGTGACAATATTGTTTCTGAAGAAATACAGGCTTGTATTACAGGTGACATTTATTCAAGATGCCATCCCTTCTTTTTCCTTTTCCTGTAAGTTGCATCAGAAATGGTATGGACTCTTTGGGTTTTCAATTTTCTGAGACACGACATCACAACCTCTACACAAAATGTATCATTGCTTTTGTATAACAATTTACACATACCAATTCACCTCCCCTTATTTCCAGAGGTGCCATATTAAAGTTTCTCTTAGCAAGATGAGTAAACTTGGCTTTTCTGTCTCTTTTTTAATCCTTTCTAGCTCAAGTGCTTTGTTTAAGGGAAGGGAACAGATTTAAACTGCAGCTAGGATTAGAATGAGAATTGGTTTGCAGCTGATCCTTGTGACATGTACCTGCTGGCAGAAGAACTGATGCCTGTGTACCCTTTCTCCAAAGAGTGCAGACAGAAGAAGATGGCCCTTGACTGCATCTATCTCTTCCTAAGACCAAAGACATATGCATCTATTCAAAAAGTGTGAAAAATTTAAGCAAAGCAAAAGGCAGTTGCTGCCCCAAAATTTCTGCGCACCCTGAGAACTATCTTAAGTTGTTCAGTCCCACATCTACCAGACTGTCGCTCTTTCAAGAGGGCTTTGGTTAATTCTTTATAGCAAAATGACACCAAATATATGAAAATATTGTGTTTTCCTTGTGAAACAATAACATATATTTAGCACAGCATCATTATCTATTTCCATCTTTTTGAAAGACGAGAACAACCCTTCCCCCTGGCTCCTGAATGTCAGGATGGAATTAGCTCTCAGAAACCATCCATTCTTTCTCCTTGAAACCTGCCCAGGGAAATAGTAGTAGTTGGTATCAAGATGTATTTTCAGTGCTCCTTTGAGCAGCGTTTTTGTAGCCGGAGATGTAAGGTGTCTGTGTTGTGCGTGTACAGCAGCAGATATTTATTAAAAGTACTGTAGTGTTTTAAATACTTCACCTCCTTTTCAGGGCGCCAGCACTGGTTGGGTTGTCATGGAAACAGCTGAGAACTAGAAACTGGCAGTTGGAATTGCCTCATCTGCTAGTGACTGTGTCCATGTCTAGTCCTGCTTCCATGGAAACACAAGTCAGAGCAGCAAAAGCAAGGTAGTCGTTTCCAAAAGCTGCCTTAAAAATATCCCTGAGCTTTGTGTTATTTTGTTTGTGATCATCTCCTCACCAACTCTGCTTAAGCAGAGCTCTCAAAGTCTGCAATATTTACAAGTTTAACAGATGAAAGAAGAACAAGTCATAAAAAAATAAAGGCATCTGTTCTCTTTGGTTTCCTTTACTGCCATAATAAGTTTTTGGGAGAGAGATGGGTTAACAAATCTTGGCCTGCATAGCTACATTAGCAACTGATTGTCAGAATTACCTTTGATTAATTAGATGCTCTTTCTGATAATTATTGTTCATACTGAGCATGTTAGAAGCTGAAGCATGGTTTATCTGGTTAACTGGGCCTCATTAATTCTCCATTATTACTGAGACATTACATCTCACAAAAAAAAAAAATTATTCAGGTAACATTTTTAGTTTTCAAAATAATTAGCTACAACAAAAGGCCCAAGTAATTTTCAATACCCTTTTATTCCCTCTAAAAATTTAGAATCTATCCTCTCTACAAATTTCTAGGCTTTTCATCTGGCTCTAGTGCTTCTGCTTTGCAGTAGACTTGATATACTTGAAATACTTAGAATTCAAGAGGCTGATAGTAGCTTTCTGAGAAAAGATGCTTGGTTTAGAAAAGGTTGAATGGGTTGCCACAAGTTTAGTTCAAATACCTGTTACCCTGTTGGCCTTCTTTCCTAAGTATAATGTTTTGTTTCAGACAGATGAGGGGCCATTTTTTTCTCTTCTACTGTTCAAGCAAGTCTTCTATTCGTTGTGATTCTCAATGTCTGGAGAAAGGATGGCAACATTTTAGATTATACTTCAATGGAGTAACTTTTTCAGCACTGCTCTGAGGACATCAAAAACTTGTAATATAAAATGCTCCAGAATTCAGGTGCTGCATTTGATTAATTAGCTATTAATCCTGAGGAATTTTGTGTCACAGTTCTTCTAGCTGAAAAAAATAAGATACCATTTGTTTAAAAAAAAAAAATCCAGTTTAGATAGTGGAATAAGTAGCTGTGCATCAGAGCTTAAGATTTTTTTAATAAGATCCACTATTTGCATGGTAGGAAAGTCATCATATCCTGAAGCCTGTGTGTCAAATAGTAAACAAAAAATCCAGTCTGAAATGTTCAGGCATTTGATTCTAAGTCTTTCTGTGAAAAGTCACTACCTACAACTTCTTAGAAGAATATGTTCTACCACTGATTCACCCTTTGGCTTAATACCCTGTCTCTGTATCTTGTAGGTCTCAGATGAATTCCTGAATGTTTTGAAGAAGATAATATAGACAACTCTTTGCCCATGGATTCCTCTGGGGCTTCCTGACCCAACACAGAGGAGCATAGCATAGTTCTGCTTTGGTTTTAGAACTGGTCAGGATGACCTCAAATATGTAGGCAATCAGATGGGTGTTAACTGTATGTTCACTATGTTCTGTGCTTCCCACCACTGATTAATTTCCTCCTTCATTTTTCTCTTTAGCTGATACAGATTTTGCTATTATTGTACAACTCTGAAAATGTATCTGTGGCCCCATAGGCACCATTTTTATGAAATGGAGTAAAAAAAATTCCATTTCATAAAAAAGACAATTTTTTTTTCTCTCCATTTGATATGCATCAGGTGCTTTATTTCATCTGGTCATTAAAATTACTGAGAGCTGCCATTTCTATCTCTATTCTTCTATTTTTTTTTCAGAAGACTTATACTGTATTTTTATTTTATTTATTGAATTCTTGAGAAAAAAGTAAAAAGTGCGTCTGTGCCCTAAACATCTAAGTATCATCGAGAACATGAAATGTTTTTGTAGTTTAGAATTACTTTCCTAATATTAACACTATCATCTTTGTAACATATTAGGTCTTAATGACAAAGTGTTAGGTTGGAAATGAGATCAGAAAACATATTTGCTTTCTTTGGTGTGTATTTCCTTATATTACCTCTTTTTCTTCAAGTTGTGATTTCTCAGAAACTCCTCCCAAATTCAGCATTTTATGAGATGCGTAAAGCTGGAGTTAGAGAATCACCGAATTGCAGTCCTCTTCATAAGTCCTGTTCTGTGCTCAGGCAACAAATGATGCTGGACTATTGAAATGGTTCAGCCAGAAAGCTTTCAAATACAGTGATATTTGAGGTCGCTGTTTTCTTTCTTCAAGAAAGACATAGAATCAGGTCCTCTTACAGATGACTCATTTCTTGAAGCATCTGGGAAACAGATAAGAAAACTGTAGCTCAATCTCTCTTCTAGCTTTTTTCAAGAATGAGTAAATCACTGTGTTTATCAATATTATGAGAAACTTTGTGTCTCACAGAAGATCTTGGGATTGAGTATAAACACAATGATAGATGTGAAAGGATTTGAGAGAAAGGTGGTTTGGGTAACAATGCATGTACCATTTTAAGTCTACCTTATGTTAGTTCCCTTAGTCAAAGTACCTGTGTGCATATCAAAGATTGGTGACCAAATCAGTTTGTCTGCCTAACAGAGGCTTAGATTTTTGATAGATTATTCATCATATAGGAGTTTTAAAAATACTGTCATAGTTAATCCAAAATACTTCTAGATTTAAAGAAAGAAATTGGGAATGTTATTTGCATAGGAAACTCACGATACACTTGGTTCCAATTTCATAAAAATATTAGTGTTTTTTCCCTTATGGATAAATACAGGGTCTCAGCTGTGTGATCTTTACATGTTTCATCTGTGTTTTTCATTCTATTGAAATGAAGATGCAACTTTCTTAAGGTAAGTACTGAGAAACTAATGGGCCTGATCGAATCCAGTTCAAGTGCTGAGAAACTAATGGGCCTGAATCTTGTTCAATATTTCAATGCAATTGTTATTGGGCAAGTTGGCTGAAAGCTTTTTTTGATATGATCCTTTAAAGTATCATGTCACTTTAAAATTTTCATTGTGAGAATGGAAATAAGTAATCAAGCCATCTGTATGTATTGGAAGCCTCTTCCTAAATCTCCCAGTAGAAATTTTGTTCTCTATTCAGACTTTGATATTGCTGAATTTCATATTGCACATCTTTGCAGTTGAAGGTACTTCTCCCAAACCCAAAACATCACCAAAGAAATTTCTTGAATTTTGTTACTTAATTATGTTGAAATTAATATAGAGAAGCTGGATATTGCATGAATGGTATTAGCAATCAGAGTAGGATGCTATTAGGGAAGATACTCAGTATGATTTATCCTGCTCCAAGCCATCTGGAGGCATCTGAATGTGTCACTGGAATAATTAAGAAATATCAAGAACAAAATGGTTTTCAATAAATTTTAATGACAAAACTAATTAGGGGACCATTCCCATAACACATAACAGTCTTTGTGTGTTTCTAATGTGTCACAAGTGACAACTTTTCCAGGATAAATGGCATATTTTGCAAATTCATCTCTGAACAGTATCTTTCTGGAATTTTATTTTTAATTCTAGAAAATGTGGGGGTCTTTTGTGATTAGTGTGTGAAATGCCTGACAGATTTGCTTTCAACACTAGCTCTTTCATATTTTTAAAATAAAAGTCCTCTTACACTGGAAGATGGAGTGGTCTCAGTATTTCTTTAATAAATCTTGACATTTAGTAAATATAGGCTGAAAAAAATCATAGAATCTTAGAATAGTTTTGATTGGAAGGGATGTTTAAAGGTCATCTACTCCAATCTCCCTACAATGAGCAGGAAAATCTTCAACTAGATCCAGTGTCTTGGTGCTGTTTAACTTGACCTTGAACACTTCCAGGGAAGAAAAATGTTCCACCACCTCTCTGGGCAACCTGATCCAACCTGAGTTGGTCTCACTACTCCCAATGTAAAAAACTTATTTCTGTATCTTACCTAAATCAAACCTCTTTAGTTAAAAAACCTTACTCCTTGTATCACAGCAGGTACTGCTAAAAATTCCCTCTCCAGTCTTTTTAGGCCCTGTTTAGCTACTGGAGAGCTACTCTAAGGTCCTGCAGATGTTTTCTCTTCCCCAGGCTGAAAAGCCCCATCTTCCTCAGCCTGTCCTCATAGGAGGGGCGCTTTGAACCTCTGAGCATCCTCATGACCCTTCTCTATCAGTCCAACAGGTCCACATCTTTCCTTTTCAAACTCATCTGACTTTTTACTGGAAACCATTTGATCCTTTCCAGCATGTGTTCCTTTACATGCAGCCAATGATACCTCTATTATGGGTTCTTCTAAACCATTCCTGGTGCCAGCTAGTTGAAAAAAATGCTTCCAAGAATGCAGTATGCGTGCAGTATGATTTCACCAGTCAGCAGTAACTAGTAAGTAATAAATAACAAAGCTGATGTTTTCTTCAGGAGGAAATTATTATGCATAATGTAAACTGAGCAGTTAACGTTCATTAGCTGTGGGCATACATATAAGTCTTGATACTGGTTGAAGTACTTAAATATAACTGGTGCCTGTTAGATAAAAATAATAATGGGTTTTGTATGTTTCCTTCTCCCTATGCTCATTCTATGCACAGAGAAACCTCTATTGTAATGATTAGTTTTGCCCAGTATTTTAAAATGTCATAGCTGAGCTAAGAATCATTTTGTTTTTCTTGGATGTGAGATCAAAGAGTATTTTGTATGGAAAAGCCTATCTGTACATCTGATAGCAATTCTTAGTGCAGAGCATTATGCCATCCATCTGACTGGAACAACCTTGATTCTCTACTCATAACAAAATAGCCTGAAGGATGGTTGTCTCAGAAACACTATGTGTGATCATTATGTCTTAGGGATTATTCAAAGCCTCTGCTCTTGATGGAAATTTTGCAAGTTTCTGCAAGTAGCATAGCCAGGGCCTCACCAGACCAATTGTTGTACTGACTTTGTCTCAGCCTAAGCACTGCCACTGGAAAGAGCACCCTAATATAAGGCAGCAGTGTCATGCTTAAGGCAGGTTATCAGGCACTTCATTTTTTACTCTGTTTGACCTTCATTGTATTAACACATTGAAAGAACAAGCCTAGGAGTACTTAAATCTATTGACACCTTGTGTATTGTTTCTATACCAAAAACTAGTAATACTGAAACATTAATGTAAAGAAAAGCAGAGCTGACCAGATCTGATCCATTTAAGCAAGAAATTCAAACTCCTATACTATTAGGCGAGTGCTTCAAACATGTGTTTCCTCCAATGCTTTTCCTCCAGGCATATGTGCCCTGTACCTGTAAAATATATGTAACTTGAGTCTATTGCAGAACCCCATGTTTAGATGATTTATACAACTAAATTAAAAAATGAATGCATGTGAGCGGATTATGCAATATGTGAAAAGCTATTTTATGCATTTGTTTATGACTTATTAATTATTTATTATAGCCGATCTTACATGAATTTTACAGAGAATGTGCTCCCTAATCCTACTGTGGCTGGAAATCTGACTGTGGCTGGAAAGCAACACTTACTCATCTTTTTGACTCTAATAATGAACTGCTTAAGTAGACAGCTTTTGGCATTCTCTTACAATCTCAAAGAACTATTTAGAAATGTATCATTGATATGAAGTTTGATCATCTTAAAATAATTCAGTTGCCATCAAATTCAGTTTGTACTAATATTCAGTGATAATTTGCATTTCAGGAAAGTATGACTGTAATTAATAATTTTGTGTTCATTTAATAATTATCAACCATTAAAACAAGAGGATTTTTGAAACGTCATCTTTTATTCTTGCATCTCAGATCTACCACCAAACACATTTCTCCTTTTAAGTCACAAGACAAGAACAACATGTATCTATGTAAAAAATGCACTATCCCTGAAGAAAGCTGAAATTTAAAAAATGTTTGTCAAAAAGGACTTTTTTGCAATTTTTTTCCACAGAAACTGAAACTTTTGTTACTTGGTTTGTTTGTTCCATATATCAGACAACTAGGGCATAATAATTTGCAATGCTCTTCTGTAATCTCGCCAAATTAATATTTGAAGTCTGTGAGACTTAAGTTCTCAACAGAGAAGTTCAATATAAAATGCAAAAAACCCTTGCTTACCACCCACCATGATTTTTTCTTCAAATGCAGTTTCTCTGCTTTTATGAAATATGGATAATCTAGCACAGTTATGTAGTAAATTAAATTTTCAAAGTTAAGCTATTTTATACAGATAACTCCTCTAAAAAACAACATTAGAAAGAACAGAAACTCTGTCCTTAAACTGAATATCACAACAACAAGTCCTTAAATGGTTTGCAGTGCCCTCTGTTATTACTGACATCTGGGTACAGTCCAAATTATATTCAGATGCTGGAAAGGACCATGACAATGATATGAGAAATGGAGAAACTACTCTCCGTTTACGAAGAAGAAGAGTAAGATGTCTACATGAAGAAAACTAATGTTCTGTTGGATTTTTCATCCTGTAGAGGTTCCAGGGATAAGCCCATACAGAACAGCTGAACTCTTACCTGCACATGCTCAAAAAGGTGTGAATTCAATGAGGCTGCATCAAAGTGCAGAGATATTAGATATCACAGAGAATCGCAGAGAATTGCAGAGAATCACAGAGAATTGCAGAGAATTGCAGAGAATCTCACAGAATCACAGAATCACTGGGCTGGAAGAGACCTTCAAGATCATTGAGTCCAACTCATGCCCGAACACCTCAACTAAACCATGGCACTACATGGAGTGCCACATCCAGTCTTTGTTCAAACACATCCAGGGATGGTGACTCCACCACCTCCCTGGGCAGGCAATTTCAGTACTTTATCACCCTTTCTGTAAAAATCTTTTTCCTAACATCCAACCTATATTTCCCTTGGTGCAGCTTGAGACTGTGTCTTCTGGTTCTGTCAGTTGCTGCCTGGAGAAAGAGACCAACCTCACCTGACCACAGCCACCTTTCAGGGAGTTGTAGAGAATGATAAAGTCACTCACAGCATTTAAAATTTATTTTAAAATTTAATTTTTCTGTGAAGTTAGATGGATGCCAGATAAGATCTAGGATCAGTTTACTTCCTCCTTGTTTGATTTTTGGACAATATGACACTATAGAAACCTGCATGGGAAAATTGCTATTTTAATGATACCAATATTTTGTGAAAAATTTAAAAAAACAAAACAAAACAAAAAAACCCAAAACATACCACAAAGGTAAAAGTTGTACTGCATAATTTATAGATGTATTTTAAAAATGCATTTTATTTTAAAAATTCATGTAAGTATCTACTCTTCAGACATATCTTTGTTGACAGAGAAATCATTAAGTTATTTCATTTAAAGGTAGAGATTGCCTCAGAGAAATATCAGATCAGATATGTTGGTGAGCAAGTAGCCATGATTCAGTCTTTACAAACATGATGCTACTTATGCAGTATTTGATCTGGATAGGCTATGTTAAAATGAGAATGCATTTAAGCAGAAAAGAAAAGCTTTTTTAAAATTTATTTTATTTTCTTTTAATGGAAAAGAAAGCAAATATCCTTTAATTTTACTGAGAAAGAAAAGAAACTAAGAAACTTGCATTGGTGGTCTTGAGAGAATTGTAGAAGATATATACTACCATAAAAATGTTAATTTATCCCTCACAAAATACAAATGATTGCTGTTCCCTTTCATTCTTCAAATTATGAGTTTTTTACAGCAATGTTTACATATAGTTCATGAGAGGGATTATTGTCCCACTGCTAGTTTCCAAGTATTTATTTTGACTACTCAAAATTCTATTTTATTTACTTCTGTGCCTTTGATTGGATAAATCTCAAAAACAGGAGCTATTTTCTGCACTGGAAAAATAACCTAGATTTTACCTAATCAATGTGTCCTTAATCAAATTTTCTGTGAACATTCTTTCCAATCGTCACAGTAGGGTGTCTTTTGTAAGCAAAAATAAGCTCATTTAAAATACTTACAGATGTCCTGCCAACCTACACCTGTTTAAACCTCCCCAAACCAGTTAATTCTGAACCGTTCAAATGCAGAACAGCTCATGCAACTTCGCAGAAGTAGATATCCTGTGAGTGGGATACACACTGTTCTTTTTTGGTTAAATAAGGCTTCTAGTGATGAATGATCTATCCATCATTCATTATAGTGATCCTGACTACTCCTTAGCTTTCTGCTAGTTTGTTTTTTGTTTGTTTGGTTTTTTTTTTACTACTATTTTGTTTTCTTCCTAGCAGCTTACATGGTGCTGTGTTTTTAGGCCTTTGACCAAGACAGTGCTGTAACAACTAATGTTCTAGCTTTTGCTGACCAGTGTTTGCACAGCCCCAAGGCACTTTGTTTCCCCTGTCCCAATGGAGGTGGTGAGGGAAGTGACCAAGTGACTGTGTGGTGTTTATCTGCCCATCAGTGTTAACCTACAACACCAGTGTTTTCACCAGAAACATTTTCTCATTCTAGATGAACAACCTGCATTCCATTTCTGATGACATCCTTGTCTAGAACAAATGTTGTCAGATATACATAGGGTGTTGCTGACCAGATCTTCTGGAGGCAAGTCAGATTCAGTGCACTTGGACTATATTGGAGTGGTACTCTGTGTGTGTGTGTGTGTGTGTGTGTGTGTGTGTGTGTGTGTTAATTCACCTAAGTTTTCAACAAGAGCTGCCCTCCTCCCTCTGCTTAAGCAGTAATGACGGTTTCTTTTAGTGATTTTATTTTTTATAGTGCTTATTCATATTTTTCCTTCGAGAAAAGCATGGTCACACTGGAGTTTTGAGACAAAATATCCTGAGAGGATCTTTTAAACCAGGTTCTAATGGAAGTATGACTCATACAGTATCATCACCATCAGAGATTTCTACAATACATGCTTTCTGAGGAAGGGAAAAAAAATAAATAGGAGAGAGAATGGGAGGATGGCAATCTCATCCTACTAAACTAGACAAAATGAAACAAAATATCTACTAAAAAAATTGGAAAGTTTGGAAGAACATGTGAGACCCATAAGGAAATCATTCCCACCTAAATAGTCTGGAAAGCATTTGGGAAAAATCTGTGGTAATTATCTAATTAAGTTCAAACAGAAAAGCATTCCATAACTTACTGTTGCATAACAATAGTTTCTCTTGTAAAGGGTTTTGAGAAACATAATTCTTTAGCATATATTCCCAGAGATTCAGAGTTGCCTGGGAAACTAGCTGCCATGTGTGGTTCTTCTCTTTTCTGAGCAAATGTTGAGTCACATGGATTTTCCATGTGTCAGGTTTTGTTGCTGATTTCTTAAAAGCAGAATGTATCTGTTCAGCAGCACTGGATGCTATGGGCCTTTACAGTCAGCTTTGCATCTGTGGGACTTGCTCTCTTTCAATTTGTATTTGATGCTGCTCGCATAAATATTCAGAAATAAATCTTACATAAACAGTTAGGACTACAGACTACAGAATTTTTCATTAGTGTTTTGATGATTGCTTTCTATTCTCAATTGATTTGTTTTGTTATCTGTGATGGCTGTACCAATACCTCATAAAAATCTGTGCAAGCACTGACTACTAAGAGGCTAGAAATCCACAAATTCAAGATGCTGCTGCTTGATATTGGCATGAAAAAATAATATATTTTCAGACTTTTCTTGGCCTATTGGCCCTTTGAGGGCTGAACACTGAATTTCATTTTGTGTGTTAGCTATAAATGTTACCTCTTCACAGAAAAATCCAACTTAAAGTTTCTACACTTTTATTTTAATTGATTTGCAGACAAGTCAGGCAAGTACAATGAAAATTTCACTTTTTTGACTGTTAGAGAATCACAGAATGGGTCTGTTTGAAGGGAGTATAGTGGGTCACCTTGTCCAAGCTCCCTTCTCAGGGTCATCCTGGAACACATTGCATAGGGGTGTGTCCAGATGGCTCTTGAATCTCACCAATGAGGGGGACTATGTGTCATCTCTGGGCTAGCTGTTCCTGTGCTCAGTCAGCTGCACAGTAAAGAAGTTCTTCCTCACATCCAGACGGAACTTCCTGTGCACCTGTTTCTGCCCATTGCCTCTTGTCCGAATGCTTGGCACCACCGAAAAGAGCCTGGATCCATTCTCTGACACCCTCCCTTCAGATGCTTACAGGCATTGATGAGGTCCCCTCTCAGGAATCTCTTCTCAAGGCTGAAGAGGCCCAGTTCCCTCGGCCTTTCCATGTAAAAATGCTCCAGTCCCTCAACCTTGTTTGTTGCCCTCCACTTGACTTGCTCTGGGAGTTCCATGTCTCCCTTGTTCTGAGGAGCCCAGAACAGGGAGTGAGGAGTGAGCACTCCTGATGCGCCTCACAGGGCTGAGCAGAGGGGCAGGATCACCTCCCTTGACTTGCTGACAGCACAGTTCCTTCTGACCCCCAGAATTCTATTTGCCTTCTTGGCCACAGGGACACTTGGCTGGCCCATGGACAGCCTGTTGTCCACCAGGACCTTCTCCACAGAGCTGCTCCCCAGTAGGTTGACTCCCAGCCTGTGCTGGTGTCTGGGGTTATTCCTGTCCAGGTGCAGGAATAAGGACCCTGCACTTGCCCTTGTTGAAGTTCAGCCAGTTTGTCTGTGCCCATCTCTCCAGCCTGCTGAGGCTCCTCTGAAGGGTTGCACAGCACTCTGGGGCATTGGCTACTCCTCCCAGCTTGGTGCCCTCAGTGAACCCACTGAGGAGGCCTCTGCCCCTTCATCCAAGTCATTGATGGAGAAGTTAAACAATGCCCAGTATGGAACCTCGGGGGACCCCACTAGTGACAGGCTTCCAACAAGTCCCTGTGCCACTGAGTAAACTCTCTGGGACCTGCCATCCAGCCGGTTCTCAATTCACCTCCCTGTCCACTCATCCAGCCCAGACTTCCTGACTTTGCCTATGATAGTGTTGTGAGAGACAGTGTTGAAAGCCTTGCTAAAGTTGAGGTATACAATATCCACTGCCCTCCCCTCATCCATCCAGGTAGATGTTTCATTGTAGAAAGAAATTACGTTGGTCAAGCATGATTTACCTTTAGTGAAGCCATGCTGACCATGCCTGATCACCTGCTTGTCATCCATGTGAATAGAGATGCATGAGGCACTCCATCACATTTCCAGGGACTGAGGTGAGGGTGATGGGTCAGTAGTTCTCTGAGTCCTCCTTCTTGCCCTAATTGAAGACTGAGGTGACATTTGATTTCTTGCAGCTCTCAGGCACCTCTCCTGATTATCACGACCTTTCAAAGATGACTGTGAGCAGCCTATCTGTGGTGTCTGACAGTTTCTCTCTGCACTTGTGGATGCAATCTCATCAGGGACCCTTGGACTTGTGGAAATCAAGCTTTCCTGTGTATTCTCTAACCCAATCCTCCTTGAGCAAGGGAAGCTTTTCTTTCCTTTGGTTCTGGATGGCCTGCCTGAAAACAAGAGAGCAGTAACTTGCCTACTGATTGCTGTTCACTAGCTCAACAGAAAGTTTTGTGTGTGTACCTCATGGCAGTACAATACCTTTCAACAAACACCGGGAACCTCTTGTATGGTCACCTGAGCATCAAATGTGTGTAATATTTTTTGTGTTGGAGCAGACATCTACACAGGAATAGCATATTGGTGAGGTACTGATATTCTAAATTTGTTCTTGGAATCCAAGTGAGATACTGCAAGGCATTTAATGATTTATGTCTATGCTTAGACATCTGAATCATCCTTTAGATAGTTGAGCTTGTAGACAAATTTTAATGATCTGTAACTGGATATGCTATACTTAATGCTTAGAAATAAGTGAAAAAATAAGCAATATCTTTGCATACTAGTAATCTCTTCCAAATCCTTGGGTGCCGGGCTGTAAACAGAGATGAAATTTCAGAGATGGACTGTAACCTCTTGAAAAGAATGCTTTCCAGGTAAAAGAAGTATTTTGTAACAGTGGCATGAACATTCTAGAACAAATGCAGTGCACTATCAATGTTATTGCACTCTATTTGTGAGCAATGAAATGAGTGGTAATGCTGAGTTTATATTCTCACCTTGTGTTATATCCCTGAAGTCTTAAGACATGTCAGCAACACACTTTGCTTTCTTACTCAGTTCAGGTTCAGTGGGACTTAAATATATGATGAAATATCTGGTTCACTTGCCTAAATATAATTTTCAAATGTATTGAAAATCTAGTTTTGGTTTTAAGATCTTTGTCATGATTGTAGAAATAGAACTTCACTCTTGGCTAGCTATTGTTAGCTACAGACACCAAGAACAGCTTTCCTGTGGCTGTCACTTGGATGCCTGATATACATACACAGAGACAGACTTTTCAAGCCAGATGAGCATATTCTTGGCAGCCAGATGAATCTCCTGATTTCGTTGTTTCTTTCAGGTGATCTGTGTTGTTTACATTACTCTAGGCAGTATACCTAACTTTGAATTCTCTAACCAAAATAATCATTAGCTAGAGTAGTACAGAAATGTAGTTGTTTATGGTATTTTTTGTTTTAGCATTTTTGTTAGTTTTTTAACTTAACAAGATTTACACTTTCTTATGAGTTCTTCAACATCTATTTTAGGCCAGAATGACTCATACTCTGGAGTTCCCATTTTCTCACCCAGAGAATCTGGGTGTCAGTTCAGAATAAACACTTCCAGATTGCTGCAGATAGGTGAGATGAGTTCAGCCTGTCATAATTGAATGCATACAGCAAAGTGGAACCATGAAACTGTACAACAATGTGGTCTTACAAAGATGTCTGATGTTTCCTACCAAATGCTATTACAGTCAGGTGCATAAACCATATTTAAAGTATGTCAGTGCTTGCTTTTGACTTGAGAAATAAAAGCCTGTGGTATTGTTGTGCTAATGGCTTCAGGCTGTGTCTTATCTTGCCCCCTTCTAAATTATCTCTTACGGCTCCATAATAGAAGCATCTGTCAATGCGTACCTATAAATGGATGGCAGGTTAAGAATATATATGACACTTTCCCCTAGCTTCTGCATATTTCCAGCTCAGAGAATTTTCTGAGTCTGAAGCTGTATGTTTCCCTATTAACATGTACTGACTGGATCTCAAATGTTTGAGAACATCAACATATTTGTCCAGTATACTCTGAACATATGTAAACCTTTTGCCTCCAAAATTCTGCTAGTAAACCATTCCACAGGTCTGCCCCTTGCTCCCCCCTACCCAGGCTGAAACATCTCTTCCTCATTCTGAGACTGAACTCTGTTGACTTCATGTGGTGGTCCTGTTTTTTGTACAAGAAGAAATGGTGAGCAGTAAATACCTACCTACAGTCTCTACATCAGGAATGATTTTTATCTTTTCCTTCAAAATAATTTCTTAGTCTTTCTAAGAAAATTATTCCATATTATGGGTGTTTCTGTGAACATTTGCCAGCTTTTCTGTGTCATTTTTAAGGATATGAGAACCATGAACATTAACTGGGAGTGTGAACTGTGATTTTGTACACTGGCATAATGATGCTCTTTTTTAATTCTTTATTAATTTCCTCGTAAAGTCAAATATATGATTCATTTTCCCACTCCTAGTGAGCACCAAGCTGATATTTTCATCTCTCACAAACACAAAGGCTTACTCCGATGGCAACAGACAGCACAGACCCTATAATTTTATTTGTGAAGCGAGATTTGTTTTACCCTACATACAAAAAGAATAAACTATTTTTCAAAATTTCATCTGCTATTTAACCAGTCAGTCTTTTTTTCAGAGTAGGCTGCATTTCTTCACAGTCAGCCCTCATACTTACTGTCTTGTGTAAAGTTCCTTCTAGTGAGAGATGTCTCTTCCCAAATTAAGGTGCAAATGAGGCCACATGCCAAATCAATAGTACAAATTTTATTTAACAGTTAATGTGAGGAAGAGAGATAGAAAGAAATAGAAAGGGGGTCAGAGGGAGGGGTAGGTCGGTCACGAAGAAGATAGTCACCACCCTTGGGCCCAGTGATATCTCACTGGTCTTTCTTCACCCCAGGCTTCTTGGTAGGAGCAGTTCGAATTCCTGAGATTGTTCAAAACTTTTCACTATGCATTCTTGTAAACAGAGGAATTGATGCTTGTTGTGTTATTCTATTGGTAAAATGATTACCTCACTTCTATTGCTAATTAGTTCCATGCTCAGTCTTTCTCTTCTTTAGAGTCAGTGGATTCCTTGAGTAGGTGGGCTGTGGTCTTCCCCGTGCCAGAATTACCATTTACTCAGTCTGAGCTGATTTCAGTACAGCTGCTGTGCTGGCTTTCCTTGTCCATTATCAGTGATACATTCTTCTCCCCAGCTTTGTTCACCTGCCCCTTGGTCTGAGGCAACATCAGGACAAGAGTACTGCCTTTGCTTTACCTCAGGTTCCCTCTGTGGTGCCTTAACTTAGCGTCCAAGCTCCAGGTATCCATGGAGGCTTACTCAGGGGAGGGCCTTTGGTGGCCTCAGATTTCGTCTGTCCCATCAGTTGGGCTGATCTTTGATATGCACATATGATATGCATAGAGTTTGCCACAGCAGGAATTCTTTTCCAGGTGCATTACCCAGGATGTGCTACCCAGATCTTCCTCCACCAGGCCTGGAGTGAGACACAGCGCTATCCTGTCACTCCATCCTGTGCTTATCTCATGAGAAAGTCCTTCTGTGGTAACAGTGCTTGAGACAGGAAATTGTGCTCTCTAAGTCCTCACACCTTAACCTGTGAATTTCTTTATTGTGTGGAAACATGGACATGTAACTTCTCACTGCATTTTCCAGGTACAAGTTCCAGCCATGGTGGAAAACCACTTTCCTGTAAGTAACATTTAATTATTTCTTTTAACCTTTTTTTTCCCCTGATTTTAGCCATTTACTGATGCTGGGACCTGCCCTTTCTGTTTGTTTTCTCCACAAGCTTTGCACAAGACCTTATGAAAAGCCATTTAAAAATCCAAGCAGGACATGCCAAGTATATTATCCTTACCTAGAAGGGTTTTGACCTCTTAAAATATTTTTAAAGTTTTGTAAAAATGAACTTCCATTTGTGGAAATCACATGGCCTTTTCTCAGGTAGTTTCCATTTATTCAGGTCTCAGTCAGTGTTAACACTTCATTCATTTGCCTGCAGGCTTACAGATCTGCACGTGCCTAGGTTCCTATGAAACGTTTATTTTCAAAGATTGTCACAATATTTTTCACTTTCAAATCTTCCTATGCCAGGAGTAGATGAGATACATAGTAGATCTAAAGTTGTACTATTTCATCCTTGAGTACTATTGAGACTTCTGGGTGAATACCATCTCGCATTGGTCATTTGCTAGTTTTTTTCTATTTCTATTTACCATGATCACCCTCCACCTATAGCATTGTTTCAGTTGATCCTTCATTAATCAGGTTGATCCTTCATAAATCCCAAAATACAGCATTGGAATCTCCCCAGGTTTTCCTGCTCTGAACACTGATAGAAAAAAATATTTATCTCCTCTGAAGTGCTGGTGTTTTCCCTGAATACATCATCACTAATGAGCACAAGTCCAAAGACTGTCTCAGGGCCTTTTTCTTCTTGCTGATTTTGATGGTTTAGTTTAGATTACAGGTTACATTAGATTCTGTACTTAACCAAGCGGAAAACCACCCCAAGTTGTCAATCATGGAAATTAGCTTTAATTTGAAAGCTGGTATCTGGCAGTTATTGATTGCTAAATTGCTAAGCACAATCCCTTCAGTAAGAAAACAAAAATCCTCTTTGAAAGGAAATAGAAGTTACCTTGCGAATTAGCAAATACTTGAAGAAGTATTGTTTTGATCACATGTTTTATAAGTGACTCACCTACCAGTAAAGAATTTTCTTTGATTTTCAATAGGACAGGCTACACACTCTTAAACATTCTGATGTCTTTGACAAGAGAGAGGAAAGTATTTTCATGTACCCAGGAAGAAAAAGAGTAAAGAAACACAGTGAATTTTACTGACCATTAAAAGAAACCATGCTTGTCTCCTAAACTCAAGACGAAGCACTTTTCAGTATCACCCTTCTTCAACTGTGAATCAAACTTTGGAAGATACTACTGTCAATTCACATTCAGAGCATACCTCTTGTGTGTGCAAGATATAGTCCTATGATGAATTATGAATCCATCTCTTTCCTTCATGGTTTGTTTCTTGAATACTTTTTTCTTGTTTTAAATATTTATTGTAAATGGACTTGCAGAAAAGTGTAGAAATGTCACCTATAATCTACTTTTTGTATGCTGGGGAAGCCCTAGAATGCAAGTCATCTTTCCTCTTGCATCCTTTCTATTTGCCTTTGGAGTGCCTTAGAGCTGACTGAGGAATTTTCTCAGACTCCCAATCATTTTGAGTCAACACAGTGTGCTCTTTTACATCCCTGTCATTTCATACCATTGCTAAATAATGTACTGGCATAAGCTGGCAGCTTTGAGTGTAGGAATGCTAGGACCAGTGCCAGAATTAACTCTGGTCCATAATCAAATAATGTCTTATCAGCTACTCCACTAGGGAAGCTATAAGTCTCACCTTCAAGTATTTTCTTTAAGAACTCCCCTGCTCTCTTTAAGTTCATCCTTTCCCTCCTGCTGTGGTTTAAACCTTGTCAGCAGCTAAGCACCACACAACCACTCAGTCACTCCCTGCCCCAGAAGGCTGGGGGAAGAGAGTTGGAGAAAGCTCACGGACTGAGATAAAAAGCTTAAAATTTGAAATCAAATAAAAAATAATATAGAAATAACAACAACAGCAAATCTAACTTGTAATTAAAAGGTAAAGAGGATAGAGAAATAAAACCCAAGAAAGACAAGTGATGCAAATGAAAGGAATTGATCAATAACAACCTACAAATGCCCTTGGCAGTCTCTTGGCAGTGTAGCTCCCACCAATGCTTCCCTTGGTACTTTATGCTCAGGTTCTCCCTGAGCTTTATGTCATATAGTATGGAAAATTCCTCTGGTGAGCCAAAACCAGGACACCTCAAGAAGCAGAAATGATGAAACTTGATGTTCTGGCCCCAGAAAAATTTTGGGGAAAAGCATCAGATTGAAAAGAATAAACAACACTTGTTGATGTTCTGATTTAATTAACCATACTCTTAAGGCACTGCCTGTGTTTGAGCAGATGAGCTTATCTGACAGTGTACAGTGGGCAGGCTGACATTTCTGAATCTCCAAATCTTTAGAGTTGCTCTGAAGTTGGCATAGAACAAGTTCAGCCTTTCACTCAAGCAATTGCTACAGTTTTAGTAACAGTTTTGTCCATGCCTCTACGTGCAGAGTACAGAAATGCATCTGGGTAAACTCTACTTCTGATCCATGCTCTGTATCTTAGATGAGGCACTTTGAAGATGTCACTTTTCTCTCAGAGAAGACAGAGAAAAAATTGTTACCAAATTCACACCATTGTTTCATTTTTCTGCTGATGCACAGCAGAATGGTTTATTGTAGACTCAGGGCCTAAAGTCAAATTAATGGCTCATTTGCATGCCCCAATTCAGATAATCAAAATGGAAGAAATGAGGAGCATCTGTGAATACACATATCTCACACAACAGAAAGGGCTTTGCCTGATCACTGCAAGTGCCATATGGTGCATGCACTATTGATCAGGAGATTATTATGGATACGGAGAAATCTGGGATGGCCTGCAGGAATTACTGCAGGTTGAAGAAAAACACAACCAGGATGGAGATTTGCCCCCTAATTTTTACTCTCACTTTTCCAAGTAAAACTGTACCTTGATGTCTACAATCTGCAGAATATATGGGCAGTTGAGTGCGCTGCTTGTCAGTTTCTTCGTGCATGAGACTTATATCTCTGAATTACTAAATCAGCTACTCACCAGCTGATTTAACACTCTGAAGTTTTAACCTAGAGATGTATGTGAGATAATAACAATAGCATTAATAAAGGTGTTTGAAAAACAGAAGTAGTCCTTCTGTTAAAAGAAAGAGAAGTACTGCAAACTGAAGAAAATTATTTTGTATCTTCAAAGACCTTTATTATATGAAGAAACTCATAAGCCAGCATGAATCATGGCATGGAACAATTGAATTTTGTAAAAGAAATACAAATCAATTTAAGAAACAAGAAAAACACAAGCCAAATAATTATGGAAAACATATGGATTTTTTTTTATTTTACATGGCTGTGCACCATGCTGCATTCTGTGTCTGCCAAGAGAACTCCCAAATGCTGTGGAGACAAAAATAGTAATTTCACAGAGTCACAGAATGTGCTGAGATGGAATGGATCCACAAGGATCATTGAGTCCAGCTCCCTGCCCTGCTCAGGATATCCCCAAGAGTCACCCTATTTAAATTCAGCTTTTCAGAAAGGGTCTGAGAGATTCCCAATAAGGAAGCATACTGTGATGTTCTGCTCACATTGCAGTAGAAAGGATTTGAAGCTAAATAAAAGATGAATTCTTGAAAACTGGAGACGTCAAGATTTAAAATGAGAAATTTCAGAGGAACCAAAAACTGAGGAAGGAAGCTCCAAGTACAAGCTCAACTGTCTAAAGGCACCAATAGCCCTGATAACTAACTATATTGTGCTCTGTCATATAAATTTCACAATATCCACTGAGTAGTTATCTGAAAAAATGAAAAGAATTCTTCTGCAAAATGAAAGTTTGCAAAGTTTGCGTCCCTGGCAAAAGACTGAAGTGTTTTTGGAAGAGTTTGCAGACATTATTTAGATCCATTTTATAGCTTTCCCTTAGCATCTTAGCACTTTGTTATCTGGGTAAATGGAAGGAGGCAGACTATTTGTGGAAGAATTCTGCATGCCCCATGTTAAAATACTCCCGCATAATTTATGAATAGAGGTCTGGTTTTTCAAAACAGTAACAGGATCAAACCTTTTTCTTTTTCACAGACTCCCAAAGGATGCTTCTACATGGCCTCTCAAATGAAATGTCATCAGTATTTGTCATTTAGTTTATGCTCCAATGTGCCTGCCTGTGTTTCCTCAAAATTGTTTGTTTGTTGCAGTGGTGAAAAGAGGCTCCTAATGATGAGCTTGTGCTACTCCTGCATATATACAGTGTAGCTTGTGCTACGCTGAATAATCATCTTCAAAAGGGAATAGGGACTTTCAGTTCCTGCCTGATTCCCAAGTGATGTAGAGATTTCAGTCTGGAAACTGGCCATTGTGACTCCATTCACTTTCCTCAGTCATATTGATTTCAGAAAAATAATCAAGGACGATTCTGGTACCTTCATCTATGCTATATATACTATACTATGTTTGGAACCCTATTTGTTAGTCAGAAATGAAGTCACAGCTCACTAGCTCTCCCCAAGCACACATTCTTAGAAGAGACTAGCAAATCACATTTCCATGGCAACACAGTTTCCAGAAACTCTCCTGCAAACAAAGGTAAAATGTCTTGAACACAGTTCATGGTATTGAATAAGTGAATTAATTTTCGCTTGCAAGCTACATGTCAGAAGAACTTAACAATTTTTCCAATTCAAAGAGTGAGGACAGTTGTTAGAAAGATGCTCAAGCTTGTCCTGTGGCTGGAGAAAGTAAACAGAGAGCTGAGGAGAATCACATCACCTTTCCTCACACTTGAGAATTTTACCCACTTCAGGGGTTCAAGGCCTAATCAGCACCACATGTATGAGCTCAGACAGGAACATATTTAATTCAGGAAGACAGAAGTTTAAATCAATAAAACCAGTGGCACTACACCTAGCAACTCTGCCCTCAACCCCATTTCTGCAGCATTCATTTAAAAGTCTTCCGTATTTAACTCTAGCTCCCTCTTCACATCTTCATCCTCTTTTTGGTTTCTGTGATCAAGTCTGATATTTTCTTTTCCTGACTTAGCAAATCCCCTCACTACTGAACTCTTAAATGAAATGTCAGCTCTCAATCAGTGGCTTCAAAACAGTGTGTTCAGATATTTACTTCACTAATCTGTAACCCCTCCCAAGCCCTTGCCTGTCTATTTAAGTTCCAAGCTCAGCAGGAGAAAATCCTACTCCACAGCTAAAATCTACCTGATACAGTGGGATCTCAATATTGCATCAGTACTCAGTTGTGAGCACATTCACAATGTATCCTTTGCCTCTTCACAAATAGAAGGACTGACAATAGAAAGACTGACATTTCTTCCACCCTCTCCCCCTCTGGCTTCTCCTGCTTTTGAAGGTGGAAAACAGATGAGGCAAAACAAAAACCTCACAGATACCAGAGACAGAGAAGAAAAACCATGACCACAGCCTTCCCCAGAAGACTTAATTTAAAAAATGTGCCATTTAAGAATTTATCTAATCTCATTTTTGAGCAATAGCAAACATTGATGACTCTACTACCTCTCTTCGAAAGTTAGTTCGATGATTAATTAACCTCACTGCTAGGAACTCCATCTTAATTTCAAGATGGAAAATGACACACTTAATCTTTCAGACACTAAATCTTGTTATGCCTTTTTTATTAGCAAGAATTAAATATGTTTTGGTACTGCACATCTCTTCTATGTATAGGAAACCTCATGAACATTAAAACTGGAAAGTGTTTATCACAGTTGTTCGAGGTCTGTTGCAAAGTGAACAAATAGTAAATCATCCTACACATAAGTAATTCTTATATCAAATATTTCAATTTTTATGTATCCATCTCTTTTCCTTTGTTTTTTTCCCCTAATGAAAGAGAAGGCCACAAATGTTGATTAGATACTTTGTTCTGATTTTTCATAGGATATTAAATATCACAGTGATCCCCTTATGGATAACAAATGACTGTACTTACAGCAAACTCTACCAGTCCTTAGGCAACCTAACTGTGATTTGGCACAGAACAGGAATGCCTAAGATGTCACTGTCTTAATTCCTGCAATGGTAAAGAGCTGCTTTGATCATTCTGGCAGAGGAACTGTGTCCTATTCAATAGGTGAATATAGAGAAAAAAAGTTCAGCCAACTTAACAGGAAAATGTCCCAAGCCTGAATATGACAGCTCTTAAGCCCTCAAAGATGTGGACAAGACACATAGCTGACCTCACTGTTCTAAGTACCATCACCAGCTATGGCTACATTATTTCTATTTTCAATAGAAATAAAACCCCAAAGGAAGAGCAACATTTATGATCAGATGTGCCAAGGGAAAAAAATTCTACTTAATTATTGTAACTGACCAGCTGAGATCCTGAAACATGAGGTTCAATTGCAGTGAGTACCTTGATCAGGAGTCTCAAGCTTCATTATTGCAGGCATGACAATACAAGTAATTGTCTTCTTCCCATGACAAAGGAGGAAAAAACTGATCAGAAAATTTCCAAAACTCACAAATTTTGAGATTTTCTACCATCTCCATGTTTATCCAGCTCAAACCACGTGCACAGAAGCACTACCGTTTCTTTTTGAAACTGGGTTAAAACAGATCTTTTTTTATGAATACCATACTTCACTTTAAAAGCAATCGTTTCAACGTGGATAGCTCTTTCCCTATCCCCATAGTAATTGCCATCACTGTCAGGAAACTGCTCTTGTTTTTAAAACTGCACTTATTTAACTTCAATCTCTAGCAATTTTTTTAATTTAATGCATTTGTAAATAAGACTGAAAAGGCTTTTAGTAATGTGTCTCTAATGTTTAAGTGCCTTTCAAAGCACAGAGGTCAAGTAATGTCCCAACCTTCTGTTTTAATATTTTTAATTTATTTATTTACTTCTGCCTCCTGGCTTATTTGCTACTTTTTCTTGAGTTTTTTCTCTTGTATCTGTGTTTGGAATAGGCATACAAGTATATTTTACTAACTCTGTGTAAAGTGAGGAACTGCCTGTTCTGTTATTGTCATCTATACTGAATAATCACAGAAATACTTTTGCCATTGCAGAATTTTTCTGCTGCTAGTCATAAACGTTGATATCAAGTTTTCTTCAGATCTTTACTTTCAAAGACAGAATTTGCCTCCTGCTGATATAATTTTAATCACTGAAAGTCTGAACTATTACCTTGCCTCTGAATGTATGAAAACACTTTTTAGTGTATTGAGACCATTTAGCAAGGTAATTTTGATCATTTTATAATAATCTCTTGCCTTGGCCTTTATAAAAATCAGTCTTTGAAAAATGCAAGATTAACAAGAAAAGGCTTAATTAATATAAAATACAGTGCACTTAAGATAGCAAATTTCTTGGAGAAATCTAAGTTCTATGTCAGCAGGCTAATCTTTATTCAAATATGTAATCTAATTTAAATGATGAAAACTATTGTATTGGACAGGGCCCTACTTCCATAAAACTTTCCTGTAACTTTTTGTCCACTGCTTTATCTGTACAACTTGAGTAATTATTTTTTCACTCTTAGTTAACTCCTTTTTGCGTCATTCTTTGTTTCTATTTTAGTCCTTCAGCCCTTTACTATTTTTTCCAATGTTTGCCAAACAATAACACAGTTCTTGGTGTTGCTAGTGCAGCTAGTTTATTTAATATCATGATTCGGAAGAGCTGTGAGCTCAATGATCTGAAATATATTTATTTTTTAACATACATTCCCTCACTTTCTCCTTTGCCAAAACTGGTAAATTCTATCTGCATCAGTTGGAGTGAATGTGTCTTCCTACATTCTTCTAAATGTGGACAACTATCTCTCAAAACCTTTATACTTAGTCACTTTTTGCAATTTATTTAATTACTATTTAGCTGTAACTGTCTACCTGACTTCAATATTCATGTTTTAGATTGCTTAGAGCCTTCACCCTATTCATTATTTAACATGTTGTGTCTTTTAGCTTCTCTTACTACTACTACTACCTATTATTATTATTTTATTATAATTATAATTTTATTGTTATTATTTTTATATAATCTTTGGTACTACTTCATAAGTACTTTAGTGTTTGAGAATTTTGTTCTTGGAGTTCATCAACAAGCCCCAGTTTTCCTTGAACTTTTCTATACTAAACTGATGCTTCCAATCAGTTATGTTTATTTCAAGCTTTAGAAAACCTTTTATTTTTCCTTTTTCCTTTTCCAAAGTCTTCTTGGAAAGTAATACAAGCTGAAGATTTAGCAACTTAGCAACTCTTGTTGTATATCTTAAAGTGAGATTCAGCACTGAAGGAGGGATTCAATCAAAACTACATTTAAGTCCAAGTCCTTGTGATAGTCAAATTACATATAAGCAAAATGTTTGGGAGAGCAAGGAGAGCTATTCACCTAACACAGAGAAGAACTCAGCTGTTAAGATACCATTTCAGATATTTTACACTTTCCACTTTGGCTTCCCATGGCTAGTCCAGGACACAATTATTATTCTACAGACCATGCATCATATATCAAAATGCCATCACTGTGCAAACTTTTGATGTATTATGAGCATTTCAAGGGCTACCTATGCTTAAGCTACTGAATCCTGTTCCCAAGTGCTTGCCCAGCTGGGTGGCTCCCTGCCCTCCATGCAGTCAAGGTCTAGGGTTATCTAAAGGGTATATGGGACATTTCTATGGCTCTGGCAGGTAGGACACAATCTCTGTGAGACATCTGCCCTTCTGGAGCCTCAGATGAAGGGCAAGACTTCTCCAAATGTGGTGAAAAGCAGGTAGGCAAACAGCTAAATTAAGCCTTTGATGTCCAGTGACCACAGGGAACACAGCAAAGGATACCTACCCCATAAAGGGAGGCCTAAAAATAGACACCTGTGTTTGCACAACTCACTTGCAAGCAGAATCTCACCATCAATGACACTTTCTATATTAATGTATTATGCTTAAAATGCTGAGAAAGATTTCTGTTAGCTGGATAAGATATTGTGCAACATTTCTTCCTTATAAACCTTAATAAACCTTTTTTGTAATTCCTTTGGGATTCAAAGAAATTTATAAGTATCTGGTGAGAAATCACAGATACTTTAACTATGATTTTTCTGTTGCAACTCGTATTCATGAGTATCTGAGCTCCAGCAACTCCCAATTTTTAGATCCTCTTTTTTTGTTTTCTTTCTTTGTGGAACTAGTCTTCAATTTCCCAGAAAACCTTAACAAATATGTCCAACAAAATGCCTAATTTTGACACGTTTAATACTGCATTTTGCTAAAATTGAGTCTCTTACACTTATTAAACACAATCATCTTTCAGTGCTATCCTATCTGCCCTTATCCTTGAAAGGTATCAAAAATTAAGAACTGTTTCAATTGCCATAATGAATCTTTCAAGTAATATATCTACTGAAAAAGGAGATACTTCCTCTCATACAGTGATGGTAATTAGGAAGTAGGAGTTTGCTTTGTGAATTTTGCTCTGTGAAATGAATAGACTTTAATACTACACGGTCTTTTTTCCTGTTTCTTCAACAAGATTTTCTTTGATCAGTGGCATTTTCTGTGTTTGATTTTTGTTGTTGATTTTTTTCAGATGTCAGAGCTGTGTCATTGTTGTCCTGATCTTGGCTGACATAGATTTTGTTTTCTTATTAGTAACGAGAACAGGATGGTGTTATTAATTTAATAAGCAAATAATTATGGTAACACTGATTTTTAGTTTTTGCTAAATTGTGCTTAGTCTAAGTCAAGGATGTTTTAGTTTCCTATGGTCTGCCAGTGAGCAGGTGCAGAAGAAGCCATTGGTAGCATGGCCAGGACAGCTGATCCAAACAGGCCAAAAGGATATTCCATAACACACAACATCACACTCAGTATATAATTTGGAGGAGATTGGCTGAATAATGCCACTCACTTCCCAGGGAGAGGCTGGACATCAATTGGCAGATAGTCAGCAATTGTGTTGTGTATTTTCATTATTATTATTATTAGTAGTAGTAGTAGTAGTAATAGTAGCAGTAGTAGTAGTAATAGTAGTAGATTTTACCTCATTTCAATTAATAAACTATTTTTATCACAGACCATTAAATTGTACCTTTTTTTTCAATTTTCTCCCCATCCCACTAGGAAGCAGTGAGTGAGTGGCTGTTTGGTCCTTAGTTTCCAGCTGTTGTGGCTTAACCCCAGTTTTTTTCATTATCCAAGATCAAAAATGAAAAAAATTCTGGATGGGTCTAGTAGAGACTGGCTTTTTCTGTTTAATTTTTGTAATATTTACATATTGAAAAAGTAAATATAGTAAAATTGCTTATATGAACTATGTGAGGACAGAGTTCTGATGTGCAAAGGTCCATAACTCACTGATGCCAATGCAGCTGTTTAAAACTGAATTTAGTGGAGCTCTCTTTCACCATTTATTTTTTTCTATATTCACTGAATAATTTGAAAGAAATTTTCTGTCCTCCTCTTTATGTCTCTCTTGAGCATGGAAAAGTTGGAAAAAACATTTGTATGGGATAGGTGTGGAAGTTTTTATTACAGAGCTGCATGTTTTGCAACATCAACTGTAAGTCTAGCAGGAAACAAAGATGTTCATGACAACATGGGAAAGGAAAAGCAGGATCTAGTACTCTAAAAAAGACCTCCTTATGTGCAAAATTTTGAGTTGAGGAAAGATAATCCTAAGTGCTGTTTTCCTCAAGTAACATCAAATATTTTCCAGATCCCTCTACAGTTTGGTTCTATTTTCATGCACTGTGTGTCTTAGCACAGAATGTCTTACTGAAATTTAAATGAAGAAGACATGCTTTCTTGTGGCCATAAATAAAACAGCAAAATGAACACACATATAGCTAGACAGAGAGTTAGACAGATAGGTAAGTATGCAAAAAGCACAATTCTGCTCAGTGCTTGTGACTGATAACCATCTGAAACATTACAGGAATCCAGAGAACTCATTATTCTTCTGTGCAAGCCATTTGGATGGCAAGCCACACTAACTCACAAGACCTCAGCTTCAGAATGGAGTCTGGAGGGCGCAGATTCCTCTTCATAGCTTACATATTTCACTGTGTGAGGAAAAAAATCTCTAGTTGTTGGAGACATGTTGTGCCTACTTAAATATTTCTTACATGTTTCCGGAATGGTCTCCTTGGAAACTGGAGTTTCAGTTTATCTGCTTATCCCTTTTGTCCCGGTTAAGGTACAGGAAATCATTAGCAAGTTGAGATGCTTAGGCTCTGACAACTTCACATCATTAGTATGCTAACAAATGTGAAGTAGAAATATGTATATGATTTTCTGCTTGTTCTCCTATTTGTCCTGCTGGAGAAATGAGTTGGTGAAAGTAGCAATATCAACCTTTGAATTTGTTACCACTCAAATACAAGCCAAAAATTATGCACATAAATATAGAATTGAAGAGGCTAGTCTTACAATTTAGATTACAAAAATACAGTAATGAGGAATTTTTCTAACTCTTACAGCTCAGACTAATTGTTAATTAATTGAAAATTTCAGGAAGTTTTGCATTTCAGTAGATCATGATACATGCATGTTCATCGACACAATGACATGCAATAAATAAAATATTGTAGATTAGGTAGGTTGTGATCAGAATAACAGAAGGGATACCAAAAAAACTCAACTTTCATAATGCTCTAATTGTTAGTATCCATGGATGGCTTAGAAGAGCAAAGCAGCAAACCAGCTTTGTGTTTTTGCTGAGTTCCCTGGCCATCACATTTTCCCAAAATGCCCTAAGATTTAGAGCAAATAGTTGCACAATAATAACAGAAAACATAATTTTCATTTAGTCCAATTTAATTTTGAAAATAAGGAGATGAACATATACTATTGAATCCCATTTCTTGTCCTAAAGTAGCCACCTATTCCCACAGGATTAACAATAAACTCTCTCTTTAATGCAGAAATTGGAGAGTGCTGAATTTAAAAGCCCTTGCGTAGAAGTGATATATTGCACTTAGCACTGCTGACCTTCTGGGTCTTTACAAACCTTGCAGCATTTTATTTGTTACCATATTTATTAAAGGACAATATTTTTTACTTTTATTTCATACATCTTTCTCAATGGCAATTGAGTATAATTGCACTGGTCACCAGACAATAATTTGTTCTGATTTCAGCTAAGATAATTTCTGCTGAGTAGCTGTTACAATGCTGTGGTTTTGGACTCAGGATAAGAATGGTTTTGATAACACACTGATGATTTCTGTTTTTGCTAAGTCATATTTATTCTAAGTGAAAGACTTTTTCCTTCTCACATGCTCTGCCAGTGAACAGGTAAACGAAATAAACTGGGAGGGAGCAGAGCTGGGACAGCCAAGTGTATAAAATGGAGGGAGTTACCCACAATGGGAGCAGATCTGGGCTTGGAGGAAGGGTCTGTCACTGGTCAGTGGGTGGTCAGTAATTATATTGTGCAACACTTGATTTTTTTCTGCTTATAAACTATTATTATAATTTATGGATATTACTGTATTTTTTATTTTATTTTTGATTAATAAACTCTTTCTACCTCTACCTACAGGCTTTACTTGGATTCTCCTGGCCATTCCATGCTGTTGTGGGGTGGAGAAGGAGGATTGACTGAGCAGCTGTGTAGTGTTTAATTTCCAGCTGAACTTAAACCATGACATTCTTTTAAACAGTGGGCATGAATATTACTAGAAATACTTCCAAAATTTACCTGTGTTCCCATAGGTAGGTTCAAAATTGTATACGTTAATTCTTTAAAGTGATATCTCATTATATTAAGGTTACATGTCTACTGTAACACCCACAAAAACATGCGGCAGCGGGCTCTAACCCACAGCAAGTATACAGTTTTTCCTTTCTCTACCTCTCTTTTAACCTGGACATGAAAAATAAATAAAAAGAACTAAAGTACATGAAAACACTTCTAAAGTTTGGTAAACTAATGCTGATTATTTTGTATGCAAAATATTAAAATTAGGAATAAATATTATGCTTTCCTCTAGCACTGATTGTTCATACATGCAAATAATTAATGCCTAATCTGCTTAATTTCTGGGAACATAAGACTGATATAGTCAGGATAACACGCATCCAGGTACTTACATACTGGCTAGCTCCAGTGAGTTCACTGAAAATTGTGATTTAATTCTCAATTTATTGTAGCCAAATAGTTTTGACTCAAGATTTAAAATTTTAGTTTTGATGAAGAACACTGACAATGTTTCTGCGTGTTTTAAAAGGAACTGGAGGAAATTATGAAGAACTTAGTTTTAAACTTCTTGGACAGAGAGGCAGTAGAATCATAGAATATCCTGGGTTGGAAGGGACCAACAAGGATCATTGAACTCCTGGCTGTATAGGACAGCCCCAAGGGTCACACCACACACCTAGAGCTGGTCCCCTGTGGTGAGCTGAAAGATAAAAGGTAACACACAGGTAATTTGTTACTGCTGATGACTCAGGAAGAAGTGATCCCATTGTTCTGCATCCCAAAATAAACAATTAATTGGCAGAAAACCCTATGCAGGTTTTTAGCATAAGATTTAGCATAAGATCCCAAAACATGTTTTGGAATTGAAGACGGAAGCAAGCTTTGTAGAAGCTGTGTTGCATGTGATGATTTTGGCTGGAATAGAGTTAATTTTCTTCATGGTTCCTGGTATGGAGCTGTGTTTTGGGGATTTTTGGTGGTGTTGTTGGGTTTTTTTTAAATTTTGTTTTGTTTTGGTTTTTTGTTTGTTTTTGTTTTGTTTTGTTTTTGGTTTGGTTTGATTAGGTTTGGGGTTTTTTGTTGGGTTTTTTGGGGGTTTTTTGCTTTTTTTTTTGGTGTTTTTTTGATTTATTTTTGGTTTTGTTTTTTGTTTTGTTTTGTTTTTCTTTTTTTCTGCAACTAGTGCTAATAACACAGGGATGTTTTTAATTCCTTCTGAGAAGTTCTTACACAGAACGAAGACCTTCTCTGCTCCTCACCCTACACCATCAGCAAGGAGACTGAGGGTGTAAAAAAAGTTTGGGGGGGGGACACAGGCAAAGCAGCTGACCCCAGCTGGCCAAGGGATAGTCCATACCTTATGGTCCTGTGCTCAGCATATAGAGCTGGCCAAAAAAGAAGGAATGGGAGGACACTCAAAGTGTTGGTGTTTGTCAGCCCAAGTCACTGTTACATGTGATGGAGTTTGGCTTCTCCTGGAGCTGCCTGCCTAAGAGACATGGTGAATGAACTCCTTGCTTTGCCATGCTTGCATGCATGGCTTTTGCTTCTCCTATTAAACTGTTTTAAACTCAACACACAAGTTTTCTCACTTTCACCCCTCTGATTCACTCTGTCATCCCATCAGGGAATAGGGAGTGAGCAGCTGTGTGGGGCTTAGGTGTGGGGCTAGGGTTAAACAAGAAGATTGGTGATCTAGAGTAGCTGTTGTAAAGCTTGTTTCTTGGGGTGGAGGAGAACAGAAAAAAGATAATAATATAGGCTGGTTATATTAACTTTTGTTGCTATTGTTGCTACTATCATCCCATGGATTTTGGAAGATTATATTAAAAACACTGGATACTCAGTTGTCAGCCAGTCATAAGAATTATATGTCCAGTGTGCAGCTGAGAAATCAAAGGAAATAGAATAAAATGACAATTAATCTGACAGAAGAAGTCTTGGAATTTATCTTCTTGATTTGTCTAGACACTAACAAGCAATTCCAGGGTAAATCCACATGGCATGACATGGGTTTTCTGAGGCATGCCATTTGCAGGAATGAGCAGCTGTTCTTCTGACTCAATGACATTGTGCTACCCTGGAATCAAACAGACAAAGATAATGACAGAAAACAACTTGATAGACCAACACGTATGATGGATAAATACGGATGTCTACATGAAGACATAGCTCAGCCTTTGAATAGTACTGTGCAAGCTGTAAAGATTTTTACTAAATATAGTTCCAAAGGATTTGAAAAGAGACAGTAATAAATTATTTACTGTGCTTTCTTATCAAATACTTGAAAATAGACATCCATGTTCTGTTTTCAACTCATGTAGCAACAGTAACTACAGTGTTCCAAGCGTTGCTTTTCAAATAATTCAGATCCCTTAACCACAACAGACTGCCCTCTTTTTCCCTCTTCATACAACTTTCAAGACCATATATCAGCTCTATAACAAAAGTGAATTTTTTTCTCATATAAATAAAAATAGTTACTGATTTTCACCTGAAATTTTTCATATACAGTTCAATACTTCAAGTATTGAATGTTTAAGAGCCATATATGAAAGTACAGTGTTAACTGTTTAGTGTCTTCAATATTATTCTAAAGACTAGACTAAAAAATTAATCAGTTTAGTATAATACGTCACCAGCAACACAAAAGTCAATTTTTCACAAGTTAATAATCGAAATAATGGTATTTGGTGTTTTCAAAAAAAAAAAATCCCTATCTACGTGAAAGCCAGTTACTACATGAGATGTCCAGATTTTTATATTTTTAGCTCTGAGATCAATAAGGGAAAATTCATAACATGAACTCTACAGAATTAATTACAATAAGATCCATGACATCTCTGTCATTCCACCCTCCTGAATTATTTTTTAATCATCTGAATTCCAATACAGTCTCTAGGGATATAACTTGTGATGTTTTAATGCTGAGCTATGCAGAATTACATTTGGTACTTTCATTATTGCAATCCTTTCCTCTCAGAAAATATTACACCAAAAAAAATTAAAAAGGTGGCAGTGATGGGTACTAAGTTTCCAAGAAAATTCTCTCTGTTTTTTTGGAAAGTGACAAGTTTGAGGAAGGTGCAGTCATTATTTCAGGACAAACAGAATAAGAGATGAAACTGATTTATGGTTCTGAAGCGTGTTTCTGGTACTCATAGCCTCAGATGGGCAATGTACATTTTTGCTTGTATGTTTCTTGGGAAGGGGGCAGTTATACAGAAAACTAGTGGGGCTGTGAGTTTATGCAGCAAAGCTCTGCAGGGCATGTGCTGTGTTGCAGCTGTTGCTACCTTAGCTCTTTGGTCTGGTCAGCTCATGCTTTTGCAGAGAATCTGCCAAATGTTCCTACTTAAAGCAAAGACAGTTAGTTGGTATTGTGGAGTGGTCTCAAGGCACTGGATTTTTTTAAGGTGAACCTAGACATGCACCAGGAATGTATCTAAGATTCTTTTGCTGCAGTCACTCTGCCTAAGGGACCAAACTAGGGCTAGTCTGAGGTAAAACCCACTCAAAATGTGCATGAGGATACGATGGCTGCAGCATCAGCTCTTTGGTCTGAGCATATCCATCCACCTCTATGTAATTGTGCTGGTTTGCCCCCTCTCACTGCTCTAAAGGTCACTTGCTTTAACAGCTATCATCTCAACATTAACAGACATATGCCTGCTAGCTGTCTCCCACAACAGCCCAGTAACTTATAAATCTCCCTTCATTTAATGGAATTAACCTTATCTGACCCCCTGCACTCCTCCAATTATTTTTCTGGGAAATAGCAACAAAAAATATATCCTTAAAAATTAAGAGAAAAAACTGATTTGAAGGACAGACAATAGATACATGTATTAAAACAAGAAATGAATGGCTCTATTGAAGGTACTGAGTTTGCTTTTTCACTGGCTAGCATATATTGAAGTTACTTACAGCTATGCAAACAGGTATAATTTGTTCCTAAATCCAAATTAGAATGTCTATATGCAATTTGAACTCGCTTTGTAAATGACTTCACAAAATGCTCAACAATGGAAAATGAAATAGAATACAGTTTGCCCTGCTGTCATCACACTATTTCAGACATTCATTATTCTTGAAAATTTGTGTCTGTTTTTCACAACTGTAAACCACAGAAATAGCAAATGAACAAAGAAAGAGGCTTTATATTCAAACAATCTGGAGAGCGTAGGTAAAATCTCACTAAACTCAAAGAATTTGAATAAGAAAACCTCTATAATTGCTGGTGCTTCCAAAGAGTATTAGACCTCATTGTGTTTGTTTTTTTTGGGGGGGTACAGGATTCATAAGCTCTTTTTTTTTTTTTTTAGTATTTTTTTAATGTCTATCTGTATTTTTTACTTCTTTATCTATCTGGGCACATTTCTAATCTATGTAAATATGGTTACTTTTCAAATTTGCATGAGCATGTAATTTCACAGTTCAAGGTTCCAGGACAGCAAACAGAATGCACATGCATATTATTAGTATTTTAATCTTAAAATAAAACTTTTTTTAAAGAGAAATCACAGGCTTCTGAAGGGTTTTCATTTCCTTTTTAGCAACAGATCTTGTACAGCTCTGGAGAATCAGAGCACAAACTCATTTTGCCAACCCTTCATATGGATGTCAGAATTTTTTATTTTCAAAACAATTTCTGAAAAACTTCTAGAAATTATTTATTATTTCCAGCCTGTAAGATAGATCTTAAATGCTAGGAACAGAAATTTGAAGCTATGATTCCTTCTTCAAGCTCTTCAGAAGAGAAGAAATACTGCCAGATTTCATTCTGCAAGTTAATCCATGTCATTCTCAGGTAGGAGCTCTACATATCCTTAAGTGATGCAGAATTTTCTTCTGAGTTTCATAGTGAAATTCTTTACAAAACACGTCAAAAGAGTGAAGAAAAGAAAACCCAATAAAAACACACATGAAAGATCATTTCCCCTGTTAATATCTAGAGTAGTTGTTTGTCTGAATCACTTAAAATATCTATTACCTTATATGTGGAAAACCATTCAGATGTGTCTTTCATTTTAAGAAAGGGATAACATTTGAGGTATGTTTTATTTAGCTTCTGTTTATTCAACAACAGTGTGGATACTGAACTAATTTTTTGCTCTGTTTTTGGAAGATCCTCATTTGCAAAAAAAAAAATTAGTCTAAACTCCAAACAAATACCTAAGAGGTCCATTCTTGCTGGTCTCACACAAGAGAAAGGGCTCAAGGAGTCTGTAGACCTCTCTGTTTTCTACTTAGAGCCCCCAGAGAAGAGACTGTAGGCATGGTTGTACAGAAAGGTAGGGTCAAAATTCCCAAAGGATGTGAAACAGGCATTTTGGTACATGCAATCTTAACTGCAACGTGTTCTGACAAATATGGACTCTCAAAGGCGTAGCTACCACATACTGGGTTTTCACTCTGTAAGTAAGCAGGAGAAAAAATTGGCCAATATTTTGCAATACCCAGCATACTGGGTTTGCATGGTGAGGTTTTTGGGAGCTACAGGGGTGGCTTCTGTCACAACCTTCCAGAAACTTCCCCCATGTCTGGCAGATCCAATGCCAGTCAGCTCCAGGGGGAACTCACCACTGGCCACAGCCAAGCCTATCAGTGATGGTGGTAGCATCTCTGGGGAAATGGATTTAATAAGGAGGGGAAAACCCCCTCTGCAATGGCAACTGCAGCCAGGAGAGGGGAATCAGGCTGAGGGGAGCCACTCTGCAGACAGCAAGGTAAGTGTAGGAGGAGTGGGAAGAGGTACTCCGAGTGCCAGAGCAGAGGTTCCTTTGCAGCCCATGGTGCGGCTCATGGTGAGGTAGCAGTGCCCCTGCAGCCCATGGAGGTCCATGGGGGAAGCAGAGCTCCACTTGCAGCCTGTGGAGGATTCCACAGTGGAGCAGGCAGATGATTGTGGGAAACCTGCACTGGAGCAGACTCCTGGCAGAACCTGGAGGGTTTGTGCATAGAGGAGCCCACACTTGTGACCCCATGGGGGACCCACACTGTAGCAGCTCATGAAGACCTGCAGGTCATGGGAAGGACTCACATTGGAGAAGTCCATGGAGAGCTGTGTTCCACAGGAAGGATCCCATGCTGGAGCAGAGGAAGAGTGTGAGTAGTCCTTTTCCTGAGGAAGAAGAATTGGCACAGGCAACGTGTAATAAGCTGACCACAATTCTCATTCTTCATCTCATATGACTATTCTGTAGCCCTTTTACTCAAAACTCAAACCACCCCCCCTTTAAGTATTTTCTTATTTTATAACACTTGAAAAAAACTAACATTAATTCAGAATTTAAAAACAGCTGATCTAGTAGTTATCACATCCACTTCTCCCCGTAAAGACTCCCTGTGGATCACTAAATGAAGCAGTTTCTTCATCTAAAAGACTGCATTTTTGTATCTCTTAAATAATTGTGTGCACATTGCAAAGATCTGAAGACTCCTGCTGCAGTCAGGGAGGAATGTATGAGAACCCTGTCATACACAAATTGTGGGGCCCAATCAGCAGGCTAGATTTGGACAGACTTCAGTTTCTATAGGAAAAAACCATTTCAGATCTTTCTTCCTCTAAGCAGAGGAAAATGTCTAATTTTCATTGTACATATTTGTGAGGTGTTACAAATCTTTTTCCAATTCAGAACTGATTTACAAAACACAGTTATATTTAATAAATGTATACCATTGAGTATGGAATAATTATCTATTAAAATCTATGTTCAAAGAAAATTTTGTACTTCATACTCTTTGGTAAACTGATCTGAAAAGCACAGACATAGGAGAGCATTGAAGATCCAGCACCAACAATTAAAAAAATCAAATTGTAACCTGAAAGGAAAGGCTGGTCCTGAACTTACTCTGGGGCTCTGTGTGCATAGGGTCTGCAATATCTCTCAAAATCTAGTAGAGAATTTATTATAGAAGATGAGCATTTTCCCCTTGGCAGTGCATGCCTTTACATTCAGTGCTAATCACATGCTATATTCATCACTACATGCAGGCACCATCATGTGCTTATTTTGCTGGGGAGAGTAATTAAACGCAATGACATTTTGCTTGTGATTTGTTGGAGAGTTTTTTGCACGTTTTCTTTGCTGGCTTCTTCTATTAGTTGCTACTGTCTCCCAGTGAACATGTAATTTCCCCATAAGGGCAATATTAGACAAGTGAAATGATTTATAAGGACTGTTTGAACCTTTGTGTACAATCACAAACACAAATCAAGATAAATATGGTGTATGAGAGGGAGAAAGTGTGTAATTCTCAGTAAAAGTTAGTGTTCAGCAGAACATGATAAACACAGCGGAACCACCAGAGGAAATTTTGCCTAACAATAATCTCCTGCTGCTGCTTATCTCTTTTTTTTTAATTGGTATTTCCTCCAGGCAAAAATGAGTCAGATGATGATGAAAACATTTGCCTTGGAATCTCCTCTTAAAGCCCACAGCCTAAATGTCAGAGCAGTTATAAAAACAAATCAAAGATTCATATCTCTAGCGATGCCTAGCATCTGTTGTTTTGTTACAACTCCTGCACTTAGGGAATGCAATTAGAAGAAAATAATGTCCTGCCCTGGATTTTCCCAGTATGAATACAGTATTAAAAATATCATAATTTATTTCAGATTGTTGATTACAATAGTTTTTCTGGTGCTAATTTATTACTTGATATATATATGTACATACACATAAGGAAGTACAAACTATTATTGGCTGTATTTATATTATTATTATAGCTAGTACAATAGGCTAAGTGATATTTCAGTCAGTCTTGTGTCTGTATTACACTAGATTAAATACAAGCATGTTCAAAACAGTGTATTTGTACATCTCTGGTATTTTTGGTATCAATGGTCTTCTAAATGAAATTAAAGATAAATATGCTTGCAGAATCCATGCCTTCATAAATTAGTAGTGTGCCAGAAAGAGAGGATATGCACTCAAATATGCACATTTTGGGCTTGCATATATAAAATTTTCTTAAACAATTTTGTTTAAATACAGTATGAAAAAAATCTTTATGTCTCTCAGACTGTGACTAATCATATACTATTAATCTTATTATAAGCGGTTAATAAATACAAAATTATTTTTGATTTCACATTTTAATGATAATCCTATCGCCTCCACTTCTGTTAATTTAAAGTGCTATTGAGTGCCTGTTTTAAATGACAGTTGAACAGTTCACTGGATGGCAGAACTCATAGGTCTGTGGAGAAAAATATATATTTGAGAATGTTAATTGATGCAATAACTCCAATAATGGTATTTTGAAAAATGGTAAGAGTAACATTCTGCTCTCATTTCCCCAGGTGTCAGAAAAGATATGCTGACTTCAGTAAATGTGATTCACATTTACGTCAGTGGTAATCAAGATTGAATTGTCCCTTTATCTACCCAATTATCTATCTCCCTGTCTCTCAATCCTCCCCCTCCCTCTGTCTCTCACTGCTTAGGTAGAAAGACACAAATGCACCAACTAAACATTTAAAGAAACCTTTGAAATTAATTTGTAAATATTGTAACACTATAAAATGTGAAATGAAGGATAGTACTTAGGAAGGATTTTATCTGGCATTTCTAATTTTAAAAAGAAGAGAAATATTTTAGAAATATCATGGTTAACATGGGTGTCTGTACATCCTTCATGCCTTGGTATTCATATGCAAAGTGAAAAAAAGAATTCCTTGTTTTATCGAGTTGGCAGACCTCTCTCTTATACAAAAGTGATGGTTTAGAAATGGTATTGCTGCTCAGATGAAACAGAAAAAACATTATCTGTTCTCTCCTCTGCCTACCTCTGGTGAGAAGGACAAATGCAGAGCTCCTGAGCTGAGATATGAAAAATTTACTGGAAACAGCAATGATGTACAAAAAGGAGCAGTAACCACAACAATATAAATAGCAAAAATATGCAAAGAGAGGTTGATTTACAAAAAAGAAATATAATGTCTGACCAGATGGACCCAGAGCCAGTCAGACCCTGAGAGACAGAACAAAATGGTCCCCTGGACCATCTGTGTGCCACCACCACCTTTTCTTCCCAAGCACAGAAAATTTCCTTCATGGAAGTGAGAATCCCATACTTCTGCCTCTTGGCAGTGATGTGCATGATATAGACCAACAACATATATGTGCCCCCATGGCTCCAGGCTCTGCACCCTCGTAGTTATTGAAAATTAATGCTGTCAGTTGACAACCAGACACAGATCTGCTAAACATCATGAAGGAAAATAGTGGATTAAATTAGAGTACTGTTACATTTTATTAGTGAGATTTTTAAACCTCCATGATTGTCACATTTAGAATTTTGAATCATGACATGGAGCAGTTTGCCAGAGCACAAACCATTGACACTTACCATTTGGACAACAGAAAAAACAAAAGCAGCACTTAGCCGTTTCAGGTCTACCATCCACAGAAACTTTCCAGAGCTACCTTATGGTAAGACAAAACTGCTGAAATACCTGTGGAGGGAATGAATATCAAGTCCTCAGTGCCAGCCTTCCCGCGTTTCTTCCCCTATGGCACAATGCTCTCTGTAAACGTTGATTTAGCCAATGAATATAACCATCCTGCTGAGCATGAAAGTACAGATGGATAACTTACCAAGGCCTAGGGAATGGTGGATTTCCATAGAAGATATGTGAGCTATAAGCTCCCGGGGTATGAGCAAACAGGACTACATGCTAGGTATCATTCAGTTCTTCTGGATTATTTAATATCATGTTCAATATTTTCAACATATTCTCTTCCATTCACAGACCTGATAAATAAATAAATGTGCCATGGCATCTTCAAGAATGTGCCCTGTTTTTTATTGATCACACAGGGTAGATAGGTACTCTGTTACAGAAAGAGCACTTGTTTTATTTTGTCCATATGTTACTGAAAGTTTGCTCAATGCACTCTGAGGTTCTTTTTAGGAGAGGTGCCTGAGTATAAGGATGTTTATCTATCTTTTTTTTTCTAGTTTCTGTGCTTCTGGTCAGGTGAACTCTTCCAGGGAGAGAGGGACTATACCCACAAGATTTCTGCAGTGGGATACTTGAGGTGACAGTGAAGAAACAGGTTGGTCAGAGCCAGAGAGAAACATGTGAGTCAGAAGAGGGGTTATGTCCCATCACAACAACAAAAAAAGACTTTTCAATAATGCTGATCAGAAGCAAATATTGAGTCTTTGGGCAGAGGTTAGCCTTGAATTGCTACCAAAGTCAGAAAACACAAGAGAGTGAGATAAAAATATGGAGACTGACTTGAGTGGTCTTTCTTTCATGCCCTGCGACGTAACTGGAATGACTGAATGGATTAGCACACCCTTGCCTAGGATCCGTTTCAAAGAAAAAATAATTGCAAGTTATTGACTCAATTTCTAACAATTTCAAAGAAAACCATGCCCAAAAGTACACTATTCACAAGGTCATAGATCAGGTTTACTGGGAAGCTATGGTACTTAGCTGATAGCTTGAAAACACTGTATTTGAAATGCATAATGAAAAAAACACAGCGCATGAAATGCCTGGAGGAGATTGTGCTCCTACAAAGAACTGTTTGGCAGTATGTTTCCTGTGCCCAAAAACTGATGCAGTCATATTAAATGTCATTGCTGTGTGTCTCTATGTACATATATAGTGCCCTTAGGTATCTTCTTTGCCCATCTCTATTTGCCATTTGCTCTCAAAATTAAAGATGCTTTTAACAATGATATTTTTTAATTTCATCTCTTGACAAGATGGAAAGAACTGAAAACAACTTTAAAATCTTGTGTCTGAAGATGCTCCCTGGAGCAATATATTGTTAGCATGTATTGCAGATAACATTTTCACCACAGACAGCATAGGGAGATTAGGATGTTACAAGTGTATTAGGTGGATTAAAGGTTGGCTTCCAGTGGTAGAATGAAATGGCTTCTACTGTTTTACAGCGTCTTCAAACAATAAAGTACTCAGAGTCCAAGTGACACTCTAGAGTGAGTGGCATACATTGTATGTCATCTCCCTTACCATGTATTTTTGAACTAATTTATAAGCTGGAATAATTTACTGATTTATAATACTAAATAATTGAAAATATTTACTAAATAGTGTTTACAAAACTTTGTTTTCTACCCGAGTGCTTAGTTATGTAACAGAATAGAGAAGAGCAGAGTCTAATTCTTTATACTAATCTTTCAAAATCCGTAATAATGAGAAATGCATAATTTATATTGTGTCAGTTGGGGATTTTTTATAGGAAATATGTTAGATTCTTTTGCTTTTGGCTGAGAAAGAAAACAGAGAAGCTCTTGCCAGTTTGCCATTAAACTGAGATTAGATGTTTGCTCTGGGCAACGGCTAAAAACAAACCAACCAAAATACAAACTGGCCAGCCCTGGCCTGCCCCAGCAGTTTTTATATGAGCTTACTTTCTGCAAAGAGATGTGCAAGTAACCTGATAATGACACTAAGAAGAAAAGAAGCTTCCAGAGAAACAGTATGGAGCTGTTCAGAGGGCTAGGCATTTTCTTCCAGAGCTGTGTAGATCTTTTTTGGAAAGGGCCCATGTCATAGAATCACAGAATATCCTGAGTTGAAAGGGATCCAAAAGGATCATCAGAGTCCAACTCCTGAGGAAAGGTACTGGTATTTCTAGTGTCACATGAAATAAAAATTAAAGATATACATCTAAGGAGGCATTAGTTGGGCTTGGCCATCAAAGGCTTGCATAGATCAAATAAAAAGCACCCAGATGCTCTCTGCTTGTTCCTGAGACATCTGCTCTGCTTCTCTTAATTGTGCTTGTTCCTTCTACCTGAGAAAATTATTATCATTACTTAAATGTGTAGTTGTCTTACAGTTTCTATTCACAGTCAGTGCATGCCTGCCTTACACACTATTTATGGCTGTTTTTTCACAGAATCCCAAAGGTTGCTGCTGAACTTCACGCTATTAATTGGTATAAATATCTGACCCCTACTGTCAGCATCAGTGCTGTGACCTTTGCAGACTGGACAGCAACAACTTACTTATGGAGGGAATCTCAAGGCTTTTTGGATCAGAGTACTGAGGGGTATCCATCTATGATATGGAATGGGTTTTAGTGCCTGAATACATCTAAGATGCTCCTGTTTGGAGTTTTTTATTCCACTGTATAGGAAGAGTTCCAGTAGTATCCAGAAATAATTTAAAATATTCTTCAAATACTTCTGGTAGTTCTTAAATGACTGCAGAAAGCCAGTGCTAAAGAAGCATACATTTAGCAAAAGTAGAGAGAAAATCAGCAAATATTGTTAAGACTTTTTGGCAGCTGCTGCAAAAGTTGTCTCCTGATAACCAAAGATGCATTTAGTTTCAGTACGAGTTTCACACATCCACAACCTTGAAAGCAAATAAATAAACACAGGAAGAATTTCTTGACATTATTCATGAATTCATGTTACTTTTGATACTTAGAATATTAGTGATTTGACCTTATACGAAATTTTCACTTGCATTCTCTATATCAAATGAATAGAAGTTATTAGCCCAGCTACCAGTTTGTACTCTTGCATAAAACCTTATCATGGATCTCGTATATGTTTGAAATAATTACATCAAGCAGAAAAAATATCTGGCTGCCATATTCCCCATTTTGTTGGGCAGTTACTGTATCTCAGCATTGCTGAAGACCTGGCAATATTTTGAATTAGGGACAGCTGATGAAAGCCAAAGTGCAAATTTTCCCACTGTCATGCTACTGTTTTCAGGGCACATGGAACCTTGTATTTGCAGCAAATGAAGGAGAAACTAATAAAAATGAATAGCACTTTTCTGAACTTGTGACCCTCTTGTATAAGGGATTTCCCTGTGTGCTTTTGTGTGTGTGTGTGCGATGCCAATAGCTCCTCAGTGCTGAATGACATTTGATTAATTACAGCAATTAGCAATCACTTTGTGTCAATCACTGGATCCTAATGTTGCTATAACTCCAAAGTATAGCAAATGTTAGTAGCCATCAAACTGTATATCTCATACTATTTAAGTTCTTTTTGGCCACTACCCTAAGTACACTGTGACTCTTCTGGCATCTGACATGTGAAAGCAGACCCAAACAGCAACTCAGAAATGACCCAGTTCAACTCAACCTTTCTCAGATGTACAATACACTCAAGACTACACTGAGAATATATAATGGGGCCCATTTTCTTCAGGAAACAATTCAAGAAAATAAAAGAGCACCAACATGAGATGGAAGGTTAATTTTTTCCTGAAAAACTGGCCATAACATTGCAAGCTAAATACTTGAAGGCTTGAAGGAATTGCCTTTGGAATTAATAATGAAATTTGATATAATATACACTTTTTCAATGTCCTATGGAATTACACAACTAAAATACATTAATTAGAGAAGTTACAATACATGACGGTATACATTGGAATAATAGAGCTACTATTCTGTCTGGAATATTAGAATAGATCTGTTCAAATCCTTGCCTTGTTTCTCCAGTGTGTATTTGCTTAGTTCCTGTTCATGGGAAGAAGTTCAGACACTAGTTAATAATTTACAACTTGCACCTTGTGCTTCTTGGATAATCCTTGGGGAAAAAAATCATCCAGACTATGCCTGATCTCATATTTGAATGGTAAGCAACAACATGGTTGGACTTTATCTTTACAGCAGTGTAACATTATGTGGTTCATATTTGTGTTTACTCTGATAAATTTTCATGAAATACATCTACAGACAATTTCCTTGATAAACATAAGGTGTATCATTTATTTTTGAAAGGGAGATTTTTTATGTTTGGGTGTTTTTTACTTATCTATTTAGTGACATTTTCATGAGGAACATTTTACTGACATATTGAAATTTTCCAATATAATGAAAAATATATAAATAGAAAAATATGAAGCCGATTTCTTTATAGGTAGTATGGATGTTTCCCCTTCTGTCTCTGGAGGTCACCCATAAAGGTTTACCTAAAAGTAGAAGTTTCCTTTAAGACTTATAGTAAACTCTGTTTGGAGGTGAAGCAAACAGAATGCTTAAAATTAATTTCAAGTTTTCTCAAGAGAGGGATTTGGAGAAAGGATATGTGTCAAGAGCAAAACCAAGGATATTTCAGGAATTTGCTGGAGTTCTTTTCATGCTCATAGTCCCATGGTTATACTAGAAAATGCAAGTTAAACACATAAGTAAATATATAGATGAAAAAGCATTGAAATTATAATGTTTACTCTTCATTGTATGACAAATTTTTTTCAAAATTTCTAGAATGTTTATTCCACTTGAACAGAGTGTTTTTTTGTTTAAAGTAGTTTGTGGAGGCAGGGTACTCCAGAGAGAGGTGCTTTGCTCACTGCAAACAAGATAAAGTAGGAAGATCAATTCCAATTCAGAACTGGAATAGGGGTCTTACCATACAAGATGCTGCTTTTTTTTTACTTGCAACTGCAAGAAAGTGGAACTGCTCCAATGAGCTAAATATAGAATTATTATATTGGAAAAATCAACACATAGTCATAGGGGAAGGTGGTAATTGGTATCTACACACAAGATACAGGAATAAGAAATAAAAGGTTTAGTTTTTATAAGGATGAAAAAGAATGCTCATTGAGGATCTGCACTTGCTGTAGAATTGGTAATCCATCCTGTAAGATAAAAATGTATGTACACAGATGCTGGTCTGCAGAATTCTGGGAGTAGCTATTGGCAAAATTGCTCTCTGCATGTCAATCTTGAATTTGGTTTAAACACTGACAGTCAGAGAGGCAGGGAAGCAACTGAAGAGCTAAAGGCATAATAAATTGTTCCTGGTTTGTGTTAGATAAAATTAAATCATTTTCACAAGGAAGGTTTCACTTGAGACTTTTTGAGCATTGGTGCTTAGGAAGGTACAAGCTGTAGCCTTTGAAAAGAAAATCTGCACAAAGATCGAGTGCTTTTGATGCAAGGTGAAGAATTTTTAATGTGCTGAAATTCAATGCAGGAAACAGCCAAAGGCAAAAATGGCAGCCTGAAGCCCTGCATCCAGTTCTGACTTTGACAGATGTCCCACGAAGTATCTTTATCCCAGTGTGAGATATTTATTGTGATTTCACCAAATTAACACAGAGCCCATAAATTTTACTTTCAAATGTTGCCATTTAGAGGCAATTTTAGTTAAACTGGGCTTCAACTGTATGAACATGAGAGTATAAAGGTGTGAAAATAAAGGGCTCCTTGAAGGGGTGTCCGTGGCAGATACTTTCCCTGTATGCTCCACGCTTCCTGTAATGATCAGCTGAGCTGACACATGCAGGAGAAGCTGTAATTCTCTGCAGATGAAAGCTAGCAGCATAGTCTGGATGAATTAGCACTAAACAAAAGCAGTAAGAGATCGTGATCTTAGCAGCTTACCTGAAGTTCCATGGAGATGTGTGAGTTCACACCACCAGTGCAAAACTTCATTTTCCCATTCTCAGTTTCCCATTGCCCTTCTCTCTGCTCTTTGTTCACTATGGTAACAACACATCTCACATCTGCAGAAAAAGGAAAAACCTGCCTATGGCTTCAATATCCACTTGGGGTGTAAAAGCTTGGGCTGGGCAAAGCACCAGAACATGGCAGGGCTTTGTGCCCTGACAGAGGCTGTCCCTGAGCTTGGTCTGTGGTCCCCAAGAGAAGAACAAGGCTCTGTGTCCGTGGTCCCTAAGGGAAGAGCAAGGCTCTGGGGCTGTGGTCCCTGAGGGAAGAACAAGGCTCTGGGGCTGACCATGCCCCCTGTGGGCAGCACACAGCTGGGAAATACCTCGGGTACCTTTGTCTTCCTGGCCATCCAAGGGATTTGCTGCTTGGGGTCTCAAATGTCAAAATCTAACTTGGATGAGATATCCTTTCCAGAACAATGCCTCAAAGGGTTGGAAAACTATTCAGGCAGTGGAGAAGTGCCTACAGTTATTCTCTGGTCTTTTACTTGTAAGTGCTGCCAGAGGAAACATGGAATAGAGGATTCTTTCAGCTTAGCTGATAAAATTGAGAATTTATACGTAAAAGCTTGTTAGGGACAGCAGAAAACTTTGGATTTATTCAGTTTTTAGGATTTTGTTTTTCAAAATAGGGAAGGAGGGAAAGGGAAGACCATCTTCCTGGATCCTATCCATATTTTAAAAATTCTCTTTAAACATGCTTCTAAGAGAAAAATATGTAGTAATTGAAAGTATTTTATTAATAAAGATGTTAGAAAAAATAATTCAAAAATTTTCTACTCTTTTTGACTGTTGATAGTGACTAAATTCAGTTTCAACTAAGAATAATATTGTTCTTACAGATACCTGTTTTTCTAGATTTGCAAAATGATTAAATGGTGAACATTTTTTACTGAGAGTATTGAGGCCAACATGTTTAAATACTTTCTAATGTAAATTTGAATTTAATAAACACTGATTTTATATATATTTATGCTTATTTATGTCAATTTTATTTGCAAATTGGTTAGATATATTCCCAAAGATTTTCACAATTCATGTTTTCTCCATTACTCTCCACTTCTGCTACATCTGCTTCCTGACTTTATTGACTGAATTTGAAAAAGAAGATAACTGAAGTGTCAGAATTTCAGAATTTTAGTGAGCCAGAAATTCCAACTGAATTTCAGGCCTGTACTTTTGCATCCTTATTTTCTGTCTGAATTCTCTTCCTCAGAATTATTTTTCAATTTCATGTAGTGCATATTCAGGTGATTAAGAAGCCCAGTGCCAACAATTGTCCCTGTACATCTACTTAAAAAACAAACAAATAAAAAAAAAGGGAAGTAGTAATGCATGTGGGTTTGGGGTTGTAGTTAAAGGTTATAACTCTCCATGGTGTAGATTCTGAGTTTTACATTTTCACTGTTTTTACAAAATATTGTTGCTGCACAAGACATGGCATGAAGTCAAAGAAGACCTGTCAGGAGGAACTGAAAATAAGAGTTTTATCCAAGGCTGTGACAGCAGGATACCCATGGTAAGCTTTATCAGCCAGGCAAACCCTTAACTACCCATGCTTTGCTGGCACTGATGTTACCCAAACTCCATGTTTCAGAGACTTAATCAGTGCAGTTTTCCACCTTTACAGTTTTTTGGGGGTTTTTTTTGTATTTTTAAAGCAGAGAAGAAATGAAGCTTTCAACTGTTTTGTAACATGAGATTAGACCAAGACGTAGACATTCCTTCTGAGAATTAACAGAGGAAATAGGGCTAGCTAAAAAAGAAGATTATTCTTTTTTTTAAGATATTTTTCTTGAACTATTTTCGCATTACTTTTGACATAAGAAGCAATCACAAATGCATCTAATGGATGACTGTTGAGATCCAGGTGTTGTATATTAGCATTTATCTGAATGACAAAATGCCAGAGTGGACAACTGCTTCTGCAGTTTTCCCAAAAAATACTGCTGTCTACCAGAACCTTTCTGGAGGCTGGGTTTTTGTCTGAAAATAAATGTGCATTTTTGTATGTGAAGTTAAGCAGAATATAAAGTCTGAAATCTTAGATAATACATAGGTAAACTTTTGCATTCGCAAGTCATTTCTGGGGAGGAAAAGAAAATTGTCCTTATTTTATTACAAAATTACCTAAACATTCTCAGTCACTCTTTCCTGAAAAGGCCTGGAAGACTTCTTAAGTTTTTGTGGGATGCTGCTGACATCAAGATGAATGATATTTCTGTATGGAAATACACAACTGTAGTCAAAGAATCATCAAAATTGTTCCTGGAGAAGTAAATAACCAATGACTGCAATACAAATATCTGCTCTAAGTCCAGAAAAATACTTTCTCTTTTGTATCATAGTACATGAAAGGAAAAGTTCACAGGAGACTTAAGCATTTTCTGCTGCTAAAATGGTTTTACCACTAATCTTGTTTTAATGATGAACATAATATTGCCTTTCCAAATATGATGGCAAGTAAGCTGGTCCCCTCCAGTCTCTGTATTTAATTACTCCTCAATTCCACACCCAAACCCAGTCTCCATTCTGATCTTTCTGACTAATTTCCTTTTAGTTAGTCTGGGGAAACCAACATGTCATTCTTTAAAATCTGTTCTTTATGAGTGTTCTGCACTGCATAGTTGGCATGAGAGTCCTGATCTACCTCTGGCATTACCTGGCTGACAGAGATTGGATTTATCTGGCAGTAAACTGACATACAGCTGGTGTTGCCACCACTTTACCTTCTTAGCTTCATATCTTTAGTGCAAGTTGTTACTTTTAGGCACTAAAAACAGCACAAAGGATGGATGTAAGCCATTTATGCAAGCTAAATTTTCACCTCTTGAGTCTTCTCAACTCTTGAAATTATTTTAAATAGTTTTGTGGCATCATCCAGTTTTCCACCAGAGTTTTACACTATTATTTACATTCTATCTGTCTGCCTGTCTGTGTATCTCAGGTCAGTAAACTGAAAAGCCTCCTGTTTGTGTTATGTAACTGTCTTCTTCTGGCAGCTGGCTCCAATGTGCACCTCTGTGAATGTTGCCATGGAGACTCCAATTTAGGAGCAACTGGATTTGAGAGTTTCCAGGCCAGCAATACGTGACAAAACAAATACAGAAATTAAAGTGGTGCCTGCCCTTCAGATGGGAGGCAGGCAGGTCTGCTAGACCAGGCTGGAAGTGGGGCTGGAGGGAGAAGGATGTTGCTTGCACAAGTGATTAATTAAAGCATTACAGTCCTTGTTATTCCTCTCTATAATTTTCCTTTTCTCCCCAGCTGTTTTATGAAACAGAATTAATATTAAATGATAGCTCTTTCTGACTAAATTACTGCAGTAGCATCCAATGTACACAGTTTCTACCTTTCCCCTGTAAGTGAGCCCAATATGTGCTCTGCCCTCCGGATGATGATTCACTAATGCGCTGGTTTGTACATCTGACTTGATAGGTATTTGTCTCCTGGTGATGCCCAAAAATATTTGCTTATTTTTAGTTCTGTGATTTAATGTTGTTTCTAGCCCTTCTCTCACAGAAGACTTTGACAAAAGGTTTTGACTACAAGGACACAAGAAAAAAAGGCAGTGGGAAATAACTTACTAGCATATTCACAGAGGAAGCCAGCACTACAGATTTTTTTTTCTAGTTAGGGGTAAACCATTTCCCTAAGAGTAAATAACTTATACCAGAAATCATAACCTTTGCCTCAGCATTTCACGAGATTTTTTTATAGGCAAGACTTGTTTGACAATATTCTTTGTGGGATTTTTTAAAAATTTATATGAAGAGGGGTATCTGCAAATTTTCTATGTTTTGGTTTTTTATTATTTTGCTTTGCAACTCAACATCCTGTGAGTTTTATTCCATTTGGTAGAATGATTGACAGAGTTTTGGATTAACAACTGCTGTTTTCTTGAACACTGTTATGAAAAAGAAGATGAGACAAGAATTTAGTTTAAAAAAATGTAAGTAAGAGAAATGTTGGGTTTTTTCCACTGATAGTATTTTGCTTGTGTTGACTTAGTCCACATTTTTTATGTAGGTCTAACTTTGCTTTGACAAAGTCCTTTCTAAGAAAGAAGGATGGCTTATTTTGCTGACAAAAATCATGATGGTGCTACTCCATTACTTGTTTGATAAAAGTATGTGCAGGTGGAAAATGTATGTTGTGGTCATCAGTTCCGTGTTGTACCTTAAGGTACAATGTTCTTTAAACGTTTAAATGTTCTTTAAACCCTTAAACCTTTAACTGAGAATATAGTCAATATGAAAGACCACTGTACAGAGGGAGCTGGGAATTTAAAGCTTCCTAAGAACAGGATCGATTGAGGCTGCCACCACATGACCAAGAAACCTGGGCTCCTTGGGTGGCAGGGTTACATCTGTCACTCTTTGAGAAATAGGGAGCTGGAATAGGCAGCAAGTGATCGTCAGTGACCTAGGACTACAGAAGGGTCATAATTCAAGACTCCCTTCATCTCAGACCTTAAAACTTACAACCTTCTCTTTCACTTTAGAGATTATTAGGGCTTCTCAATTCTGCACTTGTGTCCCCAAGGGTCTCTCCTCCCTTTGTGGCTTCCTCCCTCTGTGTCATACTGACGTACTCTGCTCTTCTCTGCCATAATGCCTTGTGGTGTTCCCACAACACTGCTCTGAAGTAGCAGTGGCCACCAGAGCACACAAGTGACACAAAACCAAGCCAGGTCCATGCAAAGCACTGCCCTGTAGCTGCATTTGAGGATGCAAGTGTTCCCATAAGAACGATGTTCAAAGTAAGAGAAAAAAGAGAGAAAATCTTAGCAACCTACCTCACCAAGATTCATCTTGCATCAGTCCTCTGCTTTCAATCAGCAAATGCTTTTTTATTCCAGCAAAATTGTTCAGATGATGGTTCATATTCCCTAGGTAAATGGTAAATAGCTTTGCTTTGACAGGAATGAAAGGCTCAAGGTATTCACCATTCTGTGCACAGTCAGGCAGGATCTAGAAATGTGAAATATAAAGGAAAGTAAGGAAACACTCCTGTGCTATTTGGAACTTCCTTGATTGCCTTTATCACCAATACTTTAAAAATTTTTCTTCCATTGCTACCAGTGTAGCTTCACAGTTTGAGACTAGAAAAATACGAAGAAGTAACTCAGCAGTTCATTGACCACTAACTGTGGGAAAGTTCTAGAGATTTATTGGCAAACTCTGTATATGACCCCATTGCCGTAACTTACTATGAAAGAAGTTTATAGGCACAATAAGGCTTGTCCAGAAATTTTAAGATACAATAGTTGATAATGTACGGGTACATAATTTATATTTTGCTAGCTGAAGTATTCTGTGGATTCCTGAAGTCTTTGTTACCTGAAAAGAATTAAGAAAATCTACATTTGTGTTAACTCAGAGTCTATCACACAGTTATTTTTCTAATAATATGTTTTGCACCTTTTCAACTGCTTAAAAATGTGCTTTTTAAGTACTGAACAGGTATAGAAGATTGGGTGATGATATCCATTCAAGACTTCAAGTAGGTATTGAAGTTCTTCTGTATTTCATGTTTCCTTTGTTCTGCCAGCTGGGGGGTATTCCCAAGTTTTGTTCATATTCAAGCTTAGAGAAGCCAAACATCAGTTACTTGTACCCTGTCATTGGACCGTTAGCAGGTACCAGCAGACTTTGTTCCATGAGAAGAAAATCTTTCCTGCTGTCTCTACAGAACTGGCTCCTTGCATCTGTGCCACCAGACTGTGGTAGAAGAGAAACAAATGAGGCAAAGCATATGCCAGACCTGATGGATCTTGGCTTCTTGTCATCCCTCCTCAAACAGTGTAATATCAAGCCAATCTTTACCTTCTGTACCCTTCAGTGGCCTCAGCATTGCACAAAATCTAGGAGACTTAAAAACTCTTTTTATAAAACTTCATGTATATTTCCAATACTGTACATGTTTTTGAGAGAAATGATTAAACACAGCACTACTTGAGATAATAGCCAGAAAAGAGTTTTCAGTAAAAACATAAGAACATATATGCTTCACAACACAGGAAAGCACAAATTCCTTCTGCATATGAGGCTGGCAAATCATTGTAATGGGAGTACACAGCTCTTGAATTAAATGGTTACATGTATTAAACCAAATACAGCAACTGTATCTGCAGACCTTCCTCCTCACCACTCATATATTTAATTCAGTCTCTCCCACTAAGCATTCATATTTAATTTGCTACTTTTTCCAAAAATATTTTCAAGCCTTCCACCACTAACTTAAAGACTATAAATGATCTTTGTCATCAAAAGAAGTAGAAAAGCAGATGAGAGGGAAAAATAACATTGGGGGCAACTAAGACCTATGATATAAGCTAAGACAACAGCGGTTTTGAGTATGAAGAAACTTTTTTTTTTCTGAAAATTATATCAGAAATCAAATAATACTTTCATAATTATAATAACAATCAGACATGTAGAAAAATGTTACCTGTGCTTCAGAACAACTGACTTTAAAACAGATTACAGGAACATGTAAATGATTACACGCATTAGGCAATATCAATGTTTACTTAATCATGTGCAGGCCACTTAAAAGTTAATAATAATTCTAGTTGTTTATAGGTAATCAGAGGAAAACCTCAGTAACACACATGAATTTGATAGAAAAAAAGTATATATAATGCTTTAGAAATATTCATTGAAATCATATGCAGTTAAATGTTATAAATTGGATTACAGATGGTACAAGAATCATTCAAAGACTGCTAAAAAATTAAATATGCAGAATTTATCCAGCACAGCTTTTGGACAATTCACTATTCTCATTAATGGATATAATCAATATAATATTTTTAGAATGCATCTTAATGTTTGGCTATAAACACTATATATATTTTTTATGTCTATTACATGGCCAGGATCTATCAAAACCATGCAACTCCTGATTGATGCAACTTGTAGGAAAAATAACACTTTTTCTCTTTAGATTTTAATTTCAAAATCAAGATGCTTACAGAGGTTTGAGAAAGTAAACACAGAATGATGGGAGCCAATGAAAATATATGCAGACTAAGATTAGACGGTTTTGCAATTATGAGATAAAATGCTGTTTCTGTAATTTGGGTTTTTTCCCTGTTCTTTCTCTTTAATCCACTAAGTCTTTCTCAACCTGTAATTTGTTAAAAGTATTCAAAAATTTCTATGTAGATTTCTTGTTCAAGTCAACAGTAAAGGAAAAAAAATATAGAAAAACTTGTTTTGTTAGGTCTTTTCATAAATAGCAAATAATTTCTACTGTAATTAAGGAGAAACATATGAAAAATTGCAGAAAATAGTTTGGAATAAAGGTATTTACAGGAACTTGGTGAAAGAAAACAAAAAGCAGTAACAGCCAAATAAGTACAGGGAATATGAAGTGTTGGGAGGAAACAAAAGAAAGACTGTATAAATGAGAACAGTTTGGGGAAACTGAAAAGGAAAAAAAGGCATCAGGGGCATGTTTTCTGGCAGGATCCATGAGTTCAAACATAGATATAATAAAATCTACAATTATCATGTCCTAATTATAAGACAGATGGGATAAAATTTGTAATAATGATTAAAAGGAAAATTAATTTAACGAATACTTCATTATGTTGAAAGAGAGAGAATTTACGTTTTCATCTGGTAAAGATGAGGAATTCAATCACTTGGAGTGATTCATCAAAACTGAGATGTTTCCTGGGATGCATGAATATGTTTGGAGTTCTTACATGCTGTCTTTGTCTTACGTGGTAAATCGAGATTTTGAAAACTAACAGTTGTCATGATTTAGGACCAGACTCCCTCTCCCCTCTGTTGAGAAAGAGAAAAGGCAGGGATTATGGACTGAGATGAGAAAAAAGTACTGGAAACAGCCATGAGACATGAAAATGAACAGCAACAGTATTAATAACAAAGGCATACAAAACCAGAGTGATTTACATGCAGAAATTGCTCGCTGTTTGACCTCACCTGGTGTGGCCCCAAGGCAATGAACAACGGTGCCCGGACCCTTCAGCTCATTGTTTTTTACCTGCTGCTCACCATACTTGCTCCACGGGAAAGGAACACCTCCCTCCCCACTTCTAGGAAGCAAGAGAGATTCCCTTTTCCCCACCCCTGGCCATGATGGAAGATATTATGGAAGAACACAACATCTTGGCCATGCCCACACAGCTCCTGGCTCTGCCCCCTCATGCCTACTGCGAAAATTAACCAGGTCTTTGGCTGAAATCAAGACAATTGTGAAATATTTATCTCAATGAATCTTAAAATTTTGTTAGGAATTGCAGTGAGCAGAAAGATGGGAAGAAGAAAGAATGGGAAAGAAGTGCTCACCACAATTCCTAGTGGAGTGAAAATTTTCTTCCCATCGCCAACACCTAAAGTGGGCTTACAGAGTTGGTTATAAATTGGTTATTATGGTAGCAATACAAGCTGGATTAACTGAAAAGCTGATAAAGAGTAATATTAATAAAGGGTATGAAAGGACAGAAACACTTATTACATCAACACCATTCTGTTTAGTGCATTTAGGTTACTGCTCCATGATATGTTAATTTAAAAAAAATCACAGCAAAATTCAGGCAAATAGATTAATAGGTAGTCAACTGACTTCTCAAAGTGAGGAAACACACTGAAGTGAACTAGGAGTGGCTAGCAGTGACAGAAGAATATAAATTGAGCAATGCTGATTTTAAAATGAATGTGACAAAAGATGCAGCTCTGAATTCAGCATTGTTCAAAGAGATGCTAAAATACAAAAACCATTTCCTGTATACATGTACTTCAAAAAGCTGGAATTAAAAATAATGAAATGGTAAAAGGGAATGGTGCATGAAAAACTAATAAGAATACTTTCAGGGCTTAAGAAAGGTAGGTTTATGTGTTCTACCTAATTATAATACTAAAATTAAGACCATGAGTTGATTTGATCATAGCATATACCTAGCTTTGCTGGATAAGGTATTCATCCTTCAGTGTTTAAAGAAAACAACAAAGATGGTTGGAATTTATTGAAATATGCTGAAAATGGAATAGTATTATTTTCCTTATGGCTGAATATGCATAAGCATCAGAACATGTGAGATGGATTTTCTGTCTTTGACTGTCTTCAGCTCAGACTCTTAGCCCTTCTAAACACATCAGATTTTGCTCTCAGTGAAGGGAAAAACCCTGGAATTTGATTGTCCAGCTACGAAATGCATTAGACTAGTTCTGATAAACATTTTTGGTCTTAGAGTATGAATTTGAGAGCTTAGGAAACAAAGGAATATGCAGAAATAATATCCCCATTTTTAATAAAAGCAGCATAACAGGGATCATGAGATTGCACTTTAGGCCCAATGAGCCCTGCATCAAGCCTTGCAGTTAAAATACAACATACAGTGTAATCGTCCCATTCCTGGGAAAGTCAGAAGTTTAATGGCAGCCTGGTTGTATGCATTAAACTGGGGAACTGGAACAGGGTCCCAGCTTCAAGGTTTCAGCACATGACAAATTGCCATCCATGCCAGTATCAGATACAGGGTGATCGTATGCCCTGGGTAGGCTCAGGTCCCCACGGCCGCCTTCCACAGGAGCAGGAGGAAAGCTGCAGCATGAGCAGCAATTTGGATAATCTTGGATCAAGGTACTAGGGGATGCTACAAAACATGCCTGAACTCAAAATAGTTGGGAGGTTCTGGTTCCCAAACAACTTCCTTACCATGGTGCAACATAGCTTTGCTGTCAAACTCCACTACACCTGTCAGTATCTTTTACTGTAACTTGGTCACCTGCTATTGGTGTTACTCTCCACAAGAAAAATATGGAAGTTGATGTGCCTTGCTACTTGAGGCAGCATTGAAATCTGCTGCTTTACTCCACAAACTCCACAGAAATACATCCCTGGAGCCTGCATTGCAGAACACCTGGTGTGCATTCTGCACAGTATATATTTTAACAGTTTTAATTTGAAAGATTATTTTCAGTCCTGCTTTACATATTTCACTTGTGATCATAAACTTTCATCAGCATTTAGTAACAGGATGTCAAGGCAATATGGCATATGCTTTCTAATTGGTATCACAGTCTTGCATTGAAGTGGAATCTACTTTAGAGACATCTGCCTACTTAGTGTGTTATAAACAGAATATATCCTTTTTTCCTTCTGCTTGAAGGATTACATAAGTACTTTTTGCTGGTATATTTAAAGGGCTTAAAGTCAATCCTGTAGCTTGATGTTTTAAGAATACCAACACAGGAATAACTTCCCCCACTTAAACAAGACAATATTATTAAATCTTATTTCTTGTTCCTCAGGTTGCATTCATGATCAGTATGCACAAAAAGTGGAAAATGTTATTCAGCTTGTCTACCTCTAAGTCTAGACTTTTGTTTTGCCTACTGTAGTAACATAAGACAATGACCATTAAAGGTGATTATTTAAAACAGGTTTACTTCTAAGATTTCTAAGAATCTGACACATATTTCTTACCCTCACTGGTCTGAGCTACCAGATCACAATTAAAATCAGGAGTTAAACTGAAAAGTTACATTGCACATTCAGGACCTTAAATTAACTGCCAGGTTATGTCAATACAGTCATAAATTACTCGAGTCAAGGAGCAGACTGAAGCCTGCTGAAGCAGTGATCTCTATCGCCTCTCCATTCATCTGCACTGACAGCAATATGTCAGCCTGGACAGGGTGTTCTTTTACATGATTCTCTCTTGCTTTATGTGACCTAAGATGCTTTTGGAAGGACCCTGCTGGGTGACTCATCTGGATGAGATGATATTCCCACAACACAAACAAGTGGCAATGTAGGAGGGCAGTGTGGCTAGGAGAGGACAGTGGTTGTTCCCATCCACATCATGACCTGATGGTGCTATCACCTCAGATGTTCTGCTGCATGATCCAAACCTGAACATAATTACAGCCTGCCACTGAGTATTCTGATCATGAGTCTCTGAGCTCAAGCTTAGTCACAAGCTGCAGATATCAAAAAACTACCCTTGTATCTTGTATGTACTCTTGGGAAATGTGTGTGCCCCTGGCATTTAAATAGAGGGCTTGATTTCCAACGATGTCAATCATTAATTGATTTCAGTGATGCCCACTGAGGAGCTGGTACTCAGAATTTTTAAAAATATAAGCATTAGAATTCAAGTGGCTAAATATGAATTTAATAGTTTAACTACAGACAGAAAATGTTTGACTGTTTCTTCTTTCATTCTCCCTAATATTAAGGAAAGTAATTTTTTCTCATTATAAAATAATTTTAGCAACATATCATTAAGCAATTTGTACTCCCATTGTCAGGCATTTAAGTTATGCTTATAGTGCAGTACCATATAGAGAAAAGTGATAATCTCTAGAGAAACTGTGCTGAGACTTGAAAATATTATGTACTTTATTATTCAGCATTTTTTGTGAATTTTGTATCTTTCCTCTGATATGTAGCCTGCCTGTATTATTACTACATAACACAAAGCATTACAGAGGTCACTGGAGGTAGAAGGATTTTCAGAGGTCATTCATTAAAAGGATGAAATGTTTCATCGTTAAGTTTTAACATCATTATAGTTCTCAGTGTTTATATTCACAGATTCTTTTCTTCTACCGTGCAAATTCTTTCATGTGTTTTAACATCTTGACTCAATCAAGGTAAGCTTCTTGTTAAAAATGTGCTCATACAGTTGCAAGTTTATAATGTTGGCTAGTGATTTTGCAAAAAAGTCTTTAGCTTCTTAATCAAAGAACTTTTATATGGGTCCAAATCCTGATCTTCCCTGACATGTAGGTATCCCTCTTGCTCTACATTGAATTGATCTTATGTAAATTGATGATGTTTAAAAAAAAGCTGTTTCAAGATCATTCAAGGGACATAAAGTTTTCTCTAAACATTACAAGCCTTCAACAATTTTACTATTTCACAATTACTTTGATTCTATTTCATTTTTAAAACACTTGACTAATGCTGTGGGTAGCATGAAACCATTATTAGAGTTCTACCTGAGTGCTTTTTTCAAAGAATATTGCAAACAACTACAATCATCACTTCCTAAGTCTGGAAAGAGACCTTCATATCACAAACTGGAATTTATCTCTTTGAGAACGTTCATTTTGCACTTACCTTTTTTCCAACACATCGAATACTAAATGATAATTAAAAAAAAATCACTGGCAAGCTGGTGCTGAAGAAACAATGACACTTGAGAAACAAAAATATCCTTTCCATTTTACTTAAGACATCATCACTGCTAGGGAAAACCTCACTGCCAAGGTAAATTTAGAACCAACCCTTAATATTTTCAGTTTCTCAATAAAAATATGAACACTGAACACTTAGAGCCTACTATTCTGTCAAACAATCCAAGGCAAACTATGCAGCACTTTGTTGTTTCCTAAATGTTAGCCTGTAGGAGACAGAAGAACTACTTCAAACCTTCTTTGAAACTGTTAACTGCTCTGAAAAATGTAATTTTAAAGAATAGTCTTAAAAAATGATTGTACTTTTTCTCTCAGAAAGTCAAATTTCACTCAACAGAAGAGAAAGCATAGAGAGCTTATTATATCTTCTGTATAAATACAGTCAATAGCAGTAATCTTGTGATAACTGCAGTTCTACAGATAGAGATTAAGAAACTAGAAATCCTTTTTTTCAGATCTGTCATATTTGAATGGATGAAAAGTCTCTAGCTAGACCAGCAGTTTAGAAAGGAAAAAATCCATTAGGAAACTGGAATGGCTCCAATATGGCTTTGTGTGATGATATGGAAGAGGCATATTGCGAACTGTTGGCTTTTAAATCTAGAGAAAGATGGGGAAAGGTAAAAGAGGTGAAAATTCAGACATTTTCTTAAAAACTGCATACTTTCTTGTATTACTTTAAAAGGCAGAAGGAATTTGAGAGTTTAACAGAGGTGTACCAAAGATTCTTGCCGATTTTCTGGCATGCAGTGTTTCCATCTTTCTTAATCTACAAAAGTACATGATTACAGATTTTTATTCCACACGCATATGACAGGCTGACCTGCATAAATCTCTCATCTTAGTCTGAGTATTTAAAATTGGATATGATTGGAAAGGTCTACTGTGTCAATGGGAACTAGACTATTAATGGTATAAGGGGATGCATTTTATACAGCTCATTATGAATTTGAATATTTAAAAAATTAGAATGTTTCAAAATGCTTTCTACCCATAATGATAATGAATATTAAGTATGAATAAAAAGATGTTCATGCATAATACTTGCTCTTTATTAACCTCAGTCCCTGAGCATTTCAGTTTTAAAATTAAATTATTGTGTGTCTTTTTTTTCTTAAGCTAATGTCATAGCACAAAGCCATTCTGATATAACCATTACTGAAACAAACACCTGTAGAATTATTGAACAAATACCTGTTTTAATTATGTTATTCAGCTTTTTGATAAATAAAACAGTTTTAGATTGCAGATTTTCAGAATATGGATTCCGAAAGTAAATCACGTGTTAGCTTTTCATGTGGTTTTAATGACCACTTTGGCAAATTGTAAGACAATCAATGTCTTTAAACAGTGTCAGTGCTTTTCTCTCTGAGACATCTGCATAGTACAAATTTAATTTTAATTTTTTAATCCTAAATGTGAAAGAAAATACAGGATAAGTTTGTCTGGCTTGATACTCATATTGTTTTCAGGAACATAAGATCCTTAATGTGTTCTGCCAGTTGTGAGTCACACCCTAGATTTTAACAAGAGTGACCTGGGAATTGTGCCAAAAAATACATCTATTTTAGGACAGCTTGGTTCTCTGGAATATTCTTCCTACAGATGCTCTTTGCAATTGACCTATAGTAAGTCTGGCTTGTTCTGAAAGACATTGGCTGCACAAAATAGCACACAAATCAAGTGTCATAATACTACATAAACAAACGAGAGTAAAAAAACATAGCAAGGTATGGCTTCAACTTACCTCTTTCCTAATTTATTGGAAAGTGCTGAGATTAAATGGATTAGCTGTATCTTAAAACACAAATGAGTATTAAGTGAGATCAAAATCTAACTGGTAAATGAGGTGGTCAGAGTAGAAGAGGCATCCTGGATTAAAGCAACGAGATACCTGTGAAATAGAAAGAATTGAAGCTGATGGAGAAGGCTGTGGAAGAGGAAATGGGAGGTAGCTAAGGGTTACAGACAGGAATGGTGTATGCAGAGCTTAGAAATGAAAGGATGTTTTGAAGCAGCTGCTCAGCATCGTGCCCAGGCAGTGAAGGAGTGAAAGAGCCACAGCAGGGCCTGCATCCATGGCAGCTCAGTCTGAGGAGCTGAACATCCTTCAGAGGACGTATAGGATCACAGCCTTCAGAAAGAACGGCTGGTTTTACCAATTGGTTAAAAAATTGGTAAAAAAACAATTTTATTTTCCAGAATAAAACATGGACTTTAAAACATCTTTGGTGATTTGGTCACAATCTCAACATGGGAAATAAAGTGAAAAAAAGGATGATTAATTAATTCTCTCTTTGATAAACTCTTCATTTATGTTACACTTATCAAAGCTAAAATTTTATGTGATTGGTGAAAATTCCTAGTAATATGGCAACATAAACCAGTAATATTGTTCAAATATTGCAATATTTTTCAGAATTGAAATGTGGCAAGTTCAGTTCAGTTGCAAAGAGGGAGATTAATAAAAAGAGGGGTATAAAATAGGATCAGCAAGAGTTTTTGGGTAGCTTGGCAAGGCTTGCTTCTAGCATTCTAATATAAAAAAGTGGAAATGAGATGAATAGTGGGATGCAATTAAATTCCAGTCTTCATTTTCTCTTCAGCTTTTCTTTTCTCTCACTTGCTTCTTAGCAAGCTGTAAAGGATGCATATGATTTAATATACACTGTATTTGACCCTGAGAGAAAATTTTTAAACCAAACAACTTTTATTTGCTTTACTCTGTGAAATGTAGTAAAGTATATGCATGCTATATGAAGTGCTAACTGAGGAATTTATATTCTACCTGACAGTACATTAAGCTATACATTTGAACGGCTTTTATAAGATCCTCTTCAGACCAAAAATAAAACCGAATTAGAAATTATATTCAATTATATACCAAACCAGCCAAAACAAACTCTTCAAAACTGTGACCCTTGGATGTGCTTATTAACAGGTATGATATTTATTGAATCTACAACCATTGGAAATGAAATGCATTATTAGGAAATGTGTTTCTAAAAATGCCTTGTCTCTACTCTCCTGTATCTATCTTTCCCCACACCTTCTTTGAGAAGTGTGAATTTACAGCAATAGGTTTGTTTCTTTTCTCCATCCCAACGTCACAGCTTCTGAGAGTTTTCTCATTTGTCTGTATCCTAGTTATTATTTGTCCACTCTGGCTCAGACCAAGAAACCCTTAACAGCCCTGGAGTCTATAAGATCCATCTCTGTGCCTGCTCTTGGTCCCCAGAGTGGAAGAATGATACATTTAGGTCTCTTTCTGAGCCTCTCCCACCTGACAATACCAAATGTTTGGAAGAGGTGGAATGGCTTTGCTCTGGCCAGGAAACTAAATGAAACTTCTGCACAGAGCAAGGTCTCCCTTGCCCAGATAAATAGATTTCTCAATTATTAAAATAAACCTAGATGGAACTTTATGTAATTAGTTTTGCTTACAGGAGGAGCAAAATATCAGAATATTTTACTTTACAAGCCTTTAATAGTTTGCCATGAAAGTCACATGGAGATGACAGGATCATCTCAACAGAACTGGTATAGTAACTCAGCAGTTCCCAGAAGATATGCTGAAAAACTGTGGAGCTGAGAATCGTAGTCACCTACTCCCTTGGTATGGTTTCTAGCTTGGCAAGAGTTTGGAACCTGAAAGACTCAAATTTCTGGGAACTTCAGGACCTACATCTTAGAAACCAGGAGATCTGAGGTGCTTCTCCAGTGCCTTCTCTATGAAGACACACATAAGCCGTCAGGAAACGTTTCTGAAAGAGAAATAAATTGTGATCTTCTGGCAACAGCCACCAGCTGGGTCAAGGAAGCAGAGAGCAAAAGCAGCTAAATAGCTCTTCAGCTTACAGCAAGTGAAACTCCAGAAGCCACTTTAACCTGATCCAACCTCACTTAGGCTGCTGGGAAGACCTCATGGAGTCTAACATCCTGAAAACTTAAACTTTATCTAAAGCTTTATAGACTATGAAGTTACTACAACACAGAAAACCATTTATTTTACTTGCCTGTTTTATCATTTTCTGTACCTTGGTATGGCTTTATTCCATTCTAAGGTTTTCCTGTGCTGGTTTTTCATTATAATGAACCTCAGGAAGTCTGAACTCAGTTCAGCTTATGGACCATTTTTTAATCTCATAGATGCAATAGAGCGAATCATGGCTGGTGACTTTTCACAAAACAAAATTTTTCATTTAGAGTAAAGATTTTCTTAGAAAACATATCCCAAACCAAGCTTGCTATATATTATATGCTATCTATATGGGAATCAGAAGCACTAAGGCACTTCATTTCCTTTTCTATTCAACTGTCCACACACCCTATCCCTGACTGCATCCTCAAACATTTCTTTAGGGTTAGAAAGCGAATCACAGAAGTACATATTATTTCCCCCATGAGTAAGTTTGGTATTTAGAAAGACAGTTATTTCTGTGTTAAGACCATCTCTACAATCTCTTCAGAACATTTTTGGAAGTTTAAAGATGTGAAATGCAGTGGGAAAATCATATCAGTCAACTCGGTTAGCTTCCCTAAGTACAAGAAAAGTAAGCATTTCCACGTTATCTTCAGAGTAGAAATTTAACTTATTAGTTCTACTGCTATTTCCTTATGCTGTATGTCTCTAATGCCTAAATATTACTTGATCTCTTTTCATATTTCAAGTACTCTGAAGAGTATTGTCCTATACAGAAAATGTATTGAATACAGAACCCCTCTAACTTAAATTACTGGGAACTGGACTGGATGAAATTTTATTCTGTTTATCTGGTTTTGAAAATGAAACTCTTGAATAAGCTGCTGTGATCTTAAACAGGATCTTGTAAAATTTTCATTAACTGGTTTCAAAATTCATTTTCTTTTTTTTTAATTAAGAGGACATAAGAAAAAATTCTGTTCTTACCCAATGTAGTACACCTAGACTAACATTTATCCTTGTTTTGGTTTTTGGCAGATGGGAATTAAAAGACTGACAACTCCTTTGCCAATATAATCAACAAAATGCTGGGCAAACTGAATTAATCTTACTTTTTTTCTATACCAAATTCACCAGAAATATTTTGTTCAAGATCACCAAATCAGATTCTTTCACAGGTAGACTACAGATATATTAGCTTCAGTAAATTTGTAGTCATTAAACTTGTTCCGACAAAATCTACCTGCAATTGACCTTTGTTGCATTTTATCCTTTCTCCTCTTATCACTACATCCTTCACTGAGCTTCCCTTCAGAATCTGTTGTAAAATCCTGAGTAATAGTAAGGTCAACTAATTGAGACTTTCACCTTTTTTTCTTCATCTGTTCCACAGGCAGAAAAATACTGACAGGTTCTTTGAAAAATCCTTGCTATTAAACATTCTGCATCATGTTCCATTACTATTAAAACCTAATACTTCAGAGGATTATGTTTTTTTAAAAATTTGCAAGTATTTATTGACAAATAGCAATAAAAAATTCCCTTGATTCTCATTTCTTGTCATTCCAATGATAAATTTCAGTATAACCAAAAAATGCTGATTGGAATGACCATACAAAGTTTATTTAGTCAATATTCTTTCCCCAGTCAATATTCTTTCTTACATCAGTGCATGTATATGAAGGAAAATAGAATATTATTTTTTACTTACTTTCAGTTTATGATATAAATGTCATTCCTAAGACTTTCAACAATGCAGATACCATAGCCCTGTCCAGTAATCTATTTGGATGCATCACCATCTCTGAAGGCTTTACAGAAACCAGATATCATAATATTGGATATTTCTCTTAGTACCTTGTCTGATCATTATTTGCTTATTTTGAATCTTCCACCCATTTTATCACCTTTCATGTGGTCAGGAATTTATTTTCTGTCTCTTCACAGTTATCTTTTCCAATTTAAATGTTGTTTCTGTATCACCTTCAGAGCTTCTATTCTACAGCTAAGCAATGCCCACACTCTCTCCCATATGTCATCTCTTTCAAAACACTCTTATGGTCTGTCCCATGGTTTTATTATTGGGCCATACCTTTTCTGCTGTGCAGTATCATAACCTGGACAAAATTTCCCCTGAAGTTTTATCAAAGCTAAGTATGATATATTTCCACACATATTGCATTAGTTATTCTACTAATCAAAGGAAAAAGAAAGGTATCACTTTTACCAGAAATAGGATGTCATTTTGTATTTATGATGGGACTGGAATCAATGACACTCAGTTTTTCTTCTTAGGAATAATGATTTATCTAGTTCTGCTGTCTCTGTTTACATAGTGATTACTCTATTTAAATGTACAATTTCCCATTTGTCTTATTATAGACATAATCCATGGCTGTTATAAACTGATGAAACTCTACTGAGACTCCTGGTTTGTTTGAGGATCTGGATCTAAAAGTGAATCTCTAAGAAATTAATGGGTTTCTTTTTATTTTATAATTTTTACCTTAAGTGTGTTATATTTCCAGCAAGCCTTTTGTTGATATATTGTAGAAGCTAGAACTGTTTCTTACTTTTGTAAAAAAATGGAATGTGGGCTAATGTCTTTCATGTGAATGAGCAGTAGAAAATTGTTGTTATTATTATAACAAAATATATACCTAGGCAAAGTATTTCTTCTTTATTAATTTAAATATGGAAAACTATATATTTAAAATCTGAGGAACATTTAGAGATATAGTATATTGGCTCAAAATGCACATATTAAGAAATCTATTGCGCTATTTTGATATATTTCTATGCAAGTAAACTCATTAAATGCATTCCTTTTGCTGCTAAGTTCTCAGACTTGTTTGCAGTTATCATTATTCTGATAACATATTCTGTGTATAAATGTAGTCTCAAGAAACAGCACATTGTACTCAATGAAAAATCCATCCTGTCAGTCAAGGCAGATTTGTTAAACTCTACTAAAAGAAGATGGGAGAGAAAAGTCTTTATTTATCTTATGATTACTTTGCCTTAACTCTCTGCCCTAAATAAAAAATAAAATTCAGAAAAACTGAAATAACTGTGAGAATGAATCACCAAATGAGTTACGACATAATCACTGATGGAATAACAGAGACTGATAAAGGTAATAACATTCCTCTGTCTTCTTAAAAGAACCTGAAATTAAGTGGTAAATACTAAACTAAACCCAAAAGATAAATCTATGTTTTGAATTATAGCTACTGTTTCATACTGAAATTATAGTTTCTGCAGACAAGCATTACATATGGTTGAAGAAATATTACAGAATGTTATACACAGGAATTCAGAAACAGCCAAATATCACTCAATACCACTGTCTCTGTTTAGGTAGCACCATGGTGTACAAGTTTGGCCTCACTGAAGTCAAAGGAATAACTTCTACTCCTAGTATCTATTCAAAATTCTTATGAGTGCTTTGACACTATGGTTAATCAGTCATTCGCTCTTCCTTGCAAGCTTGTCATTCCTGTTAGCTGGAGATTCCTTATCTCCCTAAACAAAAAATTCAGAAAAATACCAAATTAATGAATTAACTTTCCTACCTGTCCTGAGGCAGTTTAGCAAGCATCAAGGCAGAGTAAAGAGACATTGCTCAACAAACAGTAAACACTGCCTGTCCAATTTCTGGGATACAAAGATCCTAGATACAACTTCCTGGACACACAATATTGCTTCCTGACAAACATCTCTACATGGCTGCTAATTGTCTACAGAACAAATGTTAGTTATTTGTCATGTATGAAAATTTTATATTTTGCTTCATGGATTCTTGGCTTGTTTACAACTGCCATGGGGGATTATTGACCATTTGCTCTTGGTCTGTGACACTCTAAATTCCAGCATTGTTCAATTGGATGTTGGGCTGTCATCATCATTATCGTCTCAACATTAATATTTCCTAAGTACTCTGGAGTAGCTGAGAACTTCCCTGTAAATAATCATGTAGACTTTTGATGATCAGTTATGCATCTTTACACCAGTCAGTTAATGATGCACACAAGTATCTGTCTATACCTGAAAACAGCTACTTGAGTTTGTAAATGTATTCTGATTTCCAATACAGATAAGAATTTCAATTTTTGTTCTGCAAATAATATATTTGGACCACAATCTTAACATTTCCAGCATTTTGTGGAGGCAAATTGCTCATCCAACAGGCACCATATTCTAGCAGTCTAAGTACCATGAAATAAAGCAGTATTGTGCCCTAATTATTGGGAATGCAATCAGCAAACCTGATACAAAAATAATCAATAAGTGAAAATGCTGCATAATTACCTTTTTGTTTGGTTATAAAGGTGCAGTTAATACCAAAGAGCTAAATAAGTGGTAATTCAGTTCACATAAGCCATGAAATTCACAGTTAATTTTACTCCAAAATTTTCTGAGGCTTTGAAATTTGGCTTTTGTCATTAAAAAAAATCCCTTAGTTTTTTTTTTTCTGAAAACAGACTCTGCAGTGTGGCCTCCTGGATGAAATGGTTCCTCATCTAGATTAAAACATCTGATAGAGAAGACTATTTTCATTCTTTTTGGTATACATCATAAATCCCAAAATGTCTAAAACTCATGATTTTTCCTCTGATCTGTCTTTATTAGTTCATTAGTTGTGATGGTGTTCACAGGGGTTCTTGGATGAGGGAAGAGATGAGGATCTGACTCCATGTTTCAGAAGGCTTGATTTATTAATTTATGATATATATTACATTAAAACTATACTAAAAGAATAGAAGAAGGGATTTCATCAGAAGGCTAGCTAAGAATAGAACAAAAAAGAATGATAACAAAGGTTTGTGGCTTGGCTCTCTGTCTGAGCCAGCTGGGCTGTGATGGCCATTAATTACAAACATCCAAGATGGGCCAATCACAGATCCACCTGTTGCATTCCACAGCAGCAGATAATCAATGTTTACATTTTGTTCCGGAGGCCTCTCAGCTTATCAAGAGGAAAAATCCTAAGGAAAGGATTTTTCACAAAAGATGTTTGCAACAGTTACTGACACCCTAATCACAGTTTAATTCATTTACCACCAAAATCAACAACTTTTAGATTCTCAGCATATGTATATATGTACATATGCTGTATGTATGTATATACATTAATATACAATATACATACATTATATGTACCTAAAAGTAATACTGTAACTAGACCTACGGAAGGATCTATGACATATATAATGAAGAAATTATGCATCTTGTACTGTAATACAATCCTTTCATAGGATTGTATCTGTATTGTAGAGGGATTCAAAATGATGAAAGTATAGAACTCTTTTCATCCAGAAAGCACTTGGTCTCAAATAAAATAATTCTCATTGTTTTCTTTAATAATATGTTAATCCAGTTTAGCACAGATTCTGAGAATTTTCAGAGTTTGAATATAAACTTACCTAAACCATTCCCTATTTTTCAAACATTTTTTTCCATTCCTTCTTGTAATTTCCATGTATTCTGTAGGAAAAAAAAACATTTTTAAACCTCAACTGATCAGCTCTTGGGTTTCAATTCGAGTTCATCTCTTCTGCAGTATTTCATCAAATGGATGGTTTTGCATTTAGTAATCAAATGCAGTTGGAAATTTAGCATTTAGAAACAAAATATTATTTTGCCTAACACACAGGCAAAAATATCCTCTGCATACTTTGGTCTACTACAGGCAGAAGTGACTAGAAATTGCAAAAATCTCTTTTTGGAGCATTTTGGAAGAACATCACCCTTGCTCCAACTTTCTCAGCCCCAATTACTCATTTAGCTTCAGTGAGTCTCCCTTAGAATCACACCACTTACTGACACATAGTTATATTTCATTTCACAATATCTCTGATATGGCTTGTGGAATACAGCTGGGTCAGAAGGTCTATGTCAGAGGCCAATTGTAAGAAATAATTATGCTGAAAAAAAGGTAAATATATGTAAATTATAGCTGAAGAAGGTGCTTAGAGTCCTCTTTTCTGGATCTTCGATGATTCAGCTATGACTGACTAACCCTCACAGCTGATCTCACACAAATTTGTGCCCTGAAAAATTTAACAGTTTATTTATTTACCTCCTCACGTGTTTTCTCTTCTCCTTCCTCGTCATTGTCTTTTGCATTCCAACTTATGTGGCAAGATACATAATAAATACCATTTCAAGTGAAAGAAATCAAAGATTTTTGAGATTTAAGAGCATTTCATACAAAAATGCTGAAACCATAAGCATCATGAAGCAAGTAAGTGCATCACAGAGCATGTGTGCGAGGTACACAAGGAGGTGTTACATGGCTGAGGGAAATATGCAGCTCACTGCTGCAACAGGGTAATATTAATTACAGGTCACTGTTGGGCTTGTAATGGTAATTATTTAATGGACTGCATGGTTCAATACAACCTATGCTCCATTTAAACCTGATCTAGAGTCACAATAATACTTTTTTTTTGGTTCACGTGAATATTTTATATTCATTAAATAAGTTAAGTTTCAACATTATAACAGTACCAGTGACATAAGAACCCAAGAAAGCATGAACAAATTCAGTACTTCAGACATCCCAAATGAATACCCTTTTCCCACTAGGGTGCTTGTGTTGCCGATTCTCTGTTCTTCACAAAGTTGAACAATAAATTTTGGATGGAACTCAGGTATCAGAAATGTAATCCAAATTTTTCAAAACATTCTTGACAGCTTCAGATTCATGATAAAAGTGGGGGATTTTTTTTATTTTTCCCTGTGCTGAACTCAAAGAATTATTTGGAATCCAGCTACAGGATCAGCCTCCAGCTTCCTGGTGAGAAGTCTCTGTAGGTTTGAGGCAAGCAGGGGCTCTGAGCCTCCCAGGCTGACAGGAAAGAAGCTTGTATTGCAGCATAGTCTAAAAATTAAGGAATAACTTTATCATAAATTTTTGCCCTTAGGACAATCAACTTTGATATGCTAATCCAAATTTAATTTGATAAGGTTTAGAAGTACTGCTTATTGCAAACGGTAGGTAGTGCAATAGATTCCACTACTTCCCTGCTTATTCCAAGAGAAGAAAGGGAAAATAATGAGATAATTTAACAGGTAGCTATAATAGAAGATACATGCAAATATTGATTCCTGGGTCTCTGACAGAAAAAAATATAATGTAAACTCAGCAAAGTCCTTATTTCATATCTAATGGGAGAAATTCTATTTGTGCCTTCTAAAACCATCACTGGTTTCTCGTTGGATGCCCAGAGATGTAGATTATATAGCACTACAGAAAAGTAAAGAAATATTTAAATAATTGCCTCATTTCACACATCAGCTTCTGACATTCAGTATGCTTTTACTTTCTTAAAAGATGTAAGCTCAATAATTGTAAAATTAATTCCTTATTTTGCTCTGTAAAACCCAAAGCACACTTAAATTTGTAGTGTTATTTTACTGAAAGAAGTTATTAAGCATTTGATATACTTTAAATCATGAGGTTTCACTGCACAGGGCAAGTCCTATCTGACCAACCTAAAGGCCTTCTATGATAGAGTGATTACATCAGTGGATGAACTTCATGGGGTTCAACAAGGCTAAGTGTAAGATCGAGGAAACACCAGGAATCAACACTGGCTGGGAGATGACAGATCCAGAGCAGCCCTGCCAAGAGGGACACGGGGGTGCTGTGAGAGGCTGGACATGACCCAGCCATGGGCACTCCCAGCCCAGAGAGCCAAAGGTGCCCTGGTCTGCATCCAGAGCCCCGTGGGCAGCAGGGGAGGGAGGGGATTCTGCCCCTCTGCTCTGCTCTGGTGAGACCCCACCTGCAGGGCTGCAGCCAGCTCTGGGGTACTCAGTCCAGGAAAGACATGGATCTGTTGGGCCTAGCTCAGAGGAGGACCACAAAGATGATCAGGCCTGGTACATCTCTCCTGTGAGGAAAGGCAAAGAGTTGGGGTTGTGCTGTGGTTTAACTCCAGCCAAGCAGCCCCATGCTGGGGCTCTCCTCTGCTCTTCCCTGCCAGAGTGACTGTGGAGAGAATCAGAAGGTAAAAGCTAGAGAACTTGTGGATTGTGGTACAGACAATTTAATAGAGAAAGCAAAAGCTGTTAACAGAAGCAAAGAATTAATTCACTCCTTCCTGTGGGGAGGGAGGTGTTCAGCCATCTCCAGGAGAGCAGGAGCCCATAATGCATAACAGTTACTTGGGACGACAAACGACATCACTTGAAATGTCCCCCCTCCCTTCCTCTTTCTTCCCTCCACTTTATATACTGAGATGATGTCTCATGGTCTGGGGTATCCCTTTGGTCAGTTTTGGTCACCTGTCCTGGCTGTGCCTTCTCCCAATCTCCCATGCAATCCAACTTCCTCACCAGTGCAGATGTATGAAAGCAGAAAAGGCCTTTGCTCTTCATGGGTTTGGGTGGCATTTTGTAATTGGGCAGAAAAGTCCACATTGCAGGCTCTTTGGGATCACTTATTGCGTTAAAAGGCAAAAATCTAGGTGTCAGTTCTTAACTGGATAGTTTAGTCTTAAAAGACCTTGTAACGAGATTGTTGGCCATTTTGTGCCTTCTGATGAAAAGCTGCCAAGCTCACAGCAGTGAGACTGTTTTACTGATAAGAAATAGTAAACACCTGAGTCCAAACACAAAGTATTGTCTCAAGTGCCTTCCATCCAGACCCAGGGAAACCCACCGCTGGTACCTCCACAAGGCTTTATTGTATGCCCAGACGGCTGTAGTAGGTTATGGTTTCCTTCTTGTCTACACACTTACAAATGAATAGGAAGGTGTGAGAAAGGATGATTTTTGCCCAGATATTACTCTGAGATAAAGTGGGATGTGGGTAACACACTGAACTGCACTTGGGACAAGAGAAGCACTTATGGGTCCCCTGGTTTGGTTTACTATCTATAGAAAGAGCAGAACAAGAATAGTTTAATGTGGGGAATATGATTAAGGACTATAAATGGATATAATGAGGAGAGATATAAAATAGTCAGAACTTCTAAAAATGTCTTTTTTACTGGCTTGCAGGACAATTTCCAAAGGTCAATGGAGAAAATGTTAAATTACCTAATAGCTATCATCTGTACCTTGTGCCTTACAAGCATGAGGCAAAATTATTTTTCTTCCTAAAAAATGGTACTCATTCTTTCAGTAAGAGTTACATGATACTGGGAATTTTTGCAAGATTTACTCTCTATATTTTAAAATAATTCTGAAAGTAATTGGTTTTGTTCCTACATCTACACAAAATATAATCTTTAAGCTAAAATTAATTCTTGCTGATTGCCAATGTTTGATGATCTTCTGTGTATAAATCTGATGCAAATACTCCGATATGCATTTTTTTCTAAATCAGATCTATTTTTCAACCATTTGATTTATGTGTTACACTAAGGGTATATAGTCTTTGGGACATCAAGAAGAAAAATTGAGCAGTCTTCATGTTCATTTTAGGTTTGTTTTGAATAAATGTGCATTTCCTCAAAAAGACATAGAAATAATAGGAGCTTGGAACAGTGGTTAAATTCCAGTATTTATTTTCAGATCTGTAAAGAATATCTGAAAGCATAGATCAAATCTTTCAGAAGCATATGAAAGTGTATTTTTCCATTTAGAATTAAGAAGAAATTTTGTATTTTTCAGGAAGAGGAAACAATAATCATAAAGAATTTTTAAACCTAAGACATAAATACAGTGAAAATCAAATTCTGGTGAAAAAAAGTCAAAATAAAATTGATCAGTAAAATCACCAATTAAAAACTAGTTAGTAGTGTTCCACCAGTGTTTCTGGGAAAGGAAAAGCATCCCTAGCACAATACTTTCATTTAGGTGGAAAATACATCAAAGAGTTTTTGTTGAAAGGAAAAAAAGATAACTAGTTGAAAGAAAAGAGTCAAAAAGAAGTGGTGTTCAGTAAAAATCTAGATTTTTCACAGTGATCTTTCTTTTAATAACCTCATTTTCAACAAAATTCACTTCTAACTGCTGTATGTGACTTTCCATCTATATTTACATTGTAGGTCAGACACCTCAAAGTGAAAGTACTTTCAGAGCCATTTCCTGAACCCAGAGCAGTGGTATACTTTTATCTCTACATAGACATAATCCAACCTGCCTGGAACCACAGCATGGAGTCCTGAGAACTGACATGCAGCTGTGAGTTCAGTAAGGCAGACATAGATGAAGAAAATGAAAAAATTTATTTTAAAATGAGGCAAAAAGACTAAAAGAATAATTGATATAAAGAATATTAAATAAACGAAACCCCCAAAAAGCAACAATAGAGAAATAGATCAACCTACAGAGATCAGCAGATTGATACGCAACTGAAAAAAAACAAATGAAATCTTTAACATGTCCTAACAGTAGGTAGAATAATTGTCCTATTTAATAAGGGTCTTCAGTAACATAACTAGTATAGACTAGAAATGTAGTAGCTGCTATGTGCTTAATTACAAGGTTCTCATTCAGTTTAGTTCTCTCATCAAATTTTTTAAATCAAAAATTATATATTTTACAAATATCTGCAAAATTATTCAGTGGTTTTTTTTAATTAGATGTGTTTCTCTGTGGAATGGGAGGAAAGAAAGGTGAAAAAAGAAGGAAAAAGGGAAATATGACTCAAGAAAGGTGAAGGTAGTTTTACTGGTTAAGAAAAGGTAAAACAACAATTTTCAATGGCAAAATATTTGAAGCATAGGGAAGGAATATTTGTGTCTAGAGTCAGAAAATAATTTAAGCTGAAAGAGAGAACTAGAGAACCCTCTGCTCTATAAAATAGGATCAGCTCTACAGTACTTTCCCTTAGAAGGGACAAAATAGGCTAGGTGATTCTAGAGAGGGAATGTAATTTGATCAAAAGCAAATTAAAGTAATGACAAAACTCTAAGGTGTTGGTGTGGAGACAAGATTAATTATTCCTGTTCATGGAGGTCAGCTGTTGCTACATACTCAGTAGAAGAGATTCAAAACAAAAAAGGAGGATCCCATTTTAATTTATTGGGTAAAAAGTGAAAGACACACTTTGTCTTGAAACTTCAAATTTCCAGTCAGTTCAGGTTTTCTAAAATTAAATCCAACTGCAGAAATTATATACTAAATTATTTAAATTATTAAATGCAAAACCAGAGTGAGTTTTCGGTAGTATTACATCAAAGTTTATTGTCAGGAAATGTCGAGATAAGTACTTGTAAAAGCATAGGCAACCCACTCATTTGCCTTAAGATTTTTTTTGCTTCTTTCACATCTTTTCATCTGTAGAAGATAATTAAACACTTTTCATATTAGACACCTTTTTCATTATCAGATATTATTTTAAAATTTGTTTTCTGAATTCTTTTTGCAACTACACAAGGAAGTGGAAAAACATTTTTTCCTTTGTATAGAATTTGATATAAATAAATCATGGCATAGCGAAGGGACTGTTCTGAGCGTAAACGTGACAGTCACCCAGGGAGCGCGTGATGACTCGCGATCACTGAGGCTGCAGAGATGCACAGCTCACTGGCTTATTTAAAGTTAATATAGTTTCCCTGCCATTTTCATCAGGCCTGGCTGACAACTCCAAAAATAGTTCTTGGGAAAGCATATACAAACCTAGAATAGAGAAGAGAAAGCTCTGTAAATGGCCAACATTACACGTTTGTTATGCAGTAACCAGGACGTGATAAACCAGAACTGTCACGAAGGAGAAGTGCCATTTGGAGTGAGTGTTATCTGTGAGTCAGATACTCCATTGTCACTGGCAAAGCCTAAAGCTTTCCTTAACTCAGCTGCACAAGCCTGTTAGCAGTGTATTGTGGCTATACACAACGATTCCTTAGCTTTATCTATGTCTCCAAAGCCTTTATGGGCCCTATGCTTTTCCTCTAAGACTGAACTACAAGAAAACCTGAGAAATAATAATTGTGATGTAGAAAGCACAGCTATACATGAGCAGGCTGCCAGTCATGTTCTAGTATTGGGCTCCACCTTTTTTCTTATTTGTTTTTGTGGGGTTTTCTACAAATACCTTTGAAAAGAATCCACTAACACTGGAATTTTTGTCTTTATTCATTACAAACATGAAAGTTTTCAATAGTTTTGTAGTGATAAACATAGATCTTCTGAAATGAAAAACCTACTTAGAATGCCATTAGCTTTTACTGTTCAGCTAGGATATTTTGGTTTGCTCAGGAAAGTGTAGAGAATGTTGAAACAGTTTATAAAGAAAAAAGTAGTACTGGAATGCATCAGAGAATCTTGGCCAATTTTTGGTTATTAAATTACCTTGAAAGCTGTGATAAAGAAATAGCATCTTAATATGGGCTATTTACTACATGTTTAATGACAAATTAAAGAAAAACATAAGGAGTCATCTGTGAATTTTAAAATTTAATATTATTTATTATTAACATTTATTATTATTTAATATTCTTTATGTCAAAAGATTGCTAAGAATTTAATGTAATCTAAATGGTTGTATTGCACATTTGTCTGCTTTCACTTGAAGTTTTACACCTGAATTCATTTGTTAACACATGATATACCCCCAAAATTATGAACAATATTTTGTGAAGCAATTCCTAAACCACAAATGCACAAAAGTTCTAAGAATTCATGCTCAGGACAAGGTGTTATTTTCAGCATGCAGGAACACTGGTTATTCAAAATGACCTCAGAAAACTGATCCAGAAGTAATTGAAACACAAGTCTCTAAGGGACTGTTCAACGCTACTTATCAAAGCTGCCATGTGAACTTGTTTTCCTTCAAAAATGTTTTCTGTCACACCATACATATTAAATCGGCCTTCTTTATTTACTGGAAAAACTGAAGGAGATACAATGAAAACAAAATACAGCACAAGTTTGGCCAAATATTTATTAGAAGTAGAAAAAATGCGGTATATACTGTGGAGGTATGTTTTGAGATAGCCTGTTCTACTTCTAGATTTGAGAAAATACTAAGTACTATAGTGCTTGCTTACCTTGAGAGGTTTTGCAGTTCTTGGCTGGTGCTCTGTGATACAATCAGATTTAATTAAGCACCACAAATTGTATTAGCTAGATATTTGAGACATTTCTAGAATAAAAGTGCTTTTTCTGTGAAAAAGAGATTAATAATAAAATGACATTATTACAACTCAGTGAAATGATACTGTTTCACATAAAGCTGAAGCATAACATGTCTTCCATCTACACTTATTACATTTTTACACTCATTTACACTTGAAATGTGCAAGTGCAAAATGCTAAAAGTAGGCAAAGTTCTAATTTAAACTCTTACCAAATTGATAAACTTGAAAGAAAACCAAGCAGAGCTGGGAGCTTACTGACAATTACTTATTCTTGAATTTGAATCTAAATTGTGCTTCCACTATAAGCTGGTCATGAGAAATCATTGACACTGAACACCAGAAAAAAGATGAGAGCATCTAAGCAGGAAGACAAAGTATACTAATTTACCAAGGAAAAATATGGCCATTAAAACTATTATGGTATATGCTGTTTAACAACTACTAGAGTTGCCTTTCTTCATAGATTTGCTTTCAGACTAATGATTCAGTAACTCAACAAGTCTTTCATACCAACGTGATGGATTACAAAGCATATTTCATACCACTAAATCCTTGCAAAAAGGCTTTAAATGATCCATTTGGGCAGCTCAACATTATTTTCAGCCTTTTGAGAGTGCTTGTTTTGCTGAACATAGACTTGCAACTTAATGAGAGTGATTTAGCCCTTCTGTTTCTGTCAGAATTCTCCATTTATCACAAAGCCATGAAGAAATCTGATACAATGTGCTTTAAATTTGCCATCACTCAATAATCTAAAAAAGACTCTGACTCTTTCTGGATGTGACAAGCTGATCTGTCCTCAGCTGTTGTCAAGAAGATTGCTAAATTTTATTCCATCTGTTATCATCATTCTTTTGACAGAAATGTTAGCTAAAAATGTGGTGTCCATTTTCTCATCACACTCTGCAGGCTTTTTATTTGAAAATTGTCATTAATTGCTTTGCTATCATTATAACTATGTGCTTTATTTTACTTTTTAGTGTGACAGCCAGGAGTCAGACAATTGTCACTGATGAGAGCACTTGCAGATGGAAATGAGACCTTTAAGAGAAAGTGAATTACTATCAGAAAGGGTGATGGTACAAATAGGAAGTTCCCTTCCAGAATAATAATGTACACATCATTATAACAGGATATATAGAATCAAAACAAAACAAAACTATGGCACATAGTAAAGCATGGGGGGATTTTAAGGAGACATGATGAGTCAATTCCAAATGCAAAAAATAGTTTGGTACCAACACCAAAAAGATTTTTTTTTTTTCTGTAGTAAGTAGTCATCTAGATTTCAGTAATGAAGTTTATAAATGCTTGTCTTTAGTACAGAAACCAGAGTACATAATTTGCAGGACAAGAAAATGAATGCTTTCTCTAAACTGTGTTGTAGGCTATCAACTCTTCTAGTATGTTCATTAAGATGGTTTCATTACAAAATTGTAGCTTAAGAGACATAGTGAGGCTCATGCAACTGCATTTCAAAGAACACAAGAACAGATTTCAGAGCAGGAACCTTGTTTGGAAACAAGAGTCAGTCAAACACAGGGGCATTGACTTTCACGAACATATACAGTGATGCCACAAAGCTTTTATCAATACACTGTATTCATAGCTATAGGAAAGTACAGTGCAAATATATAAAAGGTTTTGTAGTACTCCATTGAAGGAATTAGTTTATTTTGGTCTGTTCTCTGGAGATATACTTCAGATTTACTTCTGTAAGGTATCTTATGCTCCTTGACTCTTTGTAGATTAAAATTGCCCAATTCTAAAAATGTTTTCCTGATTTCTGTCCAACTAGTTGAAATTGTGGTTCTTATTTCCCACAACCCTTTTGTGATGGTTTTGTTTCATATGAATAGATTAATTCTCTTCACAGTAGCTGGGATGGGGCTATTTTCTGGTTTTGTGCTGGGAAGTGTTGGTAACACAGGGATGTTTTCATTACTGCTGAGAAGAATTTACTCAGAGTCAAGATCTGTTCTGCTTCTCTCCCCATCCCAGCAGGAGAGGAGGCTGGGAGCATACATGGAACTGGGAGAGGACACAGACAGGACAGCTGATGTCAACTGACCTTGATGCCTTAAGGTTTAGCTTTCATATTTTTCAAATTTTGTACTGCCTTAGTGTGTGACTCTGAACTTAATATGAAGTGTTAGTAAGTTCTCTTCACAAAGAGAAAAGAGAAAACAATCCTTTTCCAGCTTGAAAACCAAGGACAACCATTATAGCCTCAGTCCCAAAAAGCGTAAACAATGGCAAATTGAACCAACCAGGAGGATGGGATTTCATAACCTGAAGCTGTAATTGAACAATTAACCCCAATATGCAATTGGACCAAAACTCATAAAAGGGTGAAAATTCGTGACCAGGAGTCCATTTTGTGACCGTATTGGGTCCATCTTAGGCAGAGCCCTGGCCAGGCTCTTGTACTGCCCAAAGTGTATCCTTTTAAGGCATTTTAATAAATACCTTCTTTAACTCTGTCTGGCCTCTGCTATAGGTCAACCTCTCAAGGCATCAACCTAAAGAATATCCCATAACATTGGCATCATGCTCAGCATATACAGATGGAAGAAGTCTCTGTCCACAGGGGCTGCTGCTGGGGGACTGGCTAGGCATTGTTCATTTAGTTGTGAGCAATTGTTTTTAAACAATTTGCCTTCCTTCCGGTTTGATTTCTGTCTCTTTTCTCTCCATTACAATTTATGACTATGTTTTATGTTTCAATTATTGAATTGTCTTTATGTCAATCCATGAGATCTCACTTTTACCTTTCTGATTCCTATTATGTGGAATAGGAATTATGTGGATCCAAAGAGTGGATATTGTGAGAAGGAATCCTGTTGAACCTATCTCAAAGAAGTACTTACTAAAAAGTAAGTACAAAAGCTGTGAAGAGCAGTCAGCATGGCAAAGGCCACAGGTCAATCTCCATGGAATGAATGAATAACCATACTAGGGAGTGAGGGACTACAAGGGGCACATAATATGACACCTACAAAATGATGAGTCACATGGCAAGGACAAAGAGACAGTATTTCATCAGAGGCTCTTTGAAGACATGAGTTAGAAGCACCCAAAGAAGCAAGCATACATGCAGTTCAAAGAAAATAGGAGATTCTTCACATAACAGGCAAGTAAACTGTGGATGTCCTTGCTGCAGAAGGTGGTGAACATTACAGCTTTACATGTTTCAGTTGGAAACCAGACAAACTTGTGGAAGGCAAATCTGGTGAGGATGTTCAAAAGCAGTTTCTAGCCCAGGCAGACCCTCAGATGCACATTACTGAAGATTGAAAGAATATTTAGGATCATAATCCTTATATTTATAACCTGTTCTTATAACCTTTGTGCCCACTTTGAAAGGTGATACTAATCTTGCTCCTACTCATTAGCTCATTAGAAGTTTGCCCACATCTCATTATGTGTAGTAGCACCTCCATACGTGTGAATTAATACAGCTGAACTTCAGATTATCCTGAAAGACAAAATTATACTTAGATAGTTGAAATATAAAAGATGGATGTCAGAGAATTGTCCTTTGCCCTTTAACCAGCTGTGTGACATCCAATACAACTGGGCACAACAGCAGCTTTTCGGTGAGAAGAGGGAAAAGAACTTCTGCAAAGTAACAACAGCCATTAATATGTTCTCTACACACAGTTCTCCAATGACTGTCCCTCATCAGAAGCACTCATTAAATCAGGACCATCAAACTGGGGTGGCACTGAGCCCCTGAGGATATTTGTTTTCCACTGTGCCTCAATAGAGCTGAAAACAATAGACTGCAAAAGCATCCAAAACAGACTGAATATGCCTGTTCATAAGAGACAGTCCAAATGCATTTCTAGACCAAATATTCTATCTCAATAGTGCCTGTTGTGTGATATGAACCCTGAGTAGAAAGCAAGAACGACGTTGATGCAAACCAAAATTGTTGTTAAGATGGGTGGGTCTACAGATGGTCCTGCTAGTGTCACAGAGATGTATGTTTTCTCCTTCAGGGAAGTTATTTTACTATTTATCCAAAACATTTGTAAAGCCCCTGTCCTCACTTAACAAGTCTTGCTAAAAGGGGTTTAATGTACTACTTTTCCCTGAGGTGGTGCAAATCAGAACACAAAAAAAGTTCCCAGAAGGTTAAAACTAAATTTTACTGGCAAATTTTAGAAGATCAGGAACTTAGCAAAATTTAAAGCAGCATTCATTCAAAATAAAGTATTTCAAGAGGCATTGAATTAGAAAACACTATCTATCCACCTCAAATTACTCAAATTTCAGGAAGAGGAAATTAGGAAAAAGAAGGGGAGAGAAAGAGAAGAGAAAAAGAGAGAGAAAAGAAAGATATAACTACCACCCTGGATCCAGCATGGGCTCAGCTTCCCTAAAATCCAAGGACAATAGGGATGTGACCACATGCGGTCATGGCAATGATGTTTGTCAGGGCTGTGATGTTCATCTGCTCCTGTTTCTCCCCACACCCAGCCTAGCTGGGGCTTCTGATCATCCATCCACTCTGGTGCTCCGTTTGGGATTCAGGGGCAGCGTGTGGGGCATTTCTTCAGCTGTGCCAGTGACTGACAGACATCCTGAGCCGGCCTAGAGGCTCCATGTGGAGCAGAGCACCATTCCACCTTGGAAGAAACTGCCCTGCCCCATCCAGCTTCAGTTGTTTTGAATCAGTAATAATTTTCTCTAGCCTCTCGCAACATTAAAGGGTGTTTATTAACTTATGTCAGAGAGTTGAAATATTTGCATAAATTTTTGACTTTAAGTACTTTTTTAAAGATAACTTGCTTACAAAATCTTTAGAAAATTGCTAACACATTTGTACCAGGGGTCAGCTGTTACTTTTTCCTTTGGCTTTCTTACTTTTTATTTCATTTCCTTTTATATACTTGACATTTATCAAGGTATTTTGAATTATAACAAGATATTCAGTTGCTGTATTAGATCATCTGTAGCAGCATCAAATATCTAATTTTTAAAAACAGGGAAACAATGAAAATGTCAAGGTTCAGAAAAAAGCAAAAGCAATGAACATCAACGTAAATGAGACATTCTGTAAGATTAAAATTGCAAACAGACATCCCTGTGAGGTCAGTTTTACCCTTTCTAATGTTTCAAAAGGATCTGTGAATCTGACCTCTCATTTGCCAAAACAAAGAGGGCTGTTACTGATACTGCTGGGTAAAATAGGATTTCCTATTAGTCATCTACCTGGAAAAGATGTTGAGTCACTCAGCCAGTGGCTATAAAACTAAGCTTAATACAACAATCTCCACTTCCCTCAAGATTTGATTTCTTTTCAGTTTCACACAAATAAAACTGTAATGTATCATTTTAGCTGTAAATTAATTTTTCAAAAAATTGGTAAGAATAATCATGAAATAGTTTTTTAGAGGGACAGCTTCTATAACCCAAACCATCACTGCTTACTGAATATTTACTAATAAAATTTACTAATGGTTTTCATAAAACTGACTTCCAAGACTGTAACTCAAAACTAAAAAGGATTGTACAGTCATCACATACTTTAATATAATATCCAGAAGAGAAAAAAGCATCAGCACAATAATTAAAATTAATTAGGTTGAAACCAGTTCAACGGTCTAAACAATAGCACTATCAATCAAACTTACCCACAAGATGTTTTAGTCTGCTGGGAATAAACATATTTCAAAGTCATAAGACCTCACTGCAACATAAAGTCCAGGAGCCCTGACTAACTACAAAAATCATTAAAATAATAAACAGTCTCTCTTCTAAACACTCTGTGTTGGTTACAAGTACAATTATAGGTCACTGCTGGTTTCTTTTCATCAGAAGTGCAGCCTGCTTTAAGGAAAGATGAAAAGTATCTCGTTGCTTGGTACTACTGGTCAATATCTCAGCAGAGCAAAGGAATAAAGCATGTGTTGAACAAGCATGAAATTTCATGGTAATAGAGAACTGACAAAGAAGTACTGTATGCGGAACAAAATAAAAATGTTAAGGAGCATTTATCAATACATGAGCCATGCACTAAGAAATCTTTTCTGCATCTGAAAGTCCTCAATCTTTCAGCCTTACTGTTAAGAGATGCTGGGTCTTTGGAAATTACAATTATTTCTAATGCAAAAGAAATTTTTTCTCTAAAATTTTTGCCTGAGAAAGAGGCAAAAGAAAAGCACACTTTACTTAACCAGCAAGGAGATTTGGTATTTCAGCAATTATTCAGAAGAGTAATTTGATATCCTGTGAGGTATGGCATGTTAGATTATAATTTCAAATTACCATCACTAATTATTATCAGTAAGAACAACTTGCCAGGGGGAGAAAGGTTTATTATAGTGGAACTATATAATTAATGCATTACTATGTGCACTGTGTTGACCAAAACTCATTCCTTCTTAGTGCCCATCTAAGGTTTTGTTCCTTCTCCGTGTTAAAAATAACCTTAGTTCTAAAGATTCGACAGAGCAAAAGAAAGACTTCATTCTCATCTTTGTAAAAGCAAGGGCAGGTTGAATTGAGAGTTTGTGAGACTCCTAAATTGCTCCATTCCATTATGACAAGGAAAATAATCCAAGCAATGGACTCAATAAATAAAAGCATTATGTTTAGTCTAGAAGTACATTGGACTGAGAGACTCTCACTTTGATTATTTACCTCCTATGATTTTCTGTTTTGCACAGTCAGCATGTGAGCTGCAGCTCCATAATCCTAAAACAGCTATAGCTCAAGGCAGATGCTGTGTGGTAAGTCCAGAAATGAGTATCTCAGAAATGGATTGGTGGGAAAAAAAGCTACCTTGGACTAATGCACAAGAGAACTTCTTTTAGTGATACAGTTTAATTTTCTTTCAGTTGTGAGCATACCTAAGGGTTCTTCATCACCTATTTTTATTCATGACAGCACAGAGGGGAACTGTGTAAGTGTAGCAGGTTTGGCAGAGCTACTGCATGTCTGGCAATGCCATGCCAGGCCTGTTCCAGAAGGGGACATTTGTACATAGTACTCCTTTCCACCAAAGGATGCATTTGGAAGGAAAAAAGGTTTCATGGTTCCATAGGTTTCCACATTCAATTAGTTTATGCAGGAAATATCTTTCACTTTGTGTCCAAACTGAAAATTTAGTGGCACATTCCGAGTCTCCTTCCTTCTTCCAAGTTCTACACTTCCAGACCTTGCATCAGTCCCAAGCATGATAGCACCAGGAACATCTTGTAGGCCTACAGAAAAATGGCACATGATAAGTAACAGACTCAGGAATATGTCAGCAATCATCTTCACAGAAACTATCATACAGGATATGATGCCATCAAGCTCAAGTTGGTTTGCTGCCATACATTTCAACATGGTGCATTATCCTAGAACATTTAAATCAAATATGCATGTCCCAAGCGATGGAAAGGAAGGATTTAAATAAAAGACACAAAATCAAAGCTTGCATTTTAAAAACCTGAAAAAAGAAAAATGACAAACCCAGATACAATTAGCTGTAATTTCCCATTGTGTCTACATTACTCATTTCTCCTCATAAGTCTTACTAACTTGAATGGTAATTTCATTTGGCTTAGGAGAATGCAGATACTAAATTATTTTGGGGCATATTCTGGGTAATTGGATTAATATGGATTTGAAATCCACTGTCACAAAGGTACTTAAGCAACTCACACTGTAGCAGAAATATTGGTACCTGAATAAGCAAATGTAATTAGTATTTCAATTACATTCTGTTACCTGATTAATTACAGATTAAAAAAAAAAAAAACAACAACACATTTCCTGAAAATGAAAGATCAAACTCTAGTGGGGGCAAAAAGAGAGAACTGCCCACAGAGAGTCAGCATTAAGTTTTCAGACAAGTCTTCACATCCTGCCATGCCAAATTTCTCATAAATCCATGACTGTCACTTCAACCATTTGTCTAATGCTTTCTTTTAACATGCCCCCAAAACAACAAGAACAGAGAACACAATTTATGCTAGAAGTCAGATGGATATTATGTTAAAGAGTACATATTATCTCAAGGTACACTCAAATATATTAAGTTGCAGTCTATAACCATAATACTGTTTCATGGAGCCTTTGTCTTATGGCAATAAAAAAAGACATTAGTGCTCTTTTACAAGAAATAAGAGAGATGGAGTCATTAGTATTTGTACAGCAACCTAGTCAATACAGTGATTTAGTAACAAGTTTGCGTACACTTTAATTATAAAGTTCACAGAAATAATGTATTACCTGAAAACCAAAAGACATATTGCCTCCTAATGTAGGTCTACTGAGAGCTATTTTCATGGATAATTTGACTCTAAATTCTCAGCTCCACAGACTACAACAGGCTGCCTGATTCACACAATTATTTTAAATTAATAGCTATCCATTTCCAAAACAAAAAGAAAAGGCTGAAAGAATTTCCTGAGGATAATTGCCATCCAGGAGAACCAGAATAGGCATTTAATCCCAACCCAACTGCCTAGATCTTCATGCAATTCCAGCAGGCATGCAGGAGCTGAAGGGATGCCAGAAGATGTACAGTGCACATCTTTGCTTCAGGAGGGAAAAGGGAAGAGACCAGTTCTTTAGGAGAGAGGAAAGAGAAGCTCAGGTAAGGGAGACAGAGGCAAGCAAGGGAACATCTGAAGAACTAAAGTTCCTCCTAAACTCAGGGGGAAATCCTTTTATTTGATTAGTGTTTGAAAAAGTTTTTGTTCTTTTAAATGTATCCTTATTACGTATTTTTTTTTAGCGTGTTCTGACCACGAGGCCTGCAGATAGGCAGCAGTTTAGCTTCTGCCTGATAGATGAGAAAATCCATGCTGAGAACAGTTCAGATAAGGGCACAACAAGGCACCGACTGCAAGGTCAGGAACTGAAACACTGAAAAAAGGCAAGATACCATCGGATTTAAAGGCATTGATTGGTAAAAAAAAATCAGATTTTCTATTTGGCAGGAGTTATCAAACAGAGATACATAATTGCATTGCCATAATAACAAAGGAGACAAGGAAAATTGAGTAGTGTTACTTATGTTTTTCAAACATTAAAAGTGTTATTATTTATGAAAAATAAAATGTCCTGGCTACTCTGGGCAATTATGTGACAAGTAGATAATGGAGTTAGCAGACATATATTTAAGTACTAATACATCCATAAAACTGGAAAAAATACTTGAAATTCTTCATTCTTGAGGAAGCTGAAGCTTGATCCTCCTTCTGGTTTGCTTTTTATTCAAAATGCCTATCTAGCACTCCAACAGTCAGTTGTACAAACTTTGACGACTCTACATTTGCTAATTCCAAAAACTGCAAAAAATATTTGCTCAGAAAAGAAATTAATGCAGAATAATATTGTAAAATAATTGAATAATTATAGATGCTGCAATTGAAGCAGTGCTCAGTGTATTTAATCTGTTGCCTTACATTTAAACTACATTTAAACTAAAATTGTTTAAAACATATTTACTCTGTCTTTATAGTTCTATAATAATATATAAATTTAAATATTTTGTTCTGTTTTTGGTTGGTGGGGCTCTTTTGTTTGTTTTTCTTTTTTGAATGCACCACAACTAGCAAAATCTCATTAAAGAAACAAGAGCTGACACTCCAAATCTGAGTATGTTATAGAGTCCTTATTTCATGCAGGATGCAAAATTAAGGCAAATATTTGCACTGCCATATTCTACTATTATTTTCAGAGTTCTGCAAATCCATACAAACTACAAAAAGATAAAAGGCATGAAAGTAAGCGCTTGCTAAGAATTTACATTGTAAAGTACCAGATCCTCCAACCTCAGCATACCTACTTTATAAGGACTGTGTCTTGTTGTCTGTGTGACCCTGATGAGATGCCTATCAAGGCTTTTGAAGCACATGGAAGAAGGCATGCCATGCCATGCCATGCTCCTGCACAGCACCAAATTTCCTGTCCTCAGCCCCTCCTCTGCCTTCGTCCATGAGAATCAGCTTCACCATGGACACCCATCATTTGACTGGCAACATTCAAGTCTGCCTGTGTCATTTAAGACTCTGAGCAGGTTTTGGCTGTCACTTTCACAATGTGGTGGTGCAGGGTGAAGTCAATTTTCTGCTGGAAATAAAGTGAATTAGATGCTGTGAAAGGGGAGTTGTAGGCACTAGGGTTTTAATGAGGGCAGAGCCTACACAGGCTTTGAAAAAAATACTTAAATGAAAACAGATCAGTTTATTCATGCAATATTTTAAGGAAGATGAGAAAGTCATTTAGCTCATTATTCATACCAAAAGCATAGGTCTAGTCTTGTGCTATTGAGTTTCAGTACTTATTGACAGCAAGTTGTGGCATCAGAGAACTGTCTATATTTAGACAAGACAATCCATACAATGTGCTAAAGTGTTGGCAAATTTTGATTTTTTTTAATGCTGTACCATGGTCATGGAAATTTTTCTAGCATTGATAAGTATATGATGACTGCTGAATTTCTTCTACTATGTGGATTTCTGTAGTCTAGAATGTAACAAAAAAGGAGGAAATTAGTACAGCCATGAACACTATCAATGCAGCCAAAATCTAATTTCCTACACTTCTTTTCAAATGAAAGCACCCAGAAATACACCACAGTAAATCCAGCATGAGGAATTTTCAAAGACATTCTGACCATCTAAAGAATCCCTTTACCTGACTATTTTTGTTTTATACCTATGTTTTCTTGAAAAAAGGTCTCTTTCTACTTCCTGCCAACTTCATTCCAAGCACTCCTCTGGGATCTGGTAAAAGAAAGCACTATAGGTTCTAAATTAAACTTGCTCTATAGCTGTTCATGAATATCTAAAACATACTTGCATGCATGTCTAATGTTGTCACATCTTCCAACTGACTGTGTCATACTTACATCTCTCAGTGATAAGGTGTGTTATAAACATTTTCTACTTCGGTAATGTAAATTAAGCTTAAATTATTTGCAGATGAACAGACTTGGAGGTGAACCCACGGTGGAAATCATTCCTATGAAATTTCTGAAGGAGTCCCTTGTATTCTCCAGTGCTGGAGTTATGTGGCAGAATAGAATTATTTTGTAAAGGGTTTCTGCTATATAGGTTGAACTATACTGAACACTTCAAGGCACCTATAATACCTGAAAACTATAGATAAACCATTTCACTGATTATATGTTTGTTCTGCAGGACCTGCAAGATATAAATAAGGGCTGTTCAAAATCCCTGTCTAAATTATTGGATGTAAAATTGATTTCAGCTAAAGAATTTTTTCCCTTTTGTTCTGTCAAGGTTGCTACTATTTCTTTGTGAGATTTTTTTTTCTTTTGAAGCTGAGGGAAAACCGAGAAGTGTCAGCATGAATACCAAATATTTCTACTAGGTTTGATTTCTCTAGTGCTTCATCATAATAACTGTTTTCTTTCTGCCCTCATTTACACCCCTTGATATGAATGACCTTCCCCACTGCTTTGCTTCTCCTGAGAGCATTGCATGGTTGCATGATTTAGCCTCTGTCTTCTGTTCTCACTGGAGAGGTGATCACAGCTGACCAGCTGAAAAGCTTTTGGAAACTATCACAAGAAAAACAAGGGAGCAGGCAGTCACTCCAAATCTCACATATCTTGTGTTTTGCCTGGACATTGTTTTTCTTTCAAACTTCTGCACAAATAGAAAGTTTTCTTGTGGACAACATATGCATTTTGAGCCAGCCCCCAAGCCAAAACTGTTAGAACAATACAGGTTTCAAGCCTCCATAAGGCAGGGGTGAAGGCTGCCACTGCACTCCCACATTCATCGTATATGGGGGCTGCTTGTTGAGTTGGCTGCTTTCCTTCCCAGAGAAAAAATAGGTTATGGAACACGAACCCCCTCTTTTTGCTTTAAACAAGTGGTATGCAACAACACTGCAAAATTATGCAAATTACCTTGTCACACATATCAGACTGACAGTTCCAAAGAGGCTGGAAATTGCCAAAAGATTTCTAGCTCTAGGCAGATAATGCCATTACAGTATGGCTTAGAGCCATAAGACCCTGATAAGAACTCACTTTCTTTAGACTACCACTTTCACAGACTGTTATTTCAGATATATGTGATCGGCTTTGAGGGCTTTATTTGTTTTGTTTTTTTGGGGTTTTTTTCCCTTTAGTCTACATATGGTATGCAGTGTTTAGACTTGTAGGCAATGGCATGAAAAACAATCTAAATTAACTAGAAGCAATGTACCACTAAAATTTTCAGACTGAGCTGCAGGTCATGGCACAGATGGGCTGCCAAAGATTTGTCACAACATGTGGCCAATAATCAGAATGTATTTCAGGCAGAATTGTTAGTGAATCAAAATAACCAGACAAGCTATCTTGGAGAGCTGAATAAAATAATAATAATTCCCTTTAGGGAATAGGATAGGGGATATAAGGTAGGGAATTTAAGCTCAGGCTAACCTCATTCTTATGTTGTATACAAAAAAATCCCATGTTATTCAACTTAAACTGATCCCTTCAATTTCAAAGTCTCTTCATGTTTTCCAAAGAGCAGGGGTAGATGCATTTCATAGCTTTAAGAAAAATGAGACATATTGAAATATTAGATAATAGAATCAATCACACTATAATCACAATTCTACAGAGAACTGATTTTGACAATTTTGCTTTGACTTCCTCTTCACTGTGCAGGAAAGACAGATCTGTAAGTGAACCGAAGAACATACCAATGGGTCTCAATCTGTATCTTGGGCAGTGGTAGAACAGAGAAGTCTTCCCAGGGTAAAAAAATTCTATAGAATATTCTCTAGTGATATTTCACAGCAGCACAATATTTGGGAAAGATGCTGCACAAATTGTGCCCATAATTAAATTTATTGAAGACATGAATATTTTTCATACAATCCCAGTTTGGATTTGGAGGTTTTTGTGGACTAAATAAATCTCCATATATATGATCTAGAACTGTATCTGTCTTGTCTCTATCTATTTCTACCTGAATAAAAGCACTCTGATACTGCAATGTAAGACTTAGCATCTCAGGTAAGATTCAACTTTTAGGCTGGGTCAAGGGGCTAAGGACAGTGGTATGAGGTCCATCAAGGCCAAGTGCCAGGCTTTGCACTTGGGTCAGAACAATAACACTACAGGTTGGGGGCAGAGTCTTTGGAAAGTACCCCGTAGAAAAGGACCTGGGTGTCCTTTCCTGGCTGAACATGATCCAGATGTGCTCAGGTGGCCAAGAAGGCCACTGGCACCCTGGTCTGTATCAGCAATAGTGTGGCCAGCAGGATGAGGGGCTGCAGATCAAATCTATGTCCAGCTCTGGGCCCCTCACAGTGAGAAAGACATTGAAGGGCTGGAGCATGGGGAAGGGTGTAGAGAGTAAGCCTTACAAGGAGCAGCTGAGGGAGTTGAAGCTGTTTAGCCTGGAAAAGAGGAATCTCAAGGGAGACCTTATCACTCTCCACAACTGCCTGAAAGGAGGTAGGAGCCTGGTGGAGATTGGTCCCCCGGGTAATTGGTGACAGAATGACAGGACATGGCCTCAAACTGTGCCAAGAGAGATTCAGGTTGGACATTATAAAGAATTTCTTTACAGAAAAGGTGGTCAAGCATTGGAATGGGCTGCCCAGAGAGGTGGTGGAGTCACCATCTTGGGAGGTGTTCAAGACTGGGTGTGGCACTTAGTGCTGTGGTAATTGACAAGATCGTTATGGGTCAAAGCTTGAGATCAGTGATCTTGGAAGTATTTTACAGCCTAAATGATTCTGTGAAATCAAACTCGTGTTCAATATGACAAATAAAGCAAAATATAACAAAGCAAAATGATGATTTCATTAAGGCCTGCAGCAAGAGAGTTAACTTACTGCATGAAAGTATGCAGAAAACCCATTTGTCAATTTGAAGGCAGCAGTATTACATTGAACACACAAAAATGCCCAAATGAAAATCTAAGCTGTGATCTATAGGCAGAAGTAATGAAAAGAAAGCAAAATAATTAAACAATTGAACCTGAAAATCTGATTCACATTTTCATCATGGTGAAATGTTATTTTCTGCACTGAAACAGGTATGTCTATATTGATGATGGAGACAGAGTTTTGCAGACTACACTTTTAGACTATTTTCAGCTGATAGTGCTCTATTACTGCTATCATCTTTGTTTAATCATTAGGTAGAGTAAAAAATGTTAGTTTCAGTAAGAGATAATGCATAGGTTCTTCTGCTGACAAAGCTGAAGTGTTTCTGGTTTTCAGCTGTATCTTGCTGTGACAGGCAGTTATAAGGCAAGGTGATTTGCTCTGCTGGCTCTGCTTTTTATATCATACTTCTTTTACAACAACAACAAAAAAAAAGAAACTTACCTGGATAACCTGACTTAAGTATTCCCTAGAGTGTCTTTAGCCAGAGAACTGATAAACAGCCAGGAAACTAAATTTAACTGATCTCTCAAGTTTTAATCTTAAATTGCAAAACCTAACTGAACTTGTGTTTACTTGCACAAAACTTTCAAAAGGTGAAAGTCGTCTCAGTTTCCACTACAATGACAAATTTACAGCTGCTGGTGGGACACTGCCTGTGACAGCAAAGGGCTGCAGGCCCGCCCTGTGAGAAGGGATGAGCTGCAGCACCTGCTGACAGACTGAATCCCTCTCTGACCCCACAGGAGAGTGACACTCAGCAGCTGCACCAGCAGCAGCTATCCATTCACCTATTTAAACCAAACATTGCTTCACAAGCTTTTCCTTTTCCCTATCTCATTTATTTTATTGCTTTTTTCCTCCCCGCCTCCCACCTCCCTTCTTCACACCACTGCCTATGTCTCTGCTACTCTTTGACTTGAGCGCAGAGCCATGGGCTGCCTGTGCAGCAGGTTCAAAATGCTGCCACGGTGTCTCTCACGGCACTGATGAGCAAATCTGTCTGCAAAGGAAAGGCGGTGCTCTCACAGGGACTGAAGGATGCACCACACCAAAAGCAATATCAGGGCTAAGAGGGCTGCATTTCCCACTGGCAGCACAGGGGGCAGTTGGCAGAAGCAGGCACAGGGGACATTCTTATCCACACTTGCCTTGATCTGACTTGCTGTTATTTAGCTCAGTTTCATTCCTTCATGCCCCTTGCTGTTGTGTTCACTGCTCTCCTCTAAACTGGCCTCAGATGAAACCATAATAACTGTGAGAGTGTGGATTTCTCTGTCATAACTTATGGCACTGCACTGTTTTCTTCCCCTTACTAATGTAACAAAAACTGGGAATCAGGTAGAATATAAGATTCAGATTCAGCTTATGATTTGGACATGACTCAGGCCATACAAACTGAGGCATTAGATAAAAATAAGCAAAATCTTGTGGCAAAATATAGATGCTGTGCTGCAATTGAGCTTTTCTAGTTAGGATGTTTTAAAAGAAGAGACAAAGAACCTATAAATCTCAGGGGTCCTGTGCTTGCCTGTAACTGTTGCAGTACATTTATCATTGTTACGTAACCCTAAAAGGTTTCATTGGCTCTGTTTTCACTGGCACGAACATTTTAAATGAAAATTAATACATGCATATGTAGATCAGTCCACTGTGTGTAGCTACCTGGTGGGTAATTCCCAGATGGGGATTTCTTTTTCCCTATGTTGGCTTTTTTTTCTTTTCTTTCTTTTCCTTTTTTTTTTTTTTTTAATAGCTCAAAAATAGCATGTGGGTTATATAACTAATAAATGAAACCAGAGACAAATCCTAGCCTTAGGCGCCACATAGAAGAGATGGTAACTGTCAGCCTTGACTCCCTGGCTGTCAAATACTGAATGGGATGTTAGCTTCTCAACAATACACAAGCTTGGAAATGTCACCAATATGGATGAGTCAGGGCTATTATTCTGATCCACAATAAAAATATCTTTGTGATAGCCAAGTATTTTATCTGTACAAATTAATGTATACATTTAAATATGCCACTGTAAATCACTGCTAAAATGCTCTGCAGCAATTAGCCAAGGGCTGCTGCTCTGTCATTTTGTTCTAACTCTGCAGAAACTTCAGAAAGAAAGATTGCTTGGCCACGACAAGACCTCCTACTGCCACTACCAGTTTAGGAGGTACTCCCAAGGTTGTTTCTCTGCTACAGAACAATGTCTTTCTACTGTCCTCATTTGCATTTATTTTGGATCCCTACGTTGCTCATCTTAGGGTGAAATTTAGAGAAAGTGATCTGTATACAATAATAATAATAATAATAATAATAATAATAATACCTTCAGGTTAGAAAATATTGGTGTTTTTTAGTGGATGGGCTCCGAATATAATGCAGGTCTCCGTCAGCCTTGGAAAATAAGGGAGAATTTAGGATTTTTTTGATGTAAAAGATTATTTAGTCAAAAAACTACTGAGGATCAGTGAATCACAGAATCAGCTAGGTTGGAAAAGAAGTTTGAGATATGAAGTTCCAACCTGTGACCTAACAGCACCTTGTCAACCAGACCACGGCATCAAGTGCCCTTTACAGTCATTTCTTAAACATGTCCAGGGATGGTGACTCCAGCACCTTCCTTGGCAGCCCATTCCAATGCCTAGTCACACTTTCTGTGACTTTCTTTTCACTTCTTCCTAAGGGCCAACATAAACCTCTCCTGGTGCAGTTTCAGACTGTGTCCTCTTGTCCTAGTGCTAGTCACCTGGAAGAAGGGACCAACCCCAAGTCTGGCTTACTACCCCTAGGCTCATCTCTAAAGAGCCTGATTTCATCCCCACCCCACTTTGAACCAGGTTTAAAGCCCTCTCAATCAGCCCTACCAACTCATGGGCTAAAATCCTCCTGCCCTTTCTAGATAGATGAAGTCCATCTCACTCTTGCAGACCTGGTGCCAAAAAGCTGCCCCATGATCAAAAAACCCTAAATTCAGCTGATGGCACCAGTCCTTAAGCCACTTATGGGTAACATGATTTTTCCTCTTTTCTTTCACCATTCATCACTGCTCCTGAAAGAATTGAGCAGAGCACCACCTGCACTCCCATTTTCTAACCTGTCATGGAGAAAGTAAAAAACAATTGCTACATCAACTTTTTTGAGTACCACATCTGATTTATTCTTGGAGGATCCTATACAATTTCTGACTGCTTACAGGCTGCTGAAAATTGAAAGATCCAATAGAAAACTCTGAGATATTTTGGCTGAAGGCCAGTGTATTTATGCCAAAGATAAATTTGCACATGAAAGGTGCAAAAGCAGTAAGGAAGGCAGAAGACAAAGGCAATGAAGATCAATTAGCTAATTAAACTTGAAGTAATCATTGTCAGCCTCAAAGTGTTATTATGTAAGAGAACAAATATTTCTAGTTCAATGTAACTGGAAAAATATATATGCAAGTTTTTTTTGGTACACCAAATGAATCTCTTATGTGTGCCTAAGATAGTAAATCTAAAAATACCAGCAAAATTTTTTAAAATATGATTGATTACTCTTTTTTTTTCTTTTATGATGTCCCACCTCTTAAACTGAGTTTACAAAATTAAAAATTACAGTAAAAGAACATGCTTATAAGTGACAATGTACCATTGTCTCTTTATTGGATGTCCTTTAACTGCAGTCAAGGGCTGTATTGACAGAAAAAAAAATTAACTGCTACACTTCTAAAGCAAATGAATTAATGGATGACTTGACTATATTTGCATGCATTTGTCCTCTATAAAGTAAAACTTGATTGCAAAATTTAGAAATTGGTACCTGTCAATATTTTCTTTCTTTTTTTATTGTTGTTAATGGCAGGAATTTGACCCAATCCTCAGATCTAATAGACTCACTAAAGCTGGGAAATATATTTTCAAGATGATCATAGAGAAAACTGAATGAGATAATGACAAAACAAGCACAGCATCCTAACAATGTCTTTCCATACATCTCAGTGATGACCATAACCATCTCTGGACTTCATCTTGCCTAGAAAAACAAGTTCAGTGTTTGCAGAAAACTTGCGTCTCAATATGCCCGAGTAAAAGTTTAGAAGTGTTCCCTGCATTCTTCTTGGTCATTCCTGTATGAACACTCCTTTTACATATTAGGATAAAGCATGGACTTCCACTGCAATAAGCAGAGAAATATTTTGAGCAAGGGGCAGTTAAATTCCAAAGCTGGCTCACTTTGTTTTCCAGACATCACCCACTTTTGATAAGTTATCAACACAGACTTCAAAGGCCACCTCATGACATTAAGGAGAAGGAAAAGAAAGCAACACATTTTAATCAATACAAAAGTCTCTTTCCTATGGTCTCTTTCAAACATGGGAACTCTGAAGCAGTTATGAAATTGCTTTGAATTCTCTGTTCATTTTTGAAGCAAAGGATGGTGATACATTTCAGTATGCTGAAATTTTCAGATTTAAATTGATTTGGGGAGGATATTTGGAATAAACATCTGAAAATTTCACAGTAACAAATATACTTCTCAAAGCATGAGTCATAAAGGTAGCACAAAATGGACATTTACAGCCCCCCTGAGCAGGTTGGTCTGTCTTGCTTTTGAGCTCTCCATTCAGAGCAGCCTACATTTCTGCTGGATTACCCAGTGGTATCTATAGAAACTGTGCACTTGCATTTACAGATCCAAAAATAAACAAGTAGGGCTACTGTTTTTTACCTGTCCCTTTTAAGAACAGGCAATAAATAGCTCTCTTCTGCCCCTAAAAATAAAACCCAAAGCATTCCTGAACATTCCCAAATGTTCAGTAAGACTAAAATAGGACAATTCCAGGTCATCATAGAGCACTTAAGAAAGTGCCCCTCATGATTTATATGCCAGAAAGATGTAGTTTATTTTTTAGAATTCAAAATTTACTTCTTCATTAAATTTACTATAATTTTACACCAAATTAAAAAGGCTTTCCTAAGTCAACAATGGTTTAATCAGAAATTTTTAATTTTCTACAAATGTGATTGTCTTTCAATTCTTTCAATTATATTCATGCCACCATTAAGTCATTAGAATAAAAATATTAAGAACAGTTTCTACTCCAGTGGCCATTGGAATGAGACCCAAGTTTCTAAGAGACTTTGGACAGATCAAAATAAGAATCATATATTTATTTAATCATAATTGGTTGAAAACGCTGGGCTAAGGGGAAAAAAAAGCCAAACTGAACAGAGCTTGTTTCTAAGCTTCACCTTTTCTTTAATAGTTTGGAGTTTTGCTTGATGCCAGAGCAAGAGCTCCTACCTGTACTATGACAGAAGACAGTACGGGTCCTTACTCTCGCAATCAAACCATTCTCTCAAAAAGTGTTTTCTCCTGCCTGCAAGGACCAATTTCAATAGCTACTATCACCATAATCCAATAGACTGCTGTCTTTTATTACAACACACAGGGAAGGCTGAAATCAAGATTTTCATTTCTATTTGCCCTGCATCCCCCACACACAGTTGTGTGTCCTTATTTTAATCTTCTCTCCCACCTGCTTTGACAGAGGAAGCTTTGCTGTAATACAGTGTGAACTGTGGTGTTCAGATACTTAAATGATCTAATGCTGTGTGACCAAAGAATGAGAGATCACACAGGAAAAAACTCCTGCCAGAAGGTGTTTGATGCGTGATAGACAACATCTATTTCATCTGCAATGTACAGCAAAGATTTGTGCAGAAGATGTCATAGCTACTGAAAGCAGGGCTTTGGCAGGAATGACAGAACAAGCTGCTCAGTCCTGTGAGGCTTAGGCACTTCTGCATCTGTGCAGAACCAAATCTTGGGTGCATGGGAGACATGCACTTGTAGTGCTCTTTTGGTCTTACAGACCCTGGCATTAGACAGACACAGCCCAGGACATTGGTTGGCACCACTACCAGGCTTAGATGCTTTATTCTGTCTGAAGTCTTTGCCTTTTCATGGAAGAACAGAATCCTTAGCACCTTCACCCCTGCTCACCATTAGCACCTATCAGTGACCTATTTGTGCCCTCCATGACCCCTTTCAGTACCCCTTGAGTTTCTGTCCCATGGAAACCAAGATGCTGGGGTTGGAGGAAAGAACATATGTGAATCTCATTCTGTTGCTATATTAGGATGCAGCTGAAAGGGGTCATGGAGGGCTCCAGATTCAGGAGCTGAAAAATGCTGCCAACTCTTACTCAATCTTTAGTTCCTTAAAAGATACCTCTAGTTCCTTAAGTCGTCTGGACGTGGCCCATATAGTTTCTAAAAATCCTGCTTGATGCCTATAAATAAGTATTCTCTAATTAGTATTCAGAAAGTCAGTGTTCAGATTAACTGATTCACTTATTGGAATGATAAATGAGTCTGCTTTTAGCATCTATTGAGAAGGCAGAGACTTAGGGGAAAAAAATGAACACAGAGACTGAGCTATAATGTCAGAGAATACAGAATGGCTGTGAGAACTGACACAATATAGGAACACAACAAATAAAATAAGTCTTCCTTTTCCAGGAAAGGAAATTTGTGGTTTTAGGATTTTCATGCAGAAATGTGACCATGACAGGAAAGGGGAGAGCTTTTCTAGTGTGGTTTGTTTGGTTTGTTTGGAAGTGGGAGTTTTGTTGGGAGTGGGGGTTTGCTTGTTTGGTTGGCTAGTTTGTTGATTTGTGGTTTGTATTTTTTTAATTGAAAAAAAAAAAAAAAGAAATTCACAGCCCAGTACTTTAGCAAAAATTCACTTATTTTTCTGGAAGTGTCTGGAAATCCAGCATGCATGTTTACATATGTGACTGCTCAAGCAGGAGTGGCTGCTCTTTCAGGATCATCTAAAAAGCAAGGTTTGAACAAAAATGTCAGTTTGTGGAAGAGGAGGATCTGGTCTGTAAACTATGAGGTCTATGGGACAAGAACTATCTCAAATGATGCCCCCTCAAACTCCATCTGAAATAATGGGCCATTTTTAAGCTTTCAAAATAGATGCATAAAACAGAAGGAAATAGAAATTCATCCTGGAAATCAATAAGAAAGCACCAAGTTCTTGAGAAGAGGGGAGGAAGTCCAAGGGATCCAGTGGTAAGGCTGCCACCAAAGATTCCCCTTCTTTCAGGGGAAGGTGATAAAGTCCTCTCCTCTCCATAGCTCCTGCTTTCTTTCATGCCCCACTCCAATTGCACCCTGATCTAATTTCTAGTTTATCAATGGAATACTGAGATCTGGGAAGGTTTTAAACTACAGTTTCCAAAGTGTCTGAGACTAAATCTGTATAAAGGCTGTCACTATTTTATCAGTACTCATTACTATGACTCATCACTGCTTTGGCAGATAAAGTGCTGAAATATTTTTCTAGGTTTTTCAGGCTTTTAAAAATGCACATAACAATCAGAAGGATGTCAACAAACATATCAGAATAATTTCAGGTGGAAATTAGACACTTTGAGATATGACTGATATTGATGTTGGCATTTTTTGCTGTTGAGTCACTCACCTTTTGGATTCTATCCAAGTGGCAGTAGAGAATTATTCTTGCAAAGTAAACACCTAAACTCCTTTCCAGGAGAAGAGGAAGAGTTGATGACCTCTTAAGGAAGAGTCAGATAAGCTGGCTCTTCTTACCTGTGCTTGGGCTGATAGGGAATTCCAAATACCTACATCCACAGGAAATCCAGGGCTCCAAACCATGCTGTGAGGGCAAATATTAAAAAAAAAAATCCCTTTCCTTGAAATAGGTCCCAAAATGATATGTGTGTGTATAAAGTCTGGGCGACTGAAAAAATAGTTCTCACTGTAAAATGAAAGGAATGAGTCACAAAAGGATTTAGGAGAACTGCCATGTTTCCTAACTTCAGTATAGCTAAAGGCATGCTTTTCAACCATTCCTGATCACCTGCCACCCCCAGTTACAAAATGAATATTGAAAGTAATGGATGTTTAGAAAATTAAGTAAGACTTTACAGAGCCTGTTGTCACTCAAATTTCTTCTTCTTTAAAATGTTATATTTGTTTTCCTTTCCCACCCACATATAAAAGAGATGTTAACAGAATATTTATGTTTGTTACTTGATTTACTTGGTAGAATTCCACCGCTTTACATTCCCAGGCACATTTGAATACAATGAAATTTTTCTTTCACAATACTGTTTGATATGTCTTATCTCTGATCTTTCTGTACAAGAGATAAAAAAAAGCAATGGAAAATGGAAGAAATTGCTCACACTGTATTATTAAGGCTTCTCTGAAACTAAGCAAGTCAGAAAACTCTGGAAAAGCTTGTATGTGAGAGAGTATCTGTCATAGAAATGTGGACACATGAGCAGCAAGTGGCATATTGAGTTCTAAAATGGTTTTGAATGTTAAATGTTCATATTTGCCTAAACTGTGCCAGAAGAGAAATTCAAAAGCTTCCGAGTGTTTTGATTTGATCCCTTTGAAGAAGTTTGATTCCCTGCCAGAAGAAATAGCCATGCTGTTCATGTTTGAAAACATCTAACTTGAAAAGATAGAAGCACTTCTAAACTGTTATTTGTATATATAGGGGAACACAGGTTCCAACAAGATAAAGACTTAGTTTAGGCTTTGATAAATTTAATTCCCTTTGTCAAGCAACTTGGAAACAGTCTATTGTTTCATTGGAAAGAAGAATTTGACAAAAATGATATGTCTATAAAGGCCTGATGTGTTTGGATAGGTTTAGTTTATTTAACACATAAATGACATTCTAGATATCCTCAAAGAAGAATCAACAAATTGTAATGTAACATTGTGGCAATGGAAAGATAAGGTCACAAATGAAACAGATTAGATTCTGGTCAGATATCAAACAAAAGAAGACAGCCCTATCATCCTTTTGGAACAAAACCCACAATCACTTGAACAGCAATATCCACAAAAGTATATTACTCTTACCTCATGGATGAATCTGTTATTAATGAAATATGCTCTCTATTGAAAGATGTTCCCTGATTATGTATTATATTATTTCTTCTGCTCAAATTAGCAGAAAAGGAAGCAGAATTCAGTGGGGAATCTGACCATGAAAATTAAAAAAGGCATGAGAAATAGTTTTGCAGAATTGCATTATCTTTTACTAGCTCTAAAGAAAAATGAGGTCTTGCAATCAAATTCTTAAAAATTTTATTCGCCATATGAGAGTCCCACTGCAGGCAAGAGTGATAAGGCCAGAAAAGACAGTGAATAAGGAAGTTTGTGTCTCTGTCAAGGTAGATTATTGTCTGCACAGTTCCTGAAAGATCAGTATTTCACAATGCAAAACTGTGAGAAGACCTAAGGCCACCATATCTTTCATTACAGATGCCAAACTACAGACCTCCTTAAGATAATTAATTAAATCAATTGGCCATTACTACCTCACTGGGAAGTTCTCTGTGTGGCACATATCACTAAAAGCATCATGATCCACTGATAGTCCCAAGGCAGAAAATGCACTGGGAGATGCTGCAGCTCCTTCTCCCCCTCGCTGTGCATCTCACCCCTACCCCAGTGTAGACTGACGAGATGGCTCATTGTTTACCACAGAAACAAGTCACCAAAAATGAATCTCAACAAGGAAAAGAAGAGATTTATTTACAAGAGAATTCAGCTTTCCACAGCAGGGTTACATGGACGACAGCTGGCCTTTCTAACAAAGCCTGCAACTTCTTGATGGCTGATGGAGTCTGTTGGGGCTAGACAGCATTGTCATCAGGGAGCAGCACAGGTCTGATGGCTGCAAGCAGTCACGGTTTCTCATTGATACACTACTCAGAGCAGACAAATACGATCATTCCCTCCTGATCCATGGAATGGTTTATTATTTTAAAAGCTATCTTGAATATAAGTTGTGCTTTGCTGGTACTTCCATACTGAGTGTAACCTTTTTTTATCAAATTCAGAAGTGCAGTGATTGCTTTGCATGCACAGACACAAGCTCACACACACATTCCTATTAATAATAGCAGTGTTCTTTAGAGATAGCTAGATATTATGCACACAAATATTTTTTTTTTTCATCAAAACCCAAGAATTGTTTTAATTCAATATTTCAGGGAAATACAATTCTGTACAATTTCTTTTAAAAGTACATTTTGTAACTTTTAGGTTTGGAATTTCACAATAAAAACAAACTCCCTCTTCTTCTTTCTAAAATGTACTTACATATAATTACATAGTAATATAATAGAAAAATTAAAATAATTTCACTGAATTTTGGATATCAATCTAAATACAGTTATTTGTAAAAGGTTGAATTCACATTTTTTTTGTCCCTCAGCTCTGATTTTCAGGTTCAGGCATGACTAACCAAGCAGAGAATTTGTAGTATAGCCAAGCATTTCTGTTAGCAATGTCAGCAAGAGTGACATGGAATGAAATTTTGCATAACACTGTCCAATTGTGTCTTAATATGCATTTTCCAATCACATTGGTTAGATGACCTTATAAAATGAATTAAAAATAAATCCTTCACATTGCTTTGCTTAGGCTTGTACAAAGACTTTTCATTTTTTTGTCTACACGAAGAATACTTTTTTATGAAAAAAATAGGTAAAGCAATAAAAGGTTGATAAAATCAAAGTACAGCTGGTTCCATGGAGAACATATTTTCTGTTGAGATTTCATTTTGATTGAAGACTTCTGATCAAATTCCGCTATTTTTCATGAGACAGAAACTAATCTAATTTTTGAGGTTTTCTTCCCATACTACTTTATAGATTTGAAGATGTCAAATCATTTTCAAAGCAAAGAGTTGGCCATGGTTTATAATCTTGAATGTACTGGGAAAGAATTCTCACTGACTTATCTCTCCTTAAATGTTCACTGTGAGTGCACCATAAGCCTGGTGTTTTTGACATTATCATTGTTAGAAAAAAGCTGCCACAAATTAAAATGAAAACTAGAAATCTAATATGTCTTTTTTTTTTAACTTGAACCATGATTTTCATTCCAGATTTCCCAATATGAAAGGAACCATTTGCAGAGGCATTCATGAAAACTTGTACCAACAAAAGACCTGAAAGTCTTCACGAGTCTTTTTTCCATGTAATCTTTATTGACTGCTTGCCAGCAGCCCCACACACTGACCACTTCAGCCTTGTGCTCTGGGCCCTGGGGCACACCTGGCAGAGGAACAAGAAGATTGGTACAGGATACAGGAGCTAAGTGGGAAACAGTTAGTGCAAACCACATCTGTCTGAATTAGTCTTGCCAACATCTAGGAATACATTTGAGATCTGTAGAATGTTCATTAATTTATATCATTATAAAATGTAAGAAAAAAAAAAAAAACCGAAACTAAACCAAAATCCTTTCTATTTCTCTGGTTTACCCTTCCCACATTACTCCCAGGTCAATAAAACTCTAAATTTTGAATTTTTTGGTGGCAAAACTAAATAAGGATTTCTTTCTCTTTTACTAGATCTCAGAATATTGACATTTGAAGGAAAAACATTTGAAAGTTGCATTCAAGAAAGTCAAAGAATTCTAATGGTTTGGGATGAAAGGGACCTCAAAAAATCATCTTGTTCCAACCTCCATGGGCAGGGACACCCTCCACTAGACCTGGTTGCTCAAAGCACCAGCCAGTCTGGCCTTGAGTGTCCCCAAGTCTTATAGGAAAATACCCTAGCTCAGAGCAGAAAACTGGCACCTAAGATAGCCAGAAATACAAGATAATTTTATCAGCCACATTACCTAGCACAGTTCCACTGCCTGCAGTAGGCACTTGGCTTTTTACATATACTGAGATCTGGTTCTCTCTCAGCTGGGTTTTGAAGGGAGTTTCCTGTAAACTCTTTTCTCCTGATTAGCCCATAAAGGTAAATTGGGCTTCAGTACAAGTGTTTTGATAACCAGCATGGAGCATAGATGAGTAATCTATTTTTCCTCCAATTAGGAAAATCAAGATGTGTCTCAGACTTCCTGCTGTGCCTAGAAACTACCTCTGACTTGTACTTGCATTCTTTATTAATACAGCTGTGCTTCCTCCATTAACTCCATTGTCTTTGCAGTTCCATGTAATTTGGTGTCATTCACGGCACGCTGACTAAAGGACAAGTATGAAAAAAATCTGTTTTCTCTTCAGAATTCTAACATTATAAAGAATCATGAAATCTGTGTAGAATTTTGCAATAGTTCATTGTCAGCCAAGCCACGGTGGCCTGGCACTCTAACTTGTCTTTAAGTTTCTCTTACAGTTTTGAGACCTTTCTTTCCTGCTTCAGCTTCCCTTTTTATATTTGAAGAGAGCAATGCATTACAGTATTGGTATGTTCTCAGACTCTCAAGGTGCTCTGCTGATACACTATTGATGAGGGGGAAGTTTACATGGAATAAAATTTATAGATCTATAGTCCCTGATATTTTCCCCATCAGTCACATTTCTGTAATTCTGGACTCTCCCATACAACCAGCTAAAATAAAGTGCTGATTTTTCCCTAGTAAAATCCTTTAAGTAAATTGCAGAGGCCAAGAACTTCGCAGTGTTTCTTTTTATTTGCTGTAGTTAGTATGAACATTGAAACCCATGTTTGCAATAGGAGTTTGCCACACCACCTTTTCTGTCCTGTAACACCAAACTTGATGAACTGCTTCTGTTTGATTAGTTTGGGTTTTTTTTCTAGTTTTTTTTTTTTTCAGATAGTACATCAACATTTTGATATGAGGTCCTGAAAAAAATGAATGTTTAGCTTGGTATCAAAGGTAATTTTTGAGTTTTCAGACAGACTTGTATTTCTGACAGATTTTACATCCTGACACTTGCATGCAGTGTATAAACCCTACACAGTGTAATCTGTCCAATGACAACTATCAAAGGGGAATACAGATTATTTCAAAATTTATGTAAGATCTATAGCTAGGAAAGAGCAACTTCTTTTTTTTGTTTGTTTGGGGACTTTTTTGTTGCTTTTTTTGGTTTGGTTTGGTTTTTTTGTGAATATTCCTTTCCTTGATTTCACTTTAGATGTTGGGGATTTTTTCCTAAACTAAATAAACAAAATTTTGTACTTTATTTTTGGGATAAAAATAAATAACCATCATGTTTAACTTTGCTTATCTTCTGTTTTGCCAAAACTAATGAAGAAAATTGCATGATGTTCCCTTGCATTAGCTTTGTCTGAAAACTTTTTCCTGGCTTTACCTGCATTGCACATGATGCATTGTGAAGCTAAATATTAAATGCTATATTTTCCCTTATTTCATACAGTTTTAATTCCTATTGCAATAAAAAACTTTTGCATTAACTTCCTCTGTCTTGATTCCATAAAATACTATGAGCACAGCGGGAATCTACCAGAAAGCCAGAAAATATCATCATAGAAAAAACTACAATCTATCAATTACTAGTTTAGTTCTGAAACATTTCCTCTCTTCTCTCTGATAGTTCTGAGTCCTGGTGTGATGATAATATTTTATAATAAAATATCAAGTAAAAAGCAAGTTCAATCATCTTCAGGTGATCTGAATGTTCACATTTAAAAAAAAATTGCTGATGAAAGAAAAATAGGTATTCCACAACTGTACAATGTTAGGAGAAATTTTTCCAATTTCCTGGGTTGCACGTGACAAAACTCACACTACTTTCATTTTCCATATGCACAAACAAGTTGTCCTGAATTTTATAGAATTTTGGATAATAGAATCAGAGTATATTTTGAAAGGATTTAAGAGTTCCAAAGAAACTCTTTCAGGTCTAGTAATTTGCTAAAAGTCTTTTGGAATTGCATTTCTCAACTTTTATTTCAATACTTCTGGCTCATATGGTTAGTCTTTTCTGGAATTAAGTCTCAGTCAAGCTTCAAGAATTATTTGTTTTATCAAAATACTCAAATCAGCAGTCTAATACAAATACAAAAAGTGTAAGTGAAAAAAGCTGCAGCATTTTTTTCTAAACTGGTATGCACTATAAGAAAATAACAACAAAATAATTTTCTGAACATAATGAAGAAAGACAGGGAGATTTTACGTCTTTAACGCTGAAGCTTATCAAAGTTTACCAGAGTCAGGCAAGTTACTGTTTCTTCTGCACAGGGACCCACATTGCAGACTACCCACATTTCCCCTCTTTTTTTGCTGTAAGCGGGGAGTATTCCAGGTTTTCTTGTTTTAAGGAATGTGATGCCATTTTTCATGATCAGGTCTGCAGACATCCTAATTCTTTCTGTGTCATGGAAGCAGAACAGATAGAGACTTGAGTACAGAGGGATTGGATGCCATGTCCAGTTGGAATTGGAGGCAAAAGAGAAAAGCAGATGCCATTTAAGCCCAGCTGGCAGCTATGTACCATGCAGATGCTGGCTCACTCTCCCCTGGTGGAGAGAAGAATCAGAAAGCAGAGGCAAACCTCCTGGGTTGAGATTAGAACAATTTAATTATTGGAACAGCATGTAATGATTTTAGCACTAAGGATAGGGGGAGAGAGTAACAGAACCCAAGAAAAAGAAGTTGTTCACCACTCACTGACCAATACCAAACCTATCCCAGAATTGTGATGGGCCCCAGTTTCAGGTAACTCCCCCAGTTTATATACTGGGTGTGGAATACTGTGGTGTGGAATATCCTTTGGAAGAGTTTGGATCACCTGTCCTGTCTATGCTCCCTCCCAGCTTTTCATGCAACTCCTCACTAGCAGAGCAGGAGACACTGAAAAGTCCTTGACTTAGTGTAAGCAATATCCAGAACAGCCAGAACATCTGCGTGCTATCAATATGATCTTCATACTAAATCCCAAACACAGCCCTGTACTAGCTACTAAGAAGAAAATAAACACTGTCTTAGCCAAAACCAGACCAAAAGAAAAAAGAAAAAAGAAATATCTTGCTCTCTTATCCGGAAACACAGGTTTCAGAAACAGGCTGACCTGGAAGTCAGCCTGGTGTTTTTCAGGCATACAGTAAGTGAAGTTTTGAGGATTGTCTTATATTAACCCGAGCTCTCAGTGTAAACATGGCTTTACATTACTGGTATCTGAATGCATGGGGAGAGTGCTAACTCACTCCAAGAAACCACTGTCTTGCAAGTTCTTTAAATATTTTCTATCATTACAGTTCACAACCAAACTAACTAAGCATGGTGAATTTCAAATTTTGTGTAGTCAGAGACATGAAGAAGTCAATAAAAGTTTGCCACAAGAACTACTTCTCCTCTAGAAATTCTGCCAAATTTTAGAGAATCTGATATAAATGAAATGGATTTCAAACAGGCTTTACTTCTCTTCATGTTTGTTTTAATGTACAGAAACATGAGAGTCAAGTCAAAAGGTGAGTTGTATCATGCCTGGGGATCTGTCAGCACCATGTAGTATTATGAAATAGGGCACAGAATCTGTGCTTGCCTTCTGTCATGTCATTCCCTATATAACCAGCTTTGGAGTGATGAAACTAGGAACAGGATTTGGGGCTCACACAATGATTCAGTTTTCCAAGCTCTACTGAACTCAGCCAAGTCCAGTCAAAGGCATCTTGGTCCATTCTTTGAGATACTAATTTAGCCACTACGATGGAATTTCAGTGCTCGGGATCATGAGTTAAACAGCATAAATGGAGAATCACCATTCCTTTGTGGTCAGTAAGGAAAACAAGGAAATGCCACGTGCAACATTAACATGGAATTACCAAAGTAGCACTTGGAACTATACAACAAATGCCAGAATTTTTTCCTCTTTCAAGAGAATTGCTTTTCACAACTCAGGGTTTTTTTTTTTTTTTTTTGCTTTTCAGAACTATCACTCATTGCATTTCTCCTCAACACAAAATTGTCAGTTATGTTTCTCTTCTCTGATTCAAGTAGTTTATGACTCATTCCTTTATTGTTGTATGCTATACTGTAATTGCTATTTCCATTATCTGGTACATGAGTCATTTTCTTTGCAGCTATTTGTTACAAGCTATGATTCTCATGTCTCTTAACATCTGTTTGAGTTCCTTCTGCATTGATGATTATCATATTTTATATGCATTGGATATGACTTATTTCCATCTCAAGTATTTCACTGCACTGTTGTTTACTATATATTGAGCACTGCAAGCATCACCTGTAGAGCAAAAGTCTTCCTTGAAATTTTATTCTGCATAGTCCTGTTTTATCCATTTTCCTGGGCTATTTTGTCACAACCATTAGGAAGAAGCTTTGGAATTTTTTGATTTCCTGACATCTTATATAAAGGTCAATAAGAAAATCTTTTAAGTTAACACTCTCTCTTTTGCATGTGATAAATTATAAAGCAAAGCAGTGCCTGAAATTCTTGCCTATACTGAATCTAGGAGGATTTTTATACTGACACTGTGGAAAATCATCTGAAGTCCAAATGTCTTAATTTCACTGCAAACTGTGCCTAGCTGTAAACTAAATTCCTAAATGTATTCCTAAATCCATTACTCATGAATCTATGCCATATCATGCTACCATGCTGTGCTAAATTTAAAACTGGAGCTGGCAGATATGATGGGTAAAAGCCAGTCTGTGGAAAAAGGCCAAGAAAAGGTCCATGTTCAATTGCAGTCCCTTTTAATTATTCAAAATAGCAAGACAGAAGAATTGTGGAAGTTTTATAAAGGTTTTGTCCATACATAAAAAGTCTACCTTCATGAATGCATGCATCATGAATATGCTTACCATCACCATAATCCATCTCAGGAGAATAAGTAACCTTCATGTTTAGCTGACCTTTTTTCTTTCATTTGTAGATATTTTTGCCCTGAATTTCCTGTATTTCTATACACATTTCCATCTGAACAGTATACTTATGACCTAAAGGCAGTACCATCTTTTCCTGCACTGCTGGTTTTACAGAACACCATGAAGAGGAAAAAGGGATGCATTCAGAGTATTCACATATGAACATAAGGAAAATAAACTCCTGTTTGCAAAGGACAAAATTGCTTAGTGAAAAAGTTCTCTAAATGTTACATCTTGTGTCTAGTATAGCAAGAAACGAGGAAAAGTAGACATGGACTGGAAGCACGTGTCTATAGATTTACATTTTGTATGGCATGTGGTGAGAGCTAAAATTTCATCCCCCAATGAGGAGACCAGATAAAACAATAGGGAAAGGTGCATAATTTCGTCTAAAAAACCACTTTCATTTGAAGATGTAAGAGAACACAGAATTCCAGAGATTTCTTTATATTCTTCAGACAAAACTTAAAATGGTAAGCACAGTCCCTATATTCCTTTTAATACTTTCTAAGTGAAAATCTGTAATTACCAAATTAGAATTAGGTATATTACTTTTAAATGCTGCAGTTTTGGAAAGACATACATTCATAAGGATAGTTTGTATATATTTTCCAGCTTTAGATTTATAAGCTTATTTTGAGTCAAGCTTCTACAGCTAGTAACATCTACCAAAACCTGCTCATGCAAACCCCATACAGAAGGTCATTTAAACATACAAGCATATTTTTAATTTTGCAAAACATATTAGTATTATGGACTGTTTCTTTTCAATTTTCCTGATTTTTCATTCGGCTAGTAATTTATTTATAATTTCCTGCCTATTTCTCTTATCTAATGATTTATTGGCATTCACACAGTGAGAAACTTTACATGTTTTATGATCTTTCAGGCCATGTTGGTAAGAGTTGAAGTTCTGGCAATAACTCATACCAGATCTTATGTAAACCTTTCCAAGGAAGAACTGGAAGGGAGGGACAGAGACAAAAGGCCTGGTAAGGATAAGGAATTTGCTACTAAGCCTTAGTTACACAACAAATAGGTTACAGACCTTGCTTGTACAACACCATGTAAAGTGGGAGACAATTCTGTTTTGAACAGAGTAAGAAACATTTCAAAGCAGCAATTTTCTGGAGAAATAACTGAATTCATTTCTATAAAGATGTAAGGAAAAATTAATTTTGAGCCTTCTCCAAATGCCTGTTTATTATTTTTTCTGAATCTGAAGCTGAGGTTCTGTAAGCAAGAAAAACACTGAAGCAGAATACAGCACTGGTTGAAAAGAAACTCTTCACCTACAAGTTGAAGGCCCTTGACTTGCGAAAAGCAACATGTCATGTGGCCACACATTCAAATGAAGCCCTTGAAATCAAAAAAAGAAAACCACCTAAGTTCAAAATAATTAAATGTATCTCTGAAGAGAATCATGAGATCTCATCTAGCTAAGCCATTTTAGGAGGGATGGATGGAGATTTCCAGTCCTTACTCCATTAATGAAAGAATCTTTCTCAATAAGGAACATGTAGATTTACAGATGCTGATAAATTATTTTCCTCTGGCTCTTCTGTTGGCAGGAAAAGGCCAAATTTAAAGAGATGGAAAAAATAAGAAAATAGAAGGTGACAAGATTTAATATTGAAACAGTAATCTAGATTCTCCTATAGTCATGCTAATGTGTGCAAGTTACGCTATTAAAGCACACTCCTGCCCCAAAACACAATATTGGTTTTTTTGAAAATCACCTAAATTTTGGCATCATGTTAACGGTAGATGGCAGACTGTAAATACATCTCCTAAATGTCTTGGAAAGACTATTTATTGGATATATATATATATATTGGAAAGTAATTTTTTAGTTGTCACATATGCTGTACTACAAATAGGTATAATTTAGGAGGTAAATTTTTAGTTTTACCAAGTGAAACAACAGAAATCCAACTCAGAGTAAAACAAAACAACCATTCATTCCTTAGATGGTCCATAGGAGATGAAGGTTCAGCTTATTAAATGTTTACAAAACCAGTTTTGCTTTTTTGCCCCACAACAGTGTGCCACCTTGAGTAATGAACACTCTGCAAAAGGGTATTATGTTTAGACATCTATGAAAAAGCTTATAGAGAAAGGTAAATTAAATTATAAATCTATGCCAATACACTATGGACCCACATGTCAATCTCTGTCTATAAATGAACACTAGCAGCAATATTTATTTTTCACCTGTGTGTCTGCTAGCCCACTCCCCATGAGGGTAACATAATTACTAAGAAATTAACTCTGATATGAATTGCTCTGTGTGTAGCTCATGTGAGATTGAGCAACAAATTGCTGTCACAGTATTATAGAAGCATACCTATTATGAAAAGCAGTTTGAAAAATTAAGAAAAGCTAGTCATAAAATGGCTGTATTTAACAAGGATTGCTGGTAGCACCCACAAAGTCCTGCACTGAAATAAAATGAGGACTCTGGCATCAAAAGCTCACAGCATGAGCAGAAAATTAAACAGAAAGTTGTCAAGAAAGGGATCAAACTTGTATTTTAAATAAAACATTAGCTGCTGTCCAAAACTGGCATCCAAATCCATTCAAGTCATCAGGAGATGAGATATACAAGAGAAGCAAGTATAACTACAGATGCCTTGAACTTTTCAAATAAAACAGCTCTGAAGGTCCTTCAGATGATCTCAGGTTTGCAGCAGTTCTAAGAAAGACAGTTCAGGCTCCAGATGGGTTATTTTTAGAGTCCTGTTAGAATGCCATTGAACCACAAACACTGGACAGTCTTTGCCCTGACTGGGTTTAAAGGCACATAGGAAAACCAGAGGCCCACTGAGGTTATTTAGCAAAAATGGTGTTTCTCTGAAGAGAATTTTTCAGCTTTTTGCTACAAAGAAGAGGATGACTTGTAAGGTAAATTAATCAAAGTTCAAGAATGAAAATTAAAAGGGTTTTATTTGCTGCTTCCAAGTCCCCTTCAAAACCTTTCCTTTATTCAAAATTAAATTTTTTCATGTTGCTAAACCCTGTTGTGGTTCAAGCTGAACCAGATCCATTTGCTATGCAAACTAAAGCGCAGGTGAGAAAGGACTGCAACATGACTGATGTAAGAGGAAAAGAAACAGCAGAAAATGGTCAAGGAACTATTTGGATGACAAAAGAGCAACCAGAGAGAGAAGCAATTTGAGAGGAAGATCACAGCTGCATCTGGGTCATTAACTTCCATTAGTAACATGTATTGCTTAAAACTTTTTTCTGCTTTGTTTGCAAACACCATATAGTTTTATTGCTCCATATTTCTTTCTCTTTTTTTTCACCTTCTCTCCCACAAGAGTTTATAGCTTTCTGGAACTTAAAATCAATTTTTGCTATAATGAAATTTCTTTTACATTTATTAAAACCCTCAGAGCAGCAATATGAGGAGAGCAAGTGAAAGCTCAACAGTGGAGAAATGGAATTAGTCTACAGAGGCAAACCCAGCACAGGTAGTACTCCAATTTTGTAAAACCAAAGTGAGAGGATTTGCACTTCCAGGTGGCCTTTATCTTCATATTTCACAGCTTAAAGGACAGCTGGAAGTGTTTTGGAGAGGCCCAACCCCCTATGAACAAGGAATAATTTAATTGCAAAAGGAAGAAAGAGCAAAAAGAAAAAGCTGGCTGGAGTTATATCAGAAAGAAATAAAATTCCAATTGTCTCCTTGTTTTACTCCAGTAATTCACTTGTGCTTCTTATCTCATAAAAAAATAACTGGTTAGTCTCTCTTTCCCTACTACATCTTTGTGAAAACAATAAATAAAATGAATTGTTAATAACTGAAGGTCCAATAATATTCTGGGTGATATAGGGCTTCTTGGGAAATACATACACAATTGTCCTGGTTTAGGGCAAATTTGGGAGAACACCTCCAAATGAGGTCCCTCTAGAAAGCAAATTCAAGTGGCCTCTCCCCCCACCAGTTTGGGAGATATAAACCTCCTTTGAGAGAAGTGGAAAAAACTGTTTATTTAACAAGAAAACGACTCAAAAACATGAAAAAAAATGAATAATTTTAAACAATGGAACGTCTTGTTGTTCTGAAGATATGACAAACTCAGGAAGTCCATTTCAAGGGGAGTAGCTCAACTCACTCAGTCTCTTATCAGCCCCTGGTGGGCCACAGGCGTGAACTTCTGGTGCTCTTCTGGGTTTTCAGTCCAGAGCAGGTTCCAACAGCTCCAGAAAAAAAAAGAGAAAACTTTCTCTTTCAAAACTTTTAAACAGTCTTGAGAAAACTTTCCTTGCTGTAGCTAACAAGGAAAACCAAGGAAAAAGCAAAGAAAAACTCCCTGTCTCTTTCTCTCGCTGTCCATGCTGCAGACAAAACACACCCAGAGAGAGCCAAAGCTCTTTTCTCTATGGTTTTGAGTACAGCCATGAAAAATTCCACCGCTTTTCCTTCTCCCCTACTTCCTCTCAGATCTAGTTTTAAAGGCACAAAACTTATTTCTGGGCTGAACAGACGAATGGGGATACAATTCTGCATCATAGTGTCACCCCAGGACATAATCCAGACTTCATGGAATACTCCTCAGGAAAGGAGTACACAAATAAATGTGGTAGATCTATTGATTGCTTTTTCATACACATACGACCTTTCATGACTATACGACTTGGTCTTTACCTCTTTACCTTTTGCTTTGCTGTGGTTTCCTATTACCACTTTAAACAGAAAACAAACTAAATGCAAGGACCCCATGTAAGGATATATGGGGAGATAGATCTTGTAAGGGAGGGAAGAAGACAAACTTTAAGGACTTATGAGATCTAAATTAATAATGGCAGTCAAACAGGAGGAAATGGTGCCCTTTACAATTGGCTTTATGTTGTATCCTGACTTTAAAAAAGCCTTGCTTGTTACTGGCAATGTCTCTGCTTGCACCAATTCTTTTTTACTGTAAAAATGAGATTAGAGCATTCTTAAAAATAGACATTACTCTGTAATTTCAAATTCCTGAAAAGGTTACTCCAGTTTTAAAAAAAACACATTAAAATAAATTCTTACCAAGTACAGAAAATTTAAGGTCCCAAATATTTGTTCTTGAGGAAGTTAGGAGTGACCAAATCCAGAATTATGTTATAAATAACAATGTATTCTGAAATATTAATGACATAAAACCTTCTCCACTCTAACTTGACTATTTTATTTTGAAGAGTAACAATCTACTTTGACAATTTAAAGATAGTGATGCTCTTCAGAAGAGGACACATGGACAAACAATATGGTCATACTGACCATATTCTACAGTCAAGGCAGGTTCTTATCCATCTATGTATAAAACAGCCTTACTAAAAAGCCTTTTAAAACCAAATTTCAATCACTGCTTGTGAAAATCCAAGGAGCTGTTACAGAAAATATTGATACTATTTTGGAGTCTGATTGAATATATTTGACTGCTTTTTAAGTTTGAAAAGCAATTGGTTTTCTCTTGTAGCAGTATGCCTGGGATATCTCAGAGAACTACAGCATTCTTGAGCACTACAGCATTCTTGAGCACACCAAGAAGTGTCTTCCCATGAATCAAAACACAACTAAGTGGAGATTTTTTTCCCAGCCATCCTCAAAAGTCCATGATGCTTTTATGGCTTTCTGTCAGCACAAAACCCATAGACCTCAGTATTCACTACAGTCACCATTGTCATCTTGACTGTAACACAACCATCATGCATGTGTGTCCCTTACATCACCAAAATCTTCATGAAGACAATAAATGGCACTTACATATGCATTTAAAAAACTTTAACAGATTGATCCAGAAATCTATGCTTATGTTGTAACCACTTTCTCTGGACATTCACAAACTGTTCCTTCCAAAACCACATACTTAGTCACTGAAGACTGAAACCCCATTCTGACATCACTCTCAAGAAACTTAATTAATGTATCCTGCAGGCTCACTGTGCCTGACTGTAAGAATATAATTATTCAAGTGTATACATTCCTAAATCTGTCTATATGGTAGCAGATATTCATGTCTGAACAGAAAGATATTTAACTTATGGGCTTTTTCAAGGGTTTTTGAGCTGATGAAATTTTAGGATAATCATGAATAATTCCCAGATGTTTTCTAAAAGTTCCAAAATAATCATATCAGGGAAGAGCTCATGCACAACCGCTGCATACAAAAGTGAATTCATTTTCATGGTATATACCAGAATTCTTGAGAAAAATCAAGCTGGCTGCAGCTGCTGACAACTCCTGAATATTCATGTTGTTCAGTGGGTGGCTTGGAGCCTGGCAAAAGCAAACAATGAATCTTTCACGAACAAAATAAAAGCTAATTCTTGCACATAATTCTCTTCTGTGCATCTTTGAATTCAGATAAAGGAGAATAGTACAGTACTTTAAATATGGTGGGGTTCTTTAAGATCAAAAACATAAGGGGTAATGAAACATTGGGTGCACTTTGAAATTTATTTATGTGACTGAGTTTTTTATGTATTATAAACATTTCTTACTTTTCTTAGACAATGAAGCATATTTTGCACAGTGTGCTGGAAGTATAAAAGAATAGTAATTACTGTGAGAATTTTGGTTCTACAGAAGGCACCCTCTCTGCAAAGCCTGGAAGTTTAGGAAGCCTCTGGAGCCAGAGGCATTTGTCCTGTGTTTGTACAGCACAGCAGAATCTCAATTCATGACCACTGTGATGTACTGCCATGTGTGCTCACAAATCACAGCAGCAGTTAAATGAAAGACTATGTGGTATCCGTATTTCTGCTTAAGAAGCACCTATATGGTGTGACAACAAGGTATAAATCATTTACCTTTCAGTACTCTGGAATATTTTACAGGAACAAAACAAGAAATAAACAATATCTCTACCAAACCCCCTGCAAAAAACCCCAACCAAACTCAAAACAAACAAACAAAAAAAAAAAAAATCCAAGCTAAACACCACAAATTAAAAAAAAAAAAAAAGCCAAACCAAAGAAAATCCAACCTAATATTTTGACTTGCCCAGTCTGAACTGAGTAGCATGATTGGAACCATACCACTTTGTCCTGGATACTTTATTAAGAAGTATCCTTTTATTCATAACTGGGGATACACAGGCAGTTTCCTCAGCCCATCTAATTGAAAAAACCTAGCTTTTCTTCATGAGATACTGTTCCTCATAAATTCTTGCTCAGCTGACTGAATTGACACTCTTTCTGTCTCAGGACTTGAAAAATGGATAATCTCACACAGATTTACACAGGAACTGTCAGGTCCCATCCTGCTAATCAAACACAAATATCCACAAGAAGACACTTTCATTTTCTGCAGGTATACACCTCTATTAACAGCTGAATCCCCTCAGTAAAGTTCTCTACCCTGGCTATTGACTCCAGGGGCACAGAAGCAGACTCGGCACCTAAAGCCTGGCTGTGATGGGCAATGTTTGCAGTCCCTGGGGAAGTGTGGCAGCCACCATGTGTGTATTTAACCACAGCATAGCTGCTGAGAACACCTGTGGGCATGAAAAGTTGTCAGCTGCAGAGACCCCTTGGGGGAAGTGTTCTATTCCCACAATACTTGACAGGATGGGCAGCCAGTGTGGCAAGGGCAACACAGGGTCCAGAGCATAAATATTTCATTTATTGGTGCCCTTTAAGGGGGTGAAAAACAAACACTTGTGACTTAGAGACCCACCTGGTGCCCAGGCAGCATTTGGGGAGCAGGTGGACTAAACCACTGTTAAAAATAAGGTAATCTAAAGCAGCACTGCACACCTGAATGTGCACTGGACAGAGATCTAAGTGGCAATGAGGTAAGACAGGAATTTCCCTTCTCTGTGACACCTCATTTGTGTTTTCTTAGGGTGCAGTTAATAATTGAAATAGCCCAATTAAAATCAGCCTTCACATAAAAACCTCCTCGAGTAATTTGGACCACAAGTTAAATGATAACATAGACATCAGGAATATGAAATAAATCTTTAACAAAATCCCTGCATGAACAGCTTCAATAGATCTACCAGTGAAACAAACATGAGGAAGAATATTTACTTTAATTTGTCCTTTTAAAAAATAAAATTATCTCTTCCTTTTCACTAAATCCTCACATTAAATGTACCAACAAATATTTGCACTGATTTTCCTTAATTCTTTATTCAGTCTAATTCATGGTTTAGTTTGTTTTCAAACTGTCCAAGTTTATTTTTATCTGAATAATTTAGCACAAAAGATGGCACTGTACAAGTCAAGCATTATAACAATATTTGCTTGAAGATATCTTGAATTTCTTATTAATGAGAAGAGGGAAGAGAGAAGGGAAATCTTAAAAAAAGAAGAAAAGGAAAAAAAATCAGATTTATTACAGTGCAGTCCTTACATATTCTGTATGAAATTAACAGGTGTAAGGTAAAACTAGATTCTAGTGCAGAGATCTTCTAAAACAGCAAATGGAATATGGGTTCTATGGAATGAGCACTGAATGCTTCAAATATTTCCAGAGAAGGAATTTTAGCTTCCAGTCTATACAGACATCTGTTACACCCTCAAAGGTGAAATTGAATTTGAGTTGAACAGGTCAGCCAGGTCTAAAATTCTTTAGTTGTTACATTGAGATGGTTTGAGTTTATAATTTTTAATGTTACACTAAGTATCCATATAACAAACAAAAGATTTTTCTAACTATCCAGCTGCTTTTTTTTTTAAGTTTACTAACTTTTACAAATTACTCTTTTACTTGGTCCCAGACATCTGCATTTTTTCGCTTTCTAACAATAGGTGCATATGCATTCAGTCAAACCTGATGACTGAGCTATACAGGAGTTGCTGAGATCTATTTGTTCTGCACTGTGGCTCTAAGCTCCTGTATTCTGAGGCATTTGGCTCTTTAGAGCTCACTCCACGTCTATGTTATGGTGCGTTCATAGCACCTATTTGTAAGGCAAATCATTGAAAGACTGGAAAAGTGTTTCTAGTAGCCCTGATTTAACTTAGCATGCCAGTTAGTCACTGCCTTTCTTAGTGCAAATGCCCCCCGGCTGTAGCAGAGCCTCAGCTTAAGAGGTAAAACACTTTAACTTACTTGCAAAAGTTTTCAGTGGTGCATGGAGAAGGAAGGTTATGCTGCTTTTGGAGTTAAGAATGCCAAACACAGCCCAACTCATCAATCCAAAAGTTGAACATTCTGAGCATGTAAAGAACAATTTCTAACAGAGTATGGCACAAGTGAGCATGTGGCAGACAAAATTTCTGATGAAACAGCTAACAAGTGATGGTACTGATAGCTCATCTAAAGTTGATGAGCTGAAGGTTGCATGGCTCACCTACAAACATGACTGACAATCACTTTGGACTGTGAAAGGCCAGTCCCACTTTTAAAGACAGGGTCTTATAACACACTGCTTCTTGAAGTGTGTGTGGAGCTTCCTCCCTTAAGCTGGGACGCTTTTCAAGTTTAATCCTTCAGGCACAGAAAAAGAGATTTGCCAACAGTCATTGGTATGGATGAGTAACATCAATCTCTAATTATTTTGCTAGATTTAACATCATTGCTTTAATATTGCTTCAATAAATAATGCACATTACTAGTAGTTTTAATGACCTGTGTTGTGTAGCAAATAATTCTGATTAAAGTCTTTTAGTCTAATCATTATCACTATTATCATCAATTTAAACAAATAATTTATTGCTTAAAAAGAAATATATTTAGGTTGTCATCTTTAACCCTGCAGGACAATGTTGTATAAAAGCTCAGTTGCACCTATATAACCCTTTAGACACAAATTGTTGACCACATCTGGGGATAGAATTGGATCCAGCCACACCTAGACTCCTCACTGAGAAGGGTGTTAGAAACCAAGGGAGGTCTTTCTGAATCTCATGACTTAGCAGGAGGTTCTCCCTGACAAAGTTTGTCTGAAATTTCCATTCTGCTGGGACACTGTGAGCCCTCCATGGACAGGCAATGACAGAAGTAGCTCGGGATCACATCCAGAATGGCTTTCCTGCTTCTCCAGCTGCCTCCCCAGCTCTCACAAAGAATCAGGGGGCAAGACTTCAGAGTGAAATGTTTTCTTTATGCTGAAAATTCTTTGTGCTGTGAATTCGCAGGAGGTGCCAGACTGAACATAACACCAAGGTAATTTGTTAAGGTTTTGATTTTGTTGGGGAAAAATGCATTTGACCACTCCTCATAGTAAAAGAAATAAGCATTTTGTGAAATCTTTATACAGACTCTGCAGCAACAGAACAGGCATAAAAGAAGAGCTGCATAAAGCTGCAAAAGAAGAGCTGTTATAAAAAGAAAAACATTAGACTTTTTAAATTAAGTATGGGATTAATAAATTCTTCCCACCTAGCCATTATAATACACTACATGTGTTAGTGGTACAAACATGAAAGAAGCATCCCACAGTTTAGAAAAAAACCCAGAAAAAATAGTCAATTTTTTGTTTTGTTTCTCTACATTGGGAAATTTTTCATCATGTTTCTCTTCAGTTGTATATACATCAGTTTTTAATAAATTAAATAATAGACTGGTAATTAGAAGCAAGTATCCCACATTCTTATGAATGTCAAGCTGACTCTGTGGTCAAACAATCAGCTGATGAAATTTTATTTGTAAAGGATAGGGAAAAAAATTCCATCACTCCATAACATCAAAGGAAAGCACCTGATGCCTTAAACGAAGTAGAATCTTCATCACATGGCAATTTCATGAATTTTTGCAATTTAAAGGTAGTGGCAATTCAAAGGTTTAACTTTTAACAAAACAAGACAATGATATGGTAAAGCACAGAATTAAACTCTGGTGGGAGTTCATGTCTATCATGTCTATTACATTCCATTTGAAATAAGAACATTAAAAATCATACTCTGTGTAGTACACTTCAAAGCAGCATTTTGAAAAATTTACTTTATATAAGTTGAGAAGCAAATCACCAGGTCTCCTAGGGTTAGTTTTTTTATTCCTAATCACTTTCTGCAACTCTTTGTGCAGGCTGAAAATAAATATTTCATTATTTTCAACCCTAGATTACATTTTAATATGTACACAGAAGTTCCTTAACGTGGGATATAAATAGTAGTCCAGATTCTCTGCTACTGGATCATGTTCTGAATTCCAGCTACTTGCAAATAAGAAACAGGGAAGTAAAAGGGAAATTTAAGGGGAGTTTGTGTAAAGCATCCTATGACCACAACAGTGCTAGAGCTGAAAATAAACCCCAGATCTTTGCACTTGTTGAGTCTCCAAAGTCTAAACCCTGTCATGGCAATAAAAATCTCCAGGGTTTAAATGCACAGAGGCCATCCTTTCTCTTCTTCCATTTGGCCTAAGCTGTACAAAAACCTTGTTGCCACAGTGACTCCATGCCACCTTATGATTTTAACTTGTCAAAAAAAGTGAAGTGTGGAAGTTCAGAGCAGCTATGTTACAAAAATAATCTACTCAAAAGATGTGAAAATTTTAGTGTTCCAGGGTTCTTGGGAATGATGCCCATGTGCTGAACTGGTTAAATTCAGTCATTTTTGTTGGAACTTCAGCTACAGTGAATGTTACACCTTTTTAGTGTACATTGGTGATTAGTGTTTCAATCAGTTATCATTTTCAATTTATTTTTTTTTAAACCACGTTCTGCCAGTCAAATTTTGTCACAATTTCCATTTGGATGTACCTTTGACATTGTCATAAGCTGTCATTTCTGGGTAGTGATAAGACTACTGTAAAGATGCAATAGACACTGTTGCTGTCATAGAGACCATATGTAGCTTTCAGATTAGAATGGAAAAAATTCCCCCTCATTTGAAAAATGAATGCTTCTCACACATATATTTATAAATCAAAGTAATGCAACTACTCCACAAAAAAAAAAAAAACAAAAACAAAGCAAAACAGAAAACCAAAAACAAAATCAATGAACCAAACAAAAACCAAAATTCCTAGACAATAAAGCCACTAAAATATTATTTATGATGACAGAAACCTGGAGTTCACTCTGCATAGTCTTATCTGTATCCGACATACCCATATGTTGAAAATTAAAACCAAAACTCCTACCTGTATTTACAGATGGTGACTCTGTGACATGACAAAAATTGCTTGCTTTTAAGGTGTGAAGTTTTTTGGGGCTTCTGTCATGGCTATGACCACTGCCAAAACCTTCCCTTGCTTGCTTTGGGATGAGAGTGAGCTTGGAGAAACATTATTTAAACATTTCAAGGTCACCATCCAGGGGAGTGATAAATTAATATTGCATAACAGGATTTTGAATTCTTAAGATTTTTATTATTATTATTGGTAAGATTCCCAATAAGTTTCTCTAGTGTACCCCTCAGAAATTCTTCAGATAAGCATCAACACAGCAAAGGGCTTTACACGTTTTGTCTGAGTCGGGCACTAGGTAGGCTTTTGTGGCTGGGCAAGAAGTCTTCTGTTTATTTAAAATCTTTTTTTTTTAAACTCTAAACTTCTGAAACTTACACAGTAGATATCCAGTATTCTGGATATCCAACATCCAAAATTCACCCCATATTTATCCTGAGGCATACTTTCTTCTTAACATTTTGATTAATTTAGGTTTGCACATCACTGCAATTTCAGAAAAATATTTAGGTCATATACAGTGAAGGAAGGAAGCAATCCCTGTTTGGATATTCCGCAAAGGAAAAGTTGAAATTTACAAAATTAGTGCAAGTTTTCATTTCTTCTCAGTTCCTTAATTGCATCTCCTGTTCCCATAAGGACCAGGGGAAACATGAAAAATCTAAACATTACCACTGTCATCTTTTGCATATATACAACTCTAAAGTAATAGTGACATTTTAAAAATATCTGCCTATTAGTATCTCTCATAAAATTCCTCTGTGGATGCCAAAATTTCTGCAGTTATCAGCTAGACATGCAGCTGATGTAAAAAGAATGTGAAGAGAGTGTAGTACTAAATATTAAGAGGATCATCAGGAAAGAAATCTTTCATTCATTCAGTTAATGTTTTTGACAGGAGTATACTCGTATTTACTAAAAAAAACCACACACACACACAAAAAAGAGGTTTTTCACCACTTCTGTAATGAAACAGCATAACAAAAGTGTGTACTTGTTCCTATTCTTTGTCGTCTTTGTGGATTAACAATGGTCAGAGTCAGAAGAGATAAACTAACACAAGTACTTCTATGATGAGAGTCAGAGAACTAGAGATCAGACAATTAATTTCCCCCTTATTCCCTGTGTGTTCCTTACTCCAGCCTTAAACTGTCCTGCAATAGCATTTATCAAGTAACCTAGAACCAGAATATTACCTGACTTATCATGCTTAGTTGCTCTATTTCTTATTTTACAGGAATCAATATTCTAAAGCAGGTTGCCATAGATGTCAAGAGAGTGACTTTTGAGTATCAACTTTCCTTGGCTGATGTTGGATGACAACCATGTATTATATAGACTATCCTTGTTACAGTTCATACCAGACTGAAATTGCCATTCATTTTCAAGGATAGTTGTATTTCCCTTTTGTAGTAAAGGTCAACTACCAGCACCTCTAAGTGTGGTGTTTCTATACAAGCAATAATTATGGTGTCTTCCTGGCATTGCTTCTTTTTTTTCTTTCTTTTTATTTTTAATAGAAATAAATCTTCTTGTAATCAGTTCCTAAAAATTTGGAGTGTAATAATAGATAGATTTACAACTACCTAAAACACCAGTCCTCAGTGGAAATGTGAAGAGTGTGCTAGCTGGAGTCCTTGCATGCATCTTGAGTCCAAATGGCTTCTCTACAAACCCCAGAGAAAATCTTGAAGTCTTTAATGGGTATTTTCAATAAATTTGATTCAATAATGTGTGGGTGTTTCTATGTCTTAGAAAGTCCCTGATGCAAAGACATCTAATTAGTGCTCTGAAAAAAAATATCACATAGATTGTGTAATAACAGTTTCTTATGATTACTGCTAAGAGAATCTCATTTCAAAAAAAGTCAAAAGGTGAACATTGACAGTAGAGAAACTGCGCTTGGGAAGTTAATGGTATGAGATGAGTACTGCCAGGTTTCCACTAGATGTTACATCTATCATTAACGATTTTTTTAATAAGAAAAAATCAAGCCTTCACTGGTTTTCCTTACAAAATAAATGCAACATTATTAAAGTAGCATGACGAATCTGGGATGTATTTATGTTAGTATTAATTTTCTATTAGAAAAAACAAGGTTCTTATTAGAATAGGATGCACTACACCACATGTCTACTCAAACACTTGTAGGAGCATATGAGAATTTTAATTCATCTATTAAAGCAAGATGTAATTCAGTCATTAAAAAAAAAATCTGAACACCATTACCTCCCTCTCAAGAGTTAAATGGCAACTGTGGAAGGTCCTCATCTTCCAGCAGCATCTGGCTGCTTGGCAGGCTCTGTGGGCGGCTGTGCTGGCAGCATCACTGTGGGTCTTGGGACCATCACGTGGTTAAACTGCTGAGGGCTGCGCTGCCTCGTTGACCTGGATGTCATTTTCATTTGATTCATTTCTGCTTGTGCAACTGTATTTGTCTGTGAAATGTTTCTAGATAAGATTAGAGCAATAATGTTAAATATTCGCATCTCACATCATTGCTATACTTATCTTTTGTTCATTCTGCACATTTTCCTCATACATTTTTGCCTTTGTTTCACTACCAATCAAACCTGAATGTCAGTATTTCTTGCACTGGCACTTCTATTAATACATGACAACTCCTTTTTCATCTTTTAGACTTTCTTTCTCCATTCTCTTTCCTGTGGTTCAGCTTCATTAAATAAATTCAAAGAGTTTCTCAGAAAAGGAAACCTAAATAAGTTTGATTTTATTGTTCTATTTTTATTTTTTCTTTCTTTTTTCTCTTAATCTATTTCCTAAAGAGATAGAGAGACCTTGTGTTCTCAGGTCAAGTCTAGGGCCCAAATAATTCAAACATGGATATCTGAATATATTTAAATATTTCTTTTAGAATATTTCCATTAAACTAGGCATGAGATTTCCACTGAAGGCTGGAAGAAGTTTCTATATAAGGCATATTTTTCAATATGCTGAGATGGAAGCATCTATTCTCCTACCCCTTCACAGATACTCTTCCCAGCATGATAGTAAAGATTTCTTATGCCCATTTACTACATGGGTTCCAGGAGAGCACCAAGGTACCTTCAAGGACCATGCCCCTTACATGACAGGGCATTTTTTAGAACTCAGAAACCACAAAGAGCCCTAGACAGAATTGTTTCTTCATCAGTCCCAAAGTTCATACCTGTTTTCCTGAGGGCACACACTTTGCTATGTGCCTACATTTTTGATTTGACTTTCAGATGAAGACCTCTGCCTCTAAGTTAGAGGTGGAAGAATTCTGCTTTTTTGGGGGCCAAGTTTAACAACGTAAACTTCATTTATTAGTAACAATGGTCAGGATCCTTACCCTTAGCTCTTCATATCTACACTGCAAGGGCACATTAGCTGTGTGCCCTTCCTCCACATAGGTGTGCAGAAGCAGGCAGAAAATGAAGAAAGCTCTGCTCCCCAGCTTCCCAGACAGAGGCACAACACAGGATAGTGTCAGCTACCCACTGGAAGAACAAAGGAAAGAGAACGTCCTTTCCTCCCCACTGCTGTCTTCCATGATGTGAAAAACCAAACCTTAAGGAAAATAATTACAAAGGAGAGAAACGGGGAAATAAAATCGCCAATTAACACTGCATTTTGTATGCAGAATCACCCACTTTTACCCCTCTTTTCCAATATCTTTCCCCTTCAGTTCAGAACCCATTATGTTAACAAGCTGATTCCTCAGTGGCATTCATGATGTAAAGTAGAGATTTTCAATCCTGCCTAAAGGATTAGTTAACAGAAATTGAGCATGTAATTCTCCTTTGAAAATGTGATCCTTACACTTTGCCCTCTAAGAGTTTACAAATCCCAAGAAGACAATGTTTAAATTCAGAATCACTTCATTATGAAAACTGTGCTATTTCATTACAAGACCCTGCTGATTTGTAAGCAAACTTTAAAACTCTTTTACCAAATTGAAGGCATAGCTTCCCTAAATTCATCCATTCTGTGGCATCTTTACTTCTACAGAGAGATGTGATTTTTGCATACTTGATGGAAACAGAGTTTTCACCAGTTTAGAAGGCAGATCAGCATATCAATGTGTTAGGGGGCATTCAGCATGACACCCTCTCAGCAAAGTTCATGAGTACTGGAACTGAAATAATGAATCACTTCATCAGACTAGTCCATCACTGTTGACAATATTGATCTTTCCAATATTTCTAGTTTCTTTGCAGCAACCTGAAAATGTTTTAATATTGTCTCAAGGGCTTTTTTATAAGCTCTTGAAATAATATTATCTCAGCTTATCACAAGAGATTTTTTATAAGTAGGAAGCAATATACAGGTATAATAAACCTACTAGTAAACAAATTCATAGTACAAGCAATTCAGAACATATATTTTGCTGAAGTGTGAAAGAAATGCTGCCTTAACTCTTAAAATTAGAATGAGCCCTAAAATCTAGACATTGTTCACAGCTATCATTTTCAATAGACTTGTTTACGTTAAAAAAATGTATTTGTAAATTGAAGTAAAACTAAGACTCTTCAAGACATTATGAATATATTGTTGTGGTATTTGACTATGTAATATCACAGAGCATCTTAAATTTAGTATCTTGAAAACAAAGGATTGTGAGGCTGGTAATTCTCTAGGCCCTCCTTGCCATTTTGAAGGCTGAGGTAACATTTGCCTTCTTCCAGTCCTCAGCTACCCCTCCTTATCACTGTGACCTTTCCAAAATGATTGAGGATGATCTAGAAATGATGTCCATCAGTTCCCTCAACACTTTTGGGTGCATCCCATCAGGAACCATGGACTTCTGGATGTCAAGTTGGATTAAATGGTCTCTAACCCAATCATCTCCAAACCAAGTGAATAGGGACCAATTAGGTTTGTGGACAGCATTAGTTCAGGAATTTTATTACTGCTGATCAATCATTTAAGTTCCCTTATATTCATGCAAATATTCCCTGTGACTCTGAGATGAGCTCAGTTGGTCAGAGCATGGTGCTAATAACACCAAGGCTGCAGGTTTGATCCATGTACAGGCCATTCACCTAAGAGTTGATCCTTGAGTCTGTTCCAGCTCAGAAGGGATTGTGATTCTGTGGTATAATAGTGGTTTTAATTTAAATATTTACCTTTTCCCCTGAAAATTTGATAAAGAAAAAGACTATTTGTAAAAAGCCTGATATGAGCACATTATGGATAATTTCTAAGAACTGCATTTCCTCATACTGAGTGTTTCATATCTTTATAATTTGAAATAACCTTAAGGTCCTCTGAAGGTCCTCCAAAGATGTAAAAGCAGCCTCCTCAACCAAAACCAGGATGCCAACTCATGTCACTGAATTCTACTTTTTTAACTCTGAGCCTAATCCATAAATTAGTCCTAAAACTTTAAACTTTAATTGCAAGATTATGTGCGTTTTCTAGTTTTATTTTAGATTTATTATAAGGATGTTGTGCTAATAAACCAAACACTGTCAGCTGTAAGATTTAAGAAAAAACAAATTGTGTTTTGGCCTTGGGATTATACTGAACTACTGTGATAATACAACAAACTCCATATTGTTAGTAAAAAAAAACCCATAAAGCATGGCTTAAAAACTAATGCAAGACCATGAAAATCTTTTCAAAGGTTTTGCTTCATTCAGAGCCTTGTTATTTTCATACATGGAGCTAGGCCAACACATCATGAATATCAAGTTGATTAACAAACCCAGAATCTAAATTAATGAGAGAATCAGCCAGCTAGCCTATTTCTCTGCTTTTAAGCATTGATAACATGCATTAAAGGCATTTTGCAGAAATAAGCCTGCTTGCATGTTTTCATGACCCCCAGTGCTATCAGGAGGGAGTAACCAACCTAAAGAACCCCAAGAGCTTTGCCTGCACACATATGCACACACTTAGTATGACTTCTATTAAAGGAACCACACAAATTTTGAAAGATTTGGAATTTGAACATTCTTCCCAGAAAGTCTCAATCCGGCTCCATGTGACAATACTTCAGGGGATAACCCTGTGATTTAGTTGGTAAAGTCTTATTTGCTATTGACACTTCAGCAAAGACCTATTGTCCTCATCACATCCCTCATCCTAATCCAAGTCAAAACATTGTGAGCACATTTTTCTTGCACTGGTGAACATGGCATATAAAATATAATAAGGGGCAAAAAGAGTAATTTAGATCATACAGAAGTTGAATTAATTGTGTATTTGAATTTTACAAACAAGGAAGCACACATGCGCTGGTCCAAGTTCTGATCTCTGAAATAGGAGGAGGTATAGATACTCTTTAGTCCTACTCTGATAGGTACTGAAAGAGAAGTCCCAAGGATGTACTTCTGAGAAGTCCCAAGGATGGTGAGAACAATTCATAAGTGAGGTGTTCTGTTTTATCCTGATCCAAACCTTTTTTTAAGAAAACCATGGATAAACCAAAGTGATCCTCATTTATTACTTGTTGTATATACTTATAGAGAAGCTCCTTATAATGCCATGATTTCATATTAATTAAACAAGAGTAAAAATGATATGAAAATGAATCGAGAAGTATTCACTTGCAATAACCCTCAAATATTTTAAGTGCCAAACATTAGGCAATTTCTTTCCAGATGACATTTTAAACTAATGAGTATCAAAATGTCATGCTATCCTCAGAAATGAGGTATTCCCAGTTAGCCAGTCAGAAAATTACTATGTCAGTTTGAATGACCAGCTTCTGTGGAAAATGAAAGAATTATCCACCAAGCAGAAACAGAAAATCTCCAGCAAGAAGGTTTCACACCTTTTTGGTTTAACACTGTGCATCTTGTATTCCTTTGACTAGAATATCTGTCTTACCAGCAAATTTTACGTGAATGCTACAATAAACCAAAGCCTATAATATATACAATATTCACAGAATAAACAACTTTATGTTAATATAAGTAAAATATAGTTAGTGTAGTATAAAATTTTATTAATGTTATTCCACATTTGGATATAAGAGATCTTTCTTGCTCAGCTTTGTCTTACCATTAATTTGCAAGTTGCTGATAACATAAATTCTGCTCACATTTTCTTTGTGTTCTAGCAAACTCTGAAAATCATATACAACTTGGATTTCTTATATTACCCTCTGAAATCAAATGTGAAAACTAGCTATTACAGTATAGATGTATCTTTATGAAGCCCTTCTCAGATTCTACAGCAGCAGTTCTAAAAAGAACTTATTTCCTATGAGGACAGAACATTTATTTTAGGTAGAATTTACTCTTGGCCTCCTCCACCTTTTGATAATCATTAATGACAACTTCAGACAGAAAAGGGCAGATATAGTAAAAAGGTGAATATTATGGCTTTTAAAACTGCTGTTGCTAGAGGCTACATTTTCTTTCATAAAAACATCTGCAAATGTGAAACTCAGTGTTTCCAATGCCTGCATTCTTTTCCATATCCAGATATAAAGTCATCAACATAGGATTCTAGACAAAGAAAATTGGAAGCATGTCTTCAATGCTTGAATAAATAATTAATCTTCACTCCTTCTTCTACTGATTTTAACAAAATCTTTACAAAACTGGCATATAGTTGAGTGCCTAGTATGAGCTTATTAAATTCTTTCCAATACTTCTGACCACCAAGATACAGTATTATCATGTAACATGTCGATATAAATGCATAGATTCCACTTTTGATTACTACACCAAGTACTTCAGGGAATTAATTTCTCAATTGTCTTCAAGCTGTTGCACTGAAATTCTTGAAGAGAGTAACTGGGGCAGACCAATTAAGGGAATAAAGCATTAATTTTCAACACCAGTAAATTCCAGAAGAGTAGTTTTGTTTAATGATTCACTGACTGCCTAAATATGCAAGAAAAGACTTTATGGTAACATTGAGATACAAAGAAAAGAACATTTTTGAGGATTAGGCCGAAATAGAGTTTTGACAGATAAGAAACTGTACTACAGTTGAAGCTCTATTTACTTATTTACACACATTGAATGGCAACCTCATGTAGAGAAAAACTATAAAAAGAGTTGTGTGGTTTGGTTTGTTGGGGGTAGTGAGGAGGTAGCCCCTAATTAGGAAATTCCAAGATTTAATGTAGCCAGAGTACACACTTGAAGAGCATTGCCTGTCCAAGGACCTTTGCATATGACTAAAACTGTATGCCATGCCAAGCAATAAAAGCAGATCTCTATTTTTTCTATATCAGGTACACATGTGGTGAATTTCCTTCCTCCTGCTCAAACACATCAAGTTTAGATTTTGGCTTAGTAGAGACAGGAAATTATTCACCTTCATAGGAGGTTTGCTACAGGATGTTTGAAAGTTGCATGAAAACCTCTCTCACAAGCAGAGCCACATGCTAATGACAAGTGTCACAAAATATCAGTATGAAAAAATTTAGCTCACAGTTCAAAGGCAATTTCACATCCCTGCTGAAGACTCCAGTCTGTCTCAGAAAATGTCATCCCTGACTCGCAGCTGTGAAGATCTCTCAAAGCAGCGAGTTGTTGATAGTTCAGTCCCCAGAGGGCACAAGGAAACAGTGTAATTCTGTCACTAATTCAGTCCTATCCTCTAGGGTAAGCAGAGAACAAACATGAAGGAGGAAAACTTGGTTTGGGTACTCAGGCACTAGACTGAGGCTGCTCTGAGTTGGAGAATTAAAACTGACCCTGAATATTTTGCTATGGAACATACACCCTTGTAGCAGAATGCTCTTCCGATACACAATATTCTTCTGCTTTTTGAGAAGAATTCAAAATAGAACACTGGCAGTTTGTAAACAACATAAATTACTAATTATTGCAGGAGACAAGTTTTACTTTCAATTTTCTAGCTTAAATCTGTCGTGTCCTTGATTAAGAAACTTAACCTTATAACACCATGGTAAGATCATTCCAAACAAGAAACTATCTAGCACCTAAATGTTTAAAGTTATTGCTAGATTTACCACAACCATGACATTTAAGCCACTTAGAAATATACGGAATTCCCACTTGTCTAAATTAAAAGGGCTTGCCTGTATCTGTCTCTCCATCTGTGAAATCTGAACCAGCCCTCTACTTGCTTCATATAAACTGTGCAGATTTGGAAGGAAAGAAAATTGCTGTATCAGGAGCTCCAGCTTACACTATCATTTTTCACTAACACCATTACCCGCACAACATTTAAGTTCAAATAAAATGTGTAATATTATCCACATTTTATTTGTGTAGACTATGATAAGGGTTGTGACTACACAATCTCAGTCTCTTTGGCTCAGGGTTACCCTTAGAAAAGGCCTAGATGGATATAGTCCAAGACATTAGTTCAAAAGAAAAACATAGGCAAAAAATTTATCATGTACACTTAAATGAAGAAATCTTTGGGAGGGGATTTGTGAACTCAACAAACAGATCCTTATATTTTGGGGTAACTCCTTTGGGAAGACTCATCCAGGGCTATATTAGTGTACACTACTTTGTCAGTTACCCATCAACATTCTTTTTAAAGCCGTACTCCACACAATACATGAAACTTTCTCCTCTGCATCTCTACAATTTTGTACGACTTGGTTGTTAATTATTCATGCATACTACAGCCTCACTTCCACCAAGCTTAACTCTATTAGATGGTCTAAAACCAGCTGATATTCCCACCCCTACGAAAGGCTCCAAGAACACCTGTTAAGGCGTGGCTGGATCCTCACCTGCTCCTCTTAAAGGCCCCAGGTCTCTCAGGCCATCAGGGCAAAGTTCTGATTGTGCAGGTAGAACATGCTTCATTCCAGATTAAAATAAAGCCAAAAAATAGACACACTCTACTACTGTTCTACAGTAGTGTAGGTAGTCCTGTCTCAAGGAAATCAAGAAAAATAAACGTGCTTTAAGAACATTCTGGTGATAGAACACTTTATTTTGTTTAAATACTTATGGAAGTGCTGCCAAAGAAAAAGTTGAAGCTGTAAGTAGCATGCAGCCAGTGAGGGACTTAACCAAAGCTGGAATTACATAATATTGCAAAAAGGGAAGGAAGAGGATGAGAAATTCAGGAAGGTCTCAGAACAAGTATTTGTTTAGTGCTGCAATATAACAAGCATTAGACAAGGCTGAGATAAAATTGCTACAGAAATAAGCTGTTTCTAAACATTTATTACTGCGGCACGGTAGCAGAGTGTGATTACATTTGGTACAGAACTGGAGGACTGGGTTTGATTGCCTGGTGAGTGCTCCCACCTGTAGCTGTGCACCGCTGCAAACTTCTTCAGTCTCATGCTCCAAGGAAGGGAAAGTGACCATGTCCCTTTGGGGAATTCAGCAGTGAGGCCTCTGCAAACCATTCCCCTTTGCTACCTTGTTTAGGAAAGCTTTTGACTGAATTCTCACAAAGAATTTATTAGCTCTTTAGTACCCAAGACACTGGGGAGAGCATGACTTTTCCTGCAATCATTAGTACCAGTGAACACCAATGGCCCAGAGATGCATTTAGATGATCCACAGCTCATAAAATTAATCTGTATCATCTTCACCTCTTTTCTTTCTTCTCTCTACATTTTCTCAGATGATATGTGTCTTGAATTGAGATTGTTAATCCCATTTTTGAAAGGGACGGGAAAAAGAACGAGGGTGTCTGTTCTCTGTGTAGCAGTGGAAAGGCCCTGAGCTGAAACTGAGCAAGCTGCTTGGCACGTTTTATCTGAGACAGGAGCAATGTGCCCCAGGGAAACACAGCACTAAACTAAGAAATAATAAAAAAAGAAAAAGTAAAGAACCTGTGAGCAAGTGTGCTGGCAACTCCAGGGAAGCTGTCATTTCTGTTTCTTGGATTTACCTTTCTGTGCCACACAGTGCAGTCCTGACTAATCTGAAATAGCAAATACCTGGAGTCAGGGATCCCCAGACTCCTCGTTCAGTCTAATGCTCAATAAAAATGGTCACCAGTGCAGCTATTAGTAAGAGTAAGTAACATGCTGCCTGTGGATTTTTCCAATTGCTCTTGGTAACTGTCAGAGCAATTAATGTGTTCAGTGCCAGAGATGCTTCCCCCAAAGAATTTCTTTCAAGGAACAAGTTTCTTGTATTGCCAGAATAACTTGTCTTGTTCTACCCTTATAGTCTGAGCTGCACTTTAGCCAAAAATGTCTGGTGCACGAAGAAAGAAAAGACTCAGGCATTCAGAGTAGGTAAGACATAACATTACTTCTGTATAAGTGTTTTTTAATTTAGATTGAGGAATATGTGCTCTAAATACCTAAATGCATTGTAAAAAAATCATATTGCAGTTGTAAATTCATTATAGATAGTTTCTTACATTTCCCACTCAGTTTTGGGAGATGCACAGTAATTTTCCCCGGGTTTCTGCAGCAATTTCATAAAAAATATGCAGGTTGTTGAAACTGAACCTCCAGAACACAGGACGCAGTATTCTTTAATTGAGACACAGGGAAATGTGTGATGACACAGGTTCATCAGCTTCTCTCCCAAATATTCCATCTTTCAGTAGAGCAGCAAGAAGTGGGATAGAATTAAATGTCAAAGTTTTCCAATCCCAAGGTTCAAAAATATATCAAATTTTTGGAAATCTTTTTAAAGTGCAATTAAGATCATAGGCATTTGGAGAAAGGGAATGAAGTTAACTGGAAATCCTCAGTATATGTCAGCTCTAGTTATACCTCCTCTTGCCAATGTTAACCACTTCACATTTAAAAATTCATGCTGCACTTTCAACAGTATATCTTATGGGGATTTTAAGACCCAAATTATCAAGAGAACAGTCAAAGGTCTTTAAAAAATGTAATTAAATTTAAAATTTTTAAAAAATGGTTATTCATATGAAAATATTTCCTTAAGAAACCAGAATCTTTATATGAAAATTAGACTAGCTGAAAAATGCCTATTCCAAATGAGAATTAAAACTCATTAGAAAAAATAAAAGTCAATGAAGATTATGCTTTATCACTCACCATTTCTTATTAGAAAACAGGAAATCGATACAAGCTTGTTGGAGGAATGTTTCTGGAATTACTGTGTTCAAGTTTTTGTGTAACAGAGTCAAAAAAACCCCAAACCAACAACAACGACAACAACAACAACAAAAGAAAAAAAAAGTGCAAATAGAATGACAATGCAGATTTTGTATTTTGAGTGAAAACTTCACAATACAATCAAAAATAAAGGTAAAGACATAATAAGATGAAGGAGAAACTACAGCACAGTGCACCAATAACTCATGTAGGGCTGCAAGCATTTCAAAGGAATATTGAAAGCTTTATCTTAAAAACTTTAATTGCTGCAAAGGTATACCTCTGCATAAAGTATTTTTAAAACATCTCCAAAATATTTCTAAAACATCTCAGAAATCTCACTCTGCAGAAAACAAATACACAAATACAGGTAAGGAACAAAGTGCTAGTTTGAAGTATATATACTTACACACTAAGGCCTTTCATCAGTGTCTAAAATAGTGATAAATCATAAAGAAAGGATGCTGAGACACAACCCCCAATTTATTTCCTTATCTCTGGACAAAGATGAGTTTATCAAATCTATTTCCTTTCTATGTGGCTAATGTAGGAGATCCAGACAGATGACGAGCTTCCCAAAGTATTCCCTGCCTTATGAGTCTATCTTTGTGGCAACATATCTCCTATCTTTCAAGGACTGCCCACTGCCTAAAAAATGCCAGTCTGTATTCTGACACCACATTTCCTGTCCTTTCTCACCTGATTACCAACAAAAACAAGAGTGTTCATGTTAAAAACATGTATTCAAAGAGAACTTCTTCATCAGCCCTTATTTACTTGGTTTTTTCAGGAAGGAAAGAAAAATAAATGTAAATGGAGACTCTTTCATTCTTTTCCTCATTTTTTTCAATGTCATGGACACTGAGGTAGATGCACATATAACTCCAGGTTTTAGGGATTATGGAAACCAGGACCAGACTGCAGCATTTGGCAGCAGATGAATCTGTATCACAGCCTCTCTTCCTGCCTCCCTCTCAAAACCTCTAATGCTTCTTAGACCATCAGGCCATGTGTTAGTAAGTGCCAGTTTTTGTCTCTAATCTATGAGTGTTGTACATTAAATTATTTGACTAGTGTCAAATATATGTGGGCTATGAAGACATATAGGCATAAACAGTGTCTGAGATCAATACTTCCCATAAGAGCATTGGTCCAAAATGCACCTTGGCTTTAAACTAATGGGATGTGTGGTGCACCATGGTAAAAAAACCAAACAAGAAGACCTCTAATACGTCAGTATCAAGATTCAGAGAAGAAAAAGGACACTGCTTATACTTCAGCTTGTGAACATGGAAAATAGTATGGTTCCCAATATGTTCACTTGGAAAAGAATGGAAGGAATATAGATCTAACACACGTACAGCAGAGTGTTAGTACCCAAGGTAGGCAATGAAATCTTAATCACCAGTACATGGCTTGGAAAAATGGAATTGCTGTAACTACATGTTCTATAAAAATGTTAATTCTTGATAAATATATGAAGACAACATCAGAGCTAGGAACTTTTTGTTCCCATTCAATTAAGATAATATTTGAATTGATTTAATCCATTTTCTGAGAGAATACACTAAATGCTGATTTTTATTAAAAATTTATAGAAATGGATAAGTGCCCATAATAAATAGCTGATGTGTTAACAAATATAAATATTAATTGTAAATGAAACAGTGCTTTTTTGTTACCATAAGAGAATTATAGAATCACAGGATCATTTACACCTGGAAAAGACCTTTAAGGTTATTGAGTCCAACCAATAACCCAGCACTGCCAAGTCTACCACTAAACCATGTACCCCATTCCCCACATCTACACATCTTTGAAATATCTCCCTGAACACTGACTCCACTTCTTCTCTGGGTAGCCTTTTCCAATGCCTAACCACCTTTCAGTGAATAAATTTTCCTAATATTCAGTCTAAATGCTCCATGTGGTGCTTGAGGCCATGCTGCCTTGTCCCATCTTGCACACATTCACACACACTCAGAACTCTCTCTACAATTTAGAGATCATTCAATGCATTTAAAAATCATCGAACTGCTACAGAATAAAGAGGCCATTCTGTGTCTGTTTGGTTCTAGAACAACAAACAAAAAAGCTGAGTTAAAACTCCCTTTGCTTCTATAATGCAATACTCCTGAAAGAGATTCTCAATGGTGAGGAAAAGGGAGAGAGATCTGTCCTAAAGAATATACAGAGCATTTGACATAGATGTAAAACCTGGCTTAGGAAGAGAAAGGAAGTTCTAACTCTGCACAGTTTTACTTATGGTGTACATAATTGCATCCACAGAAAAAAATTGTGGGCAATGTTATTTAGAACAAAATTGTCAGCAATGGTATTTCACTTTTCTGCTGGTGCGTCAACTTTGTACTTAGTCTGGACACATTCAAACTAATAAAGAATTGCTTACATAAAAAACATGGCATATGAAAGACAAAGAAATGCAATCTTGGCAGAGTGCACAGACTGACAGGTTGAAACCGTCACTTGCCTCAGTGACAGCACTTCCACCACTTTGATTTGAGACAAGGTTTCTTGCACAGACATTAGGACTAGAATTGTTATTAAGATTATCTCTTCTGATGTAACGCACAAGAAGTGATAGTCTGTCATCCTGCAGCTCCTGAGCTGTAATTCATCTGGAGCAGACCATTTAAAAGAAATCTTATTTTAAATTGTTCAGTGATTGATTTATTGCCCTTTGAAATAAATAGGAGAGAAAAAGAATCCCATTAAAAAAATTGTTGTTGTTTGAAGACCATGGATAAATTTTCAGGAGTATTTTAGAGATGAGTGGTTTAAATTTTTATTAACTTTGGCATGGAAGTCATACAGGAGCATTTGAAATTATAATTTAATAGCCAATTAGGACATAATATGGAATCTTTTCTCCCTGCCACTGACTAAAAGTGTGTGATGTTGTGATGTTATGATTATGTGTGCATAATTTAATATATAGAATCAACTCAAATAAGATGAATTGGTGTATTTGTTACAGTTTTCAACTTATTTATGTATCCTTTGACACAAAACAAACATACACACATGAAATAAATAATTACAATCTTCTGGAACTGTGCAAGTCTGTTTTCTAATTACTTATGTGACTCATTAGAGTGTGGTGACAGTGTCAAGTTCTATCAAAGAATGTCAAATTGCTTGAATCATGACTGACCCATGCAGGCTTAAGCAGCCTGGGTGAGGTAATACAACATGACATGAAACCTCATGCAGTGTCAGAAGGTCATTGTTTTTCTCTACACATTACTTGAATGAATCCAAGCAAAATTGTGTGTTGAAGTTCTCACTGGTGAAAACATAAAATATTGCAACTTCATTGCTGTTTATTAGGAATAAGCAAATGAAAGAATTAAGGTGCCTGGATTTAGACTTGCAGAAATGAGGTAACTGATCCTTGACAGAGAAAATTCCTACTGTTTGTTGCATGCTTAAAAAACTTTAAATCCGTGTAAGTGAAGAAAACACCATGGAATTCTCCACTATATTTCTGCAATATTTTTAACAGATTAAATTGCATCAACAAAAGAAAAGACAAAAATTTTAAAATATTTGTTGCTTTGCTTTTAAAGAAAAAGACTTCACAAAAATAAGATCATGAAAATGTAGTGATTTACAATAATGATTTGATAAAGGAAATTAAAATATTTCTTTCATTGGTATATCATAAGGTTTTTGCAAAATCTTTCTTGAAGCCACTTACAAGATCAGGTGTGTATTCTAATTACAACACACAAATTAGAAAAATCTATGATACTGTTTGCAACTTGTAGAAATGATAAAACTCCCCTCCCATTTTTTTTCTTGCAGCACATTGAACTTATTATTTCTTTTAAAATAGTAACACTGAAAATGTTCAGCATAATACTGGAAAGTAAGAAAGAGTGCTTTATATCTCTTTCTAATTTCTACAGAACCACATGTCTGTTACACATCCCACTCTTATCATTTTTATCTTCATTAGCAATTCCCTTGTCAGTATTCTATAAAAAAATTACAAAATGAATACTTTTTTAGAAACATAAACTCAGCTGTCTCAGCTGTGTCTGTCAAACTGATATGTACCATCTTTATTTAGAAAACCAAGTCATCCTGTTGTTCCATCAGTGAATATAAATATTGATATTTTATGTAAATAAGTGCATAATATATTACATTGGAAAACTCCTTGTCATTTTTGCTCCCAGACTAAATAGTTGAGTTATAGTTTAAAGATGTTTGGTACAATAATGGTCCCTCTTTTATGATCTTGAGTAGAGCTTTTCAAGGTAAAGTTAAAACATTATTTAAAGGAAGCTAGTCTAGTAAATTAGAGGAGAAATATAGGACTCTGTGAAATATATATCAATATGTGACAAATGTGTAAGACTATATCTTCAAAGGAGTATTCTGTTTGAACTCAGGTTTTCTTGAGGAGCAGTAATTTTGTGAAGATTATTTGAAGGACAGAAATTTTACACAGTTCATTAATAGCAAACATTTTAGTTTCTGATTCATGTAGACCAAATTAAAGTTATCCCTCCAAATTTGAAAAGCAGCTGATTCCCCTGAAGAGCTCTTTTGGGGATTTCATATCTCAAATAAGCAGGTAAGCATCTTCTAAGTTAGAAAAAATCTTGAGTTATAGAAGAATGACCTGACTCTCACATTCCATGAAATAATTCAAAATCTTCCATTCCATTCCCCTATTTTAAAAAAATCAAAGACCTGAAAAAAATTTAGAAAATGAGATTATTAATTTCTAATTAGCTGTTGTTCCTCTTATTTTAGCTATAGAATCATAGCTAAATGATTCTATAGCTAAAATAAGCTATATTCACAGAATATGCTGAGTTGGATGGGATAGATCAGAATCATCAAGTCCAGCTCCTGCACAGCTGACTGCTAACTACTTGCTTTCAATAAATTTTTAAGTCTGTGTTCTAGCTGAAAAGAAAAAGACTGATGCAAAATGCAGTGTTTCCATCTCCTTAATAAACAATTAATTTTCCATTACCTGGTTTTTATTGTCCTGTAAGAGTGTCATATGTCTTCCATATGACCATGGAAAAACTATCCTAGTGTATTTCATATATATATCCATGTTGGTATTATTTCTTACAGCCAAGGTCATGTTTCTTTCTGTAACTTTTTACTTCTATTCCTGAATGTCTTATAGATATTTATTTTCAACTAAATCAGTCTTAGCAATGCTTATAATGTAGTATAATACCAAGAAAATTTTCTCCTTGTCCTAAAAAGGAGCTGATGTATAATAACTTTAGAGTTGTCTGACCTAAATCTGCAAAGTAAATCTGAAAGCAATTTTATTTGTCATTTTTCACAGGGATTTTCAAGGGTTACCTTTAGCAAAATCCCATGCCAATGAAAGTGAACTCAAAAGTACAGAATATATGAAGCATCTCCCCATTAAATCTTATAGAACTTCCACTGACCAGAGGACTGATAGGTAGGGCTTACAGCAGGAAAACTTTTATCAGTATGTGTTTAAAAACAATTTACTCTCTGACTGTCCAGGTCTCCAAGGACAAATTCAGCAATGGAAATGAGAGGAAGCACTAAAAGTGCTAAACCAAACTAGAGGTTTGTGTGTGTGTGTGTGTGTGTGTGTGTATGCAAGGCACTGGGATAGCCTCTTTGGAGTTCAGAAGAGGTGAAGTTCTCCATGTAGGCATATCCTAGGCATGCCAACAATATACAGACTAATTAATATAGCTTAGTGTACAACAGAAAATTTTAATTGAGCATTACATTGCCAAATTTAGTGATTTTGTCATGAAGAATATAAAACATTACATAAGTTTTAAGATCCAGATTCAGCAAAGAGCAATTGTTACAGTATCCTGAAATAAAATGGTTAGTCTTTTTATGAAATAATTATCAATATTTGGAATTTCTATTAGGTAATTATTATTTGTGATTCTTATTGAAAATCTTCAAAGCCTAACAATTTTTGACTTGTTGGTTGTCAATTACTGACGCTGCACTTTCTCTGCATACAGAAACTCATAATTCAGGTTTAAAGTGAGAGTCATTTTGTATTTGAAACCCTCACATCATTGCCTCTTTTAAAGCCATGGAAGTGTTAAGGGGCTACTCCTAGAGAGTTTTTGATGCAATACCTTTTGAAAGCAGCAGCTCATTAATATTAACACCAGGTTTAATATTAATGATCAAATTTACAATATGGTATTAAATTTAAATGAACAGAGTACTGTGCAAATACCAGTTGTGCACATGAATATAAAATGGATTATCTCTTATGAGAGTTTATTCTCCATCCCTGTGCAATTTTGACTGCATATAACTTGGTTAACAATCTGCTAAGGAGAGATGTAACCGAGAGTCAGCTCACTCAAGCCCTTTCACAAATTCTTTGAATATTATTTTCTAGAGCTGAAATCTTGGAAGTGCTTTGGTTTTACAGTTCACCTCTTGAAAGTAAAGTATAAAGTCTTTTAAAAGACTCTGAAAATAGCCCGTTCATATTAAAAACAAACAAACAAACATCTAAAAACAGGGACCTAAAATATTACCTGTGTGCATTTTTGCAAATGTCATTTCTTGATGCACTTTTCAAAACTAGATGACATTTTTCCAGGGTCTGTATTCACAAGGGACACCACACAGACTTTGTCTTAGCAGCTGCTGCAAAGTTATACATGAATACTGTCCAGGAATGCATAGTTCCTCCCTGCATATGCACAGGGCCAGAACAGCTACACTGCCAGCATTTCCCCTTGCAAATTCCAACAGGACACACAGGCTCTGAGGTTTGTGATCCCTGCTCACAAAGGAACATATGGCCATCCTACATCTGTGCATGCATCTTCACCACAGGAACAGAGCTTCTGTGTGGAATCAGAATTCATTCTCCCTACATTGTTCCCAAAACTAAATACTCACATATTATGAAAATATGCCTGACCTTTTTCTATTTCTGTGGACTTTCTGGGTCTGTTCAGCTGCTCCTTCCAGAAACAGAAGGGTATTCCAATTTTTAAAACTGAAATGGGGTTAATAACCTATTATGATGTCAGAATTTCCTGAACTGCCTCAGCTGTAAAGTCAAAAACCTATGTTTTGGTGAACACTGGAATCAAAATCTTGTTTTGGGTTTTTTTTCTGACAAACTACAGTGCTAATAATTATGCAGGTAATTAATACTGAGATAAACAGCAGTATTCTTGATAGTTGACACAAATAGTAGTGCTGCAGTGTAAACCCTAAGTATGATCAGAAATGGCAGAATCTTCATTTTGTTGAGAAAATTAGAATGTACATTTAGAGATAAGTATCAGTTTTGAGTATCAGACTGCTCTCTTCAAGGAAAGTTTAGTCTGAAGTTTAAACCTTTCTCTAGATTTGCCAAATGGGATCATCTTCATGCACAGATTCATCAAAATTCCCTTTTCTACAGACTATCCATAGGAGCATACAAATTGGTTTCACATACAGATGAATTTTTTATTCTGCACTCTTTTTCTTCATATAAAAACTATCACTCTCTTCTCTCATCATTGAACGCTTGCTTAATCTGCAATTTGGAAGGAAAACATGCAAAAATAAATTTGCAGAAATCATTGAAATATCACACATGAAGTTCCTTTTTATTTCCTTTTTTCATTTTCTTTTCCTAGCTTTCATTTCTTTTCATTGATCCATGTGTGATCCATGAATTCATAATAGCTTTTGTTTTTTTCCTGAGTATTCTTTTAATGACAGTTATTAATATTTAATAAATCAAATAAATTACTTTAATCATAAGGTTTATATATCTTCCTTTTCTTTCAAGAATAATGTTCTTCATAATATATTTTTTCTCATAAAGAGGAAAAATAAAATAATCATGTAAGTAAAACCTAAGGACTTCACAGATAAGGAAAAAGCTAAAAGTATCATTTAACAAAAAGCATTGTGTGGTATGATTAGATTCATTCAGTGTCATGTCCTGAGTTCCTGAGGTCAGAATGGACAGCTGTATCATGGAATAGGTATATTCTGTTTTGTGCATATTGGCATAAAATAAGGCTTAAGCTGTCTATGTGTTGGAAAGAAAGAGAACTTTTTGTGACAACAAGTGAGGACAGAGTGCCTTGGGATGGCAAGTTAGAATTCAATGAATTCAGATATTGCCAAATTTTCATGTTGCATGCAGACAAATATGTGCTTTTTAGTCTTCCTTCACCAATACTCTACCTAGACAGATCCTGGCTTTTACTTTCATGAAATAGAGGATTGTCACTTCCAGCTTGATGTCTCCACTGGAAGCAGTAGTAGAGCTGTCTCAGCATCAGGGCCTGAAGGCCAGAGCAGTGCATTTCAGGCTCTAGGAAAGAAAGAAAGAAAGCTGTTTATCAGCCTGTTCACTTGGATACCCTGTGTTGCATCCATGTAAAATTATCCCTGGCTTCTATCATTTTATCCCACTGCAGCTGTGATCTGCAACCAGGGTCTCTGGCCACCCACAAAATACTGAAGGGTTTGAGCTGATCTAAATTTCAGCATTACAAAAAAAAAAAAATATTACAGCTGTACTCAGGATTGCTTCTCAATTCCTTCTAGAACCAAGTGGATTTTAGAGTTTCCACATGATCTGGTTGCTCTCATCTAAATGTTTCCTGAAAGGCCATTTACTCAACAGAGAATCCTTTCACTCCCCATCTCTCACCTAAGCATGGTTAATCTGTAAGCAGTACCTGCCTCCATGTGTGTATTGCACAGCTCTGCCCTAAACAACAGTTTCTGCAGTAAGCTAAGCTTCCTAAATCGATAAAATGCCAGTCCCAGGGTGAAAAATGTTCATGTACAACAGAAACAACAGTTGCTGACTCTGTCAGACCAGAGGCAAAGCCTCTGCAATGGACGCATTCAAGATACATTGTTGGTTCTGTGTGAGCATTTACAAACCCAGAGACGAGACTTTGTCCATTCTTCTCTGAGTGTGAAACTTATGACATTTCACTTACTTTTTAATATTTTTAGCAGCAATAGCAAGCAGAAGCAGTAGAAGTGTGAAACTATCAGGATTCTGACTCAATTGTAACAGAAACTGACATTCCTACACACAATGTTGTGTTTCAGGATAACAAAATACTTTCAGAAGTAAACACAGAGGTCACTCCCTAGGGTAGTGGGCTCTTGCTACCTCTGAAAAACAGTACAGAAGCCCTTTATTACATACACTATAGCTTCAAACCACTATTTCAAGAAGAAAATGAAAAATGTCAGTTTTCTCAGATAAAGGGAAGTTTATGGTTTTGACCTTACAAGAAGGCAGTATTGAAACCCCATTAGGCTGAATCCTACTAAAATCAGAACACAAATGGAAGTATCATTGGGTCAAGTTATAGTCAATGGTTCTACTTTGGCAGAGCATTAATAGAAATTTCCATTATATATAGTTCTTTTTCTTTTTTCTCCTAGTCAGGCAGACATTCCTCTGCATGAGAACCTGCAGCCACTTAAAATATATGCAGTTCAGGTTTCACTTTGCAAGCCCTAGCCATCCTTTGAAAAAGAAAAAGGCCCCTTCCACCCCCCAAAAAAACCCCACAGTGCAGTTGTTCAAGGCGTTGAATACCCAAAATTTGACCATTTATTCCTAAATATTCTCTTCAAGAAATCGATGTCAAGTGCCTAATAGTACTTAGGCATAAATGTTAATTTGATTTTTTTTTGTGGCCACAAATGGAAAGAGTGCAGCCCCATCCTATAATAAAAGCATCTTTCCCATCTTTCAGCTCTTCAGCTCAGACACCAATATCTTCTTAAAGTCATGCAGGTTGTTTCTCTGGCACAAGGAAAAGGTTCATCCCTCCTTGCTTCGCAGGCAAATCCTTCCTCCCTTTCAGCACATGTTACTATTTCAAATATCTGTAAAGGGTAAGAAAAGCCTGGGCCATTTTTCTCACAGAGATTTGGAAAGAAGAGAGAAATTTTGGGAAGGAAGAGGCTGAAACCTCTCCCAGCCCATGATTATCCCTTCACTCCTGTCAGCTGTGCTGTTACCTTCCAGGCACAGGCTGTAGCTCATATCGACTTCTCACCAGGATTTCTGCATCTTCCTATAAATGCCTCTAAACTTCTGTTTTGACATTAGCTGCAGTCATAATGAGTAATGGGAAGTAGCTATTACACATTTTATAGAACTCATGAAGCATGTATTTGCTTTTGGCATGCAGTCCAGCAGAGAACTGCAAGATTAAGTAGTTACATCTTGCAAGCTGAGAGGCACATTTGCTGTATCGTTAATAAACATCATGGCTTTGAGTGTATTTAAATTAATATAATTTGTTAAATCTTTCTGAACAGGAAATCAATTTTACTAGGTTAGAGACAAAAAGTTAATCAAGCTTAGTCAGAAGAAAATTGGCCTTTTCAATTTTGTTTACAGTAAAATAACCCCATAGATTTTTAGCCAAAAAAGAAAAATAATCAGGCTGAAATTATGAAGTAAAATCTGAGTTGCATAAAAGATTTCTGAAAATCCAGGAAGCTGATAGGTTCTTTACAGTTTTTACTGAAGTTTTTGGAATTACACAGGGAATTACAAGTACAGCTTTCTGTTGGCACTAATGGAATGTCAATGAAAACACAGCCTTTCAAGTGCTCTGTGGTCTGAGGAGCTTGTGCTGTGAAAGTATCCTTCCAAAATAATTTTGGTTTATGCCATATGCCCAAGGCAAATCAGTAGTTTTTTCTCATCACTACCAAAGTATTGATGTAAAAATATAGATGTAAAGCACTCATCTACAGGGCAGACCTCCCCCTGAAAAAGTAAGCATTCGTTCTGATATGTCTCTCAGCAGTCTTAGCTGAATGACTGTGGCAGAGGAGAAGTATTAGGATTTTTAAGTGTCTTCATTTTGCCCTTTGAAGAATTTAAGAACCAGGAAAACGTACAGCCAGGGACCAAATAGTAGAGAAAACAGAAGCCAGGAATAGACTTTCTGACTATCTGCTGTCGATGGTCATGAATAATTTGCCAGAAGACATTCCCAGATGGTGGAACAAAGCCTTATAATTTTTATTTCAGTGTCAAAAAAAAAAATATTTTTATTTGTATGTTTCCACTTTTTAAAGGCACTCTGTTCACAGTCCAAGGCACTCTGGGATCAAGGCACTCTGTTCACAGTCTATGTCCACTTAAACTTATACCTGAAATAAATTAGGGCAATAACAAATATCAGAATGGCTTGGGAGGACATCCATTGCAGATCTGCCTTGTCTCCCTTCAGCACCTGGAGCAGCAGCAGCAAGAATTTCGCCTTTTCTTTCTTTATTTCTTGCTCTCTCTTATGATGCTGAATCCCTGTTTATAAAAATCTCTTTCAGATGTTGCATTAACATAATCTAAATCTGACAAGTTGCCAAAGTCTCCTTCTGCAATGATGTAATTTCTTGATTAGTTAGAAATAGATAAACAGACTAATTATATATATATATATATATATATATATAATCTTGCTGACTTCTGGTCTGATACTCTAGATTCATAGCAGTGATTAACCAAACTCCTCAAACTACCTGGGCTTGCAGTTAACAAGAGTTTTGTATTTTGGATATGCAAAGCAGAGGAAGGGGGAACTCAGAAAATTATGAGTTTTGTATTCAGCCACTGTCTTTTTGTCTTTTTTCAACTTGACTTCTGTCATCACTTAGCCTTTAATCAGGATTCATATTATTGTCTCGCCTCAGATTACCTTTCTAACTTTTTCAAATCATTAAAATAGAAACTCTAAAATTACTTCAGAAGACATACCTCTATAAATTTTCCAGTACTTTTTCCTTCCTTTAATCAATCATTGAGACTAGACTGCAAAGTAAATATTAATCCTCATTGTTCATTTCCCCTCACATTCATGCTTTCACTTGTATCCTCACAAATTTACACATCTCTTACAAATCCAGTTCTTGCTTCCCTTTACTTTTCTTTTCATTTTCCAAGTTGGCCCTTCCTTCTTTCCCAGCATTTTGTTTTGTGTATTGACCTACATATATTTAAGCCTTAATTCTGCAATATTTCTGTATAACAAACTTTTTAAAATTTTTTTTTCTAGTTCCATGCTTTGATCTGCATCAGGTTCTGACTCTATGTCCTTGCTTCTGCAATTCTGCACAATATCTTTTCCAGAATGGTCATGGCTTTCACCTCCATGCCCAGCTCCAATCACTACGCTCTGCCACATGCCATGTTACCTCCTTTATTCCTTGCAAAACATTTGAACCTTTTGTCTCTTTTTTTTTTTCCACCTGGTTCAGCAAGTTAAATCACTCGTCCCTTTTGATTTTTTCAGGATTGATATTATGAAGCTGCTATTCCAGCAACCAGAATTACAAATTACCAATTCTTTTAAATTATTCTATACTAGTGAACCTGGTTTCTAAGAATCCAGTTCCCTTTTTCACAAATTGTCTAGATATAAATGGTAACCATATGATTAAGAAAACTCCATCAGTGCTTAAATTCTCACTAACAATCAATTCTCAGTAGTGATTTGAGGAAAGAAGTTCACCTAGAATTACAGAATTAAAGCTGTATTGACTTTTTACTTGAGGCTCCAACTCTCAGTAGGCAGCTAAAGTGATTCTGTGTACATGACAAGATCATAACCCCTGATGTTAGAGCTACAATAATTGTAATTACTGCTTATAGAAACATACCATTTCACTTAATCCTTCAAGATTTCAGTAGCCATATTGAGCTCATTTTTTGTAACTATGATTCTTTTGACAAAATTTCCGTGGACAGGAAAAAAAGCTCTTCTGACTGATGTTTCATTTCTCTTTCAGGGTTGCACTGTCCATAAATAGTTTGATGTTTGTATCTAGCATTTCAGATTTTCTAATATGCCTGTTTTTGAAAGTTCTTCATCTGTCCACATAGCCTACCTTCAATCATACCCACACAGAGCGCAGCATCAGGCCCCCACAACATCTTCTCTCTTCAGTGGCATGGCCAGCAGGTCCCATGGCGTGGCTGGAAGGTGTGTGGAGAGACTGAGGACAAAACCCTACTGGACAGCAAGCTGCAGTCCTACTTGAAATCACAGGAGCAAATTATCCCTAGAACTGCGGGTGGATTTTACCTCACAAAGTTCCTTTAACTCACCCTAGAAGAGAACCACTGAGCCAACATATATATATGAGCATACATACAAGGCAGATGGGCAGCAGACCAGGAATTGGAAATGAAGCCATATTTAATGTATCTCACAGAAAACACAAGGGAAAAGTCAACCAAATTTACTTTTGGACTTTTTTCCTAAACTGATGACATTCCTTTTTTTCTGAAATCAGTGAAATCATTATAGCTCATGAACACTTGAATTCCAATCTGAAAGAATGCTAGGAAAGAATAACTTATTTTGTCCCTCTTTTCTCCCTTTTATAGGAAATATGGATAAGATGACCTGACATGAATGACTTGTCATGAAATAGGTCTCCCCATAGTGTGGGATACAGCCTCTGCATTCCATGGGACTGGTGGTGAGACAGGAACTGTCTGTCAAAACTGGGGACTTGTCTCCTGTCAGTGTGGAAAATGCTTAGCAGTTCTAAATTGTGAGACACATAAAACCTAGTTTTATGTACTGTGACATCCCTACCAGAGGTTCCTGTCACAAAACCTGTGTAATCCTAGACAATTACATATGCATTCATAGTGTACGTTAAAATGCTAATTGCTTTATGACCGTGCTCCAAGTCAGCTCTTGTCCACTTTGAAATTGAATGACCAATGTCCTGATAGTGCCAACTTTACTAGCACTAGTTTCTAACAGAGGAAATTATACATTATGGACTAATTAAAGGTCTAATCTCCTTAGGTAAAAGATCTCCCTATTTCTTCTTTATTTGATTAAGATTTTGTGTAGTGGAAAACAAAATCAGCAGGCAGATTTCATTATTGTATTGGGCTTCAGGAATAGTACATTTTAAAAATAAATTTTGTGCTTTATTTATTATTTAAGAGCTTGAAAAAAGAAAGAGCTTAAATAGGTTAATGTCTCTTCATTTCTCAGAATTATGCTCCTAGGTTCTTGTCAAATTTTAACTACATTTCAATGCAACACAGGGAAATTCAATCAGCCAGTCCCCACTGTTTGAAAATCTTTTAGTTCTCCTTAAAATCATTACATTTTAGTTTAAATACCAATCTATGCTCCTTCCTCTCATATATACTTCATGCCATTTCTTCTATATTTTTAGAGTACATGGAGGACAATATCAAAATCAAGGAATATATGTATTTGTAATTGTTTGGAAGATCTGGGTTTGGAACTTTTTTAATGATTATTTACACCTCTGATTTTAGATGTACCTTCTTTTCCAGAATCATTGATGCAAATTCTTTTCCTCAGTTCTTAAACTAAATTTATCTGAACATTAACCAGAAAAAAAATTCCTGCAGAATTATCAGCACACTTTTAGACACCAGTATCTCACAGACAGCCATGGCAGGAGTGTGTCCAAGTAATCAAGCAGAACAGCACCAAACACACTTCCAGGTGAAGCAGCACAGCACATTTTTAACTCCCTGGCACCAGGTCACATACTAAAGTATTAGCAGACTCATCAATATAGTAGAAAAGATGGAAAGTGGGTGCTCTGTGCCAAAGGCCAATGTCAGGTATTACATCAGGCTTCTGCAGGAGTGAGAAATCACCTCCCTGAGATTACACTGCCACTTTGTTGTCATGACTTGTGAAGGAAAACCAGCCACCCTATTTTTATAAGCCAATAAAGCACTGAAGTCCCTAATGGGGCTGCCTGCAGCCTGCATAGATGTACACAATGTGCTGCATAACACAGCACATTAAATTCCAAAAGGAGAGCTTCAGCATCTCTGGCTGATTTCCCAACAGGTCTGGAACCTGATAGGAAGAACAAGATGTTCAGACAAGAAGTGAAGAGCACTATGTCCATAAAAGTAACTGAATACATAATGACAAACAGTAAGGGAAGAATAAATATATAGAGCTACATGCAAGATGTGCAGCAAGTCCTACTTTGGCTTGCAGACCACTTAGAGCTAAATTCAGTGCCTGCTCTGGCAGGAACACAATTAGAGGTCCAAATGCTGCAGCCATGAATACAGAGCCTGTAGTTATCATCTACGCACCGCATGCCAAGATCATTCACTTTGCTGAGAAGAGAATTGCAGTATATAAGTGGCCCTGCTGAGCCATTCAAGCATCCAGGCACTTGATGGCATGCCATGCATTTGCGTGGCTTTGACTTTGTGAAAATTTTTTTTTCTATTTTTGACTATCCATTGCATGTCCCTCATATCTTCCCCTCCAAGCTGAGTCTTCCTCCTTGACTTTTTCCCCTGCTTTTGCAGCATCTGCAAACTTAGTTTTGGCCTCTTTTTGTCTTTTGCACTGCGCTGGATAGAATCCCGGTCCATTTCCTTGTACTCACAAAATTTCCAACTTTTTTTTTTTTTCTCCTCCAATTGCAGTTTCTTTGATGGTATCTCCATTCCAGAGCGTTTGTAAGTCTTTCTTTTCTATTTTGGCCTTCAGTGGGGATCAGTTTGGGCAAGCTTTGGTGCATTTCCCTGCAATGGATTGTATATGGCCTATGTTTTTATGGGCTTCATTGCAAACTAGGCCACTCTCAGCATGACTATGGTATTTTCTATTATATCTGCTATATCCATATGGTAAAAATAAGACCCAGATTTTGCAAAGAGCACTGTACAGATAGACCTGCTTTTTAAGCTAAACCAGGTCAGTGTTTTGTGAATGCAGTTTCATGCTTAGGAATTGCACTGAACTGAAGGCTCTAGCTGTAATGTCAGATACTTTATTACATGATTTTCTGGAAGCAGTGATCTGCATATCCTTGTAGCACATCATTATGGATGAAAAATCATACCTGCAGATACAGAAGACGACTAAATTTAGACAGGCACTAAAGGTCCCAGTTGCTAGTGTCATTTGTCACTGCACAAAAATCAATGATTACTTTAAAAAGTCATCTTATCTATGTGCAATGTAAAATGAAGATACAAAACACTTCAAGAATTCTCTATATGAGTCTCTTGACATCTTAAAATATTTTCAGGAGTGAATAATTCTATTAATATTATCTTTGGAACTTGCTGCTCCCCACCTGGGATCATCTGGGAAAGGCATGAGAGGTCATATCTTTTCGATTTCTGTGTAATAATTTCTGGCTCTGAAAATAGTCATCCCTGAAAACCAGGTCCGTAATACAAAAAAATAAAAATCTTCAAATATACATTGTAAGCATGAGATAATGAAACTGTGTGCATGCTGTATCAACATTATGTCAAAGTACACATTTATTAACAATCGTGACAGTTCATTAACAATTTTTCTTGACCATCTTGACAGTAATCCCCTGGACAGTGGTTTTCTCAATGTCCTTCTTGAAATGGCTCAAAAGCAGATGAATTTCAGGTGTGAACTCACCAGTGACAGCAAGGGAAATAGCTACAAAATTTTTCTTTGATCCACTGGCAATGTTCTTGTTAATGTTTCTCTGAGTTTCATCTAAACTGGTTTGCGAGTTTTGCCTTATCTGAAATGAGAGCAAAATATTGGCTGATATTCAGACTGTCATCCACTCTGACTGCTCAGGTTGTCTTTGACAGGTTTGCTACTCAGTCAGTCAGTTCCCAGCCTATGAAGATTTACATAGCTATTTTTCTTAGGGCTAAGATGTTTATACTTTTCATATTGAACATCATGAGGCTACAGCTGGTCCACTTTTTTGTATTTTCCTACGGTCCTTCTGGATCAAAATTCTGCTTTTGGCATTTCAATCAATTTTCTCCTTGATATGCCATCATCCATAAATTTTCTGAGAGTGTATTATGTCACACCATCCAGCATGCTGATGAAGATATTGAACAATACCAGCTCCAGTATTGACCCTAGGGTGGCTCTGTACCTTTGCCAAATGAACATCAAGCTACTGATTACTGCACAATGAGCTTGGCAGGTTGGCAGTACAGCTGATTTTCAAACAGTGTAACAGCCCATTTGTACAGCCCACTGTTCCTCTGTTTCCAGCAAAGAAATGCCTGGAAGCCAGAGTCAAAAGCATTGCTCAGACTCAAGGAACATTAACCCACTCTCCTCTCAGACATATATTTGGGTTTTCCTTCAGATAAAAAGCAAGCAATGTTGCCAAGTACGTTTTACCCTGGTAAAAAAGGTGGTACCCAATTTCATTCCTTTCTGTCTTGGAAATTAATTCCAAGAGGACATGTTTCAGGATCAGGGACTGAGGTGAAGTCTACACTTCACCCTATTTCACAGTTCCCTATTTCCTTCTGGCTGTTCGTTGGATGGAGGCAACATTTGCTTTTTTCCTGTCATTGGGGACCTTGAGTAGCACAACTTTTCTTTAGGTGACAGACACACTGAGTGCTTTCTCTGGGCACTTATGGGTGTCTCTCCTTGGTAGGCAGAAACTGTGTGCACATCCACAGTATCTGCCTAGCCCCTAATGTGTTGGTCGTGTTCAATCTGTCCCCTCCACTCAGCTCTTTGGTTCTCTTTTCATTCCCAAAGCATTTCATATAATATTTTTAAAGTGTGTTAAGAAATGGTTTAGCTTGCAAGCATAGCAGCCTTATGAGTACTCTTGATGTAATTTCAATATGTTTCCATCACCCAATTTAAAATATATTGTAATTTTCACCATACAGATATTTTACTATTGATCATGGAGATGAATGCAACAGTGCTGCTTTTGTTATACAGGAAATCTGAGGAGCAGTTAGGAAAAATCCAGTGAAGCATTACTATTCCCAGATAGTGCAGCAATTTCATGATATAATTTTATCAAATGAAAACAAGAACAGATATCCAAAACCTTGGGAGAAAGGAGGGTATCATTCCATTCCTGTCAGGAGGGGCTTCTTCCACAGTGCTCTCTCCTTGCTGCTGTTTCCAGTGATAGAGTTGGAGTTTGAGTACTGCTTTTATTTCAGTTGCTTGGAATTATCACTCTTAGTGATCTGTCAGTGCAGCCTCTGCACTCAGCCTACCACAAACAATAGATTAAATCATTGGGGATTTCAGCTCAAATATGCAACTTCCTTCTGGTACTTCATCCAAGACATGTATTCCAGTATAAAAGAATCTAATGAATTTACAGAAGAGTCTTATACATATTGTAGGTTGAGTGAAACAAGCATTAACATATGTTCCTTTCCTTTCCTTTTTCTCCTTTGAATCTGCTAGGTCAATTTTTGAGAATGCTCAGTTTCCCCTGAATGTTAAAGAGACCACTTTCCTGGTATTTGATCTGGTAAACTTTCTCTATGTGGTCTGCAACATAGACAGGACCTTATTGGGACATTTGTCTTTAAACTATCAAGGTTCAAATATTAATTCTTGTTCTCTAAAACCAAACATTTCTAAGATAACAAAACTTATTTGTGGGCTAAACAGATGTATGTGCATACAAACATCATAAAGTCACCCCAGGACAGGTAGCTATTTAAAAGAAAAATAATGGGATGGTGATTTTGTTCATTTAGCTGCAATCTTCAAGCAAGGACATGAATAGATCCCATATAAGTGCAGGAACTTAGTGATCCTTATTGAAAAATCCAGCTGACAAAATCGTACCCACAGTTTTTACTGTTAAATTTGCACCTGCAAGAGCCAGTCTGGCTTATGTCAATACCTAACCAGTACAGAGAACCCACAAGTTATCAAAATAAAACTGTATTACTTGGTCTTTAGTGTCATTGCTACTAGATAACATCCAAAACCACACTGATTTAAGAAACAACCAATTCTATCATTGCATTCATGGTTTCTGAATTTTAAAGTATTTCAGATTTTTTTCTAAATAATGATTTGTGCATGCAATTAGAATCCAGATCAATCTCACCTTTGAAAAATGAGACCTAAAATTATATTTCTCACTGTAATAAAAGAAGACATTTCTTTCAAAACATGTCTTTTGTAGGTATTGAGGTTCAGCTTCAAAAGAAGCTTCTGTATCACAACTCATTAAGGATAACTAATTATAAATAGCACAAAATTATTCTAAAAGGAATCTGCAGCTGAATTTATTAGTGCTTCAAAATAGGTAAATTTTGGGCATGAATTAACTGCTGTGAATTTTGGTCATTAAGACTGACCATAGGTCATGAGTGATCAGCAAGCCATATTATAGCACTTTCACAAAGCTGTTCTAAAATTAAGATTCCTATAGAAAATAGGTGGCACAAAATGCACAATAATATTTTGCAACCCCTTCAAAAAAGTATATGAGAGGTTTGCCTCTACTTACTATTGCAATTTGCCCTATGGGTTTAAGGAAAGGGCTTGAGTCATCACTTCTGAAAAGCCTCCAGAAGAGTCTTCCTGAATTATGAAAATCATTAAAAATTTAATAAAGTAGATTCTAATATGGACACTTGCTCAGGTGACAACAGAGGGCTTTGATATTCAATTATAATAATGAAAGCTGGAAAGAGATCTTTGGAACATGCAAAAAAACTGGCAGCAAACCAAAAGAGGTTTTTTTCAATTAAATTAATCTATTATTATCTAGTAACAAGGAAGCACCATGGAAGTTTTGTGCTGAGTGTAAAATAGAAAAAAAGGAGGAACAACGATTAACCAAAATAGAGAATCAACACCTTCAGTACTGGTAATATCCTAATGCAAACTTTGCACAAAAAGCTAACAAAATTGGCAACAAAAGAGAGGGAATGGGAACGAAAAGTGACCTCTGATGCCATACCAGCTAGCAGACCTGCATGCCCTGCCAGAGGCTCTCAGGCTGGTACAGGACGTCCATGCCTGCCCCATTGAAGGCTCTGTCTAGAGCCGGGCAGTTGCAGCAGTGCTGTATCACCCTTGCCTTGGGGCCCACCTGGGACCTTTCTTTCTGTGACAGACATGCCAGCATCCAATGTTCCCTTCTGTTCAGATGCTTCAGCGTGGCAGCTTGAAGCACAGGGACTTGGTGGGGGTGCTGAAGTGTTGATCATTAGAGTGCAGCAAGTGTGCAAATGTTAAACTGCACAAAGCCAGAGCAGGGTCAGGGGAGCCAAACCCAGTGCAGGTTCATCTGCTCATCTACACCATACATTCATACACAAACCCCCCCAGTTTTTGTTGGAGATTCATAATCTCCACAGCCTCAGTCTGGCAGGTTTGTTTTGGAATATAGCTGACTCACTCTGAGAGAAAGCTTCAGAGTTAATGAGCTGTCACACTAACACTGCGGGATCAGGACCCAAAACCACCTTGGAGAGCTGGCTGATCTGACAGTGTTAAAATTCTCTGTTAACAGGTCATGAGATACAAGAAAAATAGAGATGGATGCAACTGCAAGAAAAACCCAGCTAGTTCAAGAACCAGTGTGCATCTCTAAAAAGCAGGGGAAGTGCTTCCAAGATAGAAATGTCTGGCTTGTGACATCTCTAATGTCATATTTTGACAATTCATCTGTGTCAAGCTAGGCACTCTCAGTTCATTTTTATGTGTACTAGACAGTATTTTATTCAAATAAAATTAGGATTTCAGGTAATGGCTACTGATTGATCACCTCAGCAGGCTTAAAATATTTTATGTTAAGAGGAACAGATAGAATTCTGTGATACAGAATTCTCTGACACTCCAAGCTTTGAAAATCAGTAAAAAAGAGCTCTGAAAGAGCTGAACTACTTCTTTATAAAGAAGATGGGATTATCTAAATATTGTTCCTGAGTTGTCTAGACAAACTCACTGGGAAAAATTGACAAATTTCAAAATTACCCATTTTAACCGCATGCTCATTAAATTATGAGAAAGTGAGAGACAAAAGGAGAAAAATTGTCCATACTTTAAACTGTGACATTTTAAACAGAGGAAGGAATCATTGCAGACTGAGCATGTCTTTCCAATATGGAAGAAATTAGAACTCTTAAGGAATAACTCTAGGCCTTACAGATGAAGTTTCACTCTTTTTCGTGGTTTAATTCCATCTGGCATCTACAGCTGGGGGAAGGAGGGGGAAAAAAGGTAATACTCATAGTGATGGTATTTGTCATCCCAAGTCACCATCACGTGTGCTGGAGCCCTGTTTTCCTGTAGATGGCTGCCCAACCATGGGAAGCAGGGAATCAATTCCTTGTTTTGCTTTTCTTGCATGTGTGGCTTTTGCTTTACCTATTGAATGCTACTTATGTCAACCCACATTTTTTCACTGTTAATCTTTCCAATTCTCTATCCTCTTACCTGACAAAGCAGAAGTGAGTGATCACCTGTGTGGAGTTTAGTTACAGACTGGAGTTACACCAAGACAAGAATGAATATATTCTAGTCACAAAGAGAAATTTGGGATATTTTTCATGTTTATCCAGTATACCCACAAGGTATTTGAAAGTTTGATGTTTGATTTTGTGCTTAAAATTGAAGGATTTTTAATTACTGTTTTTAAATATTGAATTTTTAGTCAATTAATAAAAATACCCAGTCTTAACCCTTACCATGTTCAGGTTTAAAGCCACATATGAAGTAATCACAATAGAGTGCCTCATTTTGTTTCTGCTTTAAAGTGCTAGAAAATGTCGTGTTGAGTTAAATGCATGAATAAATATCTCTATAGCCCAAAGCACTTATTCAATTCAATCACTTCAATGTTGCCTTAGGCAGGGTCTTTATCAGTTTAAAAACACATTAGATTTTCTTAGGTGTATTATAGTGCAATTGTATTTAAAATCTGGGATCAAAAAATAGAAAAGAGATGGAAATATAAAACTCATTTTATATGTATAACCCTCTGTCTTAGTTCATTATTTCTTCTCTTTAGTGAATGCTGATCCCTTGGGCTGGTCACCCCAAGGGACACATTCAGACCACTAGCTTTCTTTCTGTCACATAATCATGGGAAGAACAGAGACATGGGAAAGTTCCTGTAGCAGTAGAGACTGAAAAAACAGTGTTTCATTCAGAAAAAAAGAAAGACAAAATGAGCCATGATGGACAAGGCAGCTAGGGAACTTGAGTTCATCTTTTTCCATAATAGAAAAATAAAGAACCTTCAGTGAAATGGAAAGGTATGAAAATCAATACTCAGAAGGGAAAACATTTCCTACATAATTAGCAGTGAAGCTCTGCTAGAAAGTACTGCGGAAACTAAGAGCTTATCGAGGTCAGTGACAAGCAAGAATATGCACAAAGGAATAAAGATTCTTGTACTTGAGCACAATTGCTTTCTGCTGAAGAGTAAACTGGTTTTTGGGAGAAGGGAAAGAGCCATGGTCATTGAAGTTCTGCAGCAAGACTCGCCTCCCTTGGCCAGCATGCTTTGTGTGTTACAGTCAACTTGCAAGTGAAAAAAGGATCCAAGACTAACCTAAACTCACAGCTTTAAGGATAGCACATTCTATCAAAAAAATGAGTGAATTGGCTTAAATTTTGTCATAAGTAGTAAGAGTAATGAACCAGTAGTGTTTGTTTCTGCTTGCATGCTGTGCATGGACCTCTATAGCTTTAAGCACACACAGTCTTCTGAGATAGCTCACAATGAGATTATTGACATGTATGTGTTTTCTGACCCAGACACTTTGATTATACAACTTGTGGTCATGAGTCAGAGTTCTCACATCCTGAGAAAGGAACTTTTTCTGGCTTTTTTTTCACAGTGTCATGCTGTTTTTTCCACTGTTTCAATTAATTCAGTAGAAAGTAGGTGAGTTTAACACAGAGTTTCACATCAGTTAAGTCTTGAGGAAAACACTTCAGAATGATATGCAGAATGCTACATACTGTTCATCTGCAACACAAAATTGCTATCATTGCATTAACATTCAATTTATTTGCATGCAAGGGCCATTGTATCAAAAATTTTTAAACTTTTTAAAACCATATGTTTTTATTCCTTATTATGAACCTGGTCTCACATTGGTCTAAGTTTAAGCACGGTGAGAAATTTTGTTTCAGCTCATTCGTGGGAGAGATAAAACATTATTTAACAGTTTTAGAAAAACCTCTTTTTTTCCTGTCTTGCTTTCTTTTACACTTATCTTGTACTTGTCTAAGTGTAATTTGCTTGCATTTTGTAAGATCAATATAAAAACATTCTGTGTCTTTGCATTTTAACACAACAAAAAGATGCCATCATTACTAAAATGTATGGTAACACTTGACACTTTATATTCATGTAGCATGACTTTATTTTTAGGTAAACTTATGATAAGGTAGTGTCATTCTATTTAATTCATTAGCTGTCTGCATTTGAGTGAGTGAGAGGAGAATCAAAGGCATTGTAATGCAGCATTTTGATAGCACGATTGTTCCAATATGAAATATTTGGCTAATTTAGTGTGTATACTATTTTTAATAAAGCACAAGAAGTAGATATTATGCCTGACTTCAAAAACAAGGAGCAGATATTCTTATGACTTGGTGTCAAGTCACAGGCACTTGTCTAATGGCAACGGCACAACAGAAAATTGTTTTTCTTTTTGTGATCAATGACAACATGATGAAAGACAAACTCTACAGCTTTTATATCCTCTGAGTGTTCCTGCTGACTTCAGTGCTAAGTATTCCACTAATGAGCAATGAGTGAAACACTGGGAGCTGATTGTGAAGTTTAGGGTCAGTTCCCTGTGGGGGCCTGAATATATGTTGTATTGTGGGATCTGTGTGGGTCCGAGTTGCTCCAAACGAGCTGCAGCTGCAGGGTCCTTAGTTGGGCAGCAGCTGTAGCTCGTGAAGGTAACTGAAATAAATAGGGGTGGGTCAAGAGCCCAGGAGGAGCCCCTGAGAAGACAGGAAGGAGTGTGTGGCAGAGAATGGAGAAGAGCCCCAGCAGAGAGGCAAGAACAACGCTGCAGCGAAGATTACAACAACTGGTGCCCCGTGTGAGGAAGAACACTGCAACCAAACATTGAAAGAAGGTATGGAATCCCCCGGACAGCCGAGAGCTGTGGCAGCCTGAGAGCTGGGACTTTGGAATATCAGCCAGAGAGCTGGGACTATAGAAGATAGGACAGCTGAGAGCTGTGGCAGCCTGAGAGCTGGGACTGCAGAATATAATATGGCCTTTGAATTAAGGAGCTGTAGCAGCAGAAAGCTGGAAGAATATGGCCTTTAAGGAAAAGAGCCTTGGAACATCTAAGGACAGCCGAGAGCTGTGGCAGCCTGAGAGCTGGGACTGTATAGGGATATGTATATATTCTATGGTTGTATCTAAAGACAGCCGAGAGCTGTGGCAGCCTGAGAGCTGGGACTGTATAGGGATATGTATATATTCTATGGTTGTATCTAAAGACAGCCGAGAGCTGTGGCAGCCTGAGAGCTGGGACTGTATGTGTATTGTAATTGTATAATTGTTAAAAGAAAAGGGGGGAAATGTGGGGGCCTGAATATATGTTGTATTGTAAGGTCTGTGTGGGTCCGAGTTGCTCCAAACGAGCTGCAGCTGCAGGGTCCTTAGTTGGGCAGCAGCTGTAGCTCGTGAAGGTAACTGAAATAAATAGGGGTGGGTCAAGAGCCCAGGAGGAGCCCCTGAGAAGACAGGAAGGACTGTGCTGCAGAGAATGGAGAAGAGCCCCAGCAGAGAGGCAAGAACAACGCTGCAGCGAAGATTACAACAGTTCCCCAGCTAACAGAAATCACAAATAGTCCTGAAATCAATGAAGGCTTCCAATTCAAATCCTGATTTCTGAATTCAGGAAAGAATGACATCCAATATAATATTGTTAATTGCAGCAGTAATAATAGTAGTAGTAGCAATTACTACTGTTGTAATTGCTATTCCTTTTATTACTAATCTTACATTGTCTTACATTAAGATCAAAAAGGCTATTAAGAAAAGTACTAATTAAGATACCAAATTATAACATATTTCAGCTTATAAAATTTTGTACTTGCTTCATTGAAGAAAAAGAATAATTATGCAGCAAATTTAAGTTTATGGCAATAATCTCACTTTTTATATCAACAGTTTATTTGTTTACCAGCCCTCAGAGGTCTATCCCACAGACTAAAACCTGATGGATTAAGTTGTTAATTAAACCTCTCTGATGGGGGAAAATCTAGGATAAAAATGGCAGTAAAAAATAAAGAGTAAACAGATCCAATTCTTCTCACACCAAGATCACAAAGTGACTTGTGCACCAGAAATACAAAGAAAATAGAAGGGCTGTATATTTTAAGGCACATTCCTGCAATCTGATATTTTTATACTATGTCAGAACACAATTCCAAACATCACATGCTTACAACATAAAGTTTTGATGCTGGGATAATGACATCACCATCAGAAGTACATCTGTGGTCATTTATTTTATATCTTACTCTGTATAACTTTTCACTCTGGGCTATAGGTGAACACTGCCTTGATACAGCTTCAAAAGCCTGAGATCTTCATCTCTACTGTATAAAGAGTAAAGTTCTTACAGTATAAAACATGAGATAACCAGCAAGTAACAGAAGAGGTGTGGATAACACTGTTCTCACCACACAGCTCCACATCTTTGAGGGGCTCTTTCATGTAAATGTTAACCCATACCCATTGGGTTCAGTCCCATTTTTGACCCATTTTGTTCATCCCGAGGGATCTGTATCTTCCATAATCCTGCCTCATATCTTTACTTCCTCTGATGTTTGCCCACTTGCCCATTTACAGGATGCTGGCACCAGGTTCCCGCATGCCACAGTGAAAGGCTTCATCAACCAGATGGAAAGTCTCTTGGCAAACAAGTTGTTACTCACTTGGTCAAGTGAATCCCATTTCTTGCCGGCCCCATACCTAAATCAGGACAGACTGTCAAGCTACCTGGGGCAGAACATTTAGAGTACCTGAAGATCCGGTGTAAAAGACGGCAAAAGCTCAGTAGTGACTTAGTTATAACACAATCACCCCTTCAGCTTCTAACTTCTGGTTGAAATTAACTGAAAAACGGGAGAAGACAGCAATCTGAGATTTTTAAATTCTAAAAAGGAAATGCAAAAAGGTGAACTATTTGAAAATGTAGTCCAAGTTGTTTAGCTGATAAAAGGCATGAGTACACTGTTGATTTGAAACAGGTCACTGAAGTGCAATGAGTCAGGGTAAGAGCTGCACTTCTCATTCTGTGGGATGCTGACCTAATTAGGGAAAAATGCTAGAGTGTTTGAGACTGTGCTAGGTTGTAGACTGGTTTAGAGATACCTTAATGCATTCCCCAATTTTCTCTGAGTTTTTGGCTTTCATGCTAAATTAGCCCAGTCCTGAGTCACTGTTAAGTGAGACATTTTTGAACAATTTCTTAAGATGAACTCATGTTAGAATTGTCTCTCTTAGGTGTTTTTGACGTCAGTATTATCACCTTTAGGTCCTTTCAGAAGTGTTCACTGGAATGGAGTAGAAAATAGTATTTTACACATGACAGAAATGAATTTTATTGTATTTATCGTGTACAATTTTGTTAATGCTAGTTCTATGTCTCAAAAGAAGCCAAATAAATTCTGATCTTCCAATTAATTGTACCCAGAGGCAGACATACGTACATGCAGATGACTGCCAGCACAGAAAACCTAACCTCTCCTTTTCTTCACTCAAGCACAGTCCTTAATTTCTTTTTCTGGGACAGGTTTCTACAGAATGCTCTTCTTCATGGCTTGTCTTCTCTCTATTCTGATGTTGCCAGTAATTTCTATGTGGCACAATTTGCTGCCTTCCACTCAACAATAAAAATACTCAGTTTTCAGGTTTTCCAGGATCCTGCTAGCTGATTAAAGATCAGGACAACACATGTTATAACCCTGAGATCCTGCACAGCCCTTACACTTGACAGGTTGGATTCTCAAGTACCATGCACCTATTAAGTTCTATTAATTTCCAACTGTGAGGTGAGAAAGGTGGTGGTTAGTGAGGATCAATGTCTTCTCTATTGTAAATAGGCAGTCTGCTCTTGTATAATTCCAGCAGTATTTGTCTTTCATAGTACCACAGAAACAATTAGGTTGGAAAAAACCTCTAAGATCATTAAGTCCAGCCTTCAACTGAACACCGTTGTGTCAACTAAACCACAGCACTGAGTGCCATGTCTGGCAGTTTCTTGAACACCTCCAGGAATGGTGACTCCACTGTGTTTCTGGTACAAACAAACGACCTGATTGAATAAAGATCTCACAGATAATTCTGCACAAATCCAAAGCTATATTTTAAGAGAAATCTTACTGAGAAATACAAAGCTATTCATAATGTCAATTAATAGAAAATTACATGGGAAAAGGCTTGTGATACATATGGAAAACATCAAATCTAATAAATATAATATAAAAGAGTTTTAATTCAATTAAGCAATCTGAGTGACATATAAAAATAAACCACTGGTTCTGCTTCTAGTCATAGATATCTATATTTAGATACATTATCTTAATTATCTTTTAATCTGAATTTCAAAATAACTGTATATAGAGAAAAATAATTTACAAGATTTGCTTATGAATTTTCAGTTATTTTGATACTATCAGAACTTCTTTTGATGTCATCTGCAAATTCCCTCACTATCACATTAAAATCAAGCCTGAACCTCAGCTGACACATCTTAGCTAACTCATACCATAGGAATTTACACTGTGAATAATCTAATATGCTCTTTTATTAACCACTAATTATATTTTTAGTTCAAAGGAAGCAGCCTTTAATACAGGATAAAAATGTAAACACTAGAAGACTTACTATGGCAATTGCAAGTACCAATTATGAGACTTTGGCTGATAACCTTTTACAGCGCCTATTATCTTGGTATGCAAATGCTTCTCAGTGAAAGCACACCTGCCTCCTAATGTGCCAAGATACTTTGTTTTCCTGGGCTGCTTCAAAAGCAGCGTGGGCAGCAGGGTGGGAGGGGTGGTTCTGCACCTCCCCCTGCTTTTATGAAACCTCACCCAGAGTTCTGTGTGCAGTTCTGGTGTCCCCAGCACAGGAAGGACATCGACCTGCTGGAGCCAGTCCAAAGGAATTTCTCCAAGATGATAAGAGGGTGGAACACTTCTCCTTTGATAATGGCTGAGTTGGGGTTCTTCAGTCTGGAGTAGAGAATGCTCCAGAGAAACCTCATTTTAGCCATTTGGTTATTAAATGGTTCAAACAAGAAATATGGTGACAAACTTTATAACAGAGCATGTCACAACGGGAAAAGGGGTAACAGTTTTAAACAAAAGGAGGGTAATATTTAGACTGAATATAAGGAAGAAAAATTTTACAAGCGTGGTGAAACACTGGAACAGATTGTCCAGAGGGGTGGCAAATGTTCTGTCCCTGGAAACAATCAAGGTCAGGCTGATGGGGCTCTGAGCATTGAGATCTAGTTGAAGGTGTCACTGCTCATTGCAATGGGTGTTGGACTAGATGACCTGAAAAGGTCCCATCCAACCCAAACTATTTTATCATTCTGGGATTCTACAATAAATGTGTGGCTTTGCTAGATGCGACTCCCCTGGCTGGAGGCAGAGCTATTTAAAGAAGGAATATGTTCTGAAACAGAGCTACACCTACTTTTTGGTAATCGACAGATTGCCCAACAAAGCCCTTCACAGGTCTTATGTTTGATTAGGGCACACCATTTTGCAAACAGAGGCAGCACTGCAGATGGTTTCTGTCGAGTTTCAGTGCCTGTGTTGGGAGTTAGGTGTGAATTTGTCAACCAGAAGCTAGCTCCAGTTTTAATGGTGATGACTGATGTAAACACATCTGGAAGGGAATAATCATGTGTTACCCCTGAAAGATGAGCAGCCTCTCTCCCACAGCCATTCACTTGTGGGGTTTGACTGGACTCAGTGGAACTTTTGAGATGCATTAGGGAATGGGCTCAGCCCACGAATGTTGCAAAACAGAACAAAAAGGTGGTGAGAGAATTTTTACAAGGGCATAAAGCAATAGGAGAAGAGAGAGTGGCTCTAAACTGAAAGAGGGTAGGTTTAGATTAGATTTTAGGAAGAAATTCTGTTCCTGTGAGGGTGGTGAAACACTGGAACTGTTGCCCAGAGAAGCTGTGGATGCCCCATCCCTGGAAGGTTGGATGGGATTTTCATCAACATGGTCTAGTGGAAGGTGTCCCTGCCCATAGTGGAGGGGTTGGAACAAGATAAGGTTTAAGATCACTTCCAACCCAAACCATTCTATGATTTTATAAATCTATGAGTAATAGTAAGATGAAGAACATGCCTATAATGTATTTAAACTAATATTTCTGTACTTATTATCATATTACTGTATGAAAATAATTATTTTCATAATACAGGAATTCATTCTGAACAATTGTCTGATATGTAACAGAAATAAAATCCTGGGCCTAGTTATTCAGACTGCATGGAGACTATCATAGAATTATAGAAAGTTTAATGTTAGAAGGAATACAATAACTTGTATTTAAATTCAAATGTCATAATTGTGGGGCACAACTGCAGCAATTCATAAAACTAACCTGCAGTCCCATCAGTTCTGGTGTGGTAGCAAAATTATCCCGCTCTCCTCTATGCTGATCAGAAGGCAAAGATATTCACTCAGCAGCTGGTTTTTCTGGTACTTGCTGCCAAAGAGATGGCACAACTAACAGCTTCTGGGTTCTGTTCCAGCTTTCATGAGACACTGTTCTCTAATGTTCTTTAAAACTGGTAAAACAACATACTTTGCCTAATCTCATTCTCTGCAATAGATGAACTATTTTGTCTGAATGTTTTGAATAAAATTCTGTCTGATGCATAAACCTACTGTGGAAAATTTCAGCCCAAACATTTCGGTTTTGGCCAAGTCATAAGCAATTTAAAAGAATGCCAGACATCTTTAACTTTATAGGGGAAGTTGTCAGCTCAAATGCTACAGTCACACCCACCACCCACATACACAGACGTGTATATATACACAGACATATCATCAGCCATACAGCAAAAAGAAATTGTTTGGATCCTGTGCTGCATTTTTTCCCAAACCATTTAAAACTTGTGATTGTTAAGACTGCAAACTCTGAGCTTCACTGCCTTGCAAAGCTGTGACTGTGATGGAAGAAGGCATAAAAAATAAAGAGAGCAGATTTCCAGTCAAAAAACATGTCTTGTAATAGTGTATGAAAGTGCACTTTATCAAATATTTTCTATTAAGCATGCAGGTTTATAAAATTCCCTAACAATTTTTACTTATATTGTTGTGCAGTAATACACTTCCAGCTATATTCTATTTTCATTCTGAGCTCAAAGAAGAATTTTTATTTTTTTTTGTACAGCAATATTTTTCAGAAGCTGTCTGCATATTTCTGCACTACAGTATTATACTTAGATAAAAGAAAAAAATATTCTAGTAAACCTTTACCAGTATTTTATATTCACAAAAACTAGAAAATACATCATAAAGAAATAAGAAGCTTGAAAATTTATCTTTGAAGAAGTCTGCAACTGTTTTCCTAAAGGGATCAAGAAATTAAAATGTTTACTAATAATTTCTATTTAATATTAATCTTTAATGACATGCTTGACTGAGACTTTCTTTTACTAAACAGGAATGTGTGTAGGATTTGCTGTGTTACACTCAGACATTTCTTTTTACATAAATATGCAGTAGGTAAGAAAAAAAACATTAAAAACATGCTTCTTCATTTTCCACCTCTTAGATTTCATCCTTTGAATTGAACATAAAAGTCAGCTTTTTACTAGATAAGGAAAAAACCTTGGATTGAGTGCATGCATATCTATACAGACACTTGGTTGCAAGGGACTTCTACCTCCCTGTGTTCAGGCTCTCATTACAATAGACATCATGTCACATTATGTCATTGTTGTTACCCAATATCTGTCATAAATGCCAATGTGTATTCATTTTGGTGTTCCAAGCATGGACAATAAAAGGAAGAAAAAAGGTGCCTGAATTATAGAGTTTCCCACAAAATCCATCTCTAAATGCTCTTCAAGTCAGTGTTTTCCTTCCTGCAAAGTGCTGTGGAGTCCAATCTCTAGAACTGACATAGGAATCTCAGTCAATGAAAACAAGCTCTTGGTGTTTTCTCTTTACAGGTGGTACTTCTGGGCATGCCACTGTGCTATTGTGGCCTCAATAGCTTTCCTTCTCATCTACAATATTTTAGTTAGCACTTCCAGAGAGACAGCTGCATAATAAGTCTGCTATTGACCTAGAACAAAAAGTTCATACCATCTGTTATCTTGCAGAATAAAAACTGGTCATTATTTCATTTGAACTAGTCTTCTGGTTTTTTTTTTCTGTTGTATAGCTTGGGAGCTTAAAATAGAGAGCCTGGGAAGTTTTAGCTGGAGTCATTATTCATGGAAAAGTAAAAGAATATGTTCAAATTCTTTATATACTAATGTTAAACCCTATTTTCTAATTGCATTTTAGAATATATCACTGAAAACTTTCTCATCTGCTTTTATAATTTATAAATCTTCCTTGAGTATTAGATCTGCTCTGTATTACATACAAAATATTAATATGCTGTCAGTACTTCTGTAAATTAATGTCTCAAGCTCCAAATGTCTTGCTGACAGGACTTTTATGAATTTCAGCTTACCAATATCCCTGGATCATATTAATTTTCCAATAACTGTTTTTATTTCACACAACAGTCTATTTGATGCCTCTAATCTACAGTATTGGAGATTTGAAACTCTGTGTATCGACACAGGATTTAAAAGTGTCTGTATGACTGTTACAAATATTTTAGACTTCTTAGAAAGAAGCAGAATTTTAAAAACTCACAGAAACAAACAAACAAACAAACAAAACCCAAAACAAAACAAAAAAAACCCCACAAACCAAAAATACATTTAAAATTTTGAGTTGTGAGTAATTAATCTTTCCATTTTAGGATTGCTTCCTTCTCTCCATAGCTTTTAGTATTGTTCAAAAGAGTTGCTTGTGACCCTGAAAATAGCAACTCTGTGGTTGGGGAAGAAAACCAAAAAGCTAAAATCATCTGAAATATCTGTGCTCTTTCAGAGTCAACAACAACCCCTAACATTCAATACAAACAAAAGTATTGCAAAGACAAAGAAAATTGCTTATTTTTCTAAAGCTGAGTCACTTGCAACCTGAGTTCTGGAGAAAAGCAAACCCAGCAAAGTAGCTGTGTGCTGCAGTGAAGTACCAGCATGAATTTTTCTGCAGCGAGGTTTCCACAGATGAGGGAGTTGGGGATAGACTATTTGTAGTTGCAGTTTCTGCCTCCTGTGCTCCATTAAGGGGCTCTGCTGTACTGTGTTGTAGAGTTCTGCATCTGCCTTACTTGAAAGCCTCATCTCTCTACATAACAGGTTTTGTCAGCTGAGACCTCTACTAGCTGTGAACTATTTTAAACTTTGATTGTTTCGGTCTCTCTGGTCATTGGTGCAGAGAAGTGTGCAAAAGATAATGACTTGCTTTTGCTTTGATAAGTGGGACTTTTATTAGAGAGAAGGAAGGAAGGAAGGAAGGAAGGAAGGAAGGAAGGAAGGAAGGAAGGAAGGAAGGAAGGAAGGAAGGAAAGGGAAAGGGAGGAAGGAAGGAAGGAAGGAAGGAAGGAAGGAAGGAAGGAAGGAAGGAAGGAAGGAAGGAAGGAAGGAAGGAAGGAAGGAAGGAAGGAAGGAAGGAAGGAAGGAAGAAGGAAGAAGGAAGGAAGGAAGGAAGGAAGGAAGGAAGGAAGGAAGGAAGGAAGGAAGGAAGGAAGGAAGGAAGGAAGGAAGGAAGGAAGGAAGGAAGGAAGGAAGGAAGGAAGGAAGGAAGGAAGGAAGGAAGGAAGGAAGGAAGGAAGGAAGGAAGGAAGGTTAGATAGATTCAGATTTGTCATGAAAGGAAAGAAGTAAGGGAGATGTGACTGAAATAACACAAGATTCATGTTCCAGGAGCTATCCAAAACAACAAGGAAGCAGGTAACACTGATGTTTCTGTCAGTCTTTCTCACCTGGCATTTTCATAAGTCTTTTTACTTTCCCAACAAAGACACAGAACTCTCTGAACCAGTCTCAAATCTGGGATATGAAATCTGGATCCAAAAGTAAGGCATGGCGTCTGTAACCATAATAAACTCTGCTAAATCCTGTTGCTTTTCCTTCCTGCAATGGCATCTAAAAGCAACAATGGACTGAGTGGTCTTTTCTTCCCCTAGATTTATTGCTCGTTGGGCTCATTTTATAATATAAGTCTAAACTACTGTTTTCTGAAGTCATAGTATTTTTTATTTTAATAAGGTAGTCCTTGCACAACACAAAGTGACTTTTTTTTAAAGTATTTTATTTTTTCTGCCTTTCAGATTTTTTTGATTAGCCATAATATAAATATGTAACATGCCAGGCTGAATGCCTCAGGTTCTGAGGGCAAAACTGGAAATACAGGTTTCAGCCCAGAAGCCTCAGCTACGTCTTGTGGGAGTGTAGCACCTGCATAAACATGTCATGAATCTCAGGTTATTCAGCAGACACAAGAGCTATTTGGTGGACAATCAATAATAACTGCTATTATTCTTAAACTGCAGATTGACGTGGCAGCACAGGTTTCAAAGGAGCCACTTTGGATGATGTCTGTCCTTCTGTCATCCTGGAAGGACTTACAGGGGCTCTCAGTGGCTACCATGAGCCTCCAAACCAGATACCGGAAATTTTCAGAGTCTTTATTCTGGACAAAGGGGATTTTTATGGGCAGTAACTTCCCCTTCTTAAGTGGTGCAATAACTCTGCCCTACTTGATCAGCAGGCAATTTTGCAGTGGTGCACAGAAAAGGCAAAAATATGAAAGTGAGGGTTTGATCATCTCCCCATCTGTGTCCAGCCAACAGTTTCTGAGTATTCTCTCTTACAGAGGAATTCTACTTCTCCCACTGAAGAAATACTAGAGCAGAGCAGAGATAATAAAAGCTGAAGCTTTCAAAGAAAAAGTCAGGCAATATTTTTAAATGTATTTTTATTCCTCCCCCCCTCTCTCTCTCTCTTTAATACTGATGCATGGCTCTGGGGAATTCACTAAACAACTTCTATCTAACAGGAAGAGTATTGTATTTTGCAATAAATGAGCTGGCAAATAGAAAATTATGCCTAGAAATTGAAACACAGTAGTCTCTAAGCTCAATAAAGATGGACACTGAAATAATGCAAGTCTTTCCTTTCAGTGAGAGAAGTGAACACTATTCCTTACAGCTGCATGGTTCCTGGGTACCCTCACCCCAGTCTTCTGGGGTTTCTCATGGTTAATTTTAGCCACTCTCTGTTGCATAACCGTTCCTTTTAGCTTGTGACTCTGGAGTCAACCTCAGGTCAAGCTGCATCCTGCTGGAGGCTGACATGTAAATATGAGACAGTGTTTCCTAATCCAGATTCTTTGGAAGATCAGAAGCAGTGCTACACACTTTCTCTTCTATCCTTCTCTTCACAGTACATTACTTAATGTGCAATTTAATTTTTAAAAATATCTTTGATGTTGCTTGAATACACATTATTATCTCTCACTTTACTGCTGCAATAAAAAATGTCCCATTTCACTGAATAACCAGTGATGCTGTATACACACACATTAGAAATAATTTTATCCATTAAAACAAAAAAAACTCCCAAAATAATTCTTTAAGAATATGGTGTATAGCAGTGAAAATTAAAACTCCAATGTGCTTCATTATGACAAAACAACAGAATTTAACAATCTAGCAAAGTGCTGACAAGGTCTGTTTAATCCAAAAAACTTAATTATGTTATTTCAAATGAAAAAGCAAAACAAGCTATCCTAGAGACACATATTCAAATATATAGGGAGACAACTGATTCCCTAATAGGGAAACAAAAGAACAAACCAATAATTATTGGGATGAGGCATATGAAAATATAGGGAAACAACTTCGCATAGTTAATCACCAAGAAATCAATTTTTCCTTTTGGCATGAAGCCTTGCTGTTATTTACAAGTTTAGCACCTAGAAATTTCCCTTTCAGTATGCAAGCAGAAATATCGTCTTTATTTTTTCAGTGTTATATAAACCATAAAATTATCATTTCCAATTTGGTAAACAGAGCAGACAGAAGTTGCTGTTGGGTGTGACTGCAAAGTCATAGGCCTCAGCCCTCTGAGGTTTTCCTGAGAGGAGAAAATCTGAGCCCTTCTTCCTGCTGTTCCATGAGTTCTGCCTTTGTTTCTGAATAATGTTCTTAAGTCTTCAGGACCTGCAGTGAGTGCAGAATAGGAGGAGATGAACTTTTAGAAGATGTGGCCTTACTTAAATGCATATGAATCTATTCAGTAATAATGTATATAACTCTTTGCCTTGCTAAGAACTGACTTGCAGTTACCATTGACAGCATTTTGCAGTTCCTGGAGTGCAAAATTCTGAAAATGATTAAGTGTTCTTTAGATGTGAATGCCTGGATTATTGCTGTTCTTTCACAAAATTTATGACAAGTGAGACTAATTCTGCTCTTGCACATTATTCAGATAGAAGAACTATACAGGAAGAATCCCTCTAGCTTTAAAAGGGAATCTTTCTCATTCAAGGAATTCAGTCAAAACTATTTAATTTTATTTTGTAGGTTTTCTTCTCTATCTTTTTGACCCCTTGATTTCCTTAGAGATAACTGTATTTGTGCAAAGATGATCATTTTTAGAGATATGCAGAACTTGTAAAACAGTTCCCCAAATGCTTGAATAAGTCTGAGTTTAAAACATTTCCACCTAATAGACTGTGCTGATGTGGCATATAAGTTGGGATCTGAATTTTTAATTTAAAGAAATATTTTAAATTGTGCATCCATCCATGTTACTTCAAAGTATGGGAGAATATTTCTTCCTTAATCCCAGTAGTGAGAGGGGGAGGAGAGAGCCTTCAAGTTCTTTACAGCTTCATTCAGATTGTCAGGTCCATCAAGTCTTTAATACCAGCTATCACAGGGCCCATCTCTGTTCCTGAGACTTAGAGCAGCACACACTTTCTGAAAGCTGGATAGCCAAGGATGCTGATGTTTTCTTCCAGTGTTACAAAATACCTATAATCAAATAAAGCTAGGTATGATGAGAAGAGGGAGAATTCCACTGGGGATGGGTACAGCATGTCACAAAGCATTTGTGAGACAGGTCTGGGGGATGAATGCCAGAAGCATTGCTATTTATGCTTAGATCTCAAGACTAAGAACAACTTTCAAGGATGCTTGAGCATAGCACTGTGCTGCCTTCTCCCTCCTCAAAGCTCATTTTCCCTTCCTCCTATGTGTTTGTACATCACAAACAAGCACACTGCCCTGTACTATGCAGAGTCCTTTTACATAGCTGTTAAGAGAATGCAGAACTCTAAAAAGGCATTTTCTAATGCTGGGATGAGTAGCCCCAATGGCAGAAGAAGTCCTCATCCATCCTTGTTATGAAGCTCAGTGTTTATACCAATGTACCAATATAATGAAGCTAATTGTGCTGTTTTCCTGGGAAGATTACCATGTTTAGCTGAGAATGGATACAGGATATATAAGGAAATCTGTCAGACCTCAACTAACCAATATACCTAGATCATTTACCAGTGCTTCTCTGTATGTTCTTATAAAGTACTATTTCAATTAACAAATTGGGAATAACCCTTGTTTTAATAAGAATATCAGATACTTGCTATCTTGCATTTACGAATAAGACATATTCAATTTTTGTAGTTGCAAGTACTGCTAGAGCTTAGAGACTTAAAAAAGATTCTAAACTTAATTAGCTTTGAAAAATCTCCAGTTGCTGACTCTAATGATCCCTTACACAAAATAGCACACCTAAGTCTGACAAGGTATTATTTATCTTTACAGCTGAAGAAATTTTTTTCCAATCAAAGTATATATTAGAGTTTGATTTCTATAAAGTTTTATTATTTTTAATTTTTTCTGGAGGTTAAATGAAAATATATATTAATAGAAAATTGTGAATATACACAATCACCAAAAAATTTGTTTTAGAGATTATGTGTTGCTTGACATTTTAAAGTATTAAGCTGCAAAATTATTGCTTGCAGCAACTATAAATATTTCTTGCCCACTATGTTTCCATGGCAACTGTGCTAATTTATTCAGAGACCTTTGCATTATTTTAATTTAAGAGACACAATAGTATCTGTACTAAAATTGTTCCTAGATTTGACATTTTGATCCTGTCTGAAAATAAAATGTGACATGAAGTATTTTTAGACATAAGCTACATTATTACACAAAGGGTAGGGAAGATGTTTAAAATGTCTTCTGGTAGATTTATGTTGCATAGGTTTTTTTATGTGTGGATATAGAAACACACACAATCAGTCCCAGAATAATGGCTCAGACATTGAGGAGGTACATCTATTCTAAGTCAGTCACAGCCTCTGAACAGAAATCCCTCACACCTAGAGTCATCCCAGAGTTAATACTTTTTGAACATTTTCACTTATCATCTTGTTTTACAAGGAAATAACATCTTTTTTTTTTAATTTTTAGAGCAATCTAGTGTCTATATCAATCTTTGCCTTTGTTTTCAAATCTTTAAATGTGCACACTATATGAGAGGCTCTTCAGAGAGTAGCATTTACACAACATTCATTAACGAATTTTAAGATATTGAGGTGCAACATTACCAGAGATTGTTTTACACGTGCTTGTCCTGAAGACCTGACCAGCACTTGAACAAAGGTGGAGCACAAAGATATTTATGTGTCTCCTCCTCCTTCCCTGGGACTGTTCACAACCTCAAAGGCTGTCAGAAGTGTCTCATGTCCAAAATGGAACAGAACCAGGCTCCCTTTCAGAAACCTGTATCTTATACCAAATACCCTCTGATCATGGGCTTTGAAAACTGTTTTCCCTTTTGTCAAATGAATGCCAACAGTATCCTGGGAGGGGAGTATTGAAAGTTTTATGCAACTGTTGCTCATTCTCTATGTCTATGTAAGAGTTCAGCCCCCAAAACAGTTATTAAAAGCTTTGTGTGAACATCAAATTCCTTTTAAAATACAGGCACTTTATCTCTGTTCACAAATAAGAGTAAATCGATAGATGTAAAGGAAATAACCTCTATTAAGACCACTATTCTTTTATCCTGGGCTCAGAATCAAATGAAAGTATTTTAAATTTCACTGCCTTTTTTTATAAACATTGGTATAATTCTGTTTATTTCAGCTAGATGAAAAGATGGATTTGAAGTTGAAAATCACTGACTCTTGAGAAACTTTTGTATTCATAGTTTTTGACTGCAGACAAGGATGTTTCTGAAAGACAGAATAATTTTAATTGAAAATTCAATCTGCATGTCTAATCCTGGGCTGCTGGTGACAAGCTAACACAAAAAATTGTACTGGAGTATTCAAAATCCTTTCTCTAAGAAATTGTAATAAACAAGTTAACAACTTATAAATTCCTACTTCAAGAAAATGATGATGAAACGTTCATCTACTGAGTTTATATGCTCTTCATATGCACATAGGTGGCTCAATTTTAAAATCTTCATCAATTTAAATATATCAATTAGGAGATAACCTTATTATTCAAACTCCTCCACAGAAATATCTTTCTCTTTAATTACTGCAACTATGCAAAAGTAGTTTCATTCATCTAGCAAGTGAGAAAATTGCTCAACGTGTAATTTTTCATGACTGCAGCAGTTTTAAAGACTGAACCTCCAAACATACTCCCAGCGGGCTGCATGTCTATGTGATATTAAACAATTATGAGAAATAAGCCCAGCTGCAGAATTAGATGCTAATGTTCAACTCAGATGTTATTTGATTACTTGCATTGATGATCACAGTATAATCTACCAATCCAGCAATAGCACTTTGTCACTTATCTTGTACATGCATATGTTTAAGGGCTTGTCATCTTTGTTATTTAGATGACAAACTTGTCAGACCAAAGACTGAATATACAGGAAAGCAGCTATTGCTATGACCTTCAATTTACAGCCAGATAATTGAAACACAAAGATAATAAACAGCAAGTTTGACTCCAGTTCCTCTAAATCTTAGTTTTCTTAAAGAAATTAATTTCCCTGCTGTGTAACATTTTCTCTAGTAATTGCTTTTTCATTATTTAGGCTGAACACTGTCTATGGATTCAGCACATGGGAAATAATGACAATTGCAGCCAATTGAATTAGCCTAGAAACATATTTGTGCTGATGATTTCTAAATCAAGGTTTATATGGACAGCTATAAAAAAATCACTGGAGAGCAAATAACATACAACATTTCATCTCTGCAAGAAAAAGTTTCAGAAGTATAATTAAGTACTCAATTTCAACAGTTTTCAAAGAGCCATGGTTTAAAGTGTGGATCCACCTTGGGGACTGATGCATGTCAAAACAAAAACAACTTGAAAGCCCTTTTTATTGCTCCTCTTAGATATACAGAGTATCTTAGAAGAAGGTAGCTGCTTTTCATGCTCTGGGATCAGCGTCATGCTTTCAGATTAAAGAGCTAGGAGATCATTCAGATAGACTATCTGCCAGGAACCATGCCCTCTATAAAATCCTACAAATTCCAACAGTATCCACTTCAGAAATTCATATATTTTCTTCAAGCTCACCTGTCAGACCAAAGTATTAAACTGCTGTGTATGATGTATTTACTTCCAAGTTAACTTCATCTCTCTTTAGGGGTACAAATTATTTTCAACTTTGTGTGCCTTCAGCAGTCAGAGATAAAAAACACCATGTACCTGCCAAGCTGCTAGAAACTCTTAAGTTATCACTTTACATGGGGGATCTCAGAGAGCTTCCAGTAAACACCACCATTAATGAACACAGGATCTAGTGGCCTTTAAACCTCCCAAGATGTCCTTGGATTTCCATTTAAGATAAAAAGGTAAGTTTAAAAAAAATCAAGAAGAGGTTCCATCGGGGTTTGTCTAGTACAGCCTTCTGCTCAAGATGGGAAGAGCTTTGATGTCAGCTCAAGCGGTTCAGGGCTTGATCTAGTTGGGTCTTACTGATCTCCAAGGATGGAGACTGTTTAACTTCCCTGGACATCATGCTTCCCTGCTGGACTCTCCTCATGGATTAAAAGCTTTTCTTTACATACATTTTCATTTTCATTTTCTTTTCATTCATCCTGGACCCTTGTTTCATTCTCCTGCTATGCACCACTACAAGAAGTGCGGCTCTGTCATCTTGGTCACATCACCACAGTTATGGCAGGATGCTGTTGCGTGTCCTTAAAGCCATCTCTCCAGGCTGAACAATCTTCTGTCCCTCAACTTATCCTAGCAAGTTCCTGTGAGCCTCTGTTGGGTTTGCTCCAGTTTATGGAGCCCAGAATTGGGTGCAGTACCTTGCTGTGATCTAATCATCACTGCCCTCAACTATTGCCTCTTGAGCTCAGCCTGTTCGAGCAGACAAGGGGGCACATGGCTTTCACTCATTCTAGGGCACACAGCTCACATTCAGCATATGGAGGGTTAAGTTTGCATAAACTTTAAAACCAGCAGAAATATTGGCAGTGCCTTTGGCTGAATTAGTTTACCCAACTATTTTTCATTTAGATTTGCACTGCTGGGTTCCATTGGCTCTGAGATGTTTCTCAGAAGCCATCTAGAAACAAGGTGGCCAGAAGGACCTCAGCCAATACGGGCAGCAAATGGTTTGGCTACAAGTGCAGCCCGTTGTGAGAAGCAGTAGTACCATCAGAGACTGAAATTTTCCTTGTTGAAATCTGCCAAAAAAAATTGTACTTTCCTATTTCAAATGTGTATGCTTAGCTCTGAAGAAAATGTAATGCCTGTCAAAAATTGAAGAGATTTATATACGTATATATATATATGTATACGTGCATTTGTTGTACACTGTCCCCTCATGATAATTGTCTTATTTTTTCTCTGTTTTCTTCTTGCTTGTTTTTTCTTCCTTTCCCTTTATCTTTTCTCTTCCTTCTTAATTCCTCTTTCTCTTTTGGTCCAAAACAGAACTTTTTCCACAGGAAGTGAACTGAGCTCTAAGATATGACATAGAACATCATAGCATCCTTGCATAATAGAGCTTTTTAAACTACTTTGAGTTGTATTAGAGTCAGTGTTGAAAACTTCTACAATCCTGAAATATTCTTTTTTTTTTCCACTCACATATTTTGTGTGCAAAAATTGCATTACATGGATCCATTTTTTAAACAATTAACTTTAACTTTCGCCAGCTTATCTGTCAACTGAGTTCAACTGCACTGAATAATTAATTTTAGCTTCATTCTGTATTGTGACCAAGAAATGTCCTGAAGGTACAGTTACTAAATCTTTCTCAGATAAATCTCTGTTTCTCAGCTCTTTTCTTTTGGACCAAGTTGGAGGTGCAGTAATTTTGGCAGTGAAAACCTTAGCTGAAATTCTTCATAAAGCTACTCATATGAATATATTCAAGATTTATTAGAAAATTAGGACACCAATGAGGTGTACTGAGACCCACAGCTATTTTGCAAGCAATTTACCGTATCAAAAAATGTTTTTCTGACTTTTAATTGATTTTCAGGTGTTCACAAGCACTTACATAAACTATTAGGGAGGGAGCATTGTGCTTCTTTCCTTTGAAACACCTGACTTACATCCCTATACTGTCACTCATTTGTGAAGGTACCATTAAATCAGCATAACTGGAAATTACTCAGGCTAGATCAGTGCAACAGAATGAAGTACAGATCTTAATTCAAGATTACAATTAGACAATACAATTTAGATGTTTCATTGCTGAACAAAATGTGTATGAACACATAACAAGTGAAATAAAAATTATCATGTGTACTGATCAATTTTAAGTCATTAAGATACTAAAAACCACAGAAAGAGGTACAGATTGTGCTCTCTGTCCTGTCAGTGTCACCATCACTCCCTGGAGCGGAGAAGAGATGCTCCCATGGATGATGATGCTGCCTGGCAGCTGTCTTTCAGATGACCAACAGAGATGTCAGTCAGATGCTGCTTTGAACAGGAGATGGTCTGGCCCATTTAAGAGAAGATGATTCATAATTGCAAAGGCCTTTAAGTCACTCCTGACATGGCAGGCTGCACAAGTCAGTATTACAGCTGATAACAACTGTGAAAAGGAAGTATTGAAGAATATTTCATGTTTTACTAGCTCGTATTTTGAAGATGTTTGCAACCATTAGCATTTCTTCTTTTTGTGGGTTTTTGTTTTGGTTTTTTTTGCAATTTTTGAAACCAACTTAATTGCATCTTGAGGGGGACAAACGTCTTTAATCATGGACCAGAGGCTAGAAAATGAAAAGCACAACAAATTACTAGTCTCTTTTAACACAAACTTTGTAAGTTTATTTATAAGATTTGTGTTAAAAGAGTAAGAGAGCATTGCTATAAACAAAGCTTATGTACCTGCACCAACCCCCCTGTAGCCTGAACACCATTGCACTTTCACTGATCGGCTTTAGACTTACAGACTCTCACTACAAAGGCTTGAGGGAGGGTATTTATTCCTGTGATGGTGATGCCAAAGTGATTTTTGCTTTCGTATATTCTTCATATATTTGTAGCTCTGCAGACTATTGTTGTATTGTTACATAGTTTCTAGCTAAGCCAGTATTTTTCCTACCCTGATAGGCAGAAAGGCAACCCACATTCCAAAGGTCACAATCCTAATCTTGCTTTTCTGGCAACCAAGGAAGAGCTACTCTCCCGAGACAGTTTCTCATAAACAGCTAGCAGAAGGTGGCCCAGGAAGAGGGTTGAACCAAGGAAATTACCTCATCACCTGTGTGTCTAATTGGGGATTCTTGTCAATTATACTCATTTGCTAAACTTATAAAACTGTGTTTGTTCTGTGTGGGGTGGGTATTTTTCCATACTTGTCCCTGAAGGTCTCTAATTAAAGACTAGCTTTTATATTACTTCCTATAGTAATATTATCTTGAAAGTGTGTTGTTTTATTTCTAGATCTTTAAAGCACCAATTCTTCCTTGTGTGTTCTTTAGCATATACTGGCTTTTCACATATTATAAAAAATTAGAGAACAGAGAAAAAATTAAAAATTTTCCAAAATAAGTTACTTTTGTGGTCAAAAAAAATCTTGAAAATATCATATAAAGTTAAGTGATCAAAAAATGTCAAATGAAACACATGCAGTGTGCGTCCTTTGGGCTTATTCCATTTTACTGCATGGTACAGTGACCATGCTTCAGTGTTTAGAGGTTCCAGGTTCTCTACAAGTAACCTGCTGGGACCCAGGGGATGTCCAGGGAAGGTTCAGGGAATCAGATCTGCATTCTCTTGCTGTAGACCCTCCACTGGTCCCAGAGCACTGCAGGATGCTGCAGGAATGGTGAGGAACTTGTGCAATGCTGCAAGACAGGCAAGTACAAAATACAACACTTGTAGACCTGATGGATATACAGCTAATTGTGATTAGCTTTACATGATAGCAAAATAAGTTAAAGTTTGATAGCTGTTAAATCTGGTGTGCTCTTCAAATTTTTCTTTGCTCTTTATATAGAAAGATGTTATATCTGTATATATGTGCAATTCGTGCACGTAAATGTGTTTTTTAGAAGAAGAAAAGACAACTGAAAACACCAGTGAATAATATGTGTGGCAGGTTTTCTTGTCTCTCTGAAAGCCTGCCACTGAAATATTTTGTCATCCTCCCTATCAAGTCAAATTGTGGTGTCTTGTGAAAGAAGTCACTAACAGAAGTCACAACAAAAGTGTGAAGAGGGAGTTTTCATTGTAGGATGATCAGGCTTCCCCTGGCTTAGAGAATACTGAGATAAGTGTGCTTGGGCGCATCACCTTTGAGTACCTTTTATTCTTTCAAAATGTTATAAAATCTCCATTTCCCTGTCCAAATACTGTCCTAATAAAGCTGCTAAATTTCTAACAGTTTTGTATAGCCACAGTTACACTATTCTACATGATCTACAAAGTAATTTTTAAAAGATCTTTCTACTTGCATTCTGCTAGACTCATTGCTGCCCCAGATACATGCTGCAGGCAAGAAAATTGTTTGTCACAACAGAAAGCAAGCAAATTCTTATAAATGCTACTGTGAACAGACATTTGCCAAGCTTTAGGTAACCCTTGGTCTCTAAGTGTCAAACTACAAGTGGATCTCAGTTGAACACTTGACTAATCCCCTCAAAGCAAGAGAAAAAAATAACTTCCAATGCAATTATACCAAATAGAGTTATACAGCCTCTTGTGAACATTCTCTCTATTTTTTTTCTACCTAGATAAACACATGCACAAAGGGAGAGTGAAAAGTCCCACACTAAGGTTAACAGTTATTTTCAAATATTTGTAAAGATAAGTGAATAAAGGGAAAGAAGGGAAGGAGAGGAAAGGGAAGTAATTATGGAGGAAGGAAAGAAAGAAGTGGTAGAGAGAAAAAGAAAGTAGTTTGTGCCTTGGTCAATGGAGTGCAGAAAGCAGAACAGAAAGAAAACACAATACACTCTCTGTAGTGCAGAACTCTGATTTTTGCTGGGGGTAAACAGACATGTCAATGAATCAAGGAGAAGAACAGGATGCAAGAAAAGAACAGGGCTTACCATGGGTTTGTATAAGACCAAAAAATGGAAATCTCCATGTAATGGGAGATCTCAGTGTCAAGGGAAGCATTACAATTGTAGAAAGGTAAAACTTCAGGAGCAGTGTTACAAATTTGAAATCTCTGTGCAAATTTCAGTGCTTAAATGAAACCCCAAAATTACCTCAGATGCTAGATCCTATATATACACTACATGACATGGAGGGCCACCCACCAGCATACCTTTTTAGGATTTAACAAAAGAAAGGGTAAAACCAGAGTAAAATAGGCCATACTACAGGTCTTGGCAAGGAACCAAAGGAGAACCATCTTTGAAAGACATAAAGGAAATTTTTCTAAATTCCTATGTAGGCTAAGGAGGAGATTTTAGAAGCAAAAACCCAAAGGAGTTTTAGGTTATACCACTGAGAAGGTGCACTACATTTCCCAATATATTGTCCAAACCCGGTTGTCACAGAACTTAAGTCCAAGCTAGTTTCTCTAGAATGCAGACATGATATAAGCCTACAAATACTGAGAGAGAGACTAAATAATGAATAATCCAAAAAGGTTAAGAGATAAAGTATTTCCATATAATCTCTTGGGCTATATGGCTAGCACCAATTTCCAGGGGAGTAAGGACATTGAAATCTTGAGGGTTTCCTGCATATTTGCAAGGTTTTTGGTACTGTCTTCATTTAAATATTGTGCCAAATTTTATTTCTAGTTCCAGACAAGAGCATTAGTTGAATTGTAATATAAATACATCTACTAATACTTCTTTACTATACCTTCTTTATTAAATAGTCCATTTCAGTGCATCACGACTTGTGTGAGATTAACTCAGTATTGGTAACACATTCAAAGGGGCTTGAAATCCTTCCTAATGTACCCAGCTGATTTAGAAGATTGTGGATCAGGTCCCAGATCAATCATTGCTTATAAAAAAAAAAAGACTTGCAATAGATTTTTCAGCTTGAAAGACAAAGCAAATCCTCCAGTCTTTTCTGTGTATGCTTCTGATTCCCTGTCATGTCTAACTTAGTAGAGCATATGTCACTCACATGCCTTGTTTTCTTCAGAACAGAAATGATCCTATGAAAAACACTGACTCTGTGGCTATATTTTAACAAGGTTTTCTGTCTAGATTCACAGAAAAATAGAATTATATATTGCAATATAAGCCTAAAACTAAGTTAAACATGTTGCATATTATGAAGAAATGGTTTTCTTTTCCTAATTATAAATTAAACTTAGTATTACATTGTAATATCCTTTTTTTTACTCCTACTCCAGTGTGTGAGAATTTTTCTCAATAATGTCAAGTATTTAAGTAGCTTCATCTCAGCATTTTTTCTTCAACCTTTGACTCCTTCCCTTCTTCAGGTCTTTTAAAAATATCCATGAATAATCCATGTCTTTCCCTGTTCAGATCTTTTTAAAATATCTATGAATAAACCATGTTACCCAACACATTACTTTATTCTGTACTCTGTAAGAAACTCCTTCAAGTACTGAAACCAACACACCTAAGTTTAGTTCAATCTAGCCAAGCAAGAGGGAGGCAAATAAAACCCAGAGAGGGCTTGATGTAGACCAAGATCAGCACATCCATCAGTCTAAAATGCTCAGCTATGTAACTTGAAACAAATAATGGAATGAATTGGATAAAAAAGAAATGGCCAGAAAAAGATGGTTTTACATTGCCATGGAGAAAATACTGTTAAGTCTTTCTCCATCTTTGGGGTTAAGGTAGAGAAAAGAGGATGCATCACTGGATTTAATTTTGCAGTTCCTGAATGAGAAACTAACGTTATTGATTTCCCAGGCTGCTTGTTAATTAATTTTTTCTCACTGCAAACTAGTAAAATAGAATTATCAATTTGATAAATGTTCTAGTTGGATGGAATATAAAGTTTTATTGAGCTCACAGAATACTATCTTACTCATCTTAGCAGAATTTTCTAGCTGTATCTCAGGGACAATATCTTGGATCTGAACACACTGTTGTTGTTAATAAAAAAGCCACAAACTGAATTATTAATTTAGCAAGGAGTAAACTGGTATATGGTCTCACATATCAGGTTCAAACACACAAGAATGTATTGCTTGTAAATAAAAACCTCTCACAAGCAATTTCTGAGAAGCAACTTAAGGACAAATTGATTTAGCAAAATCCCTGATACATTTCTTAGAGCTTGTATTTACAGTTAATCTCCCAGATCATTCCTTTGTACATCAAAGCTCTGTATGTCACAGCTCCTTGCCCTGGCTGCAGGTCTGGGTGAGATGGAGCATTCCTGTGCTTCCCGTGCTCCTTGTGGGGCAGAGCTGAGCAGGGCAGAAGAGCTCAAACACTCAGACTTCTTCCCACTCCACCAGCAGTCACAAGGACCACACAGCTGCTGCTGAACCCTCTGGCATATAACCACAAAGTCAAACATATCAGACAGAGTTGGACCCACTTAAAGCAATAAAAATAATACTATAGCTGAGTCTGTAGCCAGTAACCCTCAAAAGTTCTCCAAAGCATTTGGGGGCAGAGTTAATTTAGTACCCATCACAGCAGAGAGCCCTCTCATCTTCACTGAGTCCCTTGGCTCCAGATGGAAGAGCAGAGCTGGAGTTCTGCCATGGTGGGGAAACTTCTCAGAGCAAACAAGCTCAAGGGGTGATAACCTGTCCCAGGTGTGTTAGTCCCAGAAAAGAAACTTTGGCCGAGTTTAACTGCCTCCACTAATTCCTGTACTCCATCTGGGACAACACAACACTCTCTCAGAAGCAAGACAGAAAAGAAGGGAAAATGAATCTCAAATTTTAAAAATATTTCAAAATTAAATTTTATAGCTATATATAGATAATAGAACATATAGATAATTGTGACAGAGTAATAGGTCATACTCATAGTGTGAGTAACCTACTATGAGCATGTTCTCAATGGTGAATATCAGACTGCATAAAGTAGCATCAAGTTATAAATAAATAACTTCAAAAATGCAGAAAACACAATCTTTTACACAAATTTAATTACTGTATCAGACAGAGGATATGTGAGGGGAAAAATAAGTTTGTTGATCCATGAGAGATTAGAGAAATCTTATACAGTGTGAAACTTTTTTAATTTTAAAAATAAATTCTCCTTTCTGAATCAGTGACAGCAGTATGGAGCTTTTGATGACAGTTTTTCCTGTTTGTTTCTTAGATTTGATATACAACTAAAAGAGGAACATGGATTCCAGGATTTTGTGAGATGTTTTTAGGTTTTGGGGCACAACTGCATGTAAGTTATCTGTGCTCATGGCCAGCCCACCTCCAATGTCATTTCAGAGACTAAAAGCTGCATATGTCATGCTAATTCAAAGAACTCATAGTTCTGCTTGAATTGTAAGAAACTTTTGAAGGACTAGTACTAGGAAAGGGCCATGCTTGGCAGGTTCTTTAGAAAGAGTAATATCTAATAAAGAATTAGTGAATTACACGAGGTAGCCAGTAAAGAGTCAAAATTAGGAAAAAAGGGAATCAGAGGTAAAATAATTTTCTATTGTGAAGTTCCCATATTATATTTAAGAAATTAAACCAATTTTCAGCAAGAAAAAAAATAAGCATAAAAGGAAAAGTTTTTGATAAATCTGTAGGATAGTAAAGGTGCAATTCAGAAATAAAAATCCAGAGTGTAGATGTCAGAAGTATGAACAGAAAACATAGAAACAATCTCTGCAGAGTCAGAGTGGACCTAACAAGTAGGTATGCGCGGGGGCGACCACGGCCCTGGAATCCGGCTATCTGGTGAGGGGCGAAGGCCAGAGCCCCTGCGCATCAGAAAGCAGCCCCCCTCGGCGTCTTGGCCTCGGGCTGAGCTGGGTGATAGCTCGGAGCAGCGCGGTGAGAGACGAATTAGGAGGCGACCACTTGCTGGGGGTAAACTGTCGGTTTATTACAGAAGAACCAACAAGGAGGGGAAACACCCAGCAAATGGCCCCGAACAGGGGGCGGGAGAGGGTTTTAAGGGAAAAGGGGGGAAGAAGGAAGGGAAACCCGGCTACCAATAGAAATACATATTTGGAGGTACGAAACATAACTGATATACCAAAGTAACCAACTGTTATAAATCATAGGAGGGGCTCCGGGGCTACAGCCAACCATAACTCCCAGAGAAAAGAAAATTCTCCAAACCTGGGAGGAGAAAAGGGGTGATTGACTGAGCCCAAGGAGGAGGCACTTTCACTTTATAAGAGAAATCAGGGGAGGAGCAGTTTCATTTCCATAGCAACCTAACTGACAGGGTAGCAACAGGAAGTCCTGGGAATACAGAAAATGGGGGAGCAAACTAACAAACTTAAGAACACCCCACAGCATCGGTATACACTCAGAAAATGACGGAGACACAGGTTTTTTCTGGAATTAGGTACACTAAATTACCTGCCTCTAAATAGATAATTGCTGTTTCTCTCAGTCTCTCCATAGATTGGCACTCTGCAAGGACACAAGGACTCTAGGAAGTTGATACTTTTCAGCTCCATGAGTTCTTTATGAGTCTACTTACCTGCAGAGATTTTGAAATGCATGGCTAGAGATATTAAATTACATTTGGACAAAAAGTCTATATTTCCCTATCCCATGTAGCTCTAAAGTGCTGATGATACAGAGCTCACAGTGCAGGTCTCACTTGCAAAATTACACATTGTCTCAGAAAGAACTTGTCCTCTATTTCAATCTCTCTATGATGGTGGATGAACTAGAGATAAATAAGAGTTGTTAACAGATCTGCAGAGGTATATCTGTTTTGTTTAGTTCTTCCCCTACAATTATAAATGGTTCTGTCAAAAGCCTTCTTGTGAAAATGTAAGCAGAACACAGGCAAAAAAGAGCATCTTGGGCACAGTATGACAAACACTAAACAAAAAACCAAACTCCAAATCAAAACATAACATTTTCTTTCTAATAACACACCATTTATTTACACAGGAAAGATTTTTTTCAAGGGAATAAAAGGCTATTCAGTAAGAAAAAAATTATTTTGAAAAATTATATGCCACACAGCTGTATTTCTAGTGCACTGGTACATCTGTCAAAGCTGTATCTGAAAGTTCATGAAACTGAAATGCAGTCACAAAATCAGAGAATAAAAACCTGGGCAAACATTGCAAATAAACAAGATATTTAGAAATATTTTAGAAACCATCAAATGCCAATTACTTAACTTTGCTTTTGTTTCAGATCTCTCTAACCTGCATGCATTTGGAAATCAAGATAAATATGTTAATCAATTCTTGCTTATAAAACAAAAATACTTTTCTTTATGAGTCACTAGATGGGAAAACATGCAATGTCATCTATTCTGTACCTCTGCATGAAGAAATTTGCTTTATTTCATTTGAAGGACCAAACTATTAAATTTGCTTACTCTCTACAGCTGTTCTTCTCCAAAAGGAGAGGTTGTTAAGTATTGGCAGAAATGAATTAAAGAGCACAGAATTTAGTCTTATATATGGCTGGTTATGTGAGAGGGAGAAAGAAAAGAATGGATATCTTTGTACTTTTTTGTTGTAAGAAACAAATAAAAGCATGATTTGTACTTGGTTTGACTGCAGTTTAAAAGTAATTCTAAGATCATGGCAGTCCAAATTTAGAGATGTTTACTATAGATGAGAAAGTTTTATTTTTATTCTGAAGCAAAACAGGACAGTCTGGAAAAACATTTAATTTAAAGCATTTGTAGGTTCAAGCTTCAGTGCATGTGGTAAAGATTAAATATTTGAATAAAATTGTTAAATTAATACTTTTGATAATACCCTTAAATTACTATGAATCAAAAATGTTTGCACTACAGTCTTGATATTTGAAATATCATTAAGACACAAAGACCTTTTCTCAGGGGTGAATTCAAAGTATGAGATGGTTCTTAAGTCTACCAGTGGAAAATACAGATTGAATTCACTCTACTGGATAATAGATATATATTATGCTGTGGTTTAACCCCATCCAGCAACCAAGCCCCATCTAGCCACTTATTCATTCCCCCACCAGAAGGATCAGGGAAAGAAATGGAAAGGTAAAAGCTGGAAAACTCGTGAGTTGAAATAAAGACAGTTTATTAGGGGAAGCAAAAGCTGCACAGGCAAGCAAGGCAAAACATGGAATTAATTCAGTGTTCCCTATGGGCAGGGAGGTCTTCAGCCATCTCCAGGAGAGCAGGGCTCCAACACACATGATGGTGGCTTGGGAAGAACAACACCATCACTCTGAACACTCTGCTTCCTCCTTTTTGCCCCCACTTTATGTACTGAGCACAATCTCACAAGGTCTGGGATATCTCCTTGGTCAGTTTGGGTCTCCTGTCCTGGCTGTGTCCCCTCCCAGCCTCCCACACACCCCCAGTGCCCTCACCAGAGTGGCACTATGGAAAGCACAGAAGGTCTCAGCCCTGTGCAAGCACTGCAATAATAAAAACTTCCCAGTATTATCAACCCTGTGTTCAGTACAAATTCAAAATCCAGCCCAATACCAGCCACTGTGAAGAAATTTAACTCTATCCCAGATTAAACCAGCACAATCAGTTTGTCTGGAAATATTTTATTTAGGAAGTTCTTGCTTTATGTGAATCTCCCCAAAAGTTCTGGGAGTCCCAGAACATCCCAGACTGCTACTGAGAAAACAGTGGGTAGCCCCAAAATTGAACACCTCCCAGTAGGCTCCTAGGGAATAATGCAAGAAGTATGAATTCCATTTAAAATCAATGAATCCAGGACTTCATTGGATCTCTTGGATTCCTACTAAAATTGAAGAAAGTTGAGGAGTCTAGAATAACAGTTCATCCTTCCATGAGTAAAACGAAATATCTGATAGAATGAATCACACTTTAAATTTCTTTGATTCTCCTGCATATATCCCATGGATTGCATACTTTATCATTGATTACAAATGAAGAAAACATTTGAAAAGACATATGGAAAAATGTCTGGGAAAATATTGTCACATTTTCATATATTTAGATAGGTCTGGCATAATTATCACCATGGTCTTAAAATTGATTGATTGTAGATAGTAGAGTTCTTTTATTTTAGTTTTTCAGATGGCCATTTTGAGATGTACAAAGAGGAAGTACTTTTTGACTGCTTTAAAATGTGATTTTAATCACTGAATACCTGAACATCCCCAACAAATTACCTCAGATAGAGATGGAATATAGTAAAATTAGGAAGACTTTTAAGGGTGATGAAAAGATGCATTGACAGACCTCCTGACCCAGCAGGGGTGTGACATCATGAGCTATCTCCTCTAATGGATACCAGCAGGGGTTGGATGCTTAAAAAGTTCCCAAAGAGCTTTGCAAAGCTTGTGCAAGGATTGTGGCTATCAGATCCCTGAGCAGTAACATAAGATTCCAGGGAGAATCTTAGTAATCCTGAATTTTGCAAGGATTGAGATGAGCTCTAACAAACTACTAGTGAGATTTTATAGCCTTGTGTAACTGTTAAAATCTAGAAAAACAGAAATGTAGCAACTTTTGGGATTTTCCATCCACAATTGGCAAGATGCAAATATGTAAGTTTCAAAAAAATTTAATTTGTTTACCTTCAAAAACAACTGATTTTAGTAATGGTAGCCCTCTTACCCTGAATTCACTGCTATGTATGACTAACCTTAACTTCAAGATGATTAAAGGCTTTTTTTTTTCCTCCCTGTTCTCTGTTTGGGGATTCAACTACAAGAGACTGTGCCAGCTACTTACAGAGCAATAACAATGCTATCAAATGAGATAAGGATCACTTTTTTCCTGTCATGCTTAAATCTCTTGCAAACTTCAGGCAGCCAAACCCTTACACTGTTTTAAGTTAAATTTTGTGTGCACTTGTAGTTGGAGAGGGAAAGTTTCTAAAGTGAAAAATGCCTCTCATTATTTCTGAAGATAGACAAGTCTTTGAAGAAATAGTTTTTGAAGTCAGTGTTTAATAATCTGAAAAATCATAAAAATGCTGAGAATTCAGCACAGGAATATTGCACATTAAAGTTACTTCCATTTCTTTAAAACATCTCTCTTAGGTTCAAAAGTTTACTTCAATGACAATGTGTAATTAAAGACTTAAAAGTCTGCATGATTGAAATACTCTGGAGTGCAAAATTGCAGGGAAATACTGGAAGGCAGCCTTTACAGAGGTATTTTAAAGACCGAATTTCTGTTCCTCTACATGAAGTCAAGAATAACATCTTATAAGAAGACACAGTGAAACAAAGGAAGAGATTTCTTCATACTGTTTTTGATGCCCCAGAAATATCTGGTTCAGGTCACCTCAAGTTTAAGCAAAGCATTTCTCTAAGAATATTCATGCTATCACAGTTTTAGAAGACCCAGATTTTTGACACTATACAGGCCCTACAGAAAAAGGCAATCCCTCCCCAGAACCTTCAAATCCAGTCCTGAAGAGAGAGAAAGAGTGACTTGAAATGACTCTTTAGGGTCACTCCATTAGTCATCAGCAGTGCCAAGAATAGAAAACAGGTTTTCTTACTCTATGCCTCAGACCTAATTTGTTAGACGATATTGCTTTCCAGTCAGAAAGGTTGCTGTGACAGAATGTAATCATATAATGTGGATTTCTCTTTTCAGCCCCTTTGTCCGTCCCCAGACTAAGGCTTGCACACTTCAGGTCTTCAATTATTTCATTTTTACTCTAACAAAACTATCACAGTACTGCTCTTATATTCAAAATGTTGCATGAAGATGCAAGTGCCCCTTTTCAGTGACTCCTATGTTAAATGGGAAGAAAATCGAACCCTTTTCACTTCAAGTCATATTTTCTTTTGATTTACTAACCCATTTTGTTTTATCAGCTACCTGAATCCCCACTGGAGACCGTTTTTACAAAGTAATTGTTTTCAGTGAGAAAAATGCATTTTGCAAATTCTCAGTCTTTCACAGAACAGGGAAAAATTAAATTGGATAGTTATGATTTTGTCTAGAAAATATAAAGGCTATGCTATCACTGCTCAGAGGATCACAAACAAAAGTGAAATCCTATTTTGAAGAAAGTTATATTCTAACTTCAAAGCATCAATAAAAAAATCAAGAAGCTAAATTTATTTCCAAAAATATTAGCCATCCCTAACAGCTTGCTGTATGAAACACAATGGAAGCCATAATTCCTCAAGCTGCTGTAGTATAATAATGAACTATTATAGTTTTCTGTTTTAAAAAAGGTTATGCTAATGTGAAACAAAATTGCTCTGCTGTTTGAATGCAAATAATGCAATATTGTTCCTTACTTCAAAAGCAGCATTCCTCAACAAATAAACTGGCCTTTATCTGATGAGAATTCTAACAAGCAAGGTGATTCTTTAAATGAGACCAGCTAGTGATAACATTATCTTTGTGTTATCTTACTCTTTCTCACTGAACAGTGAAGTGAGAGAAGATGATTTTCTTTTCTGGTGTTTGTTTTGATCAAATTAATTTTTTTGGTACACCTTATTATGTACAAAAGTCCTCATGTTTTAGCTGTAAGTGAACTTTGCCCTTCTTATGGAATTACTACATAGAAGTTCTACAAGGAGGATAAACAGCAATAAATGCAGCTTGGGTTTTTTCCTATACCTATATAATGAACTTTATCCAAAATTGTGATGGGAGTCAGCCATAAGGCAGCAAACCACCCTTTCCCAACCTGCACTAAGCACGGCATTGACCCTATTTAAACAGACTGGGCACCTGAAAATCCCAGAGAGAAGTGTTTCTGATGGGCATTGTCTCTGACAGGGTTGAAATGCATTAGCCCTGATAGCAAGGAAGTCAGAGTGGCAGCATACTAACCTCCAATTGAGTTGATACCTAAAATACTTTGGGTGGCCAAAACCACATTTTATTGGGTTGTATATAATGCAGAGTTGAATTCTCCATAGAATTTATACAGACAGCTAAAGAGATTGCCTTTTTTAATATGAATATATGGATTACAAACAAAGCAAATAAAGTATTTGAGAAGGTTCTGGTCAAAATTTCAATTTCACTTGTCATGGGGAAAACCACTTAGGAGCTACATCCAGTGAAGGTGCACATCAAATATCTTTGCAGAAAGTTTGCATCTACTTCTCTGATTTTCCCACACTGACGTGCACCCTTTAAAACTTGTTCACTCTCATTCTACCCATATGTGTCTAGTACAGTATGATTAACCTTCATCTGAGAGTATATAGCAGCAATCCTAAATCAGTGGTAGATTACATCCATGAGCAAATATTTGCTCCATTAACTCTAGTAATGATTGAAGGTGTTTGGGCATTAGGGGTCTTACTATTTTTGAGAGACAGGGCTCTTTCAGTCCTTTAAAGGTCAGGCTCAATCTGACAGCGGAGAACACAAATTCTGAAGTTTGCAGAGAATGCTCCCAATTTTCTGACCTTTGAAGCTGTGAGCTGCTCAAGTACCACAGTTTATGTCAGTTTTATTTGCAGCCTGTAGGGAATGGAAAGGGTTTCACCTACTCTCCTAAGCAGACCATATTGTGCTTGACCCCTCCCACTTATCAGATAACATGCATTTATCAATTTGAACCAAAAACTAATGAGTCAACCAGTTACCTATCCATTGTAATACCATTCATATATTGTGATAACTGATATTTGGAAATAGAATTATAAAACAGTTCATCAGAATATAAACCCCTTTTCTTTCTTTTTGTTTATTGGGGAAAAAATTTGTTATAGCTGCAGACTGAAAACTAATTATATTTTTCTATTAGACCTTCATTTTAAATTGCAATTATTGCCTTGGCCACATGGATGTGTGTAACTGTTAAAGGCACATTCAGTTTGCTGGGCTGATTGATCCTTCTTTTAAAAAGTACATCGTGAATTATGGTCACAATTTAGCATAATTTTATTGTTGCTTTGATGAGGCAGTTAAACATTTGTTTAACACCTATTCATGCTAAAATGCTGTGGAATATCTTGTAAAATACTATAAAATATGCAATATAATTCAGAAGTCTGACTGTACCCTTCGTTTCATTTGCACATTATTTTGAGATCATCTACTGGTCTTTCAATACTGAAATGGAGCTTATAATAAAGGTGTGGGCAGACTTTTTAACAGGCCCTTTGGGGGTAGGACATTGAGTAATGATTTTAAATTTAAAAAAGCATAGATTTAAATTAGATATAGGAAGGAAATTTTTACGGTGGGGGTGGAGTCTGCCCAGGTTGCCCACAGATGAAATAGATTCCTGACACCTGGAAAGGTTGATGGTCAGGTTGGACAGGACTTTGAGCAACCCCATCTACTTGGAGATGTCCCTGCTTATTGCAGGAGGGTTGGACTAGATGACCTTTAAAGGTTGCAACCCATACTATTCTATGACTCCAGGATTTAGAAGGCAGCAATATTTTCTTTTCGGTTTCCTGTTCTAATGAATCAGATCCATGCAATTGTTTCCACAGAGCCGAAGATCTGCATTTCTTTGAAAGTGATCAGGTCATAAATATCTTGAAGAGCTTTTATAACATATTAAAGGTAATTTTTACAGTACAAAACTGTGGAATAGGTTGTCATTTTTACAGGTTCCATTCACTTAAACTTTCTAAAATGGTTGGTTATGAAAATGAACTTACTGCAGATCATGCACTAATATCCATATTAATATTTGCTTATAAATCCTCATAAAGTAGAGGTGAAAGTCACATTTTCAAATGGTCTCTTCTTCAGCAGTATTCAAGGACATGTTGTACAAGTGGGAGCAAATATTTATGTTAAAACTGTAATATGTGAGGATAAAATTAATCCTACTCATCTGTGAACTCACAATTAAGAGGGCTCATGTATAGAAGTGCCTCATACAGAAATTGAATAAATTAAGAGCTATAATGGGAATACTGTGAACTCACATGGCTGTGCTGTAAAATATTTATGGTAAGTTACACATTTAGCATTTTATTGTACTTTTAAGACCAATTTAAAGTTTGTATCACATTTCCTCTCTGCATTCTAAGACATGAGCTCATCATAGAGAAGATAAAATCTCAGCTGTGTTGTAGTAAATTTGGTTGCATATACACATATGACCATAACCTCTTTTGAATAATAAAATATGGAGCGCTGGTACAGTTGATGTGCAAAGAGCATATAGAAAGAGGAGTACACAGAGACACGTGGTGGGGAGAGGATGCCTCAATGCATGAACCACAAGACAGCTTCTCACACCCCAAAACAATACAGAAGTGACAATGAGGCACATCAGCAATAAAGACACTTCTATAATTCCCTGGTGAAGCTTCAACTGCTACCTGCTCCAGTTGTCCTCAGCCCAAACCTCTCTCCTACAGCTAGCTAGGAAGTTGTAAGAGGGAATCTCATAATAAAAGCTGGGAGATAATGTGTCATCTGCACCAGCCCATGACCAGAATATAAATTTACTGGAAGTAGAAGGTGTTATGTAATTCACTGTGCCATAAGTATGTATCTCAACACATTGATTCACCTCTCTCTGAACCAAGTCAAAGCCAAGAAACCTCTCCTGTAGGGAGGCACTGGTATATGGATCATAATTGCAGTGGCCCTCCAAAGACCTTTTTGAAGAAGAGGCCCACAAGCTGTGAATGTGCTCCAGCTGCTGTGGGAGTGTGCCCGTACTCAGGAACATCTGCTGTGATGTGAGTAAGGCTGCAGTCCACACAGCTCAGCCTGAGAAACCTCTGCAGCTCTAGGGCACAGCTTGACTGATTTTAAACCAGAAATGTGCTGGCATGCAAATCCTGTTCATGTCTGCTCCAAAGGCAGTTGATTTATTGTAAGCATTCTCCTGGCTGTAGTTTGCATAAGAAAAATATGAAGAACATTCATTACCCTGAGTATCCATTAGCTTTGAAGTAAAATGTTGTTTCCCAATGAAAAAAAAAAAAAAAAAAATCGAAAAAAACCCCACCAAACCATGAAGGAAACAAGGTTTAGGAACTAAATAACTGTCCAGGTTTAGAGCAAATTTGGGGAAGAATCCCCCCAAAGGAGCTCCGGTGGGAAAAGCAGATCCAATCGGCCCCTCCCCCCCAACTGGTCCGGGAGGAAAGAAAAATACCTCCTTGGAGAAAGGTGGAAAAAAACCCCCTGTTTATTAAACAATAAGACCAAAACAGTATCAAAACAATGAGACCCCTTGCCACTCTAAAAGAGATGACAAACTGAGAAAAACCCCGGGTTCAAGCAGCAGCTCACTCAGTCTCTGATCAGTCTCTCAGTGCTGGAATTGTCGCAGGCCAGGCCTGGCCCGGTGGGCCACAGCTGCAGCTGCCGGTGCTCTCCTGGGTGTTCAGTCCAGAGCAGTTCCAAGAGGTCCAAAGAAAAGGGAAAAAACAGTCCAGGGAACTTCTTTGCCTCAGCTAGCTAACACTAACTAAAAAGCAAAAGAAGAGCTCTCTGTCCCGCTGTCTGTCCGCAGACAACACAGTCAGGAGCAGGAATGTGGAGGAGTGCAGTGTCTGAAAACAAACTGCGCGCTTCTTCTCTCTCCCCCTTCACTCTCTGTAACACTCTTAAAGGTACAAAACTTATTATTATTCAACATAAACAGAATGAGACGATTGGGGATAAAAGCATCATATAGTCAACCCAGGACAATAACAAAATACAAGGGCACCATAAAAGTTAAAGAATAGGACACTTTTTACCTTTGTTCTTGAAATTATATGCATCGAAGAGAAATCCACCAAAAATGTGGGAAAGAAGTTGCCTTGGAGAATTAAAGTCCTTTAAGGGAGGTTCAGATGGGAGCTGGAACAACTTCTTCCCCTGCGGTGCATAAATTGATAGCCACTGATGGCTGCAGGCTGCTCTGCTCCTGGTCACCTCTGAGCTCTACAGGTGCCAGCTACAGCAGAGTTGTCATAAGAAACAGGAATTTTTAATGCTTATTTTTTCACAGTTCTCTGGTGTTTTTCTGGGTAATTACGCTTCAAATCAGTTACTATTTTAATGATGACCCTAATTCAATAGTATTAAATTAGAACTTGCATGGAGCTCATTGCTACCTTGATTAAGATATAATGGTTAGAGACAAGTAAATTTTTTGCCCAACAAGGTAATTTCTATCTGTCCTACACGGAGCTGCATATTTTTCATATTACTTATCCTTTCCATATAAGCCTTTATTTTGCTAAGAAGCTCTTTCGTCAAGTATTCTCCAAGCATGGGTACTGAATGGCATGACATTGATGCAGTAGTTCATGCTCAAGAGATTTATATTTTATTATTTTTATGAACATAATTTTTCTTAGTTTTATTCTTCTGCCAAAAACCCAGCTGCCTCTTCAGCAGCTGCAGGCCAATTACCTCTACTGACATTGCAAGGTGCTTATTAGGCCTCAGGTCTGACAGTTTCTGTAGAACGCAATTAATTGTTCTATTTAATCTCCTTTACTTCACAGCTTCTCTAAGCAGGAGACCACAAATGGAAACCTTCTCAGAGCATAATAAGAAGTAGGTGCTGATTTTTCAGAAAAAAATATAAAAATCAGGACTGCGTCAGGTTCCAAAATGCTTCTAATAGTAAGAGCTAGATGGCTCAGCCTCCTTTTACGAGTACTAAAAACACAAGAAGCTTAATTCCCTACTTGTAGTTTTGCAATGATGCACAAGAAGGTACAAGTTCCTGTTGAAGGTTTTCCAGCAGAGGAGACACTTGTATCTCTCACTGCTGTGTGTTTGCCAATGCCTCAGTAGCTCCATGCTCGTGGTTGCCATTCCCTTCATCCAGGCATGCACTCACAGCTTTTCCCTCCTCTCCTCAGCTGCTTATTTCTACAAAGTTTTGAAAAACTTAATTATTTTTGAAAAATTTTCCACCTGTCAAAATTGGATTGCAATTTAGTCAGTGAATTCAAATGTTATCAAAGAGGGAAGAAAGAGGCTGGCAATGGAATCATACAATTATCATTTTTGCAGGCAATCAGGTTAAAAATCTTAAAGAAAATCATGGAACTGGGAAAGCACATGTTAGTGAAAGTGGAATAAATGTCTGATAGCTAATGGGCCTTCAAGGATAAACTTTGAGAAGCCAAATATTACAACAAAGCCTAGTTCTAACTGCATTTCTAGCCTTTGAAATTCCCATTTCTTTGGTCTACTAAAAGATAGCTTAGGATCTTTCAAACTCCCTCTTGAGTTATGCAAAAGTAATGTTTAACGCTTCAATAGTTTCTAAAACAGATAAAAAAAGATACAGATAATAATGATTGATACCTGTCTCCAACTAAGCATCTTAATTTGGATTTAACAGGTCACATTCTTAGACAGTTGATTGCTTCCACTATGTAATCAGGAAGAACTGCACAATTCCTTCAGATATTTTAAACCAAAACTTCCAGTTGAGTCATAAAGCTAAAGATATTACCTTCAATTGGCTTTTTAAGACAAAGGACAAAGTTGTACCTTTTAAAATGCTGTGGGTATATATATATATATATATAAGATTTATATAAAAATATTTTTATAAAAAGGTAATATATGTAAAGATGTACTATGTCTCTATATAAAGTTTGTGTACATGCATAAATGTATAAATCTCTTTGAAAGTCTTATTACTCAAGGGGAATGGTAGTAAGTGCAATAAATATTGCAACAGTAGTCCTGGATCAAACTGATGCTTACAATCTTATGCATCATATGCAGGCTGAAATCTGCATTATTGATGGACCCAAGATACACTACATGATATAAGGAAGAGATACATAGGACTCAGATCTTTCAAGCTTTGTGGAGTCAGAATTGCTTAAATTTTTATTCAAAAGTGTGAAATATTATTATTAATTGCTGTTCAAATAAATTATATGACTACAGTTGTTTGTGGGGGGGCTCTTCACAACAAGCTTGCACTGCCTTCTAAATTAAGATTGTCTATAAACAGTTTATTTTGAGTATTTTTGCCCTGATATAAAATAGACTGTAGACTGTGTTCAGCTAAAAATGTGTTTGAAGTGCTACTAATGGCTTATGCACAGAGAAGTAACAAACACTTTCTAAAGTGTTTGTAATTATGTAAACACAGTTTCTAATATCTTTGAATAAGATACCATGTATACCTCTTAGGGCATTATCTAAGAAAAGCTTTTTCCACCTTCCCTGAAAAGAATGCAACATAGCCTGGTTTTTTTCCTGAAATAGAACATTGTACTTTTCCAAGTTGTTTCCAAGTCTGGAGAAAGATGAGCTTAGACTGGGGTTCAACTCTGATTATTGTGCAAAAAATTAGTTCTGTATTTTTTTACCTTCTATCTGTACCTTTTAAAAACTGTGAATTATGGATTTGAAAAATTCAATTTGCATCCATCTTCAGCAAATAATGGGTACCATCTGGACTGATTGGTATGGAAATCAAAACTAATGGATCCTGCCATTTTTTGAGTCTTTTACAGAACATGAAAATAGACAATATTATGCTTTCTAGAGCTAATCAAAACTGAACATCAAATTACTCAGTGGTAGGTTATTAAAAATATTTGGATCCTATTTTAACAGTTAAAAGATCTAGCTTCACAAAGTGCAAAGAAATTATATTTCTTAATTACTGGAATCAGCTGGCAGAGTGTCAACAAATAAATGTAAGATGAGGTAAAAGTAAAATTACTGATTTTTTTTTCTCTCCATATACTTTCTCTCTAGGGTTTTTCCTCTCTAACTCATTCTTAGCCTAGATATCTTCCATATTTTTCCCAGTCAACAACTCTTCACTGAATAAAGTATTGCTGACCCTACACAGAAATTTTCTGATGGTGAGTGATTGCATCCAAAGGCAGCAGTTTGCCTGTGAAAATCACAATGTGGTTTTAGGGCTGCAAATTTTTACCTCTTCAGGAAATAACCACCCTATATATCCTAGTCTGGGAAAGGACAGCACATTTTCTCTTTGCTTTGAGCTTCATCATATAAAAACAGCACTCAAAATGAATCAAACTGTATAAGTTTTAGAAAATAAAATATTTAAGCTAAAACAATATGTAGAGAAAGAGGTTTATGGTTGAGTAACAGTTCCTATATTCTGTTGAGAGGCAGTACTAATGAGTAAAGTTATAGATTTCTTAATGCCCTGAAAAACAGAATCTTAGAATGATTTGGGTTGGAAGAGACCAAAGAGATGATCTAGTTCCAGTCCCCAATGATCATTATTTTTCAAACTCTTGACCCTTGCCTAGGGTCATTGAAACTTGCTTTGTGTAATTCAAACTCAACTTTTACTACTGAACGATATTAAGGGGACAAGTGTTTGTCCAATTAAAAATAGGATTTTATGTTCCTCTACTGGATGATCATGAATGTGAGAAAACCTTCTGTTTTCCTGGATAGTCTGTTTTTGAGAAGGCAAATAATATCAGAAATGCTAGGCTATCTGCTCTGGAGAAACTGGGAAATCACTGAGGATGTTTGATGCACATACCATAATTTCTCTCTTTGGTACTTAAGCAGGCACTGGTGTTAATCCAAAAACATTCAAACATATGCTCAAGATGAGAAACTAAAAAATCTGACATTTCTTCATGCCTCTTCTCTGGTGAAGAATGGCATTTGGGTATGGGCCAGTATGAGCCAAATCAATATGCATTTATGACTGTCAGCTCATTGAGGTAAGGAGTATCTAAAATCCAGGCAGGATATTGTCATCTTTTTCTGAAACCATCTTTTCTCATTTGAACCAGTTAGTAATTTAAAATATATCTGGTTGCACAAACCTGCTCCTCTCCCACAAAAAAAAAAAAAAAAAAAGCAGAAGTTATTTTTTAATGTTTTTCATGCACGTATGTGACTTGCATCTTGCTTTGGCATTGCTTACAAGAACTCCTAGTTATTTTAATAAGTTTGCTATGACAGCACAAAAGTTCGTTTATCAGTAAACTGCAGAATGTGAGAAAAACCCTGCACATAAATGGGAGAATACATAACCATGAAAAGCTAATGGTCCTCACAGGCTGAGCAAGTAATCTTGGTTTTTTAAAAGCAGAAACATATGGAGGCCTAAAACTCTTTCAGGAAGTCCAGATGAAGAATCCAGATTACTGACCTTTCTGCCAGTGCAGAAACATCTTTTAAAAAGTTATAATTTCAAATACCTAATATTCTCTTGAAGGACTTAGGTGGAATTAATGACTTAAAAAAATTAGTTATTTGTAGTCAATGAAAACAAAGATATACATTTGCTAACGAGGAAGGACTGAAAAGCCTTCATTTAAAGATTTGTGTTTTCTGTATCTCCACAAACAGACATCTCTATGGGGAAATATACCTCAAACATTTGGTCAAAACTTGTCCAGGATTTTCAGCTCACATATGGAATCTCACTGAAGGTAATCAGATTTCATGTTTGAATGACAGGTTGAGCGACCTTACCCCAAAAATGGGGGTTTTTTTAAAGAAAAAAAAAGGGAGAAAGGCGCAATTTCTGAAACCTGAAAAAAAGAATGAGGAAATCTGGGAAAAAAAGAATGAGGACTGAGATAAAATGTAGTGTTTGCTGCTCTAAAATGGAAATAAAGACAAGATATATTTATATGAAACTTTGAAAGAAATTATTCAGCCAAAATCAGCACCATTGTAAAATTCATAATAGATTTGCAACTAAAACGATGCAGATTTGGTTCTCCAGCTCTGATTACCCAGTTATGTTTGTGGGATGGCATGTCAGGTTTTCTGAAATGGTTGCAGTGACAGTGGAGTGCCTCATAGCTACAGCTATGCCTTAATTGCTGAAAATTATTAATGGAAGAAAACCTTAGGATAATATGTTCTAATGAATAAGCAATATAGAAATACCTCAGGGAGAAGTAATTTTTGAATTATTAAGTCAAACTTGGCAGAAAATATCACCAAATTATATATTCTTTTTTCCTCAGCTTAATAAGACAAAAACTGTGCATGTAAAAGCCTAATGTGAACTAAGCTAAGCTAATTCTAAAAATCCTACTATGGAAGAAAAGTCTGTGAGTGATTTCACTTTAGTGTCTCTTCTGGATGTCTGTAGCATTCAAACCAGTAATTTCTTCTGATTGTTCTCAGGATTAGACACTGCTTAAGGAATTTCAGCTCCTTCTCTTTGAGTTCAACAGAAGATCAGAGTAATGATTTAAGCCTCTCTGGCTTGAGGAAAAACAAAATTGGTTGAAATAAATTTGCACCTGGGTTTTGCCCCATTCTCTGGTTGAATCTCTTCTTATGTATCTAATTCAGCCCAGTGTATCTCTTTGTTCTCCAGGGAAAATCATCTTGTGTTGCTCCATTAAACTCCCAAATTTTAAATTATGTTACCATTTCAATGACCAATTATCTGATGAAAAGAAAAAATCAAAATGGGGATGAGATTGTTACTGTTATAAAGAACAAACACAGGAAACTCATGACATTTAAGAGTCCTACAGGTCCAGCACTGCTCTTAATCTACATTTAAGTGATGGTCATTTAATGCATATTCTTGCAAAAGGATTGGTATAAGAATAATTGGCAGAATACACTGGGAAAAATCCAATGCTTTGAACGGCAATTAAGTGTTACTTGATCTTTATCTAAATAACAAAAGAGAGATGAATGTCTAAAATGTAGATCATGATCAAATAACTAATTTACAGTATAATAATAATGAATGAAGGAGGTTTAGTAGTGTGGCTTTAGCTTGTTTTCCCTTCCTGATTAGGATGATGTTAAAATTATACAATGACTGATAAGTATTATAATAAATATGATTAAACTATCTCCAAGCTAAATTATCAAAAAATATTTTACCCCTTCCCTTCAGCATAAATATTTACTAAAATTCAGATGTTTCTTTTGTGCAGTATTCTGAAAAGAAAGAAGGGAAATAGTGCCATTCTATAGTAATTAGTGACCTAGAACTCTCTTGTCTGGGGAAACTGTCCTCATTTTTGAAAATCACAAAGTAATTTTTGTATTATTAGTTTCCAGTATGTTTGTGTCCATCTGTGCCACTGAACCTGAGTTTTCAATGAACTTTAAAACAAAAATAACCAACCTCAAACTTATTAAGTTATCCTTTCCAGAAAGCTGACAACTTAGATAAAGCATAACCAATTTCTGTCACCTACCACAACTCACTTTTTTCATTCCTTTACAAATTTATGATGCTTGAGGTTTCTCTATGTTTGGGCAAACAAGCTAAGCTTAGAAGCCCCTGATTTGATAAAAGGTTTTGAACAATATTTTGCTAACTTTTGACAAGATAGCTCAGGGCTAGATCCAATAAAAATGCATTATGCTTCTTCATTGTGAAGCTCTGAAAAATTGATTTTTATATTGGATTGGACGATTGGCTTGTTAAAGAAACTTAACTTGATAACAACACCCTTTATCCCCTTAGGAGCTATCATTTCATGTTAGGAGGACTGAAACAGTGCAGCATATATAAGGAGTATTATCCAGCCTTGTGGGGTCAAGGAGTTATCTTGCAGCACAGCCTGAGTCACAGGGCTGAGCACTGGAAGTGGAAAGCAGGGCAGAGGGCTCCTCGGGGGACAGAAGAGAAGGAAAGAAATCTTTTCCACTCCAGGATATAAAGTTACAGCAGAGCTCTTCAGCAGCCATTTAGCAAGGTTAATATTCTTGTCTCCCTATTTATAAAGCCACATTTCTTTCATTATTTTCAATTGCCAGGGATACATAAAATAAATATAGACAGGGATGAACCTGTCTACTACAGCTCGCTACATTCCTCTCTTTGGTTTGGTAGTCAATATTTGTTATAGCTCTCTGCTCAGACCACTTGAGTACTCTTAATCCACTTGAAAAGGCTTGTTTGCTTTATGTTATGCTGAGATCACAATTTCATAGAACACTGTTCCTGGCCCAACCTTCACATAAATAATATAGTTTTAAATCCGTAAATACGCTCTCATCAAGATTTACCCTCTTGTCATCCAGACTGATTTGTTTTAATATAATTCCTCAATTTCTACTTTCTTGAACTCTGATTCATTTGAAATGCACATTTCTTACCATACAAATTGGTAAGAAAAAGTGGACAGAGTCACGTACTTGGTGACACACTCAAAAGTAAGAAGAGGATGATTTATTCATTTTAACCTTATAAATAGCTTTGAGATCAATTTTCTAATACAATGTTCAAGGTGTTTATTGTCCACAAAGTATTTCTACTGTTAAAAATCACTTAGGAGTGGAGTAGCCCCTTGCATTGAAGAATTCATGGCTCAGTGAGAAGATGTGATGGGATATGTGTGCTTTTTTCTCTCTGAGTAGCTTGACCAATGCAAATAAAGATGGAAAAATGGGCTTCTGATAGTTAAATTCTTTCTCATCTTGAGAAAATATGGTATGTTTGAGCTTTCCTGGGGAGGCAGGGGATAGACAAGGCAAAGACTTGACCTAGGCATAAACTGCATTAACATTCTTGATTTTTAGAACATTCATTTTAAGATTATATATGATACAGCAATTCTGAATTGCATATGGAAAGGTTTTTAATGATTTTGGTAGTTTAACTAACAAATACACTACAACAAAAACATTTTTGCTTCTCCATTTTAAATATAGTTTACCATGGATTTTCAAGCAAACAAGTGTGGCAAATTTCTTTGTCCTCAGTACTAGAGCAACACAGCAGGCTTAATGGCAAAACATTGGAATAGCACACTTTGGCAAATTGTCTCCTGTCTTTATTCTATATAACACAGAAAAAAAAAAAAAGAAAATTACTCCAGGCTGCCTGAGTTCCAGGGATGCTGCAGCTTTCCTGGCTGGATGGTCTGTTATATACATCTCTTGATGCAGAGTGTCAGGCAGGATAGGTGCAAATGAGGAAGGGCACACCATGCTCCTTTCTCAAGCACCTGGTTACCACTCACAAGAGCACGGACATGAGCATGTTTGCCTTGCAGGGATGTGGAGAACAACAAGAGCTGGATGCTTACAGAAAGTGAGTACTGCTGCTGCTGTCCCTGCAGAGCTGTCTGCTGTGGCCTAAAAGCCAAGGCATTCAATGGAGAAAGGGGAAAAAAACAAAGCAACTCTTGGATATACAAATGCAAAAACTTGCAGATTTAAATTACTAAAATCAGTGGAACAATATGTGTTGTTCCAGCTTTATTCAAATTTTATCTGCTTTGCATTCACTCTATGTTTTTACTGTGCAGAGAATGTTTTACAATGTATGTAAACTCATACAAATTGTGCAAGGCAGAAGTGCAATGTTGTCTTTGAAGAAATTAAATTGTCATTACAGTTAATTTTAAACTCATATGCTAAAATGAATTTATATTTTATGGTAAATTAAGAGAAAGAGATTCCATTCCTTTTGAGACTAGTGGTGATCTTTCTTAAACTCATTTGCCACAGAAACATAATTTCACTTTCAGTGTAATTCTATCAGGTATACTATACTTGTGTATAATAGCTGGGAGAGTGTGAGAAAACAGCTCATGAATCTTCAGTAAATTATGTTTATCCCTTCTCTCAGAGCTGCATGGATCTTGCCTGCCCTCAGCTGGATTTATGAAGGGTTCATTGAAAAGTGGTGGTGAGAAATGTATTTGAAAGCCAACAATATATCATGTTGTATAAGAAATAATCTTTTCAGTCTCACCGATGACATAATGTTATAGCTAACAGAGAACAGAGTCCTTTGGGGAATTTCTGAAGCTAAAAATAAAACAAACAGTAGGAGAAAGAATAAAAATGAAGAAAGGTCAAACAAAATGTTTGACTAAACAATGCAGTAAAATAATAGGCTTTCTGGTCCTAACTGTGCATAGGACAAAAAAATACATTTATTTCAACTGAATCAAATACCATCTATTTTGCTGTCTTCTGGATATATGAGGTTTCCTTTGGTCCCTGAAAAGGAAAATCTCTATAGAAATAAGAGAGCACTTTGTGAAGCAGCAGTGGTCAGAACTGTTCTACTGAAAAATACATTCACTGGGCAACATCCAGAAAAGCAATCAAAGACTGTATGTTCTTCTGTGTTAAATATGTTTCTCAAAGGATCTGAGATAAACAGACACAAAGCCCAGCTAAGCTTTAGCAGTAATTGCCTGTTTTGTAATAAAAAAAATACCCGTTGCCAAGAAGGTCAAACTATAAATTAAAAAGTAATGAGTCAGCCTTATACTCCTCATGTTTTGTCTCCTTCCCATATCTCTTTTCCTTGTTATCCTATGAAAAAGTCATGCATTGATGAAGAGTGGGATTAGGAGAGGAAAACAATAAATCCAAAAAAATCCAAAGCCATTTGTAGGTTTTGTCAAATCCTTGTAGATGACTCACTCTCTCCCTCCATTACCATGTATGCTTCTGACATCATTCTCCAAATGATGTAAAAGATGATGTATTGCTATTCCTCTTAAAGTCTTCCCCTGATGTTTTCTTGTCAAATAAAGCACTTCATGAAACAGAGAACTGATCTCAGATCTCTTGAGATCCTATGCCTCTGAAAACCTTTTCATTGATATTGCATTTATTTATCTTGTTAAAGGTGTCACCCAACAAAGATCAAGCTGCTATATGAAAAAATAGCTAAATTATGAAAACCATAATTTTGCTGGTAAATTAACAATGCCACTGTCTCTTCCCTCTTCCTTTCTCTCCTACCCATCTGAGATGAAAGAGACAAGGATGCCCTTATATACCTGTCTTTCCCATCCAATATTTGAAAACATTTTCCACTTCTGCAACTTAGGCATCAATACCTCCTTACTTGCAAAGCTCCCATGATATTTCATCACTACAGCTCCCCAGGACATGTATGGTGGATTGATCCTGTGTCATATAAAAGCGAGACCACTCTTTAGTTCTCTGGCATAATGTTAGTTGAAATAAAAAGAACAAAAATCACATGCTGTTAAGGTCTTGGTCACATCAAATCTCAACCATCTTAATTTATCTCTTAACATATTCTTGGAAAAAAGGAACAAAAAGAGCAGTGGTATATAACGAAGAACTACCGTATACAGGATACCAGCACCCTTCCTAATTTCATCATGTGTTGGGGTCTTGAGGAATATTTTTATCCTGTTAAGCTATACTAGAGCTTTCTCTTATCTTTCCAGAGGTTTTGGTCTCATGAGGATTCCAACAGAACCATGGATGGATAGGAGTATGCTTTTAATTTTTCTGCCTTCCTGCAAAGGCAAGATGAAGATCTTTTTCTTTCAGCTTGTGTAAATTCCAAGGTATCTACACTATCAATATTATTAGCTACTTTTCTGACATTCTGTTGAGATGTTCAGGAAAAGGTTACAAATTAGATTTCAATTATGAGAACATCAAGTGAAACACACTAAGGAAACCCTTTCATCACAGAATCTGAGAATCATGTGGAAGGGACCACAGCAGGTCATGTGGTCCAATCTTCCTGCTTAAGCACAGTCATCCTAGACACACGGCACAGAATTTTGTCCAGGCAGTTTACTTTAAACAAGGCAGTAGCAAATCTTGCCTGAGCAAGTGCTTTTTCTGGTCCCACACTCTCAGAAGAAGCAGCATCCAAACTACCTGAATACAATACTATAACAGTGGAATAAGAAGCCAAAGCCAAGAAACCATCCGACCCCAGTCTGATTGATTCCTCTGATGTCAGACATAAAATTTCAAAGATAAAGAGATGGTCTTTGAAGACCAAGAGGACTTCATCAGTACAAAACCACAAATACTTGATCCCATGAAAAAATCTGCACCATTCCTGCACCACTGCTGCACAAGCAAGTGCAAGTGCAATTTCATTAAAGTCGTGTTTAGCTGTTTCAATGACCACATTGTGCTTTTTAGACATTTCCATTGCTGTCTACATGTGAACATTTTCAGTATTTCTCATCCCAAGAGGCATGAGCAAGAACAGAACACAGGAACAAGGACAATGTCATACCCAACCTTCTTCTCAGAGGTGCATGGCTTTTATTTTCCTTTGGGAAGCCAAGAGAGAGAAATGTGAACCCAACGTGGATGAGCCATTTAGTGCAAGATGAGAATATAACAGCTGCTTGCGTTCTGTACTGACTGGAGGTGAACTACTCCATAGCTTACCCAAGCAGACTCATTTGCAGAGATCAATTAACCCTTACATCCACAAACACAGGAATTATCACTGATTGAAAGATTTTGTTTGTAACCACTATAAAAAAAACAGAGACATTGATAAACCTGGGCCTTGTGAGCTTTGCCTACCCCCAACTTGCACACATTCAAGATGCAGAGACAATTATTTTTAAAATATATGTGGTCCTAGAAATGGGAGGACGTACTCAAAGGTCAACAACCAACAGTAGAGAAGGCTATCCAGTTATTCACCAAAGTCATCGGGTACTTGAGAAACAGGATGTTTGGAAGCAAAATATTTTATACAGGTTTTTTTTTTTTTTTAACTTTGATTCACCAAGACTCTGAGTTTCCCTTATTTTCAAACATGCCTAGCATTTTTATGCTTAACATGTTGCATTCGAGGCATTTATGTGAAACTAACTGTTATTGAAATATCTGAACACTGTGACACATCTTACTGATGTCTTTAAATATAAATGGATCAGGAAGTACTTTGCTTTTATGTTGCATCATTAGCTGAAGATAGAAAGCTTCATTTAATTTGCATGGTACTTAAAATTTCCTACCAAATGCAATGCCATCATCACAGAAGCATTAAATATTTCACAGCAAATTTTAGTGAAGCAGCTTGGATTACACTAAAAAGTAAAAGTCACTTCAATATAAACAAACCCTATAATTCCATTATTTGGAATACCTTGTTTGTTGAGTTTTGCAAAAAGCAACATCACAGGAAATAATTAAAATGTTTAAATGCATTAAAAAGTCCATTGCAAAGGATTGATCTCCTGGTGCTTGGCCTTGTGCAATTGATTATTCCCCTGGGAAATCTGTGGAAGGCACCGTGTTTGAGGAGTTAGTAATCTTGAGCAAGCCACCCTTGTAGTGAGGGTGTGAGGAGTCCATAGCTAAGGACTCCTTATCTATGGAAAAGGAACCTGCTGCCATGTCCCATGCCAGTCCCTAGCACCACTGGTGTTCTCTCAGAGAGCATCCAGCCCATCAGGAGACAATACATGGGTTGGATTTTTACACAAGATAAAAGGCACCACAGCATGGGAGGTGGGAGGACCCCTTCTATGGCTGGCACCTGTGCAGAATGGCATGGGAAAATCTATCCAGGATCTGTTTGGTGCTGCATGAAAACAAGGTTTCTAGCATCTGAAAGGATAGAAGACTTACTCTCTATCAGTATTCCTCTTTTTATTCTCTTTTATTAAGATGTTGCCAAACCTTTCTCATAGAGATCCTGAAAGAATCTTCTCACCACTATCAATACCTGTGCAGAACAGTTTTCTTTCTATTTGACACATATCACAATTATGCAATAATGTAATGGCTTATGATATATCACCCTAAGCTAAAAACTTACAAAAAACCATATATATTATTCAGTAGCATTCATCACAGCAGGTTGAGAGGTGTTAGGTAACTATGTGGAATTATTGTGGCAGAGAATGCTTACAGAAAGTCCACATGGATATCTAAAATGCAGTACAAGCACATCTTGCCTCAATAAAAGCCTTTGCAAGTGAGGGCGCAAAGTGTTGTAAGAGCCAGTACATCCTAGGAATAGTCTGGTTTTGCTCACCAGAACCCCACCTCTAAATTTTCCTCAAATACCTTGCTTTTGTTGACGGCTTTCTCTCCAGACAAGTGTCCACCTTAGGCCTGCTGCATTGCTTGATCCTATGTCTCCTGGCCTGAAGTCATCATCTTTCTGCAGCTTTCCTTCTGCCCACTAACCTAGCCACTGTGGCCATTTCCAAGTCAAACACCCTTCTTTTAGGGTTATTGATCCTGAAGAGTTTCTGATTTCATTGCAAACAACAGGGATATTACTCTTATAGCTTTTTAGCAGACTTTAGTACCTTGGTTTTTTAGGTGATTACACTCAGTAATGGCTCTTTAACACAAAAAAGACTATGGCAAATATCCCAAAAGGAAACATTTTTCAGGTTTAGCTCAGTGCTATTACATTAGTGTCCAATGAACACAAGTGCAGGCTTCCTCAAGTATAAATTAACACTCTAATATTTTATTTAAACACATACTACTATATCTAAATCTTCAAATAAATTAAATGCAAACCTACTCTAGCAAATGAAGGTTACTTCATATTTGAAAAGCCTTGGCAAATTAATCACAGTAAGAGCATAAAAGATGAGGAAATACTGTGGTTATAATCAGATGTAAATTTCAAAAGTTGCTTAAGTCATTGACCAGAAATGGTCAAATAACAGCAGTCACATCTGATATTAGTCAGAATAAAAGTGTTAATGAGAAAAATACAAGCTTGGAATGACATTTTACTGCACTTATATACCCATAAAACATAATTGTATTTGACTGATTTGAAAATATTCTTTCATAGCAAGAGAGCCATAACTGATAGATGTCATGACCATCTCCAGTACTTGATTATCTTGCAGCTAGGTCAAGGCTCATTGAAAGTCTGATATAATTTTCCACTCTTTTGCACTAATCATGCAGATTTTTTTTTTCTTGGCATTCACATAGTTAGTTATGTTCTGTCACATTTGCACCAGATGTATCATAATTTGATGAGAAGCTCCAATGAAAATAGGTTACTACCCAATAGAATACTACTCAAAAGGAAACAGGATTTCCTGTTTCCAGAGCTTAGTCCATGGAAAAAAAATTTCTTTCGACTATGGTTATTATGAAACATTTTATTAAATTAATTGTTTACCAAGAATCCACCAAGGAATAAACTATTTTGTAAATCACAGCCCCATTCATAGAAATAGAAAGTAAAGTATTTACAAAGTATCTATAAAGCCAAAGTATTTTGGCTTTATAATGCATGCCAGGCCTACAGGATTTCCAAAGTACAAATATCCTTCCTCATATCTGTTGTATTGTTGTCAAACCTGAATTTTAATCTTAGAATCCAGGACATATGAGTTCTTAAACAGATTTTCTACTTTACTTGCTCGCTGCATATTGCTTTGAAATAGTGAGGCATCATATATCCATGCCACAATAGGACCATACATCTCAATAAATGACTATGATGTGACTGATGTCAGCTGCTACCAAAATTATTGATACTGATGAATGTATCTATGTCAGTATTCATGCTTATTTTGTGCTCCACTAGACTTTATTTGCACTTCTTTCCACTCCCTGTCCTTCATGTTATGAGGAATAAGGAGTTTCAGTCTTTGTCTCCTTGTCTTGCCTCACATTTCCTTATCCAGGAGTCTAGTCGTGACCCTAAATATCAGATCAGATATCTCTAGGAGATATCAGATGAGTGCAGATGGATAAGGAGGATGGAAAGGAGGAGAGACCCAAACATTCCTGTGTGCATTCACAGACTATAAGCATCACATAACGTTTTGCCTGAATGTATTATTGTATCTCAATACTTCATTATAAAATTATGATAATTTGAAATATCTCATTTGATGATTTTAAAGGGACCATTCTCCTTTGCACTTAAAAAAATTGCAGAAAATGGCATAAGTCTTCATAGGGAAGAATGAGTGATGAACAATGGACAAGAATAAGCTGTGGATGGTCTTGAAATCAGGTACTAATAGATTCCAGAGGGAATTTTCATGTCTACAGATAATTGATATATAATGAAAACCACTTTGGCAAATCTATCATGGAGTACATAATATTTCTTAACAAGTGTTAATTGATTATTAGAAATTTGATCAGCCTGACATATTTTTTATCTGCCTCATGATGAACACTGCACAGCTGGCTTTATTTGGCTGTGTGTTTTTCTTCCTTGTAAGAAAAAGTAGTTTTCTCTTACAGCATGTATTCACAGGGAAATTCACAGAGCAAAAAGGAAGAACACAGAACTTTCTTCATTACTCAATATCCAAGTCAAATAGACATTAATTAAAATTCTCCATATGTGAATTTGTGTCCTTTCTGTAGAGTCCACACCATGAGAAGAGAAAAGGAGGGTACATAAGAGACCTGTCGAGGTCTCTGCCAGCTCTCATTTTCCATGATTTTTGTGGGCTGTTTTTGAGATGTGACAGATGAAAGAAGAATAAGATCAAGAAGCAGCAGCAATGGCATAAACTGAAATAGAAAAGGGGCATTCAAGAGGGATAGAACAGTTTCAGTACCAAGCTGTCATTTCAGGCTGAACCACAACAGATTTATATAGCAAAAGCAGTTCTTATAATGGCTATTGGGAAAACAGTTAATGTTTTAATTACTGCAGGATTAAACCATTAAAAAATAAAGATCCCCACTGACAACAAATATGCATCAGCAGTAAGTTTATGTTATTTGCTTAACAGTTTAAAGTTCTATAGTTACAGATATTTAAAATTTATTTTTCCTTAAAACTTTTGGGAAAAGGAAGCAGTTCAATATTGGCCTGACATAGAGATAGAAATTCACACACCAAAAAAATTAAAATTATGATGATATTCCAATAAAAAAGAGCAGTGGAAAAATCACTGTGTACTTCAAGTAAACACACATTACATGCTTGGTGAGATATTCAAAATAATGAGTACATGCTGACTTGTACAAGAGGCCCACATACTTCAACTTGAATATACTTCACCATAGCTAATGCAAATGAAGAAAAACTATCATATTTAGGCATAAAGGAAAAAAAAAAACTCAAACCAACAATTCAATTATGTAAACAAGAGGCATGATTTCCCCTCACAGCAGCGTTGCCATAAATTCCAGATAAGAAAAATTTTGACTTCCACTGGTCTGAGATGAGAATCAGCCCCAGATGACCTTTGCAGGAGGTAATGCAATCTTCTTTGTTATATAAACACAATTTGAAATATAGATTCTGCTTCTTCCAAGACAACTGCTCAGGAACTGCACTTAGGAGCAACGCTATGTGAAATTCTGTAGTGAACCCCAGTCCTGGGACAGTTTTTCTCAGCTGATCCCTTTAAAAATGGTTGCATAAAGAGGTTGAAGAGGTTTTTGTATGCCAAGTATTTCTTGACATGGTAATGTTGATAGCTATATGATTTCTGCTAAAAGCTGCTCTTTACTTGTATTTTTAACAATTTTCCCCTGTAAGCTGTAGCTTTTATTTTCTCTTTAATGCTTGCTACTCCTTTCTACTAAAGATATCTTGTTTCCTGGCCTCCTCATGCTCTATATATTTCAGATTTTAAGGACACTAGATTTCTCAAATATTTCTGTAATGATATTTCAAGATTTAGCTGTATAAAAAGAAGATATGTTGATGTTCCTCGTTGTCAAAATCCTGTTTTGACAGACTTCCATCACTTACACAAAGCAGATTAAGTTAAATAGAAGAGTGAAGAGAAGGCAGGTAAAAGCTAAACCAGACAGATGAAAAAGGATGAATTTGAGGGACTTTCAGTGTCTCTAGTGCTTTGTCTCTTCCTGAGTAGAGTCACTCTGAGATTAATGGACCTATGAAACATCACCAAAAAATGCAAAATCCAAACTACTTTACTATAAAATACTTTGATGGAGATATCCATACAACAGTAACATAAAAATTTTCTGTACCATTTATTCATTTCTACAGCATTCATATTTAGGTGACTGACAAGATTTTAAAAATTGTACTGGTTTCTTTCTTTAAGAGCATTTCTTTAAAATGTAGGCCTTCAAAATCATTTGACTTGCTTCTGTTGACTATGAAAAAGGGTGCCAAATATGAATCTCAAATCACCTTGAAAATGTCACAAAAGTAAAAGGGAAATAAGACAATTCTAAAACTTGTATGTTGAAGACAGTACCAACAAATCAATGACAGCTAAATCAAGCAAATAAAGTCTTTGTATTTCCATTTACTCAGTGGTTTTTAGTCTGATGTCTGACAATGTAGTAAGATGCATAACAGTGAAGGAGGAAAGGCAGAGCTTTTTAAGAGTAAAGTTTCTCTAGGTGTTTAAAACAAATGAGGAAAAAACCCTTGAAAGTTTGAATTTACAGTCTAGGAGTACACACTACAACTTTGAGCCAATTCTAGAATCTTGAATGTACTCATTTGCTGCAATGAATCTTGTTAACAATACAGGAATTCAAGGCTAATTAATCCTATTTTAATTTGCAAGGTTCCTTTTCAATCAGTCAATTATATAAATTGAATTTGGAATATTAATCTGTTTTCTACCCAGCAGCTTCCCTTGCCAGAAATATCTGCCTAATATCAGTGAAGATACTCCTTCTGTAAAATCATCTGAATTAGATCCCTAACATTACCTGGCACTGCTGTCCTCAGCCAACAATGCTCTGCTGCTATTCCGGTCTGGTGGTGTTATAACTCCTTAAGCATCTCAGATTCAGCTTCTTTCCAACTAGGAAGGCCTTGGGCTGTCATGCATCTTGCAAATGGTTTTGATCCTGTAGGAAGCTCTAGATGCCCCAGGTGATTAGATTCTTAATGCAGACCTCTTCTTCACTGCCCTGTCTCAGGTTAAAAACGTTTTGTAAGCACATTTTTCTCCAAATAGAGAATACCTAATGCACATAGGCATGAGTTGGCTGCAGCCAGGCCAGCAATTAGAGGTTCAACCAGGATATAAGAGCTGCAAGTTCACATCACTCTTTCAATGGTTGGTTAATTATTCATACATAGTGGAACAGCTCCAACAAGAGAGAAAAAAGGTGCTCAAGCTAGAACTCAATTGTTTAATGATGGGCATTCCTAGAGCATATAGATTGCCATTCTTGAATTGAATTCAGCAGAATGGGAATTTGATTTCAGGCCAGTGTTATAATTGCTAAGATAATGCATTTCTAGGATAAGTGAAGTTTTGGGGGTTTTAAAATTTTATGTCACATAGAGAAATTAAACATATAATTGTGTGAGAAGTTTGTTTTCATGGGACCACAAGATAAGAAAGATCCTTAAACAATCCTAGAACTATTTAGTTTGGAAAAATCCTCCAAAATTGAGTCCAGCCTTCAAATGAACACCACTTCCTCAGCTAGACCGCACCACTAAATGCCACACCTGGTCATTCCTGGAACACCTCTATGGATGATGATTCCATCACCTAGGCAGCCCATTCCAATGCTCAACCACCCCTTCCAGGAAGAAATTCTTCCTACTGTCCAACCCAAACCTGTGGTGAAACTTGAGGTCATATCCTCTTGTCCTGTCACTTGTTGCCTGGGAGAAGAGGCCAATCCCCACCTGGCTGCAAGCTCCTTTCAGGCAATTGTAGAGAGTAATAATGTCTCACCTGAGTCTCCTCTTCTCCAGGTTAAACAACACCAGCTCTTTCAGCCCTTCCTCATATAACTTACTTTCCAGACTCTTCAGCTTTGCTGCCCTCAAAATCTGTTACCTCAATGTCTTTCTTGAACTGAAGAGCCCAGAATTGATCACAGGACTCATCAGTGCTGAGTATGAGGGAACAATTACTTCCCTGGTCCTGCTGGCCACATAATTTTTGATCCAAGCCAGGATGCCATTGACCTTCCTGGCCCCCTGGGCACACATTGGGTCATGTTCAGCTAACTGCCAAACAGCACATCTAGTTCATTTTCCACTGGGCCATTCTTTTTATCACTATATAAACGTCCCCTGGTGCAGCTTTCTACTGTTCCCACATGTTGTCTCACTGGATCCCATGAAGAAATCAGTAATTATGTTCAGACCAAGGTAGCCCCTGAAGTCTCTCAATTTAATAGTATGATAAAGACAGGTCCTGGCCTCCACTGGGGTATTTGCACAACTCCATGGGGATGATCTTGCTTTACTCCTTTGCAAATAGCTGGGACATTGATCTTTAGACAAGGTTTCCATTATTTTTGACGGTCTCATATACATGGAGGAGCATGCAACATAGTCCAGTGAATTTCAGAACATTTCTTATCCCAGCAAATGTCATACCCAAACTTTGAAGAAACACCAAGTACCTTGATTCCTCTGCTTGCAAACAGCATTTCTTTGACAACAGACTGTGATGTAATGTTTGCTTCATAATAGTTATATCGTAAATGAATGATCACATTATTTTAATGAGTATTATTTAGAGATTTCTAGATTTATGCAATATGGCTGTAGAATGCAATCTTGAAATTCAGAAAAAAATTAGTGAATGCCATATTTGTTCTTGAAGTCATAATTGGCAATGCCAGTATCAACATGTAAAAATTTCTGTCATGGAAAACCAAATCTAGCTAGCTAGTTTTGGATTTGTGAAAAGAAAAACAACATCCGTGACACCAATATGTTTTGACAAGTATTTAGACATCTATATGAGGATCTCAGAAGAAATGTCAATCATTTCAGGAAAACATCAAGAAATTAAAACTACTATGGCTGGCTTTGTTCATTTTTAAATAATTGCTAATACTTAATAAATGGACTTTAAAAGTCATTAATTATTCTCTCCCCTCACCGCAGTTAAAATAAATACTTTAGATTCACTAGATTCAGAAAAAAACCCTATTCTTTTTACATGGATTGGAAAAAGCATCTTAGACAACAGCTCTGTCAGAGGTGCGAGTCCTATACACTTTCATTACAGCATCTCTTAAGGGAGTTTGAGTATTTTTGTCTTGATATTAATAGTTATAGAATTAAATATATTACTTGAATGCAGGATCATGTACAAAAAGAGAATAACAATACATGTATTTCTTAATTTTCAGTTTCGGTGTATCATGATGGACAAGGATAAGATTCTGAAGAGCCAGGATACCATTAAATATTTGATGACTTTGAGGTGCCAAGTTATTTCTTGCAATTTATTATACTTTTTCTCATATAAGAATAAGTAAAAGAACCATCACTTTCTAACCCTCTTTTTAAAATACTTGTGTTGAAAATTTATATGCAACAGTAAAATAGTTTAAAGACACCACATTCAGGAAGTGATCCAGGCACACCTGATTCCAGTGGTGAACAATTCCACTTTTTTCTTCCATTCAGTGAAGTAACAAGCACTACCACTTGTTTTACAATGTTGTCAAAATATTTTTCTGTATTGCTCAATTCTGAGAGAAATGTTTAGAAGACATATGTAGACTCCATGAGGATGCATTCACTGACATGTACTTAGCAGAATTTATTTCAAAAGCAGAACCCTTTAAGATAAAAAGTTTAAAGTGAGTAGAGTTTAGACTGATCTGGCAATTCTCTGCTGCTAAAGAGGAGAATTAGATAAAATTAACTAAAAAAGGAAATGTTACTTGCAATACTGTATGTAATGTACAGTGTTCAGTGTTTGTCGGTGAGACAGAAACATAGAGGAAGAATGCAACACTCATTTAAATAAATGAGATTTACATCAGGGAAGGATTTTAAGTACTTATGACCTGAGTAAAAGATATTAAATGATCCCAATCTGCTTGGTATACTGCTAACATACAGACCGCATACTTTTTAATCTGTATGTCCTTCCAGTTTCAAAATATTTCCTCTTTGGAGAGACCTGGACTTAGTCACATGTGACTTGATTCCAATGATTATCTCTTGGATCAAGGTGATCATTATTATCCATGTGAACTGACAAATAAATATTCCTTGTAGTATAATAGGAAAACAAGGAAGGAAATTCCCTGGGTTGGTATCCTTTTATAGTTATTGAAGACATTTACTCCATCAAGTTCACATCTGAAAAAATTTAGAAAAGTGAAATTTTCCTAAGCTGGCTACAGTGTTTCTTCCCACAGTTCTATGGCAGATGAATAATATACTCTCTCCCTCTCCTCCCTCTCTCTCTCAGTTCTTTTCAGAAAACATGCAAAGAAAAAATGCATTAAGGTAACAAAAGATCATCAGAATGAAACAAGTATTTTAATGTATCAAAATAATATAAGCTCTGGGAAACAAATTTTCCTACATGTTTTTATACGGATCTTCTAATAGAAACATTACAGAAACAGTCTTCATTTCCCTCCCACAAAAAATCACTCTGAACACAAAACTTTCTAAGGTTTTGACACATTTAAAAAGATATTATATTTTAGATTTAAAAGTTTGATGAGTCTTGCCAATTCCATTTCAGAACCCCTTCAGAACCTAGTGGATATCCTTACTAGGATGGAGGTTAACCTTGGTTACATATAAATTAAAATTAGAATCTCAGCTTTACAATTCAATCTCATTTTAAATCTCATGTTTTCTAATGATTTTAAAGTATAGGACACATGGTCTTGGTAAAATGTGAGAAAAGATCGGGTCTAATTTATATTTTCTGTTAAAGTGAACTATAGTTATCAAAATTTGTTTCACTGCCTTTTGTAGCCATTAGTTCACAGTAAGTAGAGTAATAATGTTTTATTGTATTACTGTTGTGAGAGTAAGCTAAATAATATCTGTATGTATGCAATATTTTGTGCAGCAATGTATTATCTAGCTCATTATTACATTATTATTACATAATGTAATTATTATGTAAACATTATTATTACAGCAGTAACAGAATTTTGCAAATATATGTACTTCTATAATATTTTCCTAGTTCCTTTCAGATGCCACTCCATAAAGGCAGCAGGAATTTGGTGGTAGTTTAAAGGGTTTACTACATTCTGGTCTTAATCATGATCAATGTGAACAATTCAAATCCATTTTCTATAAAGACATAAAGGTTATCCATTGCTCTAAATATGATACACTGAATACAGTCTTCCAGCAATAAAACATCATCAAATAAATCCTGACTTATGTTTATTACTACTATTGAGTGATACTAAGAATATTTTTAGACTCATTATATTAAAATGTTTTCAAACATAGGTTACTTGTCAAAAACCAAAACTGATATAAATGATATCTTGAACTGAGTAAAATTATGCTATTTGCATCATCTTTGAGCAGGATGCTTGCATTACCATATCATAAAGTAACCTTACTCCAGTTTTCTGGGTTGCTTTTTTTCTGTTACTGCCAGTAATATATGTGCCTCAAAGCTTAAGAAAACTGCTTTGTCTGTGTATCCTCCTGAGCCGTAGCAGCTTTGTTTTATCCTGCAGGACAAAGTCTCGACAACACCTTCCTTAGCTGACCCATTCCTCTCATGCATTCAAATGTACTTGGGCAGCAAAAAAAACAAAAAACAAAAACCCAACCATTCAAAATAAAGAAAGGTTTTGCTGTATTTCTGTCTTGCTGGAAACTCCACAGGTTTAGAAAGAAGCTGGTAAGTTATCCTGTTGCCCTTGGGTCATCAACAAAACCACGTGTGGGCCACAACATTAGGAGCTAACTAGAAAATGGGCTAAAAGCAGGTGCTAACTTGAGGATACTTCAGCATTTCGTAGAAACTTACCTTGATTCCTTAAAAGACGTGCATTTATCCCACTGCAGATTTTTGTGAGAGCTGTTGAGAAGCAAGCAAGAAAGTGTCCTGCAAAACATTTGCAGTATGCACCCAATTCCCTTTGCCTGGGTACAAGGATAGTTTTGTGGCTTACTGAGGGTGCAATGTGCATTTCAACTCATAGTTTGTGCCATCAATATTAAAGATAAACCAACATCAAAAGCAAAATTAAGTTTGAATTAAAATTGTGTTTTGCATTGCTCCTGCTCCTTGTTTGTACAAAATCTGTGAAAAATTCTAGGTACACAAGTGACTCTATTAATTACAGGTGTTCTGGAAAATATATCAAGTTTTCTGACTAGCAAGGACATTTTTAAATGAAAGAGGGCCAAGGGTGAAGGTCAGCCATCCTTCTTGCCATAAGACAATAGCACAGGAAGCATGTCTATGTCTATGCTATTGGCAGTGGTACACGTGTTCCAACATTCACAGTCAATGCTTGCAGTCAGACATTTGGGACTTAACATACTTGTAACAAAATTACAGCAAAAACCACCTGCTGCAGGTGTATGCTTCAAAACATTGCTCTAGTACACATACATTTTGCAAATGCTCATGTGTCAAGGTGAGTCCCATTTTCATTTCTACTTTGCATACCAAACTACATATTTCACTTAGGTTAGCCATTTTTTGTTATTTGAAAGACTCAACAAAAGGCTTTTATCTCTTAGTTAACAGAGTGAAATTCTGTTTTTTCTGTAGAAACAGCATGTAAAGTGACCTAGGTTATTCTGGTAACTCAGTAAGTTCCACCATTGCCATTTTCTCAGAGAAGCTGTGGATACCCGATCCCTGGAAATATTGAAGGCCAGTTTGCATTGGGCTCTGAGAAATCTTGTGTAGTGAATGGCATCTCTACCCATGGCTGAGGGGTTGAAATTAGATGCTATTTAGGCCTCTTCCAACCCAAACCTTTCTATGATTCTCTGATCTAAATGCACTGGATGAGATCACTGAACAGAAGATTACAATATAGATTCAGTCTTAAATGTGTAATTTTTTTTTTTTTTTTGCATGGTCTTCAGCATTTCCTTAGAAATTGTAACAGTTCAGAAATATTGGGGATGACTGGTAGGTGAGAGCACCTGCAAAAATTCATATCAAAGATTACAGGAACTCCCTTCAGGGCCAGAACAGCCATGTGTAATGCTACAAGATTTATTACTACAAATAGTCATAGGTGTTTTAAGTATTACTTCTAGTATTACATTCTCTTTTTCAAGTGTTTGGGTTTTTTTTTCTTTTGTTAAAGCTACTTCAAATACATATGCACGACTTTTTTACTAACTGGAAGAAACATCCTGGAAATTGAAGTTGATAATGATTTTGTTTCCTGAAGCATTGATTTTTCTGTTATGCTAAAATGCAAGATATTGATCTGTAGAGTTCCTTCTCAATATCCAAGTACATCTATATATTCTAATGGCATTTTTGGTCTGTGTTTCACATGGGTCTGTGTGCTGTCCCATGCTTTCATGTCAATCATCCTGTAATTGATTTCTTCTGGATATTTGTGACTAATGTAGTTGCTGTTGGAGGGAATAATTTTTTACTGTATTTGTGATAAATGTTATCTTGCTCTGTGTAAAGGCAGTTTGCATTAACATTTTATGAGCAGTGATTTTGCTTTCATTTTGTCTGAACACCTCCATGACATATTTGGATAAACAACTATACTGACAGCAGAAGTGTGGTGCTCACAATCTTTTAATTCTTTATTAGGAAAGATGCAAAAAATTTCTGTACTAGATTTTTGTTTGCACAGAATTGTTAGAGCTGCAAAAGACCTCTAAGATCATTGAGCCCAGTGCTAAAGGAGCATTGTGTTCAGTACTAAACCACTAAACTAGCACTCAAATGCCACAACTACACATTTTTGAACACTTATAGGGATGGTGACTTTATCATTTTCTAGTCAGCCTGTTCCAATGTCTCACTACTCTTTCACTAAAGGACTTTCATCTAATATGAAATCTAAGCCTCCCTAGGTACTCCTTGAGACCATTTCCTCTTGTCCTATATCTCATTACTTAGGAGAAGAGACTGACACCCATCTTGTTCCTCCCTCCTTTCAGGCAGTTGTAAAGAGTAATAAGGTCTCCTATGAACCTCCTTTCTTCCAGGCTAAACATCCCCATCTCCCTCAGTTTCCCCTCAAAACTTTGTCCTGCCGACCCTTGACCAGCTCCATTGCTTTCCTCTGGACTGACTCCAGCCCCTCAATGTTTTTCTTGTAATGAGAGGCACAAAACTGAAGGCAGGACAAGAGATGCAGCCTCACCAGTGCTGAGTACAGGGGGAAAGCATTGTTTTAATTGTAAAATATCAATGATGAGACTAAGGTTTCTCCAGTTTCAGGCTGCTATTCTAGTGTCAATTTGATTGGCTGCGTGCTCTGTATTCTAATATAGACACTTGATTTTCCTACTGTGAGCACAATGAATTTCTCAAACTGTTTAAATGTAGTGTAACATACATTATAGTCCTCATTTTGATTAAGTCTTCCAGAATTCACATAGTAGTCAGTATCACATTGTACATTCTCTCAGCTCCCCTGCGAATCAATTCAATTGATGCTTTTGCAAAGGAATTGTTTAATTGGTGAGCAAGTAAGAGAGTTTAATAACCCACAGACATTTGGAAGGCTTACATAAACACTAAACTTTAAAAAAGAGCTAAAATACAAATGTTATCTAATAGAAAAGAGTATATTGCAGTTTTTGAAGTAAAATTAGTCAACTAAACTGTAGAAAATATCAGTATTTTCAGAGAAAAACATTGAGGTTCAGCAAGATTTAGATTCTTCTTCCTAGTGCTATTTGAAAATCCAGAGGAAATGTTTTACTGGTAATATATAGGGAGCTTAATATTTGGTCTACTCCTTTAAAATTATATTATACAGAAAAAAGTGCAAACCATTAAAATAAGACTGAGAAATGAATGTTAAAATCCTAGCTTTTAGACTGAGCTGAACTTTTTGAAGAATGATCCTTCCTTGATACCAACACACAATTTTTTTGTGTACCAGCTGGATTTCATTGCCATAGGAAAACTGTCTACCTCAAAGGCAAATTCAAGGATGAGTCATTCAGATCTGTAACAAGAAACACAGATGGAAAAATGCCACAGCTGCACAGAGCTGGGAGCAGAAAAGTGCACGACCTTAATGAATATGCTTTTACATTTGACAGATTCCATCAGAGAACTTGCAGTAGCTGCAGAATCCCATGGCACCATAAAAACATTTTGGCATTGTTTAATCCCATTGTTGCAAGGAAAAGCATGAGATCAGAAATATAACATGGAAACTGCTTTCGACTCTTGTTGCCTAGATCTGATATGTTCCTGGAATAAAAATTCAATATTGAAGTGCAACAGCCATAAAAATGCATGTTTGCTTTTTTCATTTCCTTTTTATCCATTTTTTTTTTAGCTTCCATGACTTTTGCCTTCCAAAACATTTTCTTTTTGCAAATTTTTCCCATCTTCCAAGGAATCTCCTCTCCTTCTTTGACGCATCTGCTGCAGCTCAACAAGGAAAAATACTCATGTGAGATTTAATAACCCTGTGCAGCAATCCATGCCAGAGGGTTATTTGAGAGAAAGTGGCCTTGCAGAAAAGAATTTAATGTGTGCAGTATCCATGGCAGGCCAAAATCCCTAGCTCTCATGGATCCCAGGGCAGGAACAATGTCTGGGAGTGCCTCATCCTCACCTCAGAGAGGAGAGCTTACACCAGCATTCTGCCTGTGCATCTGAGGAGGTGGGCTGGCAATGAGCAGGGAGGAGATGTTATTTCAGCAAAGGCCATGACAAATTCAGTTCAGATTCTGACTTATTAGTTGCATTCACAAATGTTCACAGCCTATTACTAAAGAAAGCATTTAATGCTCTGAATCACTCCCACTGCAAAACCAAAAAGAGTAACACTCCCTTCCCTCCACGTATAATGTATTACAATGAGCAGAATCAGAGAAGAATAGTGGGTGCAGATGCTTTTTTCTACCCACATAAAACAAAATATAGAATTTCCTGTGCATAGACTGTAGTGGAGAGCAAAGAAATATTTGATTGGACACTTAAGAATGATCTAAAAATGAAAGAGGAAGGGCAAAAAAAGATATTGTACATGCTCTAAATAGTCTTCTTAGAGTTCAGGGATTGAAACCTCAAATGTGTATACATAGATAAGACCCTGATCTTCAAGAGTAACCTTTTCTTTCCAACATCAGCTATTCAGGAGTCAATTAGGAAATTATGTTCTAAAGAGCCATTTGTCCTGTTCAGTAATACAGCTTTCTTATATACAGAAGAAATGTTAGCCACAAGTATCAATATATCTCTTTTCTTCAAAGGAGCACAGCTATTTATCACCTACTGGAACATCAGACCTGATGATACTGATAAGACAAGCCAAATGCTGAAAGCTCTGCTGCTTGAATAGAGAAATAAGATTGATATATACTGAGGGTCAGTTTTGGCAAAGAAAAGATCCTATAATTTCCATGCCCTGTATTTCCCTTATCCAAATACTTTTATTTTATTCTCATCAGCTAGGCTATTTTCAATTCCTGACTTGTATCTCTGGTTTTATGCTGTTTAAACAACCTTGATTTTGCATAGCTTCTCATGGTGAATCACTGTTTAAAACTGTTTGATCCCTAACTCTGATCATACCCCACAAGGAATATCCAGAAGCTATTTCTTCCACAATATAACTAACACAGAGATCCTATTGGAGCTATTACTTCAAGCAGCTATCCATTTATGACCTGATCTAAGCAAAGTTTCTCTAATGAAAATTGCTAAGATAGGAGAACATTGTGGAAGAATGTGGAAAAGATATACAGCCATAGTGTACAAAAATATTTATATAAAGATCAAATGTACCTGTAATGCAACAACACTGAAATCAGTATGATGAGTCCAGCCCTGACATATTCTATTAATAAGGAAAGTTTCATGGCCATATAACTACAAGATATAATTCTATAGTCTTCTTACAATTTACATCTATTCACTAGAAAGACTGGTAGGGGTAGGTCTCTTGCAAGGGAAGATAAAATGTGGATTTCCATGTCAGAGCCAGGGTTCTAGGTATTTTTGAAAATCAAATAATAGCACAAGAGATTTTCCAGTCTTCAAATCTATGGTTGGTCCCAGGTTTTGCCTGGCATGCATGGATGTTGACACAGTGAACGTCCTTCTGAGAGCAGACCTGGATCCAGCAGTTCCAGAGGGCCTCCAGCATGCTGCCCATCCAGCAGCCCTCCCTTGGGGCTGGCTTTGTCACCTCTGCGATGCACAGTATCTAACATTTTCTGGTCTGAAACATGAGATTTAAAATCAACTGCTGAATCTGCTGCAGGTCTCCATGGTTACACTACAGTCAGTTGCTGCTTTGTACACAGGAATAGATGGGATTTTTAAAAACTGAGGCTGCTTTTGCAGAATGACAATCTAAGTGGTGACTTTCTGCCCAATACACTGAGAACATATAAACCAATTTTCATAAGAGAGGGTAAAAGTAAATGTAATGCCCATTCTTCCAACACAGACTGACAAACTGTTCAGATAAAAATGTTGAGAGGGCAGGAGTTATGATAGGAGAGACCAGCTTAAAGGTTTTGAGAATGAAACCTCATAAGGGCCTAATAACAGCCATTTGTGCAGACTGTTTTTCTTCCCTAAGTCCTTTCTTTGCAGTCTAGACCTTTGTTTACTTAAATCCTGATAAAATTGCTGATTCACTTTAATTGTTCTCCATTAGTCTAAAGATATAAATTCAATATTAATGTTAATTAAGTGCAGCTCCTGCACTACAGGTGCATACATCACTGAAAAGAGTAAAGAGTAAAGGTATTTAGGAGCATGTGTTCACCTCATTTTACATTAACTAAAGATGAAGAAAATCACAAGTAGATTTCCCTAATATTATTCATCTCTGTAAAAATATCACTGGCTTTTATCTCAACAGCTACAAGAGACCAGGATGTCAGCTTTACATTTTGAAACACCATCACCAAAATGCCCTCTAGCAACACTGACTTAGTGGAGACAATGCCACCTACTGAAATATTCACATCCCTTGCTTCAGGACACTTTCCTTCATCACTAATTGTCAAAGCAGAATTGACAGTGTTACCTAGAGAGCTGCTAAGTTTAAACTGCATCACTACTGTTCTCAAAAGAGATGAGGGACCTCTTCTTCTCATCTCTGCTTATGATGGTAGCAGGAGAAGAACACAAGCTATTTCCAGGCACACATTTTAAAAAAAAGCCAGCATAATGTAAGCCCTCACCTTCATTTTATTTTCTCTTGAGATTTTTTTCTCCATCACAACCGGAGCAAAAGATGCTTTCATTCCTCTTCTGCAGCTTTTTTTCCTACCTTAGAAAAGACCAGATGGACACACAATCTGCAAATGAACAAAATCATTATTATTTGCTCCAGAATATAAATAACTAAGATTTCCTCTCTAGGACTAACATTGGTAAAAGGTAGTGGGTCTTATAGGAAAAAAGACCACTTAACTAACATATCCTGAACCTACATAGCAGAAACTTCCTCCTAAGATCTGATTATCTGATTTTTCAAAATGTATTCTACACTGTCAAAAGAGCTTGTTTCAAAAGTCTTAACCATTAAAATAGGATGAGAGCTATCTTATATAACAGTATTTAAAAGACACTGACTGCATAAAAGCAGCTCAGGGAACTGTGCAAAGTTTTAGCTATGTCAGGGTTTTTGCTCTATTTAAAATAAGCCATTCTACAAAACACAGCATAAATAATCAGCAGAATAATCCTCCAATTCTTCATCATGGGAGGAGTTCCCAGAAAGTTTTCCTAACAATTCATGTGCTTTTCTCTCTAACTGATCAAAACTTTCCACCAAAACAGAAAATGAATGTTGTTTAGCCCAACAAAAACAGACATCTAAAAAAACCTAAAATAATGGTAGGCATTTCAAAACATTCATAAATGGCAATAAAATGAGATTTTGCTTTTCTTTTCTTTTGGAAGTCGGTCCTTTGGAGCAAAAACAATAGCATAGGAATGTTGCATTCCTGTACGATCTGACAGTTTGATGTAAAACGTTAGCTCATATCTACCTTAGAAAGAATAATTAGTTCTAAAAAATAGTTCAGACATAAGAACTAATGTCAGGATGAGGTTTAGGGCTATTCGGAATATTATTTCTTCTCGGTGCTCCATCTTATAAATTATGCATGATAGATGGTGATGTGTTCTCTGCCTGCCTGTGACTCATGCGGTCAGTACTGCAAAGGTACAGAGGAATCAGAAGTGAATCCTTTCTCTGCTAAGCAAGAACATCAAAGGCCATCCACAACAGTTATTCTGTGGTTTGAAGTTAATTTCAGCCGCATTTTTATTTTTCTTTTTAAATAGTTAAATTAAATATTAAAGCAACACACAAAAATTCTTCCCATTTTCCTTAATTTTGTGTGCTCTTTGGTCAAATGAATAAACTGAAATGCAAATGCCATGTCTGAAATTTCTAGTATTCACAAACTTGCCAACACTGAGTATTTTCTGAATGAGCATTTTTCCTTCTCCTCATGCTTTTAAATGAGCTCTTTATTGCCAGCCATTGGGATTGGATATGTGCAAATGCAGATGGCCACTGTGATCTGACAGAAATTCTAAATATTCTTTTTTTTTTCTACATAAAGGGTTTATAGTGAAACAATTTATCCCAACAGAAGTCACTTATTTTACACAAGCAATGAGAAGAATCAAACCAAAAATACCATACCCAGATTTGTTTCTAATGGGTAAGAGCATGATATAAGTGGCATGTGCATGCATATAAATATATAATGTATAGGTTCAGCTCAAAGATTAGAATTGTTTTCAGAGCTGCATTTGTCCACTTTATGGTTCAAATCCCATTTTACCAGTCAGGGTTATTTCTCTGTTCATTGGCTTTTGCTTGCTTCTCTTATGCAGTGCTATATAAATGGAGCTTCTGTAAAATGAAGCAGTGTTTTGTTGCTGGTGGCATTGATAAATAAAGAACAAGATACTATAAATATTTTATGGAGTTCCTAAAGGCTACATTCACTTTCAGATCCTTCTGCATCAGAAGCAGGTTCACTGGGAGCACGTTAGTTCATTTGAGGCTTGGCCTGTTCACTTTGTTTCATTATATTCACATAAAATGGCAGTAGCTGATCATTTTTTTCACAGTGCTGTTACAAGAAACCCTACACAACTGCAGTCCTGATTATAGCAGAGCAAGGTGATGCCATCACACTCACAAACAACGGCAAAGAATGTTCTCAGTGACAGCTGGAGTGCTTGTTCAAGGCTAGGTTGCTATGTTGTATTATGTTGTGTCTGTTATTTCATGTTATGTTGCTGAATAAAGTACAGCCATGCAAACAGCAGGTGGTTCCGTGTAGGGATTTCAGTGCATAAAGCTTCCTGTGACAGAGATCCCCAGCTACATGGATATGCCACTGGCTTGTGCATGCTCACATTGGCCACAGCAGAATGAACTTTGTGAGCTTTACCCAGCCTGACACTGTCTGTAGTGCTCAGCATTCACATGAGTCACATAGCCTGCCACCAAATGGTGATTTTATTTGGTATGTTGCTTTGCTACTCAGGTTGTTTTAAGTATCATTTGACTAAATTATGATTACAGTTATTGAAATGAAAACCATTAGGAAGATAATGAAGGACCTATCCAAATATCCACTGCTTGGCATTCCCATAGTTTTACTAGGAATGGTTTGACGTGCCTCTAAGGAACATAGTACTAGTTAGATTTTTTATTCAGCAAGAAATATAACACAACCCACTCATTTGTCCATATCTACAAAGGAATGATTGATCCAACTGTTACCAGTTAAAAGTGTTTTCATGAAGGAGGACCAAGATATTTTAGGGGTTTTGTTGTTGTTGAGGGTTTTTGTGTGGTTTTATAACTAAGTCAACATTATTTGCTTTCAGATTGTATAGTGTCACTTCTGGCCAGAAATAACTTACTCTACTAAAATCACAAATTTTAGTAACATTTTGGTTTAATTAGTATAATTTTCAGCCCTTCAGGTACTTTTGAAGATTTTCAGAGAGGAACATTGCAGAGAGTGCAGACAGAAAACTAGATTTATACTATTTTCAAACTTCAGTGATTTATTTTGTAACACTGTTTTGCTAAGGAGATTTCACTCCCTCTTTTAAAGGGTCTGTAAACTGAAATAGGTAACTGATTGTCTCCAGTTTCTAAGCAAAACTTCTGCTTTGGAAATGTTAGTACATATTGACACTTTTCTCATACAGTCCTGCTGAACATGATGCAAAATTTCTAAGAGGCTTTCATTAAATGAATCAGCTAAATGCTTTCATACTTGAAGGTGTAATTAGATGTAACTTTCCTTTCTGACATTACAAAAAAGAAAAAGAAAAAAGCAGATGAAATATGTCCTAGTTGACTGCTTACTGTCAGGTTTTTCAGCTCTACATTTTTAAAAGTTACAGGATTCAAAGTCTTAATGCCACCTTAAAAAGAAGTTATCTATGACAATCAGTCAGTCCATTTGGTGAGTTTTACTTCTAGGTTCTGAAGCTTGGTGAAAGGACTAGGATAAAGAGCATGAGTAACAAAAGCAAGAACATGCAGTAAGGAGGACAAAACAGAAGAAGGTCCAGAGGCACAGCCCATGGTGCAATCCTACGAGGGGTGAAAACATCAAACAGCAGCTCTCTGTACCCCCTACAATTGCACTGTGTATCCCACTCCTTCATAATTAGTCAGAGCTCCTTCACACATCCAACCACTATCAGAGCAATCAAGGTTTGAATTTCTTTTCTACATCACCAAGGAACAAAATAGATAGCAATTTAATCTCATTAATGCTGAGAGAAAAAGTATGAATCTGGCTGCCTTCAAGCAGCTCATCCAAGAACTGCTGCTGCACCAAGGGTAAACATATCACTCATCCAAAACACCCATCCCAATTACAACCTCTTGAACCTATATCTGCTGCTCTCTCCAGCCTATTGTGCTTGCATTGGTCCCAGTCCTGCATGTACCATATAGTAAACAAATTCTATAAAACATGAAAATTTAATCTGTTTATTTATTTAGAAAATAAAACCCCAGTTATCCCAAAACCTCTCTTGCAACCCTCCAAGTTACAAGAAGGTGTTGTGCATTATGCTGCAGAGGATATATTTGGAACAAGAATTAAAATCCATAAAAATCAAAAGGATAACAATGTTGGTCAACAGCAATCAACTTCCATTATATACAGATTCACTAATATTAAAATATTAGTGAATATACAGATTCACTAATATTAAAAAGAAATTAAGATAAGAATACCTGTTGTCTGAAAAGCATCTTTGATAAACTGCCAACAATATTTTAAGGGGTCATAGGTTTTTAAGTTTGGGGTTTTTACCTGTTTCATGCAGCAGTTGAGGCTCACCATCTGTTGTGAGCTGAGATTTCAGAAAACAGCCAAACTGGTCAAAATCATGATGTTTTGCCAAGACACTAAGTAGAAAATGCTTTGGGAATACTAAAATAACCGTGGACATCATATATCACAACTATGAAAAGAAAGCAAGGAGTTGAAAACAGAAAAAGGAATTAACACATACAAATTCAAAGGAATTAATGCATACAAATTTTTGATTGTATTGTCATTATTTCTTAAAGAGAACTGCTGAGTAATTAAATACTGTTGTTTATCTTCCATACCAACTAAATTTTCCATGTAATACTTCCTGTTCTGTTGGGCCACCTTAGAGAATGACTAGATATTTGTTTCTTCAGTTTCAACAGTTGCAGCACAAGCCTCTCTAAGCCTTTATCTGTGTTAATTATCTTTTTTTTTTTCCTCAAAAAGACATTTCAAGCTAACCCTATTACAAAACAGTGCTTTAGAAAGCTATTAAAAGCAAAGTTTAAAGAATCATCTGATGCCATGCCTCTTTTCTTTAACAGGGATATTTCTTTCTGATCACAGAAATGTCCCAATTCACAGTCATCTGGAGACCCTACTTGACTGATTTTTTGATATTCTCAAGTGTTCAATATCTCCTTGACTTCAATGTTAATTCTCTGGCTTTTTTCTGATTCCTGCTGAGATGCAAGTGATTACATATTCAATTAAATCTCAGTGGCTGAAGATCTAATATTTTATTAAATGGAAAAGTATAGCTACATAAACCATACATACACAGATATACGCATGACAAATACACCACACTCGGCTTTTTCATAAGAAAGCAAGCAGAACATTTAACAGACAAATATTTTTAGTCTCCCAAATGTACATTTTTGTCATGTTGTGACGTGCTTACATGTGTCAACATGCTTAAGCTATTATTAATATACATTGTCTGCTTAGCTTACTCTTTTTTTAAAAGAAACCTAAATGCTCTTTTTAAGTTTAATTCTAACAAGCCTATTGCACGACCCTCAGGAAAGGACAGGTTTACTACTCAAAATACCCAGATACAACAAAACATAAACAATTTTCTAACTGCAAACATGATCTGTATGCTAACAATATAAACAATTCTTTTGCCCATGGGACTTTGAACTGCCCTTCAGATATGTAATATTTTGATCCATCAAGGTTTCTGTTTTAAAATCTGAAATATACTCTAAGTGAAGTATGTTGAAAATTGCACATAATTTTAATATTTGTCACTTACAGTAGCTATCAATACATGATTCGTTGTGGATATTTTGCACTTGAATGCATCACTGAGTTGCCTTCCTACTAAAGCAGGTTTTATTTCAGAAAAACAATACTTGAAGAAAGTATTTACAAAGGTATACACTCAGATTCTACAACAGAGAAGACTAAACCCTTACATGAGTACAGAAGGTATGCATGAGTCCTACAATGTAAAAGAGAAAAAATAATCTCCTTTTGAAATATAGCAGATGTTAAATTAGATGTTAAATACAGAAAGCATTTTTGTTGCTCAGAATTATGAGCTTTGTCTTGGGGTTGGTGCTCTTCAATATTTTCATCGATGACACAGACAGTGAGACCAGGGCACTCTCAGTGAGTTTGCAGATGACACAAAGCTGAGCAGTGCAGGTGACAAAACAGGATGTTTTTAGGGTGTTTTACAGAGGAACTTGGACAGCCTTGAGAAGAGGCTCACAAGAACCTCACAAAGTTTAACAAGTACAAGTGAAACATCCTGCTTCTGGGTCAGGCAATCCCAGACACGAGCCCAGAACAAGACACCCTTGAGAGCAGCCCTGCAGAGAGGGCTTGGGGGTTCTCGTGGGTGAAGCATGGCCGTGTCCCACCAGTGTGCACTCCCAGCCCAGAGGCATCCTGGGCCGCTCCAGGAGTGGGCTGACCAGCAGGGTGAGGAGGATGATTCTCCCTCCCTGCTCTGCTTTGGGGGGACCCCACCCAGAGTGCTTCATCCAGCTCAGAACGAGAAAGATGCCGACCCATTAGAGCAGATGTGGAGTAAGCCACAATGATGATAAGAGGGTTGGAGCACCTCTCCTACAAAGAGAGGCTGAGAGAGCTGGGGTTGTTCAGCCTGAAGAAGAGAAGGCATTGAGGAGTCCTCCTTCCAGCCTTTAAGTATTTTAAGACGACATAAAGAAAGATCAGACAAATTTCATTCTCATCAACTTCAATCCCCCCTACTACCACAAAGGACTTTATAAAAATGAGGGAGAGGGACATTTTATATGAGCAGACAGTCTCAGCACAAGAGGTAATGGTTTCAGAACTGAAATGGGACAGGTTTAGCTTAGATCTTAGGAAGAAATTCTTTACTGTGAGGGGAATGAGGCACTGGACCAGGTTAACCGGAGTTGAAGTTGCCCCATCCCTGAAATTATTCAAGGTCAGGCTGAATGGAGTTTTGTCAACCTGGTCTGGGTAAAAGATGCTTCTGTCCAGGGCCAGGGTGCTGGAACTAGATGTTCTTTAAGTTCATTTCAACCCTAAGCATTCTATGGAATCATTCTATGAATTAGGACAAAATTGTTTTGAGAAAAATACTCCTAGTAAAAGAGAAACATTTATTTTTATAAGACATGAATCAGGTATGAAGAGAGATCTGGTTTGTTCCTACAAAACAAAGAAGTATCACATACTGTGACAGATTCATTATCCTCCAGGGAAGAAGAGTTTGCAATCCACCCAGCACAAACCCCTACCCAGTGGAGAGCAGTTTTCACAGTGGGAAGGTCTATTTATGTCCACACACACACCTCCTGCTGCCCTTTTAACCACGTATGGTTTTGACACGTGGGGGAATATTTTAGCTGTACTCTACCAGATTGATGTCTTTCTGAGAGCCTAATAAACAAAGACAGATCACTCCATGACTTCCATAGTGTCCAACACGACATTTTAATGGTTCTGATCCTAAATCTTTTTGGTTTATCAATATTATTTCTCTAGTGCATTACATATTGTCATTCTGAATAATTATTTTTGTGTTCTTACTCAGCAGTATATGACTTGGTCCAATATGCAGATTTCTTGAACTTTAGCAAGCACTGTAAACCTGATGTTTGAAGATGCATTTATGTTCAGGATCATGGAAATCAAAAAAAAACCTCACTTCTTTCCCTTTTTAGTTTTGTTTTTAAGAAACTAAACTGTATAGCTGAATATTATTGCTCTTTTTTTACACCTGGATAAAACAATGTAAATTGGACTGTAATTTAATGTTTTTTTTATTCAATTGTCACAGACATCTTTTACGAAAAATCTTTTCCTTAGGATTTTTCCTCCTGAGAAGCTGAGAGGCCTAAGGAAAAAAATGTAAACATTGATTACCTGCTGCTGTGGAATGCAACAGGTAAATCTTTGATTGGCCCATGTTAGATGCTTGTAATTAATGGCCAATCACAGCCCAGCTGGTTCAGAGAGCCAAGCCACAAACCTTTGTTATCATTCCTTCTTATTCTGTTCTTAGCTAGCCTTCTGAGGAAATCCTTTCTTCTATTCTTTTATTACAGCTTTAATGTAATATATATTATAAAATAATAAATCAAGCTTTCTGAAACATGGAGTCAGATCCTTGTCCATTCCCTTAACATGAGACCCCTGTGCACACCATCACATTCAATATTTATTGCATAAATATATTTCAACATTTATGTAGCCACTTTCTACATAGTTATTATTTAATTAAAAACATTTTCTTATAGTTTCTGCTTAATTTCCAGCATTTTATGAGTCTTTTGAACATAAGAAACTCTCTGATCAGGTCATCACATGGCTACAGGTGTGACATGGTAAACCCTGAACTGCCATTCTGGAAGGAGGACCAGCATGCTATATTTAATGTTTGTTTCAAAGTAAACACTTTTCAAGCTACAAGCTAATAAAATGCTGCTTTAGGTCAGTATTAATTCCTGTATTTACTCACTGTAGATACAGTGATCTCCAGGCCTTTGATAGCCACAAGTATTTGCCAGTATTAACAAAGAGAAAAAGAATTGTTGAGGACAGAGTTTATATGACTCTTGGGGAATTAAATCCTCAAGTCCTGTTGGCAGAAGAAGGTAGTGAGAACTGTTTATCTTCCTTTCAGATGCACGACAGACCTTTGTGACACCAGCAGCAAGGTCTCTCCCCGACAAGGCAGTCAGGTGAGGGGGTGAGCAGGAGGGGACTGCAGGAACCTCTGCAGTAACTCGAGCAGCAAAACAAGCACAGACACAGAATCACTGCTGAGTGCTGTCCCTGGCCTTAACCTGTGCTCCTTGACCTGCTCTAAAACTGTACTGACTTCTGCATTCTCTAGTGTTGATCCTCTGCCCTGAGAATAACGAATATGAAGCTGCTTTAATAATATGCTCTTGTTTCCCTTCCTCTAAGCCGAGGAGAAAATATACCTGCACTGCAGTTTTTCCCTCTGTTTGCTAGACGTAGTTTTCTCATGTGTGCAGGTACTGTTAAAGGTAAGTACACCTATTACTGTGTTTCATGGGAGTATTATTTAAACAAAGGAATTTAACTTGTTACGTACAGAAAGAACAATAAATATCTGGGATACAGTCTAGCACCTTGTTTTCACAATCCCTTCCCTAACCCATCAGCAACAAAAGTAAAGCACAAGAAGTAAATGATTGTATCAGTCCAATTGTCTGTTTTTCTGCTGTTAGTTGTTATTACTGGGCTCTGCTGTTTCAGCTTCCTCACAAAAGTATGAGGGCAGAAGATAATCTCCTGAGCCATTTGTGCACAGCCTAAATGTCCTCAGCACAAACTTTCAATTCCAAAGGAATGACACTTGAATGTCTGAAAATTTAGGTCTTTTCCTTATGATCCTGTCATAAAAAACTGACAGAAGACATCACTAGAAATCACTGAAGCTGGAGAAGACACAACAAATACACTGTCACATCTGAAAGGTAGCATAACAGATCTGGAGAAAGTATTTTTATTGATAGATAGTGTCTGAGAAGGGACACAGATAAGTCAGTGCCTCAAGTAAGATTGAATTGATTAAAGTGACTCCTGCTTGAGAAAAGATGGTGAAAATACGAAATGCTTTAGAACTTTGCTTTGCCTCCAGAAATTAAGTCAATATGGAATACACCTGTATTTGCAATATTGCTTGAAAATAGTTTCTGGTTTTTAAGTTTTATATTTTATGGTGTCTTAGACTGGGAAACTACTTCCCAGCTGCAGATGAAGTTCTTAAAATTTAGCAGGCTAACAAAAAGGAAAGGATCAGTTCTAGCTACGCATGTGTACCTCTTGACACCTCCATAAAATTTGTTTGTTTTAGGCATTGCCTGCAGAGCCTACAGAAAAATTCTCCTGGAGTCTGCTCTCTAAAGCTGTGCTGTCTGGCTGGGTAGCAGCTAACAGAGCTTTTGTTCTATTCTGGGAACTGCAGAGCTCTCTCTGAAGGAGTAATTTTGCTTCCTTATTACATTCCCATTAGATGCCATATCAGGTTCCCACCATTCATTCATAGGTCTGACAATCCACTGGTTCTTGGGCAATTGTTTCATTTGCAAAAGATATTTGATGGCTCTGGCAGACAGGCATGAGAAAAGTGTTTATATCAGTGGGGAAGCAACACTACACAAAAGAGATCAGAGCAAAAGGTTCATACAATCTGCACTCAAAATAACCCCTAAAGAATTAAGCAAGTCAGAAGCTACTTTGAATGAAGGGGTTGGAAATTACAATTAGCTCTTTTTTAGATGCATATGCTGTACAAAGACAGGTGAGTTTAGTCCCAGCCTATATTCATATTAAAGCTAAAATTCTCCTCAGTGGGTTTAAAAGAACACTTTCAGTTATTGTATCTGACATTTAATGGGTAACTGCCTTGATTGTGCTGCTGAAAGACACTGAAAGGCAAAAGCACAAGTCAGAAGTAAACAAAAACTCCCTTTCAATTGGAGAGAGTTTTACTTACTCCTATGCAGAATAAGTTAGCCCTAAGCAACACCATGTTGAACACTCACACATGTGACAGAACAGCTCCAACACATTCATTTCAGTTTGCATATTTCAAGTATGTGTAGAGATGCATAACTATTAATAATGCATAATTATGGTATAATGAAGGGATGAAGTAATAAACCAGTGTCTCTTAGTCTCACACACACCCATGCCAGGTTATGGCTCTCCCTGTGTACCAAAAAATTGAATAGTGTTTTGAATTGAAACCCTCACATTTGGGGTTGATTTCCAAATACCACCTTATTTTAAAGTCCTACAGCTCTTCAATTCTCCTAACTGAAAACAGCCATTTTGATGCAAAACCGAAATTGAGTCCCTGTTTGCAACTGATAACTTCCCAGGTGATAATATCTGCCTGAACTCCTGTGCATCCTGCTGTGGCCTTCCACAGTTGTGAATAGCCGTGGTGCATTCAAAACCCAAGAGCGAGCAAGACAGGTTCCTTTCACATCCTTAGGCTTTCTAACAAACCCACAAGGGAACAGGGTTTCACAAGCTCCTTTTCTACACCCACATGGGACATAGCCTTCCACAAATGTCATCTAACTTCTAACTCCTGCCCAAGGTGCCTGTTCAGTTTAGGGCTCCCAAAAATGAACTTTCCATCTTAGCAGAAACACTGCAAATTGCCAACATAGAAAGTGCACAAACATTTCAGACATGAGCCTTTGGGATACTGAGGAACTACAGAAAAATACTTGAGGCCCACAGGAAAGAGGAATATAAATCTGCCCATGAAATAACATGAAATGTGTCTTGAAACAACTAATCTATAGGAGAAGCACAGTGCTGCTGGCTCATTGCACTTGGTAGTTCCCAGGTTCACTTTTTCTCTGTTGATTATGAGAGATCTGTCATTTCATCATTAATTTTTTAATAAATATCTGAAACAGTTATGATAATTCTAAAGAAAAACAAGAAGAAACCAAAACCACAAAATTAAATAATGGTCCTCTTTGTTTTAAAGAATAAATTAGCTATGATTTTTCTTTCATATGTACATCTTAATTGTAACTAACTCAACTCTTTCTCAGCCAATGGGTGAAAGATTGAGCATAAAAAGAGAGAGTTCTCCCAGACATATTCCATACAAATAGCAAATAACTAGATGTCTGCTCCTTATCTGAATTGTATGTGAATCTCTTCACAAAAGATGTTTGCAGATGAAGGACAACTTAGTTTTACTTGGAGATACTAATTCTAGTAAATATATACATACTTAGATTAATTTAAAAATAAATGAATAAGATTTTTGATCATTTTTAATAACTTTTGTTTATATTTTTAGAAAGAAACTCCATAACAGTAAATCTTACTGCCAATGATGTAATTATACTTAGCTAAATTATTGAATAATGTTATATCTTGATTTAAGAAACTACTTTTTCAGGTTTTCTAAGATGTTATGACCAAAAAACATGTCTTTAAGGTCAGACCAAAGGTCTGTCATCACATATATGCTTCCAAGGCATGTCAAATGCCATTTCTCTAGGGGCTAAGACAAGAAGGACATGATGAAAATTTCTGATAGCTTCCACAGGTAAGACATTAAGGGACTTTTAAAGATTGTACAGGTACATACATTTTTAATAGATTTTCTTCTAGGAATTTCAATAGCCACTTTTAATTTCTACATCCTGCTGCAAGAAGCTCCTCAACTTATTTATATGCTGTACCAAAAGTAAGCTCCTTTTGTTTGTCTTGCTCTACTTTCCTCTTAATTTAATTAAATGATGCTTCAAAAGAAAAACCCACCTGCACACTTTATTATGTGTTTAATCAATGATCTTCTCTTCTAAAGGTTCCAGGATATCATTTTATTGACTCAAACACGAGTGTGGTGCTGAAAACACTTCCTTTTTTTTTTTAAGATTACCCTGCTTTTCAGGATCCTGCTGATTAAGTGGGGAAGAGTTCAGACCTTCTCTTCCTCACAAAGCCAAGACCGGTTATAATGGTGCTGCTTATTCTGTGAAATTGAATCTTGTCGGCACAGAATTGAACTAAAATCACTTCTTCAAATGGCCTTTAACAACTGATCTGACAAAGAGAGCAGCATGGAACATGCTGTTGACAAATATCTTTCCAAAACATAATAGGATTGTTACAAACATTTGCAGTTACTGTGCCCTTGATGTGAATGTGCAAACATATAAATAGGGAAAGCTGCATGACAGGACATTGCTTTTCAAGATAGATTTCTAGAGTCCAGTCAAAGCTGCACTATGGAAATGGCAGAGAAAAACAGGAAACTAACTACTGCTATGTTTTGCTGTCAAAAACCACCAAAAAAACCTGAAAAACTGAGATAAATTTTAAAGAATCTGCATGAAATAAATGAAAATCATTAACTCACGGATAATATGAGCTTATGGAGTTACAGAGAAAAAAGGGGTATGTTTTTGTAATAATTTCAGTAAGAACATAATCTTGGGGTAACCTCTAGCAACTAGCCCATGACTACTAGAAAAATCAAGTAGGCCTTGTGCAACTTACCTTTTATTTTCAGAATAATCTTCCTCTTTGATGGTTTGGTTCAGAGAATTACTAAGTCAGCCACCTAGAACAAGCCAGCTCTGCCTATTCCTACAATTCTCCCTTCATTTTCCAATAAACTCTTTTGTCCTTTGGCCATTTTATGAACCAGGATAGTAGGAATTCACACAGCAGTCTCTGTCAGGGAGACTAATGGGTGGTAGCTAATTATGCAGCTAGTGGCTTCAGCTGGAAGTGTTCAATATTGGGCAAGGCATCCTGACTGTGGTGGAGTCTTATTTAAATCTCACACAGACTCTGGGAGGTTGTTTCATTCTTGTACTGCATAGAGGGAGAGGGGAAATCAAACATGGCAACACACTTCAGAAGATTAATGAATGCATCTGTTAGAATTTCAGCTCCAACACTGAGGTTAGCACTTTGTGCTCAGCAATATGTTTCATGATCCTGTCCCTGTACAAGCTGAATTTACATTTGGCAGAGAAGGACCAAAAAGCCTGTGTGATTTTTAATAGACTAATTAAGTAGGTTTGTAGGTAAGTAAGTGTGATTGGCTGTGGAACAGTGTGTTGTTTCTGTGCTCATCAGTTGGAAGGCATATACTGCAACTTACATGGACAAGTCAAAGGAAAATTTACAAAACAATTAAAAACACAAATTAAAGGGGGGGAGAAAATCATTGCTACAACCCTCCTTGCAAATATTGAATATTTTCATTAAATCATTAAATTTTTTCATAGGGATTCCACATTCTTTCATCTATAATTTTCAGTAAGTGTGCTTTACTTTTTAACAAAATTATATACATGCAAAATTACTACAGTAGACGGTCTGGAATGTTGAGAAACAGAGGGAAAAATCTTTACACTATAACACTACACTTGCAGCACTATAAACAGGAAAAGATGACTAATATAGAATCAGTACAAGAGGGGAATCAAACTTCTAGCCTTTTCATCCACTTTTTAAGGTATTTGAAAATGTCTTCTATTCTGATCACTATAGGTGTGTTTGTCAGGACAAAACAAGGTTAACATTTAGCAGGAGACAACAAAGGTGATTAAGGAACTGGAGCATCTCTCTTATGAAGAAAGGCTGAGGGAGCTGGGCCTGTTCAGTCTGGAGAAGAGAAAACTGAGATTGGACCTCATCAATGTCTGTGAGCATCTGCAGAGTGTCAGAGGCTCAGCCAGGCTCTTGTCAGGGGTGACAAGCAACAGGCCTGGGCAGAAACTGATGCACAGGAAATTCCACCTGACTATGGGGAAGAATTTCTCTGCTGTGAGGGTGACCAAGCACTGGAACATGGACACAATCCTGTGCCATGTGCTCTGGGGTGACCCTGCTTGAGCAGAGAGGTTGCACCAGATGACCTTCTGTTGTTCCCTTCCAACCTGACCCAATCTGGGATTCTTTGAAGAAACTGAAGTAGCTCACTGCACTCTGTTCTAGGCTCTATAAAATTACTGATAGCAAGTTGGAGAGCTCAGATTTGCAGCACCTGCCTGAGTTTATCTGATCCTTTAAAGGATCCATTTGTGAGACAATTAAGTAGCAAAAGAAGGCCTGAAATACAATTGCCCGTCCATTTTGGAGCTGGTGTATAAGAAGAAAAGACTGAGAGACAGACATGCAGATAAACTAAAGAAGATGGCAGACGTGTCAGTAAAATGTGAAATTAATCAGAACACTAGAATGTGACTACTAAAGCTATGGACTCCCCAGTATATAACCTTTTTTTTTCTTTTTCAAGATGTAGCATTTGGTAAATTGGTTGGCTTGAAATAGAATATTTTTTAAAAGCCATTCTTTTCATGCAAACTGTCACATTTTCTTTCCCTAATTTCTAATTTACTGTAAAATATTGTGGTTCAGCACTCTTTCATTTTTTTTCTTCATATGGACTACTAATTCTAACTTCCATTTAAAATAGTCTGGCCCACTCCTTTTCACTCTTTTGACTGAAAAAAAGTCTATCAGCACAAAATTCAGTCAGTATTTTAAGAAACTAATGTGATTTTAACTGTCACTAAAACTGACAAGACGTCCCTGTAGAAATCCAGACATTTTCAGTTGGTACAAAATAATAATTTACACTGTATTGTTTCTCCATGGGAGTTCCTCTTTATTTTAAAATCAATTTTCATTATTTTTCCTTCACTTTATAGATATTTTAACGCACCTTAAAGCCACTTTTACAGATCATAGGTTATGATCTGTAATTTTGCAAAGATTTCTTCCTATATCTGTCTATAGAGCAAATCTGAAACAGAACAAGCCCAATGTTAGGCAAAAATAATGCACAGTGAATCTATACACTGTGGGTGTATAGAAATTGTGGGTTTATTTTTTTATTGCATTACATTTAAAGGCTGAAAATAAATGCTATTTGCCACTAATTTTGTCTTCCTACAGACAGTTTAAATTTTGTTTGCTACTTTAAAAGTAACACCAAAGTTACTGTTCTCTTAAATATGCACAGCTCTTGTATGAGTCCAGAGTCATTAATGGGTGCCTGCCCATTAGGCAGCAATTTGTACAGAACATACAGAGTGGCCCAGGTAAACTAACCACTCATGGGCCAGAAACAAATATGCTCCCTAACCTAAGAAGTTATTCTCCCCAGCATTTGTGCAACTAACCTATTTACTCAATTTACTTAAACGATGAGTACCATTCTGCCACGAGTAACAAACACACACTGTTCTACAGCAGTTTTGTCTTCTTATTGCAAGTATCTGATGATTAGGGAAAAAATATAATGACCACAAAATTACGAAGTAACTCAAGGACATTTTTAATTTTATGAATAATAACTTATGTAAATTGGTTAAATGAGAGACTGTCAAGGTTTTTCCACTTCTCTGTTTATGTGGCAGATGGTTCAGATTTACTATTAGCATATTAGTGGGAAGCTAGAAAGAAAGTAAATTTAAATAGCTGTTAATCCTCAGAAGGAAGTAATAACAACTTTCAAGAGGGAGATTGTTGAAAACATATACTGAACTAAAAATTTAAAATGCAAAGATTGATGGTATTTTCATCTATATTGAGGATGATTTTTATCCACTTCCAAACACATCTGAGGGATCTTTAAAGTACCAGGTAAAATAGCATTTCTGTAGGTGAAACCAGACTTATCTTTCTCCTTAAAGCTACCTATCCTCAGTCTAACACAAGCATTATTTTTTTAGTTCACTGATTAAATTGAAAAAAACAAGAAAAACAGCTACTAAAAATAATTTATTTGAAAATACTTTAATTTTTTTTAAAACCAACACTGATATCTACCTGTGCTTCATATATATTTATTCTGTGAGCTTGTCTATTTTTGGTAGTACAAGGACACTGACACACATGCACGCCACTCAAACTCACAACCAGTCTTTAGGCAAAAACCAAATTGTTGGCATTTTATTACATCAAAAGTTGTTGTGATTTGAGTATATGGGCAGCTTTATATTCCCCAAATTCCCTCCTGTTCATTACCAGTCTTTCTTTGGCGATTTTCCATAGATCATAAACTTGATCTGATATCAGGCTATTGATTCTTAAATTTTGTCCTAGAACTCTTCACCTGTGACTAATTTTACAAACACTGAAGTCCTTTGGGCATTTTAAAGCAAAATATAATGCTTGTCTAGACATTAACCAGAATTTGCTAATAACTGCTTCAGTTCTAACTAAAAATAAACAATCTGTGCTTTTTTATTAAAGAATGTAAAGAATGCCACTGAAGGAAATGGGCTAAGATTCAAAACATGTGGCATAACTACTTTGTATGCTAAAAATCAGTTAGATTTCCCCCCCACCCCCCCCTCACTAATTTTTTTCCATCTGTGGAATTCAGTACTTTGTTGAGAAAGCATTAATCTGCCATGGCTAGGCTACTCTAAGAGATTCTGGGCAGGATATTACTATTACAGTATATTCATCCATACTATCACTGCCAGAAATGCTTACTTACTGTTCACATAAATAATCTCTTAAACACATTACCAATTCCCTTTGAGAAATATGTTGAGACAGTGAAAATTATAATGCAGATTACATGGAATCATGTTCACCAGTAAATAGAACATGAACAGCACCAGCTTTGTAGAGATACCAGAAAATGTTCTCTGAGACTGCCAGGCACCAAGAGACTTTTAGAATATAAAGTAATGATTTTATCCTTACAGTTCATGCAAGGAAATGCTAAGCTAGCAAGACTGAGTAGTACCAGTATGCAAAAATAACAATGTAATACTGCCAGTCGTTAATACAAAGGCCATGTAAGATCCAGTAGTAACACTATTTTCCTTTCGGCCTTTGAAATATTTCGAGTAATCCAGTCTAGTTTTTAAACTTTGTGTTTAAAAACTGGCAGTTCTGCTACAGTTGATGAGAATAATAGAGGCCATAAGACTGAAATTCAATGACCTAACTAATCACTTGGCATTAGTCAGTCATGCTGATACCTGAAGTTACTGGAAAAAAATAATTTTTTAAAAAGTTCAATAAAACTTTGCAGTCCAAAAGAACAAGAAACTTTAGGAAGTCTAACAGTCCATCTGAAAAAAAAAAAATTTAATGAAAAGAATCTTAAAAGTAAAAATATGCATTTATGCAACAGCTTCATTTTCTATGTCATAACTTATCTTTAAGCAGGTTTCCATCAAATCTCTAACGTGATCTTAAACTGTGTAGATGGTTTCTTGGTGTTTTCATTACTTTACAGAAATATTAAACAAAATGAACTAATGAAGTTAGAACAGTAAATTCTAACCTGATTTTATTGTATCTTAAGACAAAAAATATAGTGAAGGGTATTGTCAAATGCCAACTGATTACTTTCAAAAAGTAGTCAAAATCTTACATGCAGGCTTTCAGCATGAAAAGATATAAGCAGTGACAAAACACAGACTATCCATCACTATTATGGATCCCAATAATGGAGAGATTAATATATGCATGAATCATTCTTAGAGAAGTGTTAGTCGTGTTTAGGAAATTTAATTGATTTTTATCCCTGCCTTGCATGAGAGTAGGTAAGAGCTTCTGACAGCCAGTGCAGGATTCCATATTTTTGTAGGACATACTATTGAAGTAGTAAATGGCCACAGCAAAAGCAATTTCATCTTGCCCTTGAGTATTAATAGCTCTTGCTAATTTCCAAAGTAATTTTTCACATCTTATTTCTGGGCTAAAAAAAGGGGAGGGGGGGGGGGCGAGTTCTCTGAATAAGGAGTGTTCCATTAGTGAAGAGTATCCTTTATGAGCCCAAAAAGAGCATCAACAACTGAAATATTTTCCTGAGCATTTGGGAGTCACAGGAATTTTGTTTCAAGTGCTGCCTAGTTTACTAGAACTATTAAACAAGTTCTCCTTTATGCTTCAACTATCCTTGAAAAGAAAATGAAACCTGCATAAAATAACATACAATAAAATGAAGATCTTTATAAAATGTTGGTGTATTTGTTATGTTTCTACTATACATGTCCAGTCAGTACAAGCAGAGATTATGGTGAAAGTTAATATTTGTCCTCATTTTTAGCTTGTTTAATTTAGTTTGTAATACTTTTGCTCTTTGTGGGGCTTCTACATGACTGATCAGAAAGTTTATGTTCCAAGTAAGGTGGTTTAACCTCTTGAAGGCTCAAGTTTGTTCTACTCCTTCAGCCCCTCTTTGTCCTTCACAGCCTTCTCCAATTATCAAAGTTTTGATCATATTGATTAAAAATTGCATGTATTCTCTGTGCTTCAAGTGGGCAGTGAATTACCTGAGATCACAATACAATTTCTCCAGTGGGTGGCCAGTGTCTCAGAGGTGATTGTTGGAGCAGGGGTGACTGGATCTACCACCATACAAACAAATCCACAGGAGGAGCCTTGCTGAAACCTGGGAAATGTCTGCTGAGGGAAATCTTGAAAGTGGGAATCATTGAAAATGTTGGATAAAACCAATGAGCTGGAACTCAAGGTTAGGGATGAGTTTAAGGTTTGGCCAAGCTTTAGGAGAAAGGTTAGAGTTGCGGTTGAAGTGGGGCCAGAAAGTGGAGGCCGAAGGGCTGTGAGCTGTGCCATCTTTTCTCAGGAGAGTGCTTAGTTTTAGGGCTGTTTCAGAAAGACACAAGAGCTAGGGCCCCACTGGGCAGGGGCTTCCAAATTAAGAGGTGGCCTGGACAGAGTTTTCCTCCCTGACAACCTTGTCACCTGGACCAGAGCTGAGACCATTGACTAACACTTAGCCAAGGCTCTAGCTTTAGAATTAGGGATAAATTTAGAATAGAGCCAAAGCCTAGATCTGGTGCAGAAATGGAATTGGATAGAAATGGCCAAGGGAAGAAGTGCAAAATATTGTCTGCCTTGAGAACTTTTTCATGTGGATGGGCAACACTCAGGTTATAGCTCTGCTGAAGGGTCAGGATTTGGGTGAGGATCAGGGCTGAGAGAAGCAAAGCCTGGAATTTAAACTCTTTCAGCAGAGTTTGAAGGGCACTGCCAAAAGGAAGAGCTGTTTTTAAAAAAGATATTTCCCCTGGGAAGAATTTCCTGCTTGTTGGTGGGCCACATATAGTACTCACTTGACACTCATAGTTAGCTTCAGCGTTAGGAGCTTAGAGACAGACAAAGCCTTGGAAAGATGCTGGAAAGAAAATTAAAACCACAAAAAATGAAGTGATGGAGTGGTGGACTGGAAGTTGTACTCTGAAAGACATTTTCTAGTAATACTAAACATTTAAAGGAAAAATAATTTCAGCTACTTTTTCTCATTGTGCTTCCTCTCTATGCTTGTTCTAGGAAATGAGCTTGTTGTCAGGAATGCTTCCAGATCAATTGAGCTGAAACATATTTGCATGCAAAACTTCATTCTGCTAGTTGTGTTCATCTGGCTTAGCATAAAATATACTAAAAGCAAAACGGCATGCATTTGGAACACACAAAAAAAAAAGCATAAGTAACAAAGACATATTGAACTAGGCATCATTTGTAGGAGTTATGGGCAAATAGTTTCACAAAGCTTAGAAAAATTGCCAGCTTAGAAAAATTGACAAATGGGAAAACAGAAAAAAGACACCTCACCAAATGCATGACACAATGAATTATTTTCACAGTTATTTCAGTGGCTGGTGCAAGTGGGAAATAAAAAAATGCAGTGCTCACAAAACAAGGCAGAACTAAATCAACAGCTAACCACAAATGCTCTGTGGCACCTGAGCAGCTACAAGAACTTATGCACATTCAACAATTTTGCAATGCAAACTGCTGCTGAAGGAATTAATGCATTTATAGTGAGCTGTATTTTGATGAAAACACTCTCCTTGCTTTCAGAAGGAGACAACATTGAATGGGTGATCTGTTTTAGGCAAGTTAGGCATTAAAACCATTAGAGCAATGAAGTTGAAGGCAGTTTGCATGATATGAACCAGCTGCTAACCCAGTCTCCCAGGTTCTGGCTCCTTATATAGAGAGTGTTTGGAAAGACAAACACTTATGGTAGGTATAATTTATGATTTATGGTAGACACTTGGCAGTGGACACATTGCAAATGTATGGACTGGCAGTTCTCTCCATGTGCAAATGGTCATGCTGGGAAATAGCTGCTCTGACCTGCCTTTAATAGTTTTCCTAGGTGGTATATTATGATTTTCAGAGCAGTGTTCATCCTACATTCTGTATTTATGTCCAGGGATTTGGTGAAGACCTGAAGAACATCAGCATATGAATAAAGGCAATCCAACAGTCATTCTGTGGGCTCTTCTGCAGCAAGAAATAATTTTCCTAATATGAACCAAGTGACTTTTTGAACAACAAAGCAGGTAAACTATTTCTACTGAAAAAACCCACAGTATATATGCCATTTCTGCTTCTCCATCAGTCTTAGCTTTGCTGTTTTCATTCCATCAGACAAGATATCTGTTTGTATAAATTTCTCACTAGTAAAAGACTACAACAGACCTACAATCTTGCTCCTGAATTTTCAGTTACAGTTGTTGCTAAAAAATGCCATTTAGTTTGTGAAAAGGTTCTGGAATTTTGTCTTTAAAAAGTTACAACAAAAAACATGTTCTCCCCTAAAGAGAAGAACTTAAATCAGACTAGTTCTAATTCAATACAGACAGTCATCCAAAAACCTAGAAACAAAAAAAGTCACAAGTCTTTGTGTGGGAAAGTTTCAGATAGCTGTTTCTGCTTTGTGAGCTGCAAACACTTCTGAGTCTTGCTGCAGATCAAGCATATGAATAATTTAAGATTAAAACACAACAGGCTCCCTGAACTACACCCAGACATCAACAGTTACTCTGAGCCATGCTGACAACACCCACAGCTTGATGCTCTATTTAGTCAGCATGACTACCCGGTCACCTGTGTAGGTGGTGGCTGAGTGATTCAGACAAGGCATCATCTAGGACTGCCAAAAACTGACTTTTCATTGTTGATACCCAGACATGAACTCAGAACCAAGATATTTCAAGGACAGCTCCCTAAAAAACAGACTTTATAGTAGCAGAAAAAAAAAAGCACCGCATGTAAAACTGTAAATGTGTAACACAAATAATGAAGACTAATGTGTCACAAATAAAGCATGAAAATGTATGTACGAAACAAATACATCTTTTGTTTGGACCTGATCACAAGTGATCACAAGATAATTCTACATTAGAAATCACTAACAGATGGACAGCTTGCTAGAGAGGAAGTCCAGACTTTGTTATCTTTTCCAGAAGAAAATAGTCAAGATTTCAAAATATCTGCAGATAGGAACCTCCAAATGTAGACCAGTTCAGAAAAGGAAAGGAGCCCCACCTCAGAGTATAGCTACTTTTTTATCACCTTTTTGGTTGTTATAAACCAAAATAAATTCAGAATGGGAAAACAGGTAGGCTTTGTGTTACTTGCAGTCAAGCTCACTTTCCCAGACACACCCCTTGGAAGTCTCAGTTATGTTTCCCTTCTTGTGTTTCTCACTTTTTTGTCATTTAGTTTTTCTGTTTACAAGTTGTTTCTATTTCCTTAGCCTAAATAAATTAAAGATAAAATCCAGGGAGTTATGGTTTTCTTATATTCTCGGAAGTCTGTATCACTTTCAGACCATTCTACTGAGTTTTACAATGTCTTAAGCATGGATGTCAAAGCCACGGTTACAAACCAATCCCTGCTGCACAGCCAATGAAGGAGCACCTACTGCTGCTGTGGGTATTTAACATCAGCACCTTCAGCAGACTCTCTTTTAGACAGTGAACACTATTTTACTGCACAGTGAGGAGCTTTGTGCTTGGCTCCTATAATAAATCACAACTAATTATGCTAATACATAGGGCATGAAATTAGCTGCTCATCTCATGCCTGTGACATCTATTAATCTGTATGTTGGCTGATTATTTGCATTCTGATGTTTATAAAGACAAGACAGCTTTTCACTACAGTAGTACTGAACAGCTGTTCCTTAATTCCCAAAGTCAAAGCTTCCAAACTCCTTTATGAAAAGAGATTTTTGGTGCCCCTCTGCAGCTCCTGTGGGATGTCTCAGCAGATATCCCAGCCCAGGCAAGAAGTTTAGTGGGTCATTGTTTAAACAGATCAAAATCTGACAGGATAGGTCTGTATGGACTGAGTAACTCTGCCTCAAGACTTAGTGAAAAACTCACTATCAGCTTAGAGCAAGCAACTCACTATTGCATGTCAACAAACCTACATTTCTCAGTGTTGCTCTTTCAATGAGTATATATTATATTTGTAGGACTCACATTCATAAGTGACAAAAATTACATAGCATGCACTGTCATCAAAAGCACTTGCACAATGGCACCACCTCTCCCAGGTATCTTGTTCACCACTTCTATCAGATTACATTCCCAGAATTCATACTATAAAACAATTAGACCAAACTAATAAGCAATTTTAGAGCTGGTAGCATGCCAGTTATTAATGTATCTAAAGTCTGCAGTAGTTATTGATGCTTTGAATGTCAAAAATTCCCATTTATATAATGTCCTGGAAAATATTCAAGCCCTCTGAAAGGACTGTAACAGTGATGGCTGTAAATCAGCCCTTCCCACGCCTCCTGCAGCTGTGCCCCTGATTCCTCACTGCTTCATGACAGCTGAAGTCTAAGAGAAGACAAGGGGCACAGGCAGAGGAGTCTCACCAGTCAGACACACTGCAGGATGAAGACAGGGGAAAAAGAGGACAAAAAAAGCCTCCTGATATGAGCCACTGCGAAAAAAAAAAAAAAAAAGTGAAACCCTTATCCAAACACTGTGTATAATCTACAGCACAACAAATGTCAAATGTGTTTTGAGATGGAGATACCATGATTAGTCTCACATATTTTGAGTCAGGAAATGAATCAAGGATTTACTTTTGCAAAGTATTTTAGACTTTTTGCAGAGTGAAACCTGCTGAGATCCTGGCTGCTCTGCCCATATCTCCAGTGTCTGAGGCACGTTTCAGGACAGCAGCAGCAGAATGTGGGCTGCAGGTGAGGCTGGGGAGAGGCCAGGGCCTGCCCTGCACTGGACGCAGCTGGTTCCAGACAGCTCCAGCTGGCTCCAAAGGGCCCATTGTTGTGCACAGCTCAACCAAGCTGCTGGCACCTCTGGGAGGAGGGAGGAGGTCCACGGCAGAGTGGATAATCTCTGCAGCCCATGGAGACACCACACTGGAGAAGAGGAAAAGCATGAGGAAGGAGGGGCAGAAAGGAACCTTTGTCCTCTTGGCAACCCTGACAGCCCTACCTGCCACCACATTGCTCTTCACAGAGAAAAGCAAGACACAATTCTTCGTAAGAATATGTCAGAGAAAGAGAAAACAATTCTTATCTCATTTACTGCTCCTGTGCTGTTCACAAGTGGAATGCATCATGAAAGGTTGTTAACCTGAAGGGAATTGATAACTGGATTCTGGTGTGTTTTGATGCACTGACCAATTGAATCCATGTGTGTGCGTCAGGAGTGTCAGATGACGGTCACGGGATGCTGCACAGTTGAGTGCTTGGCAGATACAGTTTAGATGTAATGTAATATAATATAGGATAATAAAGTAATTAATTAGCCCTCTGATATCAATGGAGTCCTCTTCATCATTCCTCTCCTCCATCAGGGGCAAAAATATCTATGATACCTACCCAGTCAGGTTGCTGCCTCACTGAAAGGAGTGTGACATATAGTGACAGCAATGGGCAAGGACAGGAGTCTGGAGCAAAGGAATGGGGTCTCACATGAGCTCTCATGCTCCTGATCTTTCTTCACTTCCTGTCCCACTCCCCAAGGAGGAGGGGAGTAAGGAGACAGGAGTAAGCTTGGTGGCCAGCTCAGCACCTCTGCTGACACTGCTGCCTCCAAAGCAGCCTCATCTGACCTAACGGCAAGCTGACATCAGATTCACTGCTCTGCTGTGTATTCCTGCCCCTTCCCTTGGGCTGGGGCTCTGTGTCACTGGGGACAGAGAGTTTCCAGCTGGCATCTGCCCTAGAGAACATCAGATGAGGGGGGCAGGAAGGAAGCAGTTTGACAAGTTTATGAAAATAACGATTCATGTTGAAGGGTCCCATCCTCTCCTCCTGATTTATTTCCCTTTTTCTAACCAAAATTTCAATTTACTTATTAGATATGTAATCAATATTTAAAATGAAATATTCATCAAATTTTATTAGCATAATCAAGGAATGGGTCTATTTTTAAAGGCTTCAAATACACGGAAAATGTCTTTTCTAGTATCTGTATTGCAAAGCTCCCATACCTTCTCAGTGATTTCTCATGGGCAGCTCCTCACAGCACTGACTCCTTCTTCACAGTACGGCCAACAAATTCCAGCCCTCATCACAGCACAACCAACAAACTCCACCTCTCCCCTCACCCAGCTACCCCACGCTTTTGTAGCACTCATCTCCTTATTGGACACAGCTGTGGCCTATTAAGGGCAGGCCTGTTCCTAAATCTCTGGTGATTGGTACAGCTGCAACTCCTCAGGTGTGAGATTTCCTTCTGCACTATTTTCTTACATTCTAACCCTCCACATATTTGTAGTAACATACAAAGGCTTAATTAAGAAGTGTGATTGAAATTGTAACATTTTCAAAGAATAAATGACATTTAAAATCTGAGGAGATATTGTGTCACAAAAACCTTTTTCCTGAAGTTCCCGTGAATAACAAAAACACATGTAAAATGAAAATTCAAATAAACATAGCTGAGAAAAACATTAGTGATAAATATGTAATACACATAATCTACAGTTGTCCTCCCACTACTTCAAATAAATGTTACAGCTCTCGTTCTGGTTTTCCCTATTATTCCCTGATCAAAGTAATAGAAATTCTGCTCATTTTGTAATTTCTTTGATGATTTTCTGTAGCCTTAAGCTGTTCACCAGAGGAGATCGCAACATGCAGGCCCAAGTCACTAGAGAATTTAAGAACATGTCTAATTTTATGAATTATCATATCACAACAGAGGAAGCTGCACACACACTTAAGATTTCAAAAGCACTTTGCTTTTTAGTCTCACCCAAAATATATCCAGAGAGGATCACTAAAATGAATGTAGCTTGTTCATTATCTGCAAATTTCAGAAGCTTCTTATTTCTAGAGTAATTAAAACAAAAATAAAATTGCAGTGTTTATTAACAACTGGTGCTCCTCAAGACATCTGTGCCACTTACTAGCAGGAAAAAAAGCAGTGACTATAGTCCATATCTTGTCATATGGTTATCTATTCCTTTTGATATTAGCCACCAGAAAATAGTCTAACATACTGCAGTAAAATCAATTTAAATTAACTGTGTAAAATAAATTTTGCCGTTGATCCTGTGAACATTTTATATTTTCCCTAGCCTTTCAGTTCCAGTGAAGCATGAATGTTATTTTGCCTGTGTAATTGAGAACTCTTATTCTAAAACAAATTTCACTGAATTGGTACCCAAGTGTAATGTAATTAGTTACAAAACTATTAAAACTGCAAGAACATCTGTGCATAGAGCAAAATGTCTGTTGATGGCAGTTATTGCGCATTTCTATGTAATGTATACATAACTGAAGATAAAGAACTTGGAAAGATTTTTCCATGTGCTATTTTTAGCATTTGAAATTATGTAAACTCAAGATATTTCATTGTTCTATCCAATCAACACTAATTACAATACACAGGAAATACACAAAATTATGTTTCCAAGCATACCTCCAAGTATTCTATTTTTTTTTTTTTTTTAATAATTTACCAAGGAGAATTTTCTAATTTTAATTGTATAGTTTAAAATTAAGTAGGAGGTTCTGATGAGTTTTTTTCATCTGTTTGAGGTTTCCTCAAAAGTTACTCTTTGCCATGTTAAGGAAGAACCCAGAAAGACATGGCTGAGAACTTATTTCACATCTGTTTACCATGCAGAGCAGCAAACCATTAGATGATTTCTGCTGAAGAATACCCACAACAGCCTCTTGTAAGTCATTCAGATTAAAAGAGTAAAATGTCCTTATAGAAGGCTAATAGCACAAGTTTTAATATTATACAAGTCTTCATTTCCTAATGATTAATAATTGAGTGTTTCGTGATAAACACTGAGACTTCTTTATTTACTTCATTACAAAATGAGAAAATATGTATCCCTTCTCAATACATTTTCTAAGGATAATTAAGTGCATAAAAGTTCTGAAATCATTGTATATCTTCAAAATCATTCATAACATGCTATGTAATTTCATAATAGGTTACAGCTCACAACTTATTATGAAAATGTACTGTTAGTATTATTTATTCATTATATAGCTCAATTAAAAAAAAAAAAACACGAAGAAACTAACTGATTCACTCATGGTCAAAAACTAGTCAGAGTCAGTGATCATAACTTCCAATTTTCTGTTTTCAGTTCATGTTTAAAAGTTGCTCAAAGATTTAAATCTGGTACAAAAATACCTCCAAAACATGAAATGGAGCATAATTGTTTCAGCAGTGCTATGCATTTGGCCAATTTGTATTAAAAACACTCCCAGTTCAGTCTTTTACCTTCAAATGCAGAATCTGAAAGTTATTTTACTGATATTCTGAGGAGAACAAACAGCAAGAAACGTTTTTCCTCTCTTACAGTCTGACACAGAAGAGGCCAGCTCATGTTGTATATGAGTTCAGAAAATATTTGAAATTCTTCATGAGAGGTCACAAAAAATATAAAACATTGGAAATTCCAGCACTGATTCTAAAATAAAATTATTCCAAATCTTGACACAGAGGGTGTTTTCTCTGCATGCTGGAGACACTCACCTGGCTGCATTAGACACAGCATTCTTGTCCAAATACCAATTAAGTCAGTTATTATAATATTACATGCATAGAAAATATGGTACACTTTTTTCTTTGAAATTTATAAGTGATTCATATCTAGAAAATGACTGGGCAGTTGTGACATAGTGTATGATTTTTATCATAAAAACCTAATTTCTTTATTTAAAAGTATATTTTAACCTGAAGGTATCAGTTCAATTTGACTACAGACTTTTAGACATTAATAAAAATTGGTAACAATGAACTTCTTTTCTGTCTGAAATGAGTTGTTCTGTTGAGCAATTCTAGAAAATACTTATCATCTGGCAAATATAAGCCTTTTGTATTCTCCAGGACAAAATACCTGATTCTTATTATTAGAAGATCTGATGCCTGCGGCTGATGAATTTTACATTTAATTTACCTATATGAATCTGATCATACCTACACCACAAAAATTCAAGCTAAACTCATGTAATTTTTTACTGAAATCAAAAATGTACAGGCAAAGGACATGCTATGCCCCTCTTACCAAGTTCACCCACTGTTTAATTCCTTCCTCTGGCGGATTTGCACACAGAATTAATTGAAAGATACCTACAGATGATGTTCAGTTTCTTTGTTAAGGAATGAATCCCATCCTGTCTGAAACCAAGTCTATTTTACAGTAACTTTTGCAGAATATTGCAAAACAGAGCTTGTTTACAGAATGTGAGAAAGAACATTCTGTGATTAGGGCGAGGGGGACATCTACTCAGCTGCTCTAATTTAGATTATTCATATGTAAGAGAACAATTTCAATATGAAATAAACAACATTTTAGAGATGAGAAAAACCAAACTGAAACTAAAAGTGTTAGTGAATATGGGTGGAATTTAACTTAATTTTTTTCCATGGTATAAGAAAAAATACCAATTATACCTTATCCATAATTACATTCTTTACAAAGATGTTCTATCTCCCTTATTGCTAAAGAATTACTGAGTTTAATGCCTCTAATGCTTCCTATTGCCAGTCTTTCTCTGAATTTTAATTTCTGAGAACTAATAAAAGGAAAAAAACATATTAATTTAAAATAAATTCATGTCTGTCCATAAGCTGCTTTATGAATAATTGAAGATTTACAAGTCCATAATCATTAGAATTCTCCTTTGGTTATTCTCAGCATGCTCCTGATAAAAATGATATAACTGCTATACTTCACTGATCATAACAAAATAAGATATATAGCTCAGCACTGAAATGCTATCTGTGATTCTGTCACTTGTGCAAAGGATTGTAATTATATGCTGCAGAAAATGAATTAATGGAATAAATGAAGTATGCAGATATCTGTCAGCCCTGACAAACAACTTTGCTGTTCAATTAGCATAACTCCATCCTTTATTAAAGAACTGAGATTACTCATCACAGTTAAATGCTTTATTTATTTAAGATGCTCATTTATAAAACAGGTCTAGAGAAGTATAAATTTATTTTCCTGAAGCCTCTTAGTGACAGAAGATGGTGTGGTTACGTACAGAAGACAGTTTGTACATGTTTTTAATGCTGTGGGCCACATCTCTAATCTATACTGTTTTGTGAGCTGCCTCTTCACCCATTTACATGATTTGACATTCCCATGGCAACTACTGTAACTGCCAACATGGAAAAATACTAGTGGCATATTTAATGCATTTTAACTTAGCAGTAAGCACATCATCCCTTTTGGGGGTGAAATGCAGACAAAGCAGCTGGAGCTGGCAGTGAGGAGTCACAGAACATAGCAGAGTCTGCCTGGAGGGAGCAGACAGAAGCACCTTGTGCCTCCTCAAAGTCTCCAAACACACAAGCTGTTTTTCCAAGTATCTGGGCAGCAAAGCTTTGTGAAATGCCACTGGCAGATGGTTCCTAGAAAGAAGGACTTGAGGATAATTACAAGCTTGGTGTTGGTATTCACACGAGTTTTGGCCAGGGAGTGCTGCTGCCTGAGAGTGTGCAGAGAGCAGCTCACAGGAGAGGGCTCCACACACAGAAATTCTCCCCTGCCTGGAAGCCTCCTGTCTCTGCTGCTCTCCAAGGAAGCTACTTCACACAAAATGAGTTTGAAGCACCAGTCCTTAAATAAAGGGCACACCAAAGGCATATCTCACCTTGAAGACTTGAGTAAGAGGGAAAAAAAAAAAAAAAAAAGTGAAGGGAAGAGATGAGATAAACACAACCTTCTATAATTTAAGAATCAGAAGATTTAAAGACTTCAGTGAAACCATGAAAACTTTGTCTCATTCCTGGTGTCCACTGGCATATCTTCAGGTCTGTGTTTTGTGTCTCTCCCTGACAGTAGCAAACACAGTGGGGGAGAAAAAAAACCACCAAACCAAAACAAAATTTTAAAATAAGGACATAAATCTACATTGATGTTTCAAGATAGATAGCAGGGAAAAATTATTTCTACCTCTATTAGAAAAAAATTGTTAGAATAAGTTTGCAATAACTTGTAATCATAAATCAAGAACACAAGACTATTATGAAAAAACAGAAAATGGAGCTAACTCTTTAATACCAGAATAGTACTCAAAGACCATCACTTGCAAAATGGACTGGACTATTTCTACTGTTTATCCTCTGCCGCCATCTCGTGGCCTTTTGATTCAAAAGTCTCGTAATAAACACCTTTAAAAGAGTTATCTACACAGAAACTGAAAAGTCGGGACCCTTAGGAAAAGGTTTACAAAACAGCCAATCTCTGGGTGAAGCAGCATGTTTTCAGGCGAGTGATACTGACAATAAGTTAACAATCTGCAGTTTTTGTAAGTAAAGATTGCTTGCTGTCTTTGCATATGTGTGTGAATATATGTTTCAAAGACACTAATGCTCAACAGAGAAACACGTAAAATTCTTCCTGAAGGACAGAAAAATACTTCCACACATGGATTGAAGAGCCTTAGTTAGAAAAAAAATTATTCTGATAGAGAAAAGCTGCTGGTGCTCCTGTAAATAATGAGTTGAAAGTTCATTCAAGGGCAGCTTCTATCTTCCAGCATGAAAAAATTAAGCAAAAAAAGAGAAAAAGGAGAGAAAGTGGTAGAGAAACAGGTAAGTATTTTATGACTACAAGAGAAGCAGAAAAATGGATGATTCATGCATAGCTAAAGACAGAAGCATAGAGACCTGTGACACCTTTGAGTTGGGAAACTGGGCCAAAGCCCAAGTGGCTTAATCACACCATTATCCACCATTTATGATTGTGGCAGCAGAGGGCGAAAAACACAACCTACACCGTACTGAGTGTATGTAGTTTTGCACTATTCCCATCTCCAACCATGCCTTAAATAGATCTGAGTAGGTTTCATTGTGATTCACTGATGAGAAGACAGTCCATGAGTGACAGAAAACAAAGGCTGGTCTGGAGCACTGCAAAAGACACAAGTCACTACGAGCTTGGATGAGATGCAAAGGTTGATAGGAGATGATCTCCTAGCTGAGCGTGACTAATCTGAATTCAGATTACTAATAGAACACAGCAGGAAAATTGCTTTCATGATTTCCTAGCATTTTAACAGATGGATACACAAGAATCCTGCTCTGGTAGGAAATAGGAAACATGCCCACACAGTCTTGGGTAGAAATTTGGGTTATTTTCTTCACCCTATAATTTGCTGCTAGATGTATATAGGTCCTCTCTTTTCTTCTTCCCTGTGCTAAGTGCCAATCTGTTCTCTTCTTTCTACTTTTGCCAATTCCTTCCTTGCCAGTTATTTTTCATGTTCAGTTTGCTGAGGCACCATTTGTCTATCAAGGAACTTCCCCTCTCGTGGTGTGTAAGAGCAACTATCCTAAAATCATTTAGGGAAAAAAAGATTTAGCTTGAAGTTCCTCCTGAGTTTTCTCAGTAAAGGTCTGAGAAAAATAACATTCAGTCTTGATGACCTTCTGTTCATCATGCTACTCCTAGTCACAGCTCTTCAAGTGAACCTTAATAAAGAACAATCTGCTTGCATGACTGATACATATTTGGATTAGGCTGAATTGCCATGATCAGACACATCACCTGAAAAACTGAAGTACTTGGAGCAGCTGTGAAGGCTGATGTGGAAAAAATTTGTCAGACTAAGCAGTAAAAAACTTTTTTTTTTTTTGCACACCACTAGGTAAGGTGAATTTCTGCAAAATATAAAAATATGACAGTTCTTATGGATCACACAGGATAAAAAATACTTTTGTAATCTTGTTAGATTCAGAAACACAAATTTTAAATCTAGAAGGAATATGTTTTCTTCTTCTGGCAAGTTATTTGTTATTTTAAACATTTCAGTTACTAGAATTTGATTCTATTTTTAACACTCTCAAATTGCATAATAATTTACCATACAATGTTTTGAATCCTGATTTAGGATCCTGCTGGCTATGCCAATTGTCACAAATGAGTGATTTAGATTGCTCAAAGAATCATTGTTAAAGGTAATAGCTAAAGTGGAGTTTTCTGGTGTCTTATGAGAATAAAATGTCTCAGCAGGTTAGCTGAATTTATATAACAGTGCCATAGAAAATTTCTTCCTTGGAGCTTGTCACTTTTACACAAAGTAAGCACTCTTAAGACAAAAAATGAGTATGTGAAGGATTTTATTAAAGTAATATAATTGTTCATTAAAATGCATATGCATATATACATACATACATTGTGTATATATATATATATATATATACACATAGATATCAAAAGCAATCAGCAGTGTGAAAAAAATTAAAGAAAAAACTCCCTGTAAACTTGGCTCAACCTCTCCCCATTGATTTGGTTTTAATTTGCATTGTTGCCTTCAAAAATTGTCTGCATTACAAATGTATTTTTTAACATGCAGGTAATCAATGTATGCAATAATTTTCTGCAATAAGTTATTTGGTTTTGTGACATCACACATTTTGTTTGTACAGTTTTCTTTACTGATAATCACCATAACACCTGAGAATGTGCTAATCCTTACATTGTTTGGATGCACAACTGAAAAGTAGGGAAATACTGTTTTTCAGGTTTTGTAGATGATGACAGAAGCAAAGTTACCCTGTTATCAGTCTTTCTTTTTTCTGTCACTACTCATCCTGTTGAATGTGCTCATTTTTCTGCTAAAATATGTTCCAAAAGGTTTAATAATCAGAAACCCTACTTAGAATGAAAAATACAACTTAAGTAACAAAGAAGTCATTCAAATATACACATACAAAAAAATCATTCCCATTAGACAGTGAAGAGAGACAGGGAGATGGAGTTAAGATTCAAATTACTGATGCATTTACATACTAATATAATTTTTTGCTCATATGTATTCAGTTTAGGTGAAAGTATATTATTAAAGCTGCAGGGCACTGTACAGTTAGTAAAAAGAGACTAAGTAGGCCAAAGGAGAATTCATAAATATTTTTGAGCTAATACATAAAAGTTTTAATACAAATCTAGAATAAAAGCACAGGGATCTATCTCAGTACAGATGTCACTGATGCCAACACTTTACAAAAATATTGCTAAAAAGTCCAAATAATTCTGGAAAAAATAAAAGGTTACAGCCTAGAGTGAAATCCAGTTTTTTTAACTTCTACTGATTTGATCTACATCCTTTTAAAGGCAAGAAAAAATGAGACTCTAAGGATCAGACACAAAATGGAACAGCTGCTGGGAATTTAAAATTAGTCTTGCATGGACTTTGCAACCTTCCACACTCAGCTGCTGTCTGGCCCTAAGGGACTTTTTCTTCTCTGAGCATTTCAGTCCATTTATCTTCTAGTTCTTCAGAATTCTTCCAGTTGCACTTCAGGCTTCATAATGCTGAGCAGTTTCATGATTGCCTTATGCCTGTACTGAGACAAGCTGTCCCTCTTCCTTTTATCAGCAGAAGGACTTCCTCTGACTGGCCATCTGAGCAAAACCTCACCCTTACAAATGTCTTCATGAAGGACAGCAGCCAGGAAGGCTGGCAGCTGATTTCATTAGTGAGGCACTGTAACAGGCTGCCTGAAAAAGTGGTGGATACCCAGTCCCGGAATCATCCGAAACCAGGCTGGATGGGGCTCCGAGCAATCTGGTCCCTACCCATGGCAGGGTGGGGTCAGAACAAGGTGATCTTTAAGGTCCCTTCCAACCCTCACCATTATATAATTCTATAATCTTCTTAATTGTGGAGAGAATTGAGAACTGTACACCTCAGTTCTTTAGAGTATGACATCAGAAAAAATTCTCTCCATCACCTGGAAGCAGCAACAGAAAGGCAGCTTTGTGAATAGCCATGTGACAATTTGAGATTCCACTTTAAGGCACAATGGTCTACAACAATCCTCAGCCCTGCTGGGGATAAGTCTGCACTTGAAGACTAGATCTCAAATACTGCTTCATCAAATAATTCCAAGTTACTCTTAATACAGACGTTGGAAAGCACTTTCAAGCAAGACAAGCCTTGAAAATGTTCTCTCCCACAATGCATTTTACAAAGGCTAGAGGAGCACTTGCAGAAAAGACTCTCTATTAGCACCCTTACTGGGAAGGAAGAAACAGGCCTGACAGATATGTCTGCTCCTACATCTCTTATTGGGCATGAAATATAATCTTTGTTGTTAGTCAGCTGCTGTGGAAGAGAAGTCCTTTTTTTACTTTATTTTAAGGAAGGAGATGCACTTCTCTCCACAATTAATAGCAAGAGACTAAAAATATCAGTGTCATATATTCACTAGTAAATAATTCACTTCTTCAGGAACATCAGTCACTGGCTGAGCAATCTGCAGTTTCTCTGGAACCTCAGACAAAAAGGGTCTGCTCAGCTGGAATAAGTGCAGCAGGCAGCTGTCTCGTATTGATCTCCATTGTCTCAATAGCTAACTAAGCACCTCACAGTGCTATTTTTTTATTCCTTGTACTTTGGGGCTATTGCAGTAAAACCACTACTTAAACATACTTAGTGACAAAGATGCATTCAGCTGGAAGACAGGAAACCCAGAGAGGTTTGTGGTCTCCCTTGTAAGATGTGTTTAGTAAATGGAAATGAGGTATCTGAATTTTGCTCTAACTGCAGGACAGATAGGGTGATACAGAGGACACTTCATCCTCCAAAATAGGATCAGAATAGGATAAACAGGACCTGAATATGTAGATGCATGACAAAATTGAAGACATGCAATGCAAAAAATGCTGTGAGAATAAGGAACTCTCAAAGCACGGTGATAGCTCCACTACAGGTCTGCAGTCTAAATAGGATAGACACTTTTTCCTGCAGTAAAACTCCAATTCTTTTGCTTTCAAAATCCCTATATAAAATCTAAGTAGGCTGCATACAACAGTTTGGCTTTAAAATAAGGTTTTTAAGTTTCTCCATCATTTGTTAGCTCTCCCAATAATTCTTGGTTAAACAGGAATGGGTAAAAAAAAGCAGAAAATAACCACTTCATTTCAAAGGATATATACTTTATCAGAATGTGATGTGACACAATGCCAAGTTCCATTGGATGGACTGGCTGGAACATACTTTGCCTTGGGAGTTTCTAAAGTGAACAGAGAACCAGGTATTTTCATCTGAAAAGAATTCATCCAGAATTCATCATGTTTAGTGATTCCTTCAGAAGTAAGGTTGACAGCTCTCCAGAGAGGCAAACATCTGTAGAGGGGTGTGAGTCCCCACGCTGTTTTGTTGGGTTTTCTTTTAACTGGATAATATATACTTTATTGTTCAGTTTATTTAAATGAAAGTGTTAAGTTCCTGCAGAGGTCCATGCAAGGACAGTCAATTAGCTATGTTAAATACAAATTATAGGCCTTATGTGCTTCCAAACCTGATGGCTCTGGGACCATGCAAGCAGTGCTGTCAGTTTTAGCCTGTTAATACATTCTCCCCTGCAACATGCAGAGCCTCTTTTCACAGCCCAGTCCTGTGGTTCAGCTGGTACTGGTAATCCCAAGCTGTTCTGAGAATCTACCTTTCTGAGCACTTCTTATTAATTTCTATAGCTCGGGGATGATGTGGCAGTAAACACAAGAAATTCAGGGTCTGCACAGAAGAACCTGGATGGAGAAATACACAAAATGCTGTCCTAGCAGGCAAATAAAAAGAAATTGAAAAGCTTCAGAAACAGTATTTTTCATGCAGTTTCATCATTGTTCAGAGAGCATTGCTGGAGTTCTCTTGTGTATCTTTGTTTCCTTGTAGTCGATATGCTAAATAGTCACTTATGCCTCACCTCACAGTGCTATTTTCTTTAACAAAAGAGGATTGTCACTTCCTCTCACTTTTGCTCTTCCTCTATGATATTTTTCATGTGTCAGAGATAAGCAGGAGACCAGACTAGAGACCTCAATGTTCTGTTGATCAGGAACATGGTTGCCCTGCCCTTTTCCTGTGCTTCTCACCCTCCTTTGGAATCAGGACAACGATCACCAGTTCCATTCAGCTGGGACCTCTCTGGATTCCCAAAATCACTCAAAACTTACCAAAAAAGGTTTTGTGATCCCATCAGGCCCCATAGATTGGTAAGAATCCAGTTGGGTAGCAGATCCCACACAGTTTCAGAGTTGGTGCTCCAGCTCAGGGCACTGAAACCCCCCTTGGTCTGTCATCTGTGTTGAAGACAGGCAAAGAATGTGTTAAACACCTCTGCCTTGTCCCTGTTTGTGAGGTGACCATTCTCATCCTTTAACATGCCCATGTTATTTTTACACTGCCTTTTGCCATTAATAGATTTCAAAACAATCTTTCTATGGTCCTACATATTTCTGATCAGCTTCAACTCCAGCTGAGCTTTGGCCACACAAATTTTCTCCCTACAGTGGCAAGCAAATTCTCTGTATTCTTCCTGTGTTACCTACCCATGCTTCCACTGGGCATAGACCTACCTCTTTAGCATTATTTTTAAGAGAAGATCCCTGTTCCTCCAAGCCAACATTCTGCCTTGTCTACTTGACTTCCAACATTTAAGAAGTGGCTGCTCCTGCGCCTTTAGGAGGAGATGTTTATAAAGAGACCAGCACTGATGGACCCCAGTACCTGCAAAAATGCTTTCCACAGGGACCTTACTCCCTAATTGTCTGAGCACCCTGAAGTCTGCTCTCCTTATTTCCAGAGTTGAGATTTTCCTTCTCCTCCTGTCAACAGAGATATTAAACTGAATCACTTCATGATCACTGTGCCCTGGATGGCTGCCAGTTGTTACTTGGCTCACCAGATCCTCTCTTGACAAGCAGCAGATCAAGAAGGGCATCTTTCCAAATCATCTCCCTTGACATGAAGTTCTCATCCAAGGTTTTTAAGAATCTTCTGGCCCGGGCTCTACCAGCAGTGTGATGGTCTCAGGTAATTTCTGGCAAGCTGAGGTCCCCCATAAGTCAAGGACAGTTGACTTGGAAGCCTCCCTTAGTTCCTCAAAGAATAATTCCTCGGTGTCGTCATCCTGGCTAGGAGGTCTACAGAAGACTCCCACAATGACATCCACATTATCTGTTTGTCTCTTGATTCTTACCCAGAGGCTCTCAACTATGCCATTGCCAACTGTAAGCTCCATATATTTTTTCCTACTCTGACAACTCATCCTTTAAATCAACAAATGAAAAATGTGACTGGCTGATATTTTGAAAGTAAAAAGAAAGAGACACATGCAAAATAAAAAAAAAAAACATGTTGTCAAAGCCCTTCTGCTTCAATGTCTTGCCCAGTTTCAAATGACATGCAGTTACCAGAGAGTAACAGCAATGGTGGAGGTTGTGGGAACATAAATAGCAGAATAAATATCATACATATCTATATATACATTTAGCAAAAAATATGGAGGTGTAAGAAGATAGCAAGAAATAAAAATAAATACTTTCTTTAAAGAGATATGCCAAACTTAATCAAAGAGGAAATTTAATTTTTGGAAGTATTCATTATGGTATGGTTGCTAGTTGCTTCATTTGGGGTTTTTTTGGGAAGGAATTATGCCCTAAAACATTAAGACTGAATTAATTTTCATCAATTCTACAGATGTTAACAACTTGAAGGGAAATTTGCTTTTCTTCAATGTAACAAATACATTGCAGATCAATTGCATTGTAGAAACTGTTTTTCATTATAATAGGCTTACTATTTTTAAAAATTCTGTAATCGTTTTCTTTGCCTTAGACTAAGATCAGGTTGTTGAAACATTTCCATTCTGCTGCTTTGAATAGTGAAATCTGTCATGCCTGCCCACCACAAACACAAGGCAGGACTGCTTATAAACAGGTTATCTATAATCTATCCATACATATACCCATGCAAATTATTCTTTGGGGTATATCATGTCTATATGATGCATGGTGCATGCTTGGTTCACTTCAGCTAAATGTCTCTGTCCCTTTCCAAAGTCTGCCTAAGTGACTTACCTACAAACAAAGTAATACACATGTACACCTGCTCACATCTCCCTATCCTCATGTGTCAATTTATTTATTCTGTTAAATGTTAAAAAAAAACCCCAAAACAATTAAACCCCCTCAATTGGTACTTTAAGGAAAATATGTCTTCAGAGACGGTTTTGAATTTGCCCTGTTTTCCTTCCCAGATGTGGAAAACTATTTTTCATTAAACCATATCTCAAAATATTCATTTGTACAGTGAGTTATTTTCCCCTTATTTTGTTGATAAATACATGTTATATGGACCTGTATAATGAACAAATAAGACTCAGACTGTTGGTTCTGCTTCTGCTGTGAGCTTGCCATTGTGACAAACAGTGAGACTACCTTGCTGCCTTTTTAGCTCTGCAACCAAAGTTAAAGGAACGTTCCTTGAGGCAAGAGTTAGAACTGCTCTTTCAACTCAGTCCTGTATTCACTTGAGAGTTATCCTTTCCTGATAAGGTTATTTATGGTTATGTTTTTCTTTTTTGCCTTATCCATTCCTTTTTCCTGTTTCCCTTACAATTTTCAACGAGTGCTGTGATGATACATCAAGAATTTGCAGAGATTCCTTTCTCTTCTTTCAAAATACAGCCCAACCTCTCGGTCAAATGATCAGGTAAATCACACAATTCTCTTTCCTTCTGAGAACTCCTAGAAGCTCACTTTAGGTTACTAATTACCCACATTGGAACATCCACAAGACTGAGATCTTAAAGAGAACCAGTTCTCTCCTTTCTAATTGGATCAGAACATACAAAGCAGGTTTTCTACCAAAAATTTAGATTTCTAGAGACTTTAATTTTCAGTCCAGTGTTATTTTCTGAAAGTTGAGTAACTGAGCAGGGCTTTTTATTCTCTGTTGGTTCTGAAGCAATGCACATTTTGGACACAGAGCTTTTAGTCTGTGCAGATGGACCATTGCTTCAGATGTTTGTGTTCATAAATAAAGCCAAAAAAGGAAACAATAATATCCTTTTGTAACAAAGCTTATTAGCATTTTGATGGCTTCTTTATCCTGGGAATAGCCTTTTGCTTTTGGCTTGTTCCTTCTCTTCTCCATCCTGAATCTGTCATCTTTCTCCAATAATTAGAATTGATACTAAGCAATCAAATTGAGGTTGTCAAGGCAAAAAAAGAGTAATAATGAATTATACCATGTTCTCCCTGTGGATAAGAATAGCATATATTAGCTTTATAAATAATGTTTTTAATATTTAAATTACCAGGAACATCAGATTGTGAAGAGCGCATTAAAAGATCTAATTTTGTTTAAAAGGGGATTCAGCCTCAGGACTGAGTTGCGAGACCGAGACACTTGGGGCTGGGAGCGAATGTTGCAGAATGTCTGGTGGCTGGACTTTGATTTCCTACACGGGAGACGACACCTGTATGAGGATAGGAGGATTCACCGGGGTGAATGGTGAAGGGATTAGTTAATTAGAGGGTGAGACACAGGGTTTAAGATTGCTGTACAGGGAGGTTTAGAGAAGTAAGATGGAGGAATTGGGGTGTGTCCTGTCCTTCTTCTTCTTCTTCTTCTCCTCCATCTTCTGTGGTGATGGTGGCACTTTGGGATTGGTCATTACTAAAAGTGCACTGGGCAATAAGAATAAATGGTATTGGGGAAAAATGATAAATATTGTACACGTAACTATGGGTATAAAGATAGGTGACTGTCCGGAGGGCAGGGGAGTGTGTTCATGGCTGGCTGCTGAGCAGACCTCTGTCGGGCCGAAAGAAAATCTTTTAGACAAACAATTAATAAACATAAAGACCGAAAGAAGAACTGAAGCCTCTTCTAGTCCTTTGATACGCGGGCTGCCCCAAGGCCACTCCGGGCCTTTCCAGGCCCTTCAAACAGCCGAAAACCGGACATAAAGCCATAAATAATTTTCTATAGGAATAACACTAATGGCAGGAGGATAGCAAAATCCATTTGGCTATGTGAAATAAAAACTAATAGCAGTGACTTATGACAGCATTTAGACTTGCAAACTAGTGAGGCACCATTCACCAAACCACAACCATGACTGGACTGCAACCAAATAAATAATAAATACTCTCAGATTTCTGAATCCAAGTATATTATATAAGCAATAGTGAATATATGGCATTATTGGAGTTGATGCAATAATATTCCAATAATATTTCTTTTATGATATAAATTAATCATGATAATGTGAAATTTTTCACTTTTATTCAGTATCTTTGGGAGTAGTGGCCAATTTCATGTACTATTGCTTCTCATTATTCTATTTTATTTAGTACAGTAAAAAAAAATTAAGGAATAACTTTAGACTTCCATGTGCTTCTTTAACAAAGGAAATATACTTCTTTTAACAGTTCTACCAAGATTAGTAGGTGTTAGAGGCAGAATGAGTGGGGTGAATTAAAGTATTTTCAAACAAAAGCCGGGAAATCTGAAATCACCTCACATTAAAAAAGGTGCAATCTTAGAAGGAACAATATTAAAAATCAAACTTCAATTGTTGCAGTTTTTAAGGTTCCAAAGGCAGCTACTCTGACACAGTGGATGGAAAGCCTCTGAATTTTCCCTTGTAGCAGGCTCCATATGATTTCAAGTAACAGATGGCACTTTGCTGAAAATTGAAATAGCTAAAGCAGTGTAAAAGCAACATAATTCACACCACTTTGAAGCCCTACTCTCACACCTTGTTTCTGAATTTACTAGGTCTTCAGATCCTCAGGTCTGGTGAACAGAGGAAAATAAATTTCTACAAAATACTAAGAAAACAAATAAATATGTTCTAGAAACTAATAAATGTATTCTAGAAAAGAATTAGAAATCTCAGTGCTCCTATCTATCTCTGCTACAACTCCAGGCAAGCAGGTTTGTCTTACAGGGCTTTGAGGAGCAGGGGAAGACAAGGAAGATGGTGAAATACTGATTTTTACTGGCTTACTTGTTCTTCCTAATGAAGATATTGATTGACTTGGTTCAGTGGTTCAAAGCTGTGCTGTATCACACAGCATGATTTTCTCTTAACAGAATACAGTGGTTATGCTTAACCTTTTCCTTTCTTCTGTTAATTAATACAGCATTGTTTTTCTTCTTCGCATCTCTCATAGCCACTGTCACTTTGCCAAGGTAAACACTGCTGAAACAGTTTAACAGTTGGGTCCCTAATAGATACATAAACATGACTTAAAAAGAAATAAAAACCTCCAGAAACACTTAGAAAGAATTAGTCATGGAGTACTTTCTAACATTTACAAACAATCTTGATGGCAAATTTGGTTATCTGATTTCAATATTTCCACGCCAAAAATATTAAAAATATGTTGGGGTATTGGGTATTTTTTAAAGTGCATTATTTTATGCCAGGGCCTAAAATTATTTTTTTCTAGAAATTATTGTAACTCCAAGCTGGTCCTTTTGACTTGGACAGCATGTACAGGGTCTGGACAGACACATTTCATGTGGAACATATATCTGTGTCTCTGTCTTCTGTCCAGTTCTTGGGCTCTCAATCACTGTCTGCAGCAAACAGCCTGAAACAGAGAGCTTACACAACTTTAAAGTGCAGTCTTTATCTTCTGAGGAAAAGTATAAAGAACAGACACTATGAAAAACATAATTGAACTATGGAAATTAATTAAAAATTTCCAAAACCCAATGATGTTCAGAAAAAACGTGCCATACTTTGGAAAGGATGAGAGAAGACAGAAGGCAGTGAGCAGCTGAAATGAGCAACTGCTGGAAGAGTGGGGATTCTGGCAGCTGGAGTGGGAGCCCCAATGGGTAAGCAAAGAGCCAGAAGAGACAAAAGCCCTTCCCTGCTAGGCAGAATCACATCAAACTGCAGTGATAGTTTTCAAATGACTAGTCCATGGTGGGAGAATGAAGATATATGGCTATCACTTAAATAATAATGCTCTGTGATTAGTGCAGCACGGAATATATGCAACTACACAGAGATAAATCATGGGCTTTTGTTCCTGGGATACGGTTCCCATACAAACCCAAATATTTTCAGATGCACAAAATATCTGAGAGGATCAGTAAAGCTGGCATATTGTACCATGCTTAAATTATTTATTAATGGCAAAATAAAAAACAAATAAGCAAGAAGCATTGGATATACTCTAAAAATTTAATTAGAGAATATAAAGAATAGATGCTAAGCCACCCGAGAAATGAATTCTTCTCCAGTTCCCAAACTTCATTTTCATAATTAAAAGTCTTAACTGTTTATAGACATTCTCTGATTGTTATTTGATTTCAATACATTCACCTAACCAAGAAGTTTTGTGCATACTGAAGTATGATTCCTCGCACAAAAAGGGTAGGATGAAAAATGAGTTCTACCCTTTATCTCTGTCATCTTGTGGACTGCATTTTACTGTTGTGTATTTAGTATGCTAGCCAATAATATGAAATATTATGTTTGTGTGGGATATTTTGTGCTTGGGTGGTTGAGGTTTTTTCCCCCAAAAGAGAAGCAGCAATGCTCTGCATTTATTGCTGTTCTTAAAAATGATAAATGGAATACTTTAGTTTTTGCTTTTAAAAGGCAGGATTGTGAGGCAACATTTGTTTATAGGAAGGCTGAATTGCAGACCAGATGCAAGGGTTGCTGACTGCACAACTGTCCCCTGGGATGTGCTGGAATGCCTATGGGTGATTGAGCACAGAACTTGCTCCTACCTAGGCAGTTCACATCCAGGAACGGATGTTCCAGCCATGTCCTCCAGAGAGAAAGCTTGAAAGTCCAATTGCCTCTATCTCTAAGATTGCATTAACTACTGGCATTAGATCCTAATTCTTCCACCTTTTGCTACTCTTTGATTCTAGGGACTGTCTCTTCTAGCATTTTTCTCTAGTTAAACATTTTCTGAATTGCTGAAGGGGGCCATTGATGTCTTGTTCTGTCAAAAATCTTAAGGGTGCTAAGAGGTGCAATTCATTTGCAAAATTATCTCCTAGTCAGTTGAGTCCAGAAAAATGGAAAACTAATGAGACAGCTGCCCTGCTGGATCTCCTACACAAAGTTGTCCCATTATCACTGAGAGAAGAAAAAAGCATGGAAAGACACCACTGAATATCCATCACTAGTCATTGTCTTTCTCCACAGGGCAGGACTTAGGAATGTAAATACTTTGCTGAATTTGGGACAGTTTTGAACATCAGAACTCTTAAAAGAATGGCAGAAAAATTAGGATTCATTATTTTTAAGACCACTCTGGTTTTGTCCAACATCACCCAACAAAATCTGTGAAAAATGTATGTGTTCTTTGTGCAGGATGTACAACTGAGTTCCACATCCAAACAGAGCTGATTTAGGTGGAAAGTTGTGAAATTTGTCATTCTGTTTTCACAAAGAACAATTTATGCATTTTCCACTTTCATCTTGGGGAATAGTAAAGCTCTTGAAAAAGCCATGGCTTTATTCACAGTCTTTTGAAGATGTAGGAAAGCTTAGTGTAAAAGTGTCTCAAAGGAATATGTTTTAAAGTAGCAGGTGTTCTGAGTACTAAACTTATTACATGATTTCTATTTGAATTAGACTGCAACATGGTGAAGAGCCTTGCTACAGGTGTTTCCTGTTAAATTGAAGTATGCTGAGAAATTTAAGGAATCAAGCCATGCTAAATTCAGACTGAAATCAGAATTAGACTGAATGCCTTTTTCAATTTTTAAAGCTTTACTGGATGTTGGATGGTTACTTAAACACATTTCTTTCTGCATTCTTCAATTGCATAAGGTTGGTATCAGGCATTTGAAGATGTTTCAGGATATATTTCAGTAACTACTTACACTAGAATCTTCTCACATTGAGAAACGTGTTTCATATTTTCCTATTTATTTCATCCCACCTTACAGAAGTTCTTGCTATTGTAAAAAGGAAATAAGTAATATGATTAACGCAGGCATCCAGAAAGGAGCAGCAGATACTAATGGAAAAAATTTTCCAAGTACTGGGGAAGGCAAAAATACATGCTGCTGCTCAGCTTCTAAGCTGCTAACCCAGATCCTTGTGAACTGATGATATGGACTGGGGCAGTTGCTGAACAGCAAAAATGGTGTTTCATACAATTAATGCATTTTTGTACCTGTCAAATATTAAGTTTGGTGTTTCTTCTGTATATAATTTGCTTTTACTGAGAAATTAGGTCAGATTTTTAGAATTTTTTCCTAATGTGCAATTACAACTCAATGTGAAATTAAACAAAAAAAGCCAGATGATTAAATAGAACCAAGCTGTTACATTTGATGCTCTGGAAATATGAGTATCATCTGCCACTGTATAAAAAAACTGTTATGAAAATATGTGCTCCCCTCAGACTTTACGCTCTGGATAAACACAAAGAATTTGAAGTTTAAGAAAAACTACCTAGCATGATTAAAAATTATCTGTTATTGGTAGGAAGTTCATACTGAAGTAAAGTAGGAACACATTAAATAATCTCTACCACTGAAGTCAAGCAGGATTTGAATCTATTGATAGAATAGATTTATATCAATACAATTAAATTCCATGAATCTATTCCAGGAGATTACTGCTTCTTGAAAAATAGTTATGCTTACAAAAGTACTTCATATTTTCAAAGCACTTTGCAATTGTATTCTACCCAGGTATGATGCTACAGTCTTTTTATTTCCAAGTTCTTACCCCATACAGAAAGTTTTTTAAATTAACATTTTATAGAATTGGACATACTTAGAATATTGATGGAAACTGGTAGTTTCCTATTAATCATGTTGTTTCTCTCTTAAATGGCTACATGATTTAGGTAGTTATTTTGATCATATTTAGATTATATAATAATGGTTGTATACATATTAGAACATGCATTGGTAATTGGCATATTATTTATTTTGTTCACTTTTCTCAATGCTTTCTTTTATTGCCCCCTGGGTATTCTTTTCACAATAGCTGAGTAAAAAACTGAAATGGATGCAAGAAGAAAAGACATGATGAGAGAGATGAAGAAATGAAAGAAACAATGAAGTGTGTGATGGAAGTGAGGGACTAAAGCAGAATTTAAATCTTTGTAAAGGAGGTGGGCGAGACTGGCATTGATCCAGCTTATGGAAACAATGGGAAAAGCAACAAAACTCAGGAAAAATAATAAAATTTTAAGTGGATCATAGTCCTTTTCATTAAGTTATTGGCTTAGGAGAGAAATGTATACAGATCACACGTTGGATTTGCTAGAAAAATAAAATCTTAATTGTAAATAGATCTTGGCAAGTTTGGATGTAAAATTAAATGGTGGATAATGATCAACCTCTTCATAAGGACTGCAGTATGCTGTCACTATGCCATTAGCTGCATCCTCCTGGCTCTCTGAGGAGCCTGAAAGATAAATGCAGCCTCTTCATCTCCCCGTTCACTGAGAAACTGTCTTCTACATGGGACAACAAGTCAGTGTTTTTTTTACTATGGTCTTTACTTTCATAAAGAAAACATTTACTGAATTGGGTAAGATTTGCCTTGAGTTAGTACAAAACCAAGGTTTTATTAATGTGTTTTGTTAACCAAATTCAACTGCAATTGTTGTAATTTCAAAGTAGATGTAGGAGTTTCACCAAAAATCATCATAAACACACGGTTCAGCAGAACTCCAACCTACGAATCCTATAGCCAAGTGACTGACAATCTGCTGACAGTATGGGAAGCTCATGCTGAGATTTGTTCACTGCCACAGTTGGAAAGAACAGAGGTTGGGATGCCTTATGAATGCATTACAGCAAGGAACCAAAGGCAGGTGTTTCATGCCTTGGTCACAAGGTTGAAGAAGGAGCAAACGCTTCTGGAAGATGATTTGAGGCTCAGGACCCAAGAAGCTGCAGTTTTATTTCCAAAGGACAGGTGTGTTGAGCTTGATGATAGTTATGTAAGCCTTTTGATCTGTCAGAAAACAAATGTGAATTATGAAACTTCATAAGTGAATCCTAACTGAAATTGCCATCATCTGGCCAGATCCAACTGCTCAGCACTTCTTCCCTAGTGGGCAGAGATTGAGGATGGGAAATTGAATACTATAATCCCCAACAAAATCACTCTTTCCTATAAAGCCCTATTGCTACCTAACATCTCATGAGAAACCTGCCTATAAACCAGTGGCATGGAATACGTGAAAATGAAATGGCATGCTCCAAACCTGAGCCAAGAAAATAGCATCCAAGACTGAAAACAGTAGTTCTGAATCCAAAACCATCCTCAAACAGCATAAAAAACTTGTTTAAACAGTACTGCAGAGCTCAGTATCATGTAATTGGATGATGTGGGACAATATATTTTTTAGACAAGAATTTCAAGAAATATGAGAAGGAACCGAGATATTAAGAAGTACTCAGGTAGGCTCAATATTATTCCCATGAAGATTGGTGTAATTTTTTCAGTAATATTAAAACAATTTAAGTGAATACTTTGAATATCTACCCAAAGTCCCTGGTGAGATGGAAGCAAGGATGACTAGTATCTTATTTTCAATGTGTTTATATACTGAAGTGAAAAACATTTTATTGATATAGGCTTCTAAATTCAACTTATTTTATAATTTTCTCAGGAGAGTAAATTTTTGTGGTAGTGTGTATTTGCTTAGACTTTCTTTTGTTTCCTGAGCACACACTGCTGAAGTTGTCAACAGGAAAACATGAACAAATCCCATAAACCATTTCAAACCCAAAGAACAGATGGTATTGAGAAGCAGTATCACAGCCTGCTGTTCCCTGAGGTTTGATGAAGGTCCTGTAGCTCTCCATGAAAAGCAATTTTTTTTTTGTTCACTTTATCCATTAGGCCTATAATTCCATATTTTAAAAAACCTGCCCATGAGTTTGGTTAATTTCATTCAATCGTGAATATTTTTTCCCTGTTGCATGAATACTGGTCTAAGCTGGAAACCAGAGGCAAAAATCTCTTATGTAATGGATGGTACTATTGACATTTTTTCTGGCATTAAAGGTTAATTATTCACATGTTGTCTGAATCCTATAATAAGTAAAATCATGTTCTTTAGGATACCTACTGCTACAATGTATAGCAACAATAAAAAATTTAGTATGACTACCATTTTGAAACTGATTAACTAGCACTGGAGAAACCTTATTCCAAATTCTTGCTTTGCTTTACTGGGGAAAGTGTGAAATATAGGAAAAACTGGGAAGAGGAATCTTTTACTCTGATTATCTGAATTTTACATCTCCTTCATAAGCAGTGTCATCTACTTTATTGAAATGAGGTTCTTATTTTTATCTTCAAAAAAAATGAAACGTAGGGGAGTGTTTAACTTACACTTCAGAAGTCAGAGATGGAATGAGAATGCATTTTTCAGAATAATTTCCTTTAATTACAGCTGGCATAGAGATTATCATCACACATCTCTCTATAGATTAGCTAACCCCTTATAATGTACTTTTCTATATGTATATGAAAGTGAAATTACCATCAACATCTTTATAAGAGTAATTGTACCTCTGGGCACAAGCTCTGATACACAAACCTTAGGAGGTATTTAATCTATTTTTTATGAGTTTGGGAAGTTTTAAGGTTTTGCTGGTAATAGCAAAAACTTGAGAAAAAATTCTTTCCTAATCCCCTGCTTTCAATGTGATTATTTAGGCAATATCCCTAACATTTCAGTAGTTAAGGAAGGAAGCATTTATAGTGATTTGCAGTACAGCTTTTATAGATGAGGGAGCAGGAAAGCTACCTCTTTCTGTCACTTGTGTGCTAAGTCTTTAGTTTCATTCAATGCTTTCCGTGAAATAAGTTTTAGAAATCAGAGGTAATTTCCCTGATGCACTGTATCAGCTACCAGACAGAGCTGCAAGGAATTGCTCTGATGAAAGTAAATGAAAATTAAGAGAGTACGAGGACCCAGCTGGGATATATCTATTATTTCTCTTGCACAACAGAATCTGCTCCATATACTTTTTAATACATTTTTGGGACAGAATTTCTTTCTGTAATATCAGAGTGAATAGTGCAGACCTCCAAGAACTTCAAAAATAGAAAGAAAAGCCTTTTACATTCATCTTTTATGGAACATGAACAGAATGTACAGATCACAATAGCCAAAAATAGCATCTACCCTTGAAGAAATATGTAATTTTCATCCTACACATATGTCACTTTCAAACCAGAGAGAAAACCTTCATGAAAGAACGCCAGATTGTTCCAACTGATGTCTTCTCAGAGAGCTGCACTTGAAGGGAAAACCTCAAACAACATTTACTTAACAACAACACCCTCGATAGCTAACAAATCTCGCCTGCACTTAAGGAAGAGCAACAAGAAACAGAGTCTGATCATTATGAAATTACATGAATACAAAACAGTGGGAAAGTTATTTTAAAAGGAGCAAATACAAAACAGTGGGAAAGTTATTTTAAAAGGAGCTTGTGCTTTTCATATATTGGCTCTTCAACTTTCACTGGGAAAACAGATGGCCTATGTAACTGGTAGGAGGCAAAGGAAATGAAAGGCATATTGGAAAGGCTTGGAGAAAAGCCAAAATAAAAATTGTCATTTTGATACCATGGAGTTGAAATGCAGTGCATATAGCAATCATCTAGCTAATGGCCTGCCTTAGCCTTAATTTCAAACCTGGAGGATTGTAAGCAATAGATCAAACCAGGTACATTCTTTTGATAGGAACAGTGGATGTGCACTTTTCAGGTGACATTTGCTTATTGACCTCAGAATCCAACCCACTGACTTTCACACCAAGGTGAAACATCTTAGTGCAGAAGACACAACTTCTGAAATAGAGTATTCTTGTGAAGATGTTAAATGTTGGTTGTAGTGTTGTACAGATGGTCTTTGGAAAAGTAACAATGGATAATCAATCATCTGAGGTATTTACAGTCTAAAGCAACCAATAAGATGACTCAGCAGCCCAGCTCACTGCGGCTCATTTTTGTTTCTTTTGCTTTTCATATTCTATTTTAAAGTCTAATGAGTTTAAAAGACATGCATTCCAAACAAAATACCCTTATCTAATAGGTATCTCTTTCAAAGATGGTCAGTTCACTCTATGTCTTGTGTGAAGTCAACCATCTCTCTTGGTACTGCTCAAGTTCTCTGTAGCTCTTCTGTTGATTGGGTAAAAAGGTCTGCAGGTATATGTGCACGGGTGGTGCCAATCTGTCACTAGTACTTTATGACTTATATAGGCTATAAAAAAAATCAGTAAGCTCTGATCAAAAAATTATGAGGATTTATACAGCATGTCTTTCAATACTTTATTAATATCCCTCTGCAATGTTAAATCCAGTACTACTTATAAAATAAGAGGGTTATTTCTTCTTTTCTATTAGTCAATCTGTGGTTCTTCTCTAAATAATATTTTCTGGCTCTTAAAGAACAGTATTTGTTGAAATGCCCACTTGTCTTCTTTCTCTGGACCAGAAAGACTCTAGAGTGAGCAGTAATCATGCATTAACTCCAGAGGTGGTAAAGACTCAGATCCAGTAAACTTGGTTCTTGCTGTTATCATCAGTCACATCTGTGAGGAAATAAATTTATTTCACAAATATGTGAATGCCCCATAAAACAAAATGCAACTGACTGATTTTTTTTTTCCAGGTATCAAAAGATGAAGTTCAATGAAGACTTACAAAACACATCCCTAATTCTAATCTATGAGCAATATCTTTATCCCAGACAGTTTACCTGTGCCTGAGGAAGACAGATAAACAGTACTCTGGGTTGGATACAATTATTAATCCTTTCAGATATTTATCTGAGTTATCGTTGGATACAATTATTAATTCTTTCAGATATTTATCTGAGTTATCATAAAGCAGCACAAACTCTTCAGCTTAATGCAGTTTTCTACTGGGAGACATCATTACGTTTTGACAAAAAGCACCTGGAATGAAGAAGCAATTTGACACAAAAGATAAATAATGCTGAGACATAAATAAATTGAGTAAATGAATGAGAAAGAAAATTGCAGGAGAGGAGGGTGATGAAGCTATAAATATAAAACAAAGGTGAGAAAAAGAAATGAGTTAATTTTTCATGGTGGCAATTAGAAAGAAGGAAAATGCTGTCTGTCAGTTTAGAATTAAGAGGAAATTTAATCTGACAGCTCAATTCTCAGATAAAATACAACTACCACTGTAAAGCACAATATTTGTTCAATGTACAAATTGTTAAGGAGTGAAATACAGATGCTAGTAAGCTTCTGAGGATTCTTTTTAACAAGCTTGAAGTTTTCAAGATATGTCATCTGTTTTATTTGTTGCTAATGGTAACTGTGATTTTCATCTTGTGTTGAGTTTGATGTTTTTGAGGATATACTTTCAGAAGATTGCTAATACACAGAAGTAAATATAAGAGGCTAAATTTTAAGATGGATTTTCCTTCCATCATTTTGCCAGGTGGTGGTGAATTTGATTACTCTAAAGCGCTTGCTAGTTTCTTCCACATCTTTCCCAATATGAATACAAGTAACTGACTGCTGGCAATATATAACTGCAGGCTGGAGCACATACAACACAAAATTCAGACTGAACCCCAAGGTGCCCTCTGGGGCCTATTTGGGACATTGTTTTGAGCAAAATAAAATATAGAAAATGTGCCTTTCAGGAGCATGGCATATGGCAAAGGTCTTGGGTGCCTTGCCAGCATCCAGATTTCAGTTTGGCCACTATGTTCTAAGGTGAAAGGATTTTATATCTATGCTTGTAAAATATATGGAGCAAGGATTGTATCCAAGGATGCTTGCTGACCTGCTGGGGGGCCAGCATCCCCTGAAAGGGAATTCTTACCCCTCAGACCTGTGTACCTTTCCTCTGCTCAAGATGATGCATCACAAGGCAGCAAGGTCACACCTCTGCTAGGTTTTTTACAACTGTCAGACAAGCAAAGGTACTTTTAGCACATACTTATCTAAAATTAATTAGAAACAAAACAACCTAGAGGGCAAATATGGTATCACTCTGTAATAACGAGGGGCAAAGTCTAGAACATTATCACTTCATTTGACATCAGTACTGGCAAAAGGAAAAGAACCAGTGATAAGGGAATTAATCTCAAAACACAAGACAGACAACTGCTAAACAAACAGCGACAGCATGAGCCTGCAAAGAGCAGGCCATGAGCCTTTATTTTTCCTCATAAGCCCGAATGACTTTTTTGTTCACATCCTGGGAAGTGGGACCAAGCAGAGAGGCGATACAAACCAGTCAGCAGAGATATGGAGTAAACTTCAGAGAGACCCAAAGACAACAATTAGATAATCTACCAGCATATTACCAGCAATATGTGAAAGTTCATGGAGGTGTGTAGAGAAATGCACAAATGGCTTTGGAGGTACAAATACCTTGTTGTGTCACTGTGAAGAACTCAACAGACCCTAAGTTAACTTAAAAAAAACCACTCCCCAAACTAAGGATTAGTGAACATATTCTGCTGCTATGCACAACAGCTATATTCAGCCTTTCTTCTTATTGTTCATATATCTACACCCAGCCTCAGGAGAAGTTTCATTTTGATCTAACAAAGAGATTTTTACAGCTAGAACAACTATTCACTAGAACAACTTCCCCAGGGACATGGCAGAGTCTCCATCAACAGAGATTTTCAACTGGACTGGGTGCTAGATAATAATCTACATTCTCTTACCCACAGAAGTTTGAATGGATGATTTTTTGAGGCTTCTTCTAACCTGGGTGTTTCATCATTCTATTATCTTCTTACTCACATGCCTCTAATTAAATTTTACTTTAACTCAATTGCCTCTAGCATAGGAAATGGTATTTTCTGCTTAAAATTGTAATTATTCCCTAACTTTTTCTGACATTTCAAAGTTTATTAGAAGAGCTTTAGAATATGATCCTGTCAAAACAGACATCAACTAACTGTAACATATTTGACTTCCACACCTGCCTTGTTGTTAATTTCTCTCTCATTCTGAGAGAGCTTGGAGGAAATAATCCAGATACTCTCTATTTAAATATCAATCACCTCATTGTCACCCCATTGAAAAGTCATTTCTTCAGAGTACTATCAATAATGACTTCTGCTGGCTGTCCACTCTGTTACCTGAGCACAGACTGGCCTCAAAAAATGAGCAAGACTTGCTTCTGGTAAGTGGGCAGTTGCTTCAGGCAGCAGATGAGCAAGACCACCCTCCCATCCATTCCCTCTCCCCTTTCTCAGCATTAATTGTCCATTCCAGAGCTGGCACAGGTGGTACCTTTCAGCAAGGACAGAGGCAGAGTTGGGAAGCTGTGAATGGAGCAATCCCTGCCACGGCTTTGGTGCTTGACCATCTGCAGCAGTGCCCAGGGCTGGTGGGTGTTTCACAGATTCCCAACTCTGCCAAGTCCTGCTCCTGCCCGGGTCTGAGGTCAGGGCTTTTCCCCAGTCCCAAAACGAGGAGAAGGCGTCTATTTATTGTTTGCAGGCACAGCTGTGGAGAAGATGACACACTGATTGAGAGTGAGTTCTGTGTTAGGCTTGCCTCTTGTCTGACTGAGGACAAAAATTTCTAATCATTACACAAGGTTTACTGAGCTTTTCCTGAGGTACCTTCTCTTGCTGTTTGCTTAAATGTAGTGCTCTCCAATGAATTCCCCTGCTAATATCTGTATCTAAAGTTGCCTTACAAGCAATGAGAGAGGGTTGGTATATTTTAGGAGGAGGTCAGGGAGCTCTAATAGCTACGTCTGCAAAATAAATGTTTGGACAGCATAACAGGCTGATCTGAGCCTTCCAGTTTCTAAGTGCAGATAAACAAGATGTTATAATAGTTGTCTTGTGAAATATGACTTTTACCTTATGACTTCTATATGGGTGCAATAGAAACATCCAAACCTGGAGAGCATTGTAATTTACTGAAAAATTGGATAAACAATAAAAGAAAATAAAATCAGTGGAAACATCACTTTTTTTCTTTACAGCTAGATCTTCTTTTGCAACTTTTGTAGCTGCACAAGCAACACTGTGGCTGAGAAGGGTTTCTGCTCAGTTGCATTAGCAGTAACATCTTCTGGGTGCATGAGGAATGCCTGGGTAGCTCCGCACTGAGGACAGTAAAACATAAGTGTCACTTCAAGTGCAGCAAAGGGATTTATTTATAATGCCATGAAGTTAGAAATAAAATAAAATATGGATTTTATCTTAGATGTATTTTACTCTCTTTAGTCAAATCATTCTTTTGAAGCCTTATGAAATCACAGTATAGGAGGTCTTGTAAAATTTCTCTTCATGGGTTTTTAATGGAGCAGTGAAAAATACGGTGGCTACAATATTAAAGCAAGTGTGTAAAGGATATACTTGACCTCTTCTTTACTGGTAATGAATCAGTATGAGTGTTTAGGGCACAACTGCAGAATCAGACAGACCAAAATCTTTTGCCCAGTTTTTCACTAATGCCACTCTCGAAGCTATGCTACATACCAGCCCCCTTTTGAATTTGCTGACATCAGCCTCCCTGATAGATGGCTGTCTGGGCACATGATGGATAGCCTGTATTCCAAAAGGCAGTGATCAGTCTTGCAAAGAGCTCCATGCATCACCCAGGTTTTGCAGAAATGGCATAAATCCTTTTGTCCTCATTGTAAGAAGACTGATCATGTGTCAGAGATCAATGAGGGGGTTCATCCAGGTGGTTTCACACTTCACAGTTTCCAGGACAATTCTGTTAGTTATTTGGAACTGATGCCTTATGCAGGAGGAAAGAAGGAGGTTGGCATTTGAGGTAGTTGTCTGATGATACATTTCCATATGCTGCAATCTCTTGCCATACAGTGAGGAAGAAAATGTCTGTCTAGATGATCTTCTCAGAAGTATCAGCATTTTCAGAGGAGCATTTTCAGAAGATTTGTTTCTTCTGTTTATTGCTGGCAACACTAAGATGAAAGGTGCTCTACAGAGTGATGATGACATTCCTTTCCAAAAAAATTTCACATTTTTTCAAGTGCCCATTCGGTTCCTCCAGAGCATTTTCCATTTCTCAGAACAAGTATGATTGTTCAGTTAATTCTCTAGTCATAAAAGAAATGTGTCAGCACTGTGAGCTGTCCTCGGTTGCAGAAAAGGCCTCAAGGAATTGAGGTATGTTATAAATTCTTAAACAAGCAAGATCATTCTGTCTTCCAGACACTGACCTGTCTCTGTCATAGTCTGAACTATGCCTTTGTGTACAGCTTTATGTGCTGAGGTGGTTAAGCCATGATTGCTCAGTTTTTCTCTAACCTGTAGAAATGAATTAGCAGTGTCATCGCTGTATGCAGGGGGATTTTTTTTGGGGGGGGGAGGGGTTTAACCTGTTTGCAAGAAGACAATTATGATGCAGAAAGCTAATACTAACTAGTCAGTAGCAGGGCTCTGAATGTCCAAATCACCTTTGGGCAGCAGGCTGCAGGCTGGTTTTTCAAGGGCAGAGCTACGTTATCCACATTACCCCCATTCAGTCAAATACTCAGGAGAGAGAAGTTTCCCTGTTGGATGTGGCTGTGAGAGGACTTGTGAATGCTCTGCCCTTGACAGCACAATAAAGGGCACACCCATGTGCAGTGAAATCAGGTTAGGATGACCCTGAGCTCACACATTTTCAGTTCTCCAGCAGTCCTCCTTCAAGGCTGAGGCATTCAGACTCACCAGCTCAGCTGCAATGCTAGTTGAAAAATACTTGTGCAGCACAAAACCAACCTTAATGACCAAGGATTTCTGGTTTCTGTTGTTTTTTCAGTATACAAGATATTCTAATAAGACTGGAAAGGGCAATTTTCCCTCCTGACCTTGATAGTGCTGGTCAGGACTGGAATCCCAGGGGGTCACAGTCTGCCTTACTAACTTCCCTGTGGCACACCCTGCTCATCCCCCCTTTTTCCTGATTGTTGGCTCTCCTATGCTGGCAGATGAGATAAAAAGCCCAGGGTTGCCAGTCACACACATAAGCCCAGCAACAGGTGAAATAAAGACAGGTAAATACATCGGTACATCACATCCGTATGTGATCCCATGGCAATTTCTATATGGGTCTTCTAACACTAATGATGTGGAGTAAACTGCCCCTTTATAATCCCAAAAATTTAATTTAATTTAACCCAAACAATGTAATTTGACCAAAACAATGTAATTATTCACATAAAAACAGGAACTTTAGAGTCTGGGTCTTTTGTTTGTTTGTTTGTTTTTTAAAAGGTAACACGGTCACTCAAGCAATTCTCAATTTATGTGCTCCCACAGAACAGAGCAAAGAATGCTGGGCCCCAAGCTGTCCATTATTTTTATCTGTCATTTAGGAAAAAGCAGTAGAACCTACATAATTTAAAATGTAATGCTCCCGAACACAGGAAGAGTGTGATTCCTTTTGGCATGGTTTGTCCTTTACAAAAATCTTGAGAATTTAGCAATCTAAATACATCTTAATAGGATCAGATTTAGTGCAAGTTAATCTCCTTCCACTTCTTCAACCATCCCTTTTTTTGTGGTGTGGAAAGGCTAAATGGTTTGCTGTAGCAGGCTTTTTTTAAACCTGCAGTAATTTGACAGTAGGAATAACCTCCAAGCCCTCTTGCTCTACAGAGACCAAGTTCTTACAATCCATTATCTGTCAAGCAATTTCTAAGTGCTGCCAAGCAACCACTGTCTCATATTGTGTAGCCAACAGTCAGGAACAGACACCATGTGCATCTGTTCCAAGTACTGCATATGAGACAGCATCAGCAATGCTTAACTGTTGCCATTGGGACGTGAACCATGTCATGTCACATCATTTATTCAAGCCATCACATTAAAAAAAAAATCATAGTTCTGTCTCGATAAATCAAATCTGTTGAGTTGAAAATCCATGAAGCAAATCAGTAGCATTGAAACTTTATGGTTCCCAAATGAAATGCTTCATTTTTTAATGCCTCTAATGGGCATAGAAATTTCTCATTTCACAGGCTGTAGAAGATATACCAGCTAAATTAAAACAACACATTACTGGACTATGAATGACAATAAAAATATTGGCACTGAAAGACTATGGAAAGACATATTGTCTTCTTCTAAACACTATCTGAACTCTTGCTCTAAACAACTGAGTTGATATTCTGGATTGTTCATATACAACTGATCTATGTAGGAGTATAGCTCTTGTATGAATTTAAAAAAAGAAACCAGTTTTCCTTTTAAAAAAATACATTGTTAAAGGATATCAATTTCTAAACCATTTCTCTGTGGTGATCAATAATAAGCTAATCATTCACATGCTTATCAGTGCTAGAGAAAGCCCATACAGTCCTTACAGCAAGCACTTACCAGATGTCCAGGGCTTCCTACAGGTACACCTACAGATTGCTTAGGCAAGTTCATTCCAAACAAAACTAAGATGAAAGAGCATTACCCTATGCTCAAAATCAACAGCATAAATCAGTGCTTGACTCCCAGAAATTTTGAAAGTGACACAATGCAGGTCAGCAGGGATCCATTCCATCCTGGAACTTTGTTGTCGTGGTGGTACAGGATGAATTTCTGTTGTTCAAATCACTTTCAGGTTATCAAAAGTGCTTCTTCATGCTCACTCATGAGGGGATTAATCTATGTTTTATGACTTCTTAGACGACCCTTCCTTCACAGATCAGGCACGAATTTTTAAGTGATCTGATTTCTTTCCCTGCCAAACGGCACAACAACATGCCTGCTCAGTTTTAAAAGATACATTATATTGATTTAAAAAAAAGAACTAAAACCAGGATTAAAGCCGTCCAGAAAATCAGTACTTGTATCAAAATATAAAGGTGAGAAAATTAGAAATAAGCCATTGTTTTGAACACATATGCATCTATAAAAATCTAAAACAATTCCATCCTAATTTTATCAATACGTACATTACCAGACCTTGAAAGTTTACTTTGGTAATATCTCAATACTTAGGATTACATTGCTTAATAAATTAGATGTTCCACTCTCCCTTTGTATGTCACAGTTTTTCAATCTTGAATTGCAAAGAACTAGAGGGATGTGAACTATCTCATTTTCCAAACTGAAGTTCAGATACAAGTGTGTCTCTGTTTTGAAGGTGTCTTCTGTAGCTCCAGCATCTTTTACAAGGAAAGGTTGAGGGAACTGGGCCTGCAGTCTGGAAAAGACAGAGAGGACCTCATCAATATGCACAAGTATCTGAAAAGAGGATGGGTACAGGCTCTTCTCAGTGTTGCCAAGCAATAGGAAAGAGGCAATGGACAGAAACTGATGCACTGGAAGTTCCACCTGAGCACAAGGAAGAACTTTACTGTGCAGGTGACTGAGCACCAGAATGGGTTGCCCAGAGAGGCTGTGGAGTCTCCCTCACTGGAGATATTCAGGAACTGTCTGGACACAATCCTGTGCCCTGTGCTCTGGGATGACCCTGCCTGAGCAGGGGGGTTGGACCTGATGACCACTGTGGTCCCTCCCAGCCTGACCCGTTCCGTGACTCTGCAAGAGCTGAGTGCTGTTACAAGATTCACACAAGCCTGGAATGGGGACAGCACAAATTGGAATCTCTCATTCTGCTCACATAAAAAAGTACATGTTCCCCAGCTGTGCTTTGGTCAGAATTCAGCAGCTTACTGTTTTCTAACAAACCATTAAAAAAAAAAAAAACATAGATTTTTGTTGCCATACCTCACATTTTTAATGCTGGTGCTATCAGAAGAAAACTATGTAAACAAATTTAAGATTGCAGGGGAAAAAAAAGAAGTCATCTCCTTCTCACTTCATCTGGTGGAGGAATTCTTGAGTAGTGACAGTTTTTCTAGAAGCCTAGAGAACTAAAAAAAAAAAAAAATGCTAGCCTGCAATACTGTGAATAAGAAAAGCCTCAGGTGTCACATAATACTTGTGACAGAGGAAGCAGGGCCATACATGTGTGATACTCAAAATACCAGTGGGACAGTACCATTTTTAGGATTTCACTCAAGTAGCATATGGGAGACTTTAAATTTCTACTTATATTGAATGTATTCAGCCAACATAGCCAGGGAGAGAAACCCAGAGAAGTAACCTTGGGAGTATAATTTGGGCTCCATTTATTACAGACCTGGTGAATTGAGGTTTTCTGCCTCCAGAAAGATGGAGTGGGTACTGCAGAAGCTGTGGAGGGATAGAATGTAAGAAAACAAAGACAGTGCAGAAGGCAGTCTCACACCTGATGAGCTGCAGCTGTACCAATCACCGAAGAAGAAGAAGAAGAAGAAGAAGAAGAAGAAGAAGAAGAAGAAGTCAGTGCTGTGAAGAGATGCCCATGAGAAATCACCAAGAAGGTATGGGAGCTTTGCAATAAGATGACAACAGAAGCTACTGTAGCAGGCAGCAAAAATGGATCTCTACAATCACTGTTAGTCTGGCTGCTGTTAAAACTATAGAAGCATGTAGCAATTTTATGAGTAATTTTCTGATCATAATCCCTAATAAGATGTTTGTAGGCATTTGTACTACATAACCCCCATGTGTAAATTCCATAAGATTTAACCAGTACCTGGGAGCTTAGCTACTCAAGACAGTCACAGCTTAATGCAATTTTAGGCCTGAAATGAAGAGGACCAACAAATTTAGGATTATATGGTTTCTGTGGATCATTTGATTGATAGAAAATAAGAAAAAAAAATCTCTTCTAGATGCCAAAGCACTTTTACACTTTTAATTTCTAAAATAAGGTTGCATCATTGTGTTAAGTACTAGGCAATAATAATTTTGCTGGTCTATGATAAGACAGAAATTTTTCTTTGCATATTTCTTGCACTGTGTGCCACACCTTTCTCCTTGTACAATTCCCAATTCAAATAAAAGTGCTTAAAATTTAATGGGTTTGCCTCTCCATGATACAGTCATTATATTCTGATATGTGACCTTAAGTAGAACTTTTAGGCAGTAATTCTGAAAACAACTAACCTGATTTCTCAACTCTGAGTGTGTGAACACTCTTTTATTCCATACATTTATAGTTCTCCATTTTTTCTGTCATTTCTGACCCTACTGCTTTGGAAGTCCTACTTGAAGAAGGACTTTAGGATTATCTGAGCCTGGCAGCTGAGGAGACTGGTCCTGAGCACTAAATCACTTTCTGCATTGTGTACCCACCCTCCCTGCAAGCAGCTGCTGCCCCCCATCTGCAGCCACTGCCCAGCTCCCTGTGCTCCCCATGGCAGGCAGGAGGATGGGAGATGGCCCAGCAGATGCTGTCCCAACTGGCCCCACGGGAGCAGGCAGGGAGGCTCCATGTCAGCCCTGCTTTTTTTTCTCAGTAGAGAGGGGAAGACAGCACTGAGATCACACTGCTGCAGCTGCTCTGAGCACCGAGTCAGGCCTGGACTCATGTCTGTGCCCCCATATCTTGGGATTATTTCTTTCGAGTATTCAAGGTCTCTTGTTTTTACCGAGGTACTGTAAATCTGCAGAGTACTAGGGCTGTTTTCTGAAGCAGACCTAATAAACATATACCTAATGTATGTGTTTATTAGGTCTGCTTCAGAAAACAGTGTGGAAATTATCCTTTTAAGGAGGACAACTTCCACACTGAAACTCAAGCTCCATTTTATTATTTTCTTAGCACTAGACACAGGGTAAGACCTTTCATCCCCATCATTCATTCCTGACTTACACAGAAGATTTATCACTTTTATGGGAATAATTCTCTGGCAGTACTGTTAAAGAAACTTTGTTGAAAGAGCAAAATAATACAGGTTGGGTGAGCCAGGAATGAGTAATGATTTTTTACTTTGCTAAATTGATCATTTAGCAGTCTGGATACAATAAAAGAGTTGAATCAGGCCGATTGAGGGAGATGATACCCTCTCAGAAGTGATGATGAAAAAGGCTTTGAAACTTCTTAAACTAGGCTGGTGACCAAAAGGTTTGTAACATGGATGTGCAATTTCTTTAATGCTTCTGCAAGACAGAATGAAACAGTGCCTCAGACAAAAATCATGGATAAACCAGTAATTTATATTCATAGGGTTTTATTATCTTTGTATATGTGTGTCAGCCACTCGCTGATCCCTGCAAGTTACATTTCAAAAAGCAGTAGGCCATGCAAATAGGTTCTCCAAGGGGAATTAGTGGCACAGCTTACAGATGGCATTAAGTGAAGCAATAAGGAAGGTATTACTAAAGAAATCACTACTTTTAAACTGTAATATTGTCCACCTCTACATGCAAAGATGTGTTAGATTGTTGTGGCTGAGAGCTGAAAAAAAATGAAAATTAGCAAATTGAGCAATTTCTATTTTGAGATTTAAATATACATATTCTTGTAGCAGAATGGCATCTCCCAGACATCTGAAACCCGTTCCAGTGTCTCAGCAACCTCACAGTAAAGATTTTCTTCCTAATACCTAACCTAAACCTACTCTCTTTCATTTCAAAGCCACTACCCCTTGTTGTATTACTGCACACCCTTGTCAAAAGTCCCAGTCCATAGGCACCTCATTGATCATCAGGTAGCTCCCTGCCTCTGATAGCAGAGAAGCCTATGCTGCACCTTGCAGCATCATGATGGAGAGACGCTGTCAAATTGCTGTAACCAGTCTGCCACTGGCCAAATAGAGCCCCACCATCCTGCATGGGAGTGGATATGCAGGTGCTGCCATGAAGCAGACTGTCCTCATGACAGTTTGCACTGCCCCCTCATCCCGAATTCTGGAGCTGGTGCTCCCCACCTCCTGCCCTAAGCATTGCACAGACTGGAAGTTCTGGCCCAGATTTTTCTGTTCACATGAGATTAACCAAGCTGTATGGCCATATATTCAAACCATATGGAGTTCTCACTCCAAGACATAAGTATGCATAAAGCCATAATATTATTCATGACACTTGATTAAAAACTCTTGCCAGTGTTCCTAAAACAGAGTTTTGAGGATTACTCTCTAATCACAGCACTGTCCTGAGCACATGGGAGCAATTAAATATCTACTCAGTAAGATCAAAGTGAGGAAGACACCAAAGGTGAGTTTTCCTAATGCTCAAGAGACGGAACAGACTGCAGAACACACCAGAAAGGAAAACAAGCTCTGGCTGGAGAGGCATGAGTCAGAAGCTGCCTGCCTCTGAGCAAGGCACACAGATGACTGCTCTGCATTGCTTGTAACATGCAAACACATGGTCTGCACCCAGGGCAGCTGCTAGCACACACTGCATTGCTGAAAAATGTGTAAGGAGAACATAAAGTCCCCAGATCAAAACAATCCTCACATAACTGAACACAGGTCATTCCTCTGTCTAATGCACCCTCTGTGACACACTGCCAATAGTTTAGTAACCACTCTTACTTTAAATATTGGATTTTTGGATTGCTTTTAAACAGAAAGGACTTCACTAAAAGTAAAAGTTGAAGTATGTATATCAGAAGGAACAGAAGTTTCATCCAGTGCAGCTTGCATTCATAATTTCTAGGGCACAGAAGAGTTAATTCTTCAACTTGTTTATTTAGTTATGAAAGCTGGAAGAAAGGGATTGGTAGATTTGTAGTAAAAACTGGCACATATTGCTTGCTTGCTTTTTTTTTTTTTTGCAGTAGTCAGTGGTCTACTAATTTTGTGTTTCAGAACAAATCCCTGACCAGTTCTCCAATATGTACAGGTAATTCATATTTTAAGTTTTCAAGAACAATTCACTTCTATCTATAGAATAGAAATACTATCATTTGCTTATTTCTAGATAGATCTTAAAATCAGTTCAATGCAGTTTTGTTAGCAAAGGGCTTAACTAAATAGCAAAGGCTTCCATCAGAAACCTCAGCTCTCTGCCCTTCAGAACAACACAGTTGATGAGAAGGCACTCTTTGCTATATCTGTGTAGAAATAAAACATGTTCCATCTTCTCAGCACTCAATCACGATCATCTTCATCTTCACTGTTAGTGAAGTGGAAAGACCTGGAAATGGGTTCTGCTTCCTTTTTTGATGGTGCGAAAGAGTGATTTCATCTTATCTGAATTTCACCCATAACTTTCCCTAGCTTTGTAGCTATCCTGAATAATTTCCTTCTATTCTGTGCTTTCACCAAAATTAGAAAAATCAAATACTTTGAAGGATCCAACTGAAACACACTTGCACCGACACTTGCTGTTACAAAGATTGGAAAAACAACTTTTCTATCTATTTGGCACTCACAGAAAAGCCTTTGTGCCAGGAAGTTGCACTAAATCTACTTTCCCTTCCTTCCCCCCTCTGGCTTTTTTGTCTTTCTGACATACACTTATTAACTCTTCAACAGATGGAGAGGAAGAAAAAACATTGTGGTTTTCATCACAAGGTCAAAATCCCTACATTTCTCCTATTCTTTATAAGAGATTTGCAAGTAATTTTGTGACTGTAACTTTCTGTAGTTAAATCATAACTCTCTTGCAGAAATGTTGCAAGAACCAGAATGGCTCTCACAGAAGACAGGAGAGAGATGAGGAAGAGGACCAGTGCTGAGGCTGTAGTTACCTCCCTCTGAGATATCCCATGCACTTTTAATTTCTCACACAACTCCTACTTAGATGTTAAACTAAACCCCACATCCAAAGCTTGTATGTTCTACTTTCTTTTACTATGACTTTTGACAGTTTCTGCCTCTATCCTGTCTTTGTTAGATGGATTTCAGACCCACTCAGAAAATCATAACAAATGATTATTGAACAGAAAAGGTGAAACATGATTAATATTCTGAACGTGCAGTTAGCCAGAAAAATGGGAAAAGCAAGCTGTTTTCTTGTCTTACACAGAAGCAAGGAGAAAAAAGATCTCTCAAGACTGAAAGACTGTGAGCTGTTTTGTCTAGGGAAGAGGGAACAGAGGGGAAACATCAGAGTGGTCTTCAAAAAAGAAGAAAGGTGTCTGCAATGACAAAAGGAATCCTTGATGCCATGACCTCTGTGTAAGAAGCAAATGTAATTGTATCAAATTACACAAGCTGGAAATTTAGGTTAGACATCAGAACAGACATTACAATAGCAAGGATAATTGAGCACTGGAGGAGACTATGAAATAACCACCACAGAATGTTTTAAAAAACAGTTTAGACAAGAAACAGCCTGGAAAGATATGGCTACAATTGAAGCTGAGTAATGGACTAAATGCTCTCTTAAAGACCAGTGTTTTTTAATAACTTGCTGATTCCCTATGAACTTATGGCCTATTCATGCCCCGAACTATTCCCTGGAAATAAAACTAAACACAAAGAATTGATTTGTCTGTATTTTATAATAAAATAACATATATTGGAATTTTTCCTCCTGATCCAAAATGTGGGAAACCTTGATCCATGTTTTGCCCCTGGAGGTACCAGCAAGCACTTTTCCTCTTGCTGCTCACCTGTAGCACCTGCAGTGTTTTACAGACTGTCGTGCTCTTCTGGCACAAAGACCTACCACCGTGTTTTCCAGAATGTCTCATTTAGCCCAAAGTGATCCAAATTTGTTCCTAGAATGGAAATGAGGTAATTGGCAGGGGCAGTAGCAGAACTGTCAACAATTTAGTCATTTTATTAATGACTATACAAGTGTTTCATCTAATATATTATGCAACTGTACTTATGACTGCCTAACTTCAATGACACCAGAAGAGAAAGGACAGCTCAATACAATCACAAAACAAGAAAACCAAGCTCTTCCTTTAAACATGATCAAAAGATCTTGATTTCATGCTTGGGTTGCTGTTGTCTGTGAAGGGATCCTTATCATGCTGCAAGTTATGTAAGCTAGCACTGGCAGAAGAAAACAGTGGACTAAAAAAAATCTCAGAAAGAGAAACGTGTAGCTTTCATGCACTGAGATTGCACAGAAATTTGTAGATAGAAAAAGCATTTTAGGAGAACCAAAGCCCCTATATTCACAAGAACAACATGCAAATCTCTGGAATTCTTGCCTTGGTTCTCAGGCACAGCTTTCTAATGTCTTGGTGTGCATTTTCAGGCTCAAACCAGAATGCCAGCATTCACAAGGCACATCTCCTAAGTGTCCAGTTTGCTGTGCACACAACTGTCTGCATTTTGCATTGCCGAAGGACTCTTGACCAGCATTAACACACAGAAAAGCCCACCTGGCTACTTTTGAGACCAACAACAAAGGGATTATCTCTAATAAAGGTGCTTTAGTTTTACCCATCTGTAGAAAGGAGCATAGGATATTTTTAAGAGATTATCCCAGGCCATGTGTGTTAGTGGGAGACAGAGATGTGGGCACATCAGGTCAAGTCTCGGTGAAAATCCTGAACTGCCTTGCACAGATCACTGGACAGTTTGAGAAGAACTACTCACAGCAGCCTCTGTAATTTTCTTCTTGACATTTTCCAATGAAAAAAAAAAACTACTTTATCAATTAAATATCTTATTTCAGTATTTCTGCTGCATCTCTCCAACAGCCAAAAACAACATGAACTTTCCCATATCTTCGAGGAGACTGAGTAAGTTCCCATGAGAAATAGCCCTCAAGCAAGACAGTGTCTGGAATGCTTTTGCCTTCCTACCTGCAAAGCAGCAGGAACAGTTGTGTGGTTACGTGACTGTTTTCACTGGGCTGTTTCCTTCCCAGCTAGGAGTACAGGTAAACACAGAAAAAGGGCCAGGGCTTGGATCAATTATATTACATGTGATGGTCTCAAATGACTGTGACATATTGTGTATGATATGTAACTGGGTCAAGAAGAAAGTTTTTTTTCCTCATTGTCCAGTATTTGGCTTCCACAGAAATTCTGAAGTTCTGGCTGTTTTTCTCTCCAACAGATGTGAAAAAATAAAAACAAACAAAGAAAAAAACCTCACTCTTTTATTATTGCCAAACCTTATCTTTTTACTTCAGAAATATTCTCCTAGGATGATGCGTACAAATGTACTTTTACTGTGATAATACATAGTTACAGAGACACTGCCATAGTAGTATCACAGTGACACAGCATTTATTGAAAATGACAGTCTGACAGATGGTAGGGCAAACCCTTTAATCCTAGTTCTTGACAGTGTAGTACATTGTACATCTGATGCCTAAGAATGTTTTCCTCCTGTATGCAAATACATGTGCTCCCTGAAGCCTTCAAACTCCTGAAGAAATGATGGATGTGTTTCAGTTCAGCATAAAACACCATGCACCCTCAGATGGTCAATCAAATGCCTTTGGTTTGATAGGTATTGTACCTTATGAGCTGAAGAGTTAGATAAGAGGAGGGAAAGAAAGACAGATTTTGAGGAGAAGTTTTCAAAAAGTTCCTTCCGTGCAAGTGTCAGGACACAGCAGCTGACTGCTGTAAGAGGCTACAGGAGATCACAGGGCACATACAGGACAACAACCAGTGCAGCAGGCCCAGCCAGCATGAGTTTGTGAAAGGCAGGTTCTGCTTGACCAACCTGATCTCCTGCTATGACAAGGTGACATGCTGGGTAAGCAAGGCTGTAAATGCTGTCTACCTGGACTTTAGTAAACTCTCTGACCCCATTTCCCACAGCATTCTCCTGGAGAAACTGCTGGTGGCTTCGATGGGTGCACTGTTCACTGGGTAAAAACTGTCTAGATGGCTGGGTCAGAGCTGGGTGGTGGATGGAGTTACATCCAGCTAATCATGAGAGATGTCCCTCAGGGCTCAGTGCTGGGGGCCAGTCCCAATCAATATCTTTACTGATGATCTGGATGGGGGTCTCAAGGGCATCCTTCAGTTGGTTTTCAGATGACACCAAACTGGGTGGGAGTGTTGATCTTCTGGAAGGTAGGAAGGGTCTACAGAGGGATCTGGACAGGCTGGACTGATGGGCTGAAGCCAATTGTAAGAGGCTCAACAAGGTGAAGTACCAGGCCCTGCATTTCAGCCACAACCCCCTTCAGCACTACTGACTTGGGGAAGAGTGGCTGTAAAGCTGCTCAGCAGAAAAGCACCTGGAGATGCTGGTCAACAGCTGGCTTACCATGAGTTTGCTGTGCTCAAGTGGCCAAGAAGGCCAGTGACACCTGGCCTGTATCAGAAATAGTGTGGCCAGAAGGATGAGGGCAGTGGTGGCCCCCTGACACTGGTGAGGTCACATCTCAAAGCCTGCGTTCAGCTCTGGGCCCCTCTCTGTGAGAAGGACATTGAGGTGCTGAAGCATGGCCAAGAAGGGAGTGGAGCTGGTGAACATCCTGGAACATAAGTCTTACAAGGGGTTGCTGAGGGAGAGAGGGTTGTTGAGCCTGGAGAAAAGGAGGCTCAGAGGGGACCTTGTCATGTTCTACAACTACCTAAAAGGAGGTTACTCCAAGGTAAAAAGTGATAAGATGAGAATCCAGGCTCAAGTTTTGCCAGGGCAAGTTCAGATTAGATATCAGGGAAACTTTTTTCATTGAAAGGGTTTCCAAGCATTGAAACAGGCTTCCCAGGAAAGTGGTGAAATCACCACCTCTACAATTACTCAAAAAACACACAGATATGGTGCTTAGAGGCATGGTTTGTGGTGGACTTGACAGCGTTAATATTTGGACTTGATGATCTTAGAGGTCTTTTCTAACCTAATGATCCTATGATTCTGTGAGTAAAATGGTCTTTCATGGAGCATATTTCATGTTATCAAATGTCAGAATTAAGAAATCAGAAAAATATGATGCAAAAGCAATTTTTTTTCACTACAAAAAAAAAATAAAGAACCACCAAATTTTTCCCAAATAACAATAATTAGGCTGAAAGGAAGAAAAAAAAAAGGGTAAAGAACAGCAACATTTCCTTGTTTGGGTTTTTTTCTGTTTATTTCATATAAACAATGCAGATAAACTCAAAATGTAGGGTAGGCAATATTAATTACAAATGATTTGACAATCCTTCCTCTGAATCAGAATTTCACTTCACAATTACTGTCCAAATAAACCTACACGCTTAAATAGCACAGCATAACATATCTTTGTGATCCTATGCACTGGAGGATCATCAGAGGAATTTCCAAGACAAAAGTTTATTGTCTCCCAACCTAGGAGATATGCAGGAAAGGGAATGCCTTTCAGAAAAACCTCAGAACTATGCAGTGAAATAACTCCTTAGGTGTTGTTTGCCCTAAATCCATTGCTTTACTAGGATAGGAAGGTCAGCAGTTGGGACTCACTCGAGTGAGGAGTTTCAGATTGGACTGTCTCTTGTCCAACCCATTGCCTCTTGCTGAAGTAAACACCTACTGCCCTAAAAACCATGCAGACCAGCTGCCTTATGAATTTGGAGAGAGGTGGAGGTACAAGGCATTTAAGCTGGAAATTGGGGAAGGGAAGGAAATCACTGCATTTTGGGCTTTGATGGGGAAACAGAACGGTGAACTGGAAAAAAAAAAGGAGGGGTTTTTTGGGAAAATTCATTTAAATGAGATGGGCTAGTTCAAGAAGCACAGTTCAACTTGCACAGATAAAAGAGTTTGCAAATGAAATGCATGTGCACATCTGAAAATCTGCAAAGAGTAACTTAAACACTGACACGAAATTGTTTTGGACCACTGTGCACAGAAATGAAACCCAACTCATGCAGAATGGGTTCTGTGTTTTGGAGGCAGTAAAACCACACTTTTCCTCTGTATCACCTTCTCTGTATCTCTCTAGTGGTTCTCTCCCACAAGCCCATCTTCACTTTTCTCTTAGGTTCTCTCAGATTTTCTTTGTATTTCCAGCTTCCACTGCTTTTCCACGGCATTAACCAACAGTATGTTCTTCTCAGCTGTTTTCTCCTGTGTCAGGAATGTTCCTCATCTGTAGATAAACTGTAAGACAAGCAAATTTTAATTTCCTAATTAAATTTTAACTTTATAGAATCACATAAATGCTATATAACAAAATGTAATATTTATTTCTATAATAATATTTATAATTCGATTTTAATTTTATAGTTGAGTGTTTTATAAGAATACAAGAAGAGCTGGAATGGATCAAAGCAAAGATCCATCTAGCCCAGTAGTTTCTACGATCAGAAGAGAAATTTAGCATAGTGGGTGCTACTAGTTTTTGAATTAGAAGTAGGTAAAAGGATGGAGGCAACTGCCCCTTAGTCAAAGAGCATTTGAAATATCTCCAGAATAAATAAAGAAGGTGTTCTTTAGGCAAGAGGCCGTCTGTATGCAAAAAACCATCTATGTGATTCTTTCTCAGTACACCCCCACCACACATCAGTGAATCAGTTATGAGCTGACTCCTTCCATCCGTTTGTGGCTTCTTGTTTGTGGATTCATGCCTTGCCTAAATTGAAATCAGCAGGAGCACCTACTCCCAGACATAATCTGGCTGTGTCAGTTGCCAGCAGCAATTACAGGAACTCATGGGGAACATTGGCTGCAGGTTACTGAAACAGATGTCAGTTGTAACAACACAGGCATGAGACTGAATTTCAGAGTGCAAGCAGCCCAAGGTGCCGTGTGCAAGTTCCAACAGGTCCGGCCACAAATCAGACCACCACCTAAAAATCACAATTTGCAACCATCATTCATATTCAGAGCAAGCCCTGCTTTCCTCTGCCTCATGGAGTCACAAACATATTGCAGCATTAAAATGTTTTTTTATTTCCTACTAAGGCTTTTTAACCTTACAAGAGGTATGAAAAGTTGAGAGGTGGAGATGCGACAACAAGCAATTAGAAACAAAATCTTATTGCTATTGCAGGAGGACAGTCATTCTAGGAATAAGGCTAATAACATTTAGAGATTATTTGTACTGGAAGACTTCTTTTTAATTTATTGAATTTTAAAGCAAATGAAGCCAAGAAGTGTTTCTGAAGGTTTTTGCTACTATCACTCACAAATGTGCACCCCTTATAATTCACATCTCTGCTCTGCATAGGTGAAAAGAGGAAAATATATTGAAAATGACAAATATGCTTATGCAAATAATCAATACAGGCCTGTCTGCCACATGTTAAGACCTGTCCTGAGCCTGCCCCACCTTATTTTCTATTCAACCTTATGGCCACAAGCAGAGCCCCCTGTCCTTCCAAGGTAAAACCCACTATGGTGAGATCATCACAGCAGTGAGTTTTACCACAACCTTACATTGCATCACAAGTCAGGCCTGGGTCTACAAACTCTTCAAACATTTCACAAACCCACTGGTCATCTCAGCTCCCAGAGTATACCCTATACTCTCTCAGAATACTCCTTCTCCCCTAGGGAAAGCCAAAGCCACAGCAGGAAATATGCAGCCTGTTTTCTGTTGTCTAAACATTCTGGGGGAGTGCTAGGGCAGCCTGAAGGAAACAACTCCCCAGTACTGGCTGCTGTCCCACTGCACACAGGCAGCCACCAATGTGAAACTTCTGAAAGGAGCTCAGCACAAAGTACATGTTTTCCACTAACAGATAAAACATTTGTATCACTGATAACACACAAATTAATTGAAATGGGCCATTGTCATAAACACTGCCTATGAAAAAGACTAGTTTTATATGTAGCTAGGCAATTACTCACGGAAAAGTGTCTTTATCTTCTGTCTACATCATTCAAACCAAGACTAGGAGAGGCCCCATCCTTCCTGCCAGAGAAGGACATCAAGCACTGTAAGGCCTCAGCAGGGAAAGACCATGAGAGGAAGGTGGAAAGAGTGTGCTGTTTAAGGATGGCACACTGAACATGGAGAGGCAAACTCATAAAGCCTTGTGTGCAAACCCTTAACCAAAGAGCAGTGACACTTGAAGTCCCTGCTCAGGTGAGCTGGATCACCTGTGCCACCCTTAGATCCCAGCCCACAGGCAGAGAGGTTGGTCCTTTTGCCAAATTGCAGGTGCAACTCCAAGTGTCAGGAGAGCTCAGCAAACAGTAGCCATCCTAAATATTTTCCTGTGTTTTCCAACTTTTTCTACCCATTGGCTATTTCATTTGTTCCCCTGTGCCCCTGGAAGGTGCAGGAGATGCTGGAGTGATGGATACTTTCTGCCTGCTCTGCCTGCCTAAGTCAGAACCTGGCACAGTTTCAAGCTTGCCTGAGTATCTGCTATAAACAACAGTTAAAACCAAAGATAATGTCAAGCAAAAATGTATTTCCTTTCACAAACTGCACTAACCTTGAGGTGAATTATAAATTCTGTGCCAGTATTATCTACCTGTAGAGTATGAATAGATTTTATAGGTTTTGAAGTAAATGGGTTGCATTTTGTATATTTTTAGGTCTTAAAAAAGGAATATGTATTTGGAAAGCCTGACTCTACACAGACCTTGTTAAAGAAATACAGCATACAATGTTAGAGAGCCAGGGACAAATCTGGCCTCAGGTCTTACACCTCCTCTGCTGCTGATCACCATCCTCTTGGCTTGAGAGGTGGCCACAGATATCTGACAAGTCAAATAAAATAACAAACTGTTTTAAACTCTCACACACACACATATATATCCACACATATATGTATGCATATATATGCCAAACCATTAGTTTGGTACAATAAAACACACTTTCTGGAGGGTTTGTCATGTCCAAATTGTCTTTCATCCCACGTTTTATAAAATAACTGATGAAGCTAAGGTAGTTTTAAGACATATAAATACATTTCTAAAGGGACTATTTAACTTTGTTACAATTTATCTCTCTCAAAGTTCAAAATTATACTAAAAAGTTGATGAGAATGATGAGTGCTTTCCAGTGCCAAAGTTTGAGGGAAATTTTGACTGGTTCCAGGATAGGGGTAGAGTGGTGGGAACAGCAACACACCTGCATTGCTATAGGAGATCTTTAACTCCTCATATAAGAACAAAAATCACACCAAAAGAGCAGTCAGATATGCACTAAAAGAGAAAAAGGGTTTGTAATGGGAGTCACCTGGAGATCAGCTTTTTTTTCTCTGAAACAGGTACATACACAGCCTCAAATTGTGCAGTCAGCAGAGAACAGCCCACTCTCTGCTGACAGGCAGCTGCTCTTCTTTGGGATTACAAAAAAAAAAGGAATTCTCCTGGGAGAGGAATGTGTTTAAGCCTCCTCTGTTTTCTCAGTTCTTTTGTAACATCGCCAGGTTGGGCAAGAAGCATTATCTTCCCTTTGGGGAAAGTGACCCAGGCAGGAGCCACACTTCAGCAGCTGCACGGTGTGATAACCGTTTTCTGAACTCTGCTTGATATTGGGCAGCTGCAGACAAGTGTGTGTAGACTGAAAAAGTCTCCAGTTAAAATGGTAGCACAGAAAACACCAAGTGAGTCCAGATAAACACCCAGAGCAGTTCGCTGTACATTCTCCAACCTAGGTGTAAATATATTTCTGATCTGCCCGAGCCATGCCTCAGCCTAGACAGAGAGCATGGCCCCCACGGCAGAGGGCACCAGCAGAGTTCCCCAAAATAAATTTCCATGGGTGTGAAAGAAATCAGCTGTAAAGAAACAATGTATGAATCCCACTTTACTAGAGTCTTTCACATAGATATAGATACAAGTTTATTTATGTTTTCAAGGAGTCAGAAGGTGTTTCTGTGCGTTTGACGGCAGCTGTCGAAAGGCAGGCAGGCAGCGGCCAGAGCGAGCAGCCCCGGGAATTCCAGGGCTCTCTGGGCGCGGGCCGCTGCTGCCACCTGGCGGCCACGCCGCGCCATCGCCCCGCGCCGGGCAGCCCCGGCCGGCACCCTGCCCGAACAGCGGCACCTGGGGAGTAAAAAAAGCTTAAAAAACCAAAGCCAAAGCTGATATTTGAAACGTTTACTCAATACACTGATAATAGGTCCATATTACATTTTTTGAATATGCTTTATTGTGGAAACTCAGCCACCAGGAATATTTCTCTGTCTGCTCTGGGGTGCCCTGATGCCCAGGGGAGCACTGACTTTGACCCTCATTCATGGAGAAAGTTTCCTAGACTTCAAGATAGACTAGAATCCACAAAAGTGTGAAATAGATTATAGAGAGTAGTGTAGGTGTATGACTTGGTGAGAAATTTAAGTTTTGGGATTTTTAGTATGTTGTGGATGGAAGCAAGATGGAGGGCACAGGGTGTCATCCTGGGTTTCTTCTTCATGCTGCTTCTTCCTTCTTCTTCATGGGTTTGGGTGGCATTTTGTAACTGGGCAGAAAAATCCACATTGCAGGCTCTTTGGGATCATTTATTGGGTTAAAAAGGGGAAATAATCTAGGTGTTCTTTCTTAATTGCATAGTTTAGTCTTAAAAGACCTTGTAACAAGAGATTGTTAGCCATTTTGTGCCTTCTAATGAAAAGCTGCCGAACTCACAGCAGTGAGACTGTTTTACTGATAAGAAATAATAAACACTTGAGTCCGAACATGAACTACCGTCTCAAGTGCCTTCAATCCAGACCCAGAGAAACCCATAACTGGGACCACTACACTTTATAACTGATCTCTCCAAGCTTTTATTTTAAAAAAGATGCTAAAGACAAAGTCCATTGCACAAAAATGCAACAGTCTTAAATAGGATGCAACATTCTTTTCAAGTACTAAAAAAACACTTATTGACACTTACTAACTATTCTGGCTAACTTCCAGCATCTGTGAATACCTAGCATGAAACTTTAAATCCTGGTTTAGTTTTGCACAAACACGGTCAAATGAGAATATTTACACGACCACCAAGGACTCACAAAGTTTTTTGATACTCACAAATAACAGATATCCAGAAACATGCCTAAGTACTCAGGTGATTGGCATAGAATGGCCTGGCTGCAAATCAGGGAACCTATTTCCCATCTGCATGTCTGGAGTAGCATGGAGCATTAAACACATCCTGTGTATTGCTGTGCCCAGCCTAAACCGTGTACTCTGAAAGGAGCAGGCCTTTACAGCAGCTGAGAGCACTATCAGAAATTTCTCTCACCACCCCTGCATACATCAAGAATGCTCCACACTGCAGGGGCACAGCCAACCATCAATCAGTGCACCCATACCTGTGACACAGCTGGCACATCAGCAAAAGGGAAAGATCGGATCTGGAGGGAATGCAGCAGGCACCTCTGCCTGCTTGTTCTGGCAGAGAGACTTGTGGAGAAATAGCCTGGTACCTCAGCACACAGGAAAACAATCAGCATCAGGTCTCTTTACATGGCAAAATAAAGCAGTACCAAGTAGCAAACTCCCACACTAAATCCCTACCCTCAGAACTGAAGAATCTACCAGCAAAAAGGTAACAGGGTGATCGTACAATAAATACTCCTCTCATCACCTCTACTGTTTTCTCTGTAGTAACCAACTCCTACATTCAGAACCAGCTGGTACTGACTGTTTTGGTACAGACTCCACCAGAATCCATGTAGGAAGCACCAACACATTGCAAGAACACAATCAGACAACAAAAGCATAGAGTATGGATCTGTTACTGTGCAGAGCTTCACATACTGACTCAAAGCCTTGCCTATGAAAATTAAGATGGTGCTAAGTATTAGCTAGGTGCTTCATTTGTGAATCTGCTGACACAGTCCTAGCATCACAGAATCTCATGTTTCCTATTTCACTGGAAAATTGTTTCCCTGGGCTGGTTGCATATAGCATAGCCCAAAAGACATCACATGCCATGTATGCCTTAGCTGATAGAAATGTGGTGAGATCTAACCAGTGAAGTTTTGAAGAAAGCTGTGACAAGTACAGGGATGTAATGCACATGTGAAACTATCTTCAGGCTTTGTGAGAACTAAGCAAAGCTGCCAAGTGGATTTGGTCCCCTCAGGCTTACGTCCAGAAGAGAAATGAAGTTAGCAGAAATTCAGTCTGTTTTAATGGCAGGAAAACAGCACACTATTGACCCTGTGGCATTAAATGAAGCACCAGGGGTAACAACCAACGTCTTTACATTCTTTCAGACTTCTGAAAATTAGGAAAAAAAAAAATCTTCACTGCAGTTTTTCCCCTTCTCCCCACACAGTTACCACCCCCTAAAAGGTCTCAGCTGCTGTTATTCTGTATCCTTATGCTTGACTGCACAGGCATTACACAGCAGAATTTTGGTGGGTTGACCCTGGCTGGACACCAGGTGCTGACCAAGCCACCCTATCACTCCCCTTCTAAGCAGGAGATGGTGGGAGAAAATAAGATGGACAAAATGCTCATGTATCAAGATAAAGGCTGTTCGATAAAAAAAAGGCTGTGCATGGAAGTAAATGAAAACACAAGATTTATTCTCTACTTCCCATTAGCAGGTGATGTCCTGCTATTTCCCAGGAAGCAGGGCTTCAGTGTGTGTACCAGTTGCTTTAGAAGACAGACAAATAACACATTTGTTAATAAAAAAATACCTGGCTCTCTCCTCTCCACACCCTTCCTTCTTCAGCCTTCTCTTAAATGTTGTATCTGAGCAGATATCTTATGTTATGGAATATCCTCTGGTGAGTGGATCAACTGTCCTGGCTGTGCCCACTCCCAAGATCTTGCCCACCTCAGCCTCCTGGCCAGGGGGAATGCTGGAGAGACAGCCTTGATGCTGTGGAGGGCTACTCAGCAGCAGCCAAAACACTGGGGTGTCACTGACATCCTTCTAGCTACTAGTACAAAGCACAGCACTGTGAGAAATGGTAGGGAAAATTATCCCACCTCAGCCAGACTCAATAGAAGTGTTTCATTCAGAGTGAGTCTTTTTTTTTTAAGTGTTTTCAGCAATTACATGTTTCTCAATCTCTATATTTAATGCCTTGGCAAGTATTTTCATTGCAACCTTTTTGTTTTGTTCTCAGAGTCCTTCCTACATGTCAACATCCATACGTGTCATTTTCCTTCACAGGTCCCAGCATTGTGCAGGATCCTTTGCTCTTCCAACTAAACCAGAGGGAATCTGAAGGAACAGAGCTATCTTGTTAAAAGTCTGGGTTCACCTGAAATTGAGGTGGTCCTTCTCAGGTAAAACTCAGTGTAGTTTGGGTACTACTGAAGTACATCCAGTTTAAATTCATAGTTACTTAAACACAGGTTTTAAAAAAGAGATCTGATCATAGCAGATGTGTACAAATCAGATCACCAGGAGTAAATTAATTAATACTTAAAAGAAGGGGCCATTTAGAAAATAAAATTTTAAAAATCAAAGAAAGACTGTTTCCAAAACCAAAAGATATTTATAATAAATGTGAGACTTTGAAATCTCTAGTTTTGCTACTCAGTGAAACATAATAAGGAACTAAGATTTTTTTTTTAGCAACATCTTAATTAGTAATCGTAGCAACAACATTCACTGCATATAGAGCATTTTTTATCTGCTACTAATTAGACAGGAAATTCTAAAGAATGACTTGGAAAATTATCCCCTAGGTATTAGCATACAAACAATGAGAGTAAGAATTGAATATGTTTACAAAAGACAGGGAATTTTGTCTATCTCATAGAAGCAGTTGATAGGATTGTGAAGTTTGCTAAAAGGCAACAGACAAGCTGCTGTTCCAAATTTAGGGGCAGTGGGAAAAAGGACAACTTCCACTGAGTGTGGAACAGTACATCATATATTCTCAGACCTCCTGGAGAACATGCAACAAGGGGGAGACTATTACCTGAATTTTAAGAGATGTTCTGTAGTGATGAAAAAAAAAAGAGAATTTTCAAGTTGTGGAAACCAACAGAGCTTTTGGGGGAGGGGTGAGATTTCAGCCTTGTAGGTACCTAGGTGTGTAGTAATACCAAAGAAATGTGTTAACTAGTCTGCTGTATGCAGAAGTAGTTTACCTCTGAGGTGTTACATATGGTCCACAGAGGTAAGAAAAAAACCAGAATTGAAATCTAGAGACAAACCTTATATTCTTACATAGAATCTGAAAATCACCTCCACTGCAAGTATACTCTGAAACTATGAGAGCAGCAGAGGCTCAGAGCGTCACTCAAGAAATGGTGCAAAACACTATTCTTTAGGACCTGGTAAAATTTCTGAGATAAAGACTTATCAGAAGAACATGCATGAATTAAAACTGTTTATATTAGAAAGTTAAATTCAAATGAAAGGCCAATTTTGAAACAAAGGTATTTTTATTGATTGCCTGCTAAGCCCCAGAGACCTCAGAAAGACATATTTTCCCTCACAAGCTTGCAAACACACCTTTCATGCCCTTGGCAAAGTATTTCTCAATACCTTGAAAGAGAAATACAATTTCTCTTTCTAAACCTTGCTAGACAGGCTCGTGGAATCACAGAATATACTGAGTTGGAAGGGACCTGCAAAGATGGGTCTTAAATGAATGACCTACATGGGGATCAAAGCCACATTAAAACCTTGGCATTATTAGCATCATGCTCTAACAACCTGAGCTAAACTCAAGTCTTGCCAAAAAAATGTATCATTATGCTCATGTATGACCGCAGATTTTTTTTTTCAAATACACACTCCCCTTTATTAGCTTCCTGTTTTATCATTCAATCATTTTTTTCCTCAGACAATTATGCTCATACCCAATAAACAGATTTATCCTGGTCTTCTATTATGGTAAGGTCTCAGTGAAGCCTACAGGTATGTGCATACACATATATTGAGAATTATGTTGCTTGCTCACCCCCCACTCGTTTCCTCACTCCAGTTTGAAGCACCACCCTTTCAGACTATTAGCCCTTTCCACATATCAAGATCTATCTGTTAGATTGCCTGTTTAATTACAGCTTAGCTAAGGCTGTGGAATTACTTGACTGCTTTCAAAGCAAAAAGCAAGTCACAGAATTGTTAGGGTTGAAAGGGACCTCTGGAGATTATCTGGTCCAACTGCCCTGCTGAGGCAAGGGTCACCTGGAGCAGGTGACACAGGAATGTGTCCAGGTGGGTTTTTCATCTCCAGAGACAGCAAACTCCAGGACCTCCCTGGGCAGCCTGTTCCAGTGCTCTGCCACTCTCAAGGTAAAGTTCTTAATGTCAAGGTGGAACTTCTTGTTTTAGTTGATGCCTGTTACTCCTCATCCTATTGCTGGGCACTGCCAAAAACGGTCTGGCAGCATCCTCTGACACCTGCCTTTGAGATATTTATTTATATTTACATGCAGAGATTCCTCCCAGTTTTCTCCTCTGCAGACTGAACAGGCCCAGCTCCTGCAGTCTCTCTGTATAAGAGATGATGAGACATCATCCTTGTGGCCCCCACTGGGCCCTCTGCAGGAGTTCCTTGCCTTTCCTGCCCAGCGAGCCCAGCACTGCACACAGCACCAGATGCGGCCTCACCGGGGCTGAGTGGAGGGGCAGGATCCCCCTCCCGGCTGCTGGCCACTGTTCCCCCAGGAATGCACCCCCACAGGAGTGCACCCCAGGATACCACTGCCTTTCCTGCCCGCAATGGCACCGCGGGTTATGGTCAGCTGTGATTCACCAAGACACTGATGCTTCACCACATTAATTTCTGTCAGTAACTACGTACGGCTTTTGCAGCTGCATCACGCAAACATTTAGGCTACAGGGGAACCTTTTTTTCCATTAAGATCTCAATGTGCTCCGCAGCAGAGGGGCTGCGAGAGGAGCTCTCGAGCACAGCCGTGCTCCAGGCTGGAGCCCCCGGCATCTCCCGGGCCGCTGGGCAGCGCTGGGCCGAGCGCTCCGTCCCGGACTCCCGCAGCGGCCCGGAAATGCCCACGGGGAAGGAGCCCATTTCCCGGCCCCGCCGGCCGCTTCCGGGTCGCGGGGCGGGTTCCGCTGGAGGCGGCGGGGCGGGAGCTGCGGGGCGGGCGGCGGTTCCCGTCCTCCTCCTCGTCCTCCTCCTCCTCCCCTCCTTCATCTCGTCCTGGTTCTGGTGTGGCTCGTGGCCGCCGCGGGCTGTCCCGGGTGAGCGGGGCCGGGCAGGGCGCGCCGTGGCCGGCCGGGGAAGGGGAGGCCGCGGGGGCCCGGGGCTGCTGTGCCGGCGGCGTTCCGGCTGCAGGGCTCTTCCTCTGCCAGTGTAGGTTTATCACCACTCCCTCCCCACTATCGCCAAACAAAACCAAAAAAAGTGTCCTTAGCCGAAAATTCGCTGTGGTTCTGCTGCTGTCCCTGGGTCCCTGCTCTTGAGAGCATCCCCGTGTTCCCAGCGTAAAACTGCTGGGATTTTATGAAACCGGCCTAAAGCCGCGCAGTCTGTTCCTGCTGGCATGCTGTTCCTTCTCGGGAAGGTGTGCTAACTCCCGGGTGTGTGCGAATAGCGTTTCCTCGGCAAAGGTGAGTTTGACTTGTCACGGCTCAGCTGTCCAGGGAGATGGAGCAGCACAGGCAGCACACCGTGATCATCACTTTCTTCCTTCGTTAGTGGGACAAATATGGTTAAGTCCTTTAATTCATATTTGTTTTGAAATCAGCCGCTCATTTGAGGTCAGCTAAATTAGTGTGGTCTGTCACACCGCTGGCCCTGGGCTTCTGACAACTGTGTTGTGTTCTGGCTAATGCTGAGCCCACCCAGACCTGGGAAGAGTAACGCATCCCAAACTGGGGAAAGAGCCTTAGTCTTCCTGGAGTAATTACCGGACTCTGTTGAGCAGAAATTCATGGAAAAATGAGTTTCACTTAAATGCAAGAGATGTTTGTATACTTCTTGCAACCAAGCTTGTTTTCTGGATATTCATCTTAAAAGTTGATACAATTGCACTCAAAGCCCTTTAAATTTCTGTTTAAATTTATGTGGCAAAGAAAAAATGTGGTATTGTGTTTTTTCCTGTGAATTGTAAACATTTCAAATATCTCTAATGCTTTTTAAACTTTTTTTTTTTTTGCAGATTAATAAACTTACTGAAGCATTATTAAGGAGCTAGAATGGGAGTGAAAGGAGCTTTAATAAGTTAGTCCCAGTTAGGTATTTTGATTATAGAAACATGGGATTACTCTGGGTCTTGTTTTTGAAGTTGTAGGCATTCAGCTGGTCATAAGAAACAGGAATTAATCTTGGTATATAAGTATTTCCTCTTTTCTGATGGCAGTGATGAAAATACTGATGTTCAAAATGGCTTGTTCTCATCTTGGTTTAGCTTTTTCCTGTTAATAGCTTTAAATTAGTCTGTGGATTTAATAAATATTTTAACTGTAATCTGTCATTTGGATTCTGTAGCTTTTCTCTTGATTGTCCAGCTTGAACTAGGTCTGCAAGAGTGTGGTATGCTAATGCAAGTCATTGGTATGGAAGATGATTTTTTTATCTCCTCTGTAATCTAAGAGTTTTGCAACTAACGTGGTGCTTATTTTTAAAACTTCAAAATTTTCTCCAGGTTTAAGTTTGTTTTATCATACAAGTTCTTCACTGCCATAATGAGGCTAGTAATTCTTGAAGATTATGATCAGGCTAGTGAATGGGCAGCCAAATACATCTGTAATCGTATTATCCAGTTCAAGCCAAGTCAAGGAAGATATTTCACCCTTGGTCTACCAACAGGCAAGTTTTATTCAATGTCATTGTAAATAACTGTGCCTGGAACAATGTATCACTGGTAGCAGATACAGTATTTAAAAGAACATAATATTCTATGGTAATAGAATATTTTTGGTAATATTCTAACTTTTTTATTATTAATTTGATTTCTCTGAAAAGTTGTGATAGTTTGAGAAACTGATAAATACTAAATGAGAAGCAGCAGATTGCTTGTATGTTGAAAAGCACTGTAGCAAAATTTGACTGTGAAGACATTTAAATACACTGAAAATGTGCAGATACACAGAACAGTAGAAAAACTTTTATTTAACAGGAAGCACACCTTTGGGATGCTACAGAAAGCTGATAGAATATCACAAAAATGGAGATCTCTCTTTCAAATACGTAAAGACTTTCAACATGGATGAGTATGTAGGTAAGATGTGCTATTATTTGAGAACATACTGTACTGGGATTTTTTCCCTTATAAAAACTATTAAATATTTTGTCAAAGTACCAGATTAGTCTAGTATGTTTGTATTCCTATATTAGACTGGTGTCCCAGTATTTTTCTGTTCCTTTATCTACAAAAATACAATAATAAATACCAGGCTAAATCCAGTGTTTCTCAGTACTTCTGTAGAAATTATGTTGTCATGTAATATTGGGACTGCATTTCTGTTGAAGACTACACTCTGGGATAAGATGTATGTGGAGGGAATGTAAACCTGTTACCTTGTACGTGCCAACCTTTCTTCTCAATGTAGTTTCAAATCTTTATTTGAAAGATTTATTTGACTCAGGTTTGCTTTGCAAGCCTTACATCTGTTAGATACAAACTAGAATTAAAGCTGTTTGGTTAAATCTTTTCATACAGTAATTTCCCTGTAAATCATTTCAGGGCTTCCCAGAAATCATCCAGAGAGCTATCACTCCTATATGTGGAATAACTTCTTTAAGCATATTGACATAGATCCAAATAACGCTCATATCCTTGATGGGAATGCACCAGACTTACAGGCGGAATGTGATGCATTTGAAAAGAAAATTGAAGAAGCAGGGGGGATTGATCTGTTTGTTGGAGGTATGAGGAAATGCTCTATGGTTAGTTACAATTCAAGCACATACACCAGTTCTTTAATTGCTATTTTCATAACTTGACTAAAACACAAATTTTTCAATTATTGTGTAAGAAAGTTCTGTCACTAACAAAGAATCAGTATAAATTTCAAAAGAGAATGGTTGGTGTCCAAGTTTCTAATGACTTAAGTAAGTTTTTATTGAAAATGGGGAAGCAAAAGGAAAGGATGAGCCCTTTTTTATTAATTTACAATGTTTGAGGATATGTGTTGACTCTCAGGTCTGGAATGATTTATTTTTTTTAACTTTGAAAAGGCATTGGTCCAGATGGCCACATTGCATTCAATGAACCCGGATCAAGTTTGTCTTCAAGAACAAGATTAAAGACTTTAGCAATGGACACCATTTTGGCAAATGCTAAATACTTTGATGGAGACTTATCTAAAGTACCAACTATGGCGCTAACAGTTGGTGTGGGTACAGTGATGGATGCTAGAGAAGTAAGAACTCATTTAGTTCTAGTTGCATGTGTGTTTTCAAGATTAGTTGGTATTGATACTGGGATTGAAAGTAAAGAGACCTTTGTTTTGCAGGTGATGATTCTTATAACAGGTGCACACAAGGCTTTTGCATTGTACAAAGCAATTGAAGAAGGAGTCAATCATATGTGGACAGTTTCTGCTTTCCAGCAACACCCTCGCACTATCTTTGTGTGTGATGAAGATGCTACTTTAGAACTAAGAGTTAAAACTGTGAAGTACTTTAAAGGTGAGCACTGAATCAGAGGTCACGTGTTTATGCAAAACCGACAGCTTTGAAATTATACTGATCTAAATCTGAGCCTTCCAACACTTTGCAGTCACTAATGTATAATGGTATATAGTCAAAATATAAATATTAACTTATTTCTTGTGTTTGGAAATTTGCCAGGAGGCATAACTTGTGCTACCTACATTCCAGACAATATACTTGGGAAGAGTATTTCCTTTGCTTCCAGTTTAAACAATAGTTTAGTAATCTTTAACTTTAAACAGCAGTAATCTGGTGTTCCAGAAGTTTAGCTTAAAAAAATCTTAATACATTTATTAATCCTGATACATTTCCATGCTGCTTTTGCTACGTGCTGTAATGTGATGTCTGGTAAACTGCGATACAGACTTTGAAGCCACCTGAGAACATTTTTCATGTGCAATTAGCATAACAATCTATACTACCTTTGAAACACTGCACCCTTTTACTGTGTGTTTTTTGTATTTGTAGTAGGTATACTGGAGCAAACTTAAAGTAAGTCAGGGTATTAGATAGTAATTGAGACTGCCTAGACTGAATTATGTTTGACTAAGACAGCAGAAGCTGAGAAAAGTAGTTTTGTCCTGACTGCACTAGCACAGCACATGCAGTTGTGTGACTCAGCTGTTGTTCTCACTAGCATGGGTACCTGTAGTAGCCAAGGTATCAGAGATCAAGATTGTAATTTATTAATTTATTTTTTAGAGCATTATATTACCAGTGCTCATATATGTATTGGATTGCAATTTGGATATTTCTATGATATTTATCCTGATACCTCTTGTGGCCAGCTTGTTAATTTTGAATTTTTCAGTATACTGTTCTCTGCTATGTATTTGTGGGGTAGGAGGGAGGGTTAGTCTTTTCTTGTATCACACTGCTACACAGCACTTACTGTTGTTTTCAAAGATAAACTTCTCTATCTGCTTGGAAAAGTTTTAAACAGTATCCTGTATTTTATATAAGCAGAGGCTTTGCTTGGGAAATACAAACCTAATGTAGAATCAGTAAATATAAATTACACTGAACATTGCTTTAAAAAACATCAAGGGCTACAACTTATGAATGTGTGCTATTGTGTCACTGTATTTAATTACCCTGTAATACACAGCAATAGAACTTTTAAAAAGATGGTTTACTTTAAACTTAATTAATTTTACCTGCTCTCAAATCAGTGAGATTTTTTTCCCCTTGTAAAATGGAGAAGTTAGCATGGGTCAAATTTGGAATTATTTCTGAAACTTGATCTTCAGGTTAGACTTCTTGGGGAAGCTAGGTAGTTCTTAATAGTGCTATTTATAGTAATGATTTATGGAGATTTTTCACCACTTAAAACTTTCAATATGAAACTGCTTTTGTTTTGTTTTATAATCAAGTACCACACTGGCTGGTAAATAGATTAACCTATTCCATTTATTCTAACTTTCTGCAAACCTATAATAGGCTAAAATTATCAAGTGTGCTTATGGTCCTACTTGCAACTTTCTTGAAGAATGAAACATAAAATGAATTTTGAATTTACTGATTTATCTGCAGATAAGTTAGTTCAGGATAGTTTTTTCCATACTTACACATGCTCCTCTTAAAACTGTGTGCAGAAATCTGTTTATTCAAAGCATACCTGAGTATCCAGTGGGACTTTCCTTTGAAACAATTGTTTTGGCATCTACCAACTCTGGTGCATTCCTTTAAAAAATTCTTTTGTTTCTCACTGTTTTTCCTGTAACACTTTCACTACCAGGATTTAAATATTCTTCACTAAGTATGACAGAAGCTATACTTTGTAACTATTTTTCATGCATCTAGGATAATGGGTAATTATTTCATTTCCCCTTTTTAGAAGAGGAAAATATTAGTAGAAAGTTAAATGTTTTAAGGCTCAAAACATGTTTCTAGTTTACATTGTGTATGCAGCTGTTAGTCTTTTATGTCATTTGACTTATGTCAAATGTGTACTTCAGTTTTTGTCACTGTTAAACTGAAAAAATATTACACTTGATCTAAAATATTACACTTGATCTAATCACATACTGATTAGTAATAGATGCTGCATAAGATGCCTTTTTTTATGGTCACCTACAGTAATGACCTCAGATTGTAGAGTTAACTCATTTCATGTTGCTGCAGTGACACTAAGGCTGCCACCAGCTGCATCATGTAGCAAAGGTATTTGAATATTCTTTACCATAGATAATAAATATGCAGTAATGTGAGATTTCTTTCATGGTTTTTAAGAAAATTACTTTAAGTGTTGCATGTTTTGAGTTTAGAAGTTAAGTCTTTAGTTCAATACTAAAATGGGCTTGGTGGATTGTGAACACTGATCATTACTGTTATTAGTACTCAAGATGAAATGTTGAAAACCTGCCAGTTATCCAATGTCACACATACCTAGATGTAGGTAACATTTTTACTAAGTTATAGCAAAGTTAAGAAGGAAGCATCTTTTTTTATTAATTGCACTTCAGCATTTATCAGAAATAAAGTAGTTGAAGAGGAAAAAAATAAACCCCCTAATCATAGCTATGAAGGACTTGTATATGACAAGAAAAAGCCCAGCTACAACAGAAAACAGTTGAACTGCTGAAATTGAGTCTGCACTAAGAGTCTGGATAATTTAATTTGATTTTGCCTGTCTAGGACCACAAGTATATGATTATTACAAAGACAGTATTACCACAATGCTAGAACATTTCAAAAGAACTCAAGCTGTCAAAGTCTCACTATGTGTGCATCTAATTTTTATGGCACATTGTGGTGTGAGGGAATTACATTGCTGTTACACAGTTTTTAATACATGGAAGATATATTCAGTTCATTTGGAAGTATTCCAGATGTGGGGTTTTGGGCCTGTTATTAGAGAACTATCTGGTCCCTGCTCAGCTGATACTGAATATGTCATTAGTATGCAAGTGATACAGGAATATATCTGCTGTCTCTGACTCTGAACTACTTTAAATAGCCATTTTTGTTCTCTTCAATGAATTATTTAAAATGTATGCTTTGAAGCAAATTCCAAATAAAAATGTGGATAGAAGAACATGTTAACAAAGTATAACTAATGTAAAGCTGGCATTGTTGCTTTCCCCTCAAGGTTTAATGCATGTGCACAATAAGCTTGTGGACCCACTGTACAGTATGAAAGAAAACTGAAAGAAGACTGAAGAGGAACTCCATGTGGGTCAGCAGCAACAGTTTTAGGTAGCAGATGAGTTCACTGCTATGCAATATGCTGAAAACTGTTTAAAATGGGAAATCCTAGGTACTGTATTTTTAAAAAGGTCCAATATCTGTACATTCACATTCCATCTGTTTGCTGTGTTGTGCATTTTGCTTTAACATTTGGAGCTCCGCTGTTGGTACATCACTAAATGGAACAGAACAAACTTGGGAGAGACTGCACGTTATGTAGAGAGGGGAAAAGCAGAGCACTTACTCTAGCACAGCAATGTATTGCATCTGCCTCATGTTAGAGATGATGACACTTCATTTCCCAGATTCTTAATTTTTGGCTTGGTTAGTGTAACTACATTTTGCATTTGTGTCTCTAGGCAGAATGGTTTTGGCCTTTGCTATTACTATGGACTTGTAATAGTTGTACAATTTCTACTATGAAATGTTCTGTTTACATATATCTAATGTACACTGAGCTTTTGCACTTGGTTGCCTTAAATTTGTCTTAAACAGTTTTTGGGCATCTCAAGTCCTGCTGTATATTTCAGGCAAATGAAGACACAAAAACAGTGCCTAAAAATGCACCAAAATCTTTGAAGTTACAACTTGCTCCATGGATAAAATATTAAACTTCTACAATAGCACTTTTTCCTCTCATGTACTTCAAATTACTTTAGGATTTTATATTTTTGGTAATCAAGCTTTATACATAAGGAAGAAATCTCAACGTTCCTTCCTGGAGGTACCTGGTCAATTATATAACCGATGTTACAATTAAATGCCTGAAAAGAGCTTAATTTACAGGACTATAATGTCTGCAAATAATCATTTAAAGCCAACTGTTAATCACTTTTTCATTGTATCATTATAAACATTGAGCTGTTACAAGGAATGTTATTTCCTACTTTGAATATAAGTAAAACTTAAATATAAATCTCTTAGTTTCAAAATTGTTTTATTTCTAAAATAAATTGTAATGAGTAAATAGTTCAGAATTTCAGGGAGTGATTAGGCACCAAAGGAGAAAGGTAAGAGTTTACTGATGAAGCCTTTTCTTGGGAAAGTCCTTGTTGAAAATACTCACTGCAAGAAAGTATAACTAAGTGTAACTTCAACTTTTCACCCAAATGACAGCCATGCAGTCTTTATTACAAAATCACATAATCTCCCCAGGTATGTGGCAGGCTTGCCTTTCATCTAGGTGACTTTTCTAGACTCATCTAGGCTCACCTTTCTCATAAATGGTCTTACAGGGTCCTTTCAAATCTGGACTGTTCTCTGATTCTGTGAAATTACAAAAGCACAGAAGAATCTGTCTATAGCAGTGTAGGATGCCAGGCCTAGTGTTTCAGTTCTCAACAGTACATTGAACATCCACATATTTAAAACAGGTTTTCAGCTTTAAGGCTCAGTTTGTGCATATGGCTTGTTTTTGAAGCATAATGCAACATTGTGGGGAAAAAAGATGAAAAGACTGCCTTTCAGAAGAATGCTGTTACAGGTAATATGTGACTCAAAATGCAGTGTTAGCTTTACAGCTAAGCAAGTTTATAAACAATTCTATTAAAAAGCATGAAATTAAAAGTAGTCATTAATTTAGGTTAGTATTAATGGAATTGAATCAGGTTTCATCTTGATGATCATTATCCTTAATGTGCCAAAATGGAGAATTCTATTGAAACAACATTCTTGTTCTTTATTCCAGCACACCTTTCAGTCATGTGCCTTGCTTGGCACCCGTACTCACTAAAGCCCTCTGTGTCCTCAAGATGTGCCAGATCACAGAATTAATATATTTTCTTCCTTTTTAACTACTCCACGTTCTGTAAAACACAGCCCAGTTTAAATACTGGTACAGCAGAACCTGTCTGTCTTTGGGTCTAGGACTACTATTACATCTTTTAATGCACAGGTTTGGTTGTTCTCCAGCTTGTTTCTCGTTACACTATTTTTTTTTTTTAATTTTGAGTGGTATATTATGTAATTTTTTTAAGTATTATCACACTGTTTCCATTATTCCATTCTTTAAGATACTTCCAATCATTTTATGAAATACAATTTTTTCAAGAGAGTACCTTTCAAACTTTCCACTACTTTAGTGGACAAGTCAACCCTTTAAGTTGCATAACATTTAACCTGTTACTCTGCAGTAATGGCAAAGCAAACATTTTCAAGTTCAGGAGGTCTTAAAGATAAATTCTAAGTCAGCCTAGCACATCAAAGTTATCATTTTATTCTTTTTCTCATTTTAAGGTATTTCCAAAGGAAAGGGGAAATGAAAAAAGTAACTAAACAGAATCAGGTACATTTGTGACAAAAACTAATACTTCATGTACTTCACAGGTACTGACCAGTTAATTTAAAGTTCTTGTTCTGAAAACTGATTTATGTACAAGTCCTCTCAGAATTAAGACTACCATTTGTATTTTTTTCTGCCTCAGGTGACTATAGTAAAGCTAAAACCGATTCTCAAGGCAGCTCTATCCATCTGTGTAACTCATTTGATTAGGTAAGGTACACTTCATGTGTCTGTCACTCAGCAAGGATATAATTTATATATCCTATTTGGATCATCTCTAGCTCACCTTCAGTTTCTGCCTTATTCCTCAGTACAGAACCAGTGCTTGTAGGTCTGGTTCAAGGAGTGGGGAGGACCTCGTTTTAGCTCCTTGGCTCCTAGCACGTATCCCTGCAGCTGTAGTTCCTTCTATGCTGGCTTTCACAGAGGAGGAATAATAAATGGGTCAGAGAGCTTTTATCCACAGCATCCTTCCTTTCTTCAGGGTCAGTAGCAGCAGTTTAGGTACCTTTAGTAAAGGTACAGATATCTTGTTCACATCCAGATCTTTGGTTTTTCAGTGCACCTGAAACAGCTTCAAATAAAAAAAACCCAAAACCTGAACAACCACAACCAAACAGAAAAAAGCCCCAACAAACTGCTAACTTATCAGAATTCCCTCTCCCCTTTTTCCACACCCTGAAACTAATACAGGTTGAAAGGGAACAAGTCCTGTTCCCTTCCATGCCTCCAAAGATTTTCCCAATTCCTCCTTGTACACAGGCTGAAATAAAACTACTTTATAATTAAAGTGTAGGTACAAGCCTAAATTTAAGGGCAGACTTTGCTGGTGACTGAGTACTTTAGTAGGTATGACTAGCAATTTGTTCTCTACTAAATATTTAATAACAAGAAATTAAGATTTGTGAAGAGCAAAACTAGTCCCTGAAGATCAAAAAATCGAATGCAGTTTAAAAGCTTTTGGAGGTGGGTAAACAGTTGTAAATACAGTATATAGTAGGGCCATTAACTTATTTATAATTGCCTTGTGTACACTTCCAAAAGTAACACTTCCTGGTACACACACTACACTGCAGCATTTAACTGGGGATGCACTGACAAACTTTAGTATGTAAACAATAGAAATAAAACTTCACCAACTACACCAAGATACCCTATAACCAAACCTTCATGTTAAATAATTTTTTTAAGGCCTGAATTGGTCTCACTAGTGGAACTGTTACAGATTCTGTCTTTTAATATAAGAAAACTTACCGTTTTCCTGGAGATAAGCCCAGCTAGGCTGAACTAATGGTAAATTTACACACTTCAACTGGTTTAAAATAAACAGCATGGTAAATTTAAAGAGTTTTGATTTTTTCATCTGATGTGGTTTCCCAGCATCATGATTTCCTGACAACAGCAACCTTTAGAGAAGGTGAAACAGGAAACAGCTTGATACTTTTGTGTCAGCAGTTCAAACTTTAAAAGAAAAAAACCAAACCAACACAGCATTGTTTGTCTATACATACCTTTAAATTATTTTTATAACCTTTCTGCCATATGGTTCCTCTCTATACATAGAGACTTGCAATGAAAAAAAACCCCAAAAGTATGTTAATTTTAAGTATTAAAAGTATGAAAACAGTGGAAAAAAAAGAAGAAACAATATAATGTGAACTTTTAGATGCAGTCAAGTAAATTTAATTTCATAATAATCTACAAATATATGTACATTTTTAAAGTCAATTCATGTTCCCACACATACCAAATTCATACCATTTAAAGTCAAATATGTTCCATCTCACAGTGATAAATCCTGTATTAGCTCACTTTGTTACTGTCTGCAAAAAAGCTGACATGATCTGGAAGATCAAATTTCACTCATCTCTATTTGTCAGTTTCTCTCTTTAGAACACGTATAAAGGCATCTCTTGGAACCTCAACATTGCCAATTTTTCTCATCAACCTCTTGCCTTCTGCTTGCCTCCTTAAAAGCTTCATTCTTCTTGTAATGTCGCCACCGTACTGTGAAAAAAAATAAATTTTACTCAGCCTAAACTACAACTGCAGCTACAGTACATTCCAGCCACACAAAACTAAAAATAGTCAGAAAGGCTGGTTATATTTTGACAAAAAGATTACTTTATATTCCAAATAGTTTGGCCTAAAGGCCACTAATTAAAAAGAACAAGGATGAAAATAAGCACATTAATTTGCACAACTGAGTGTTGAACTCTGTCACCTAAATATATACATTCCTGTAAGCCTGGCTGACACTAGAGAGCACATTAGATCCAAATCCCGTTGGAATAGCAGCGGGATACCAGCTCAGATACACTGTGGCATCTTGACTAGCATTAAGTGCTTACATCTAGAAAAGTGACCTAAACCCTTGTACAGTATTGAACAGTCACCATCCCACAGCTGGGCTTAGCAGAATTCTATTGCAGTTGTAAGAAAGGGACACTTGTTTAATATTTTCCAATATGTTCACTTCAGAGAGCTAAATCCAAGCTAAGTAAGAGGCCTCACAGTTTTCCAACAGCTTTGTTGAATCTTGTCCATAGTCAACTATTGCACATTTAAAGCTTTATTACAAATTAGCAAATCTAAGCAGAAGTTTAATCACAATCAAGTCTCAAAAGAAGCACATTTATATTTCCTTCCATCACCTAAGATCAAATTTAGGAAACATGAAGTTACCTATATGCCTGTGTACACAAACACACACACACATTTACTGTGTGCCTGAACTATTAGAAAATGATGAGGAGATGAAACAGACACTCAAAGTGTGTGACTGAAAATGCCATTATTTTATCTGAACCACTCCTCAAGCTGCAGCAAGGGGTTACAAGAGTTGGATTTTAAAATAAAAGCTTAAAAGTATCTCTTAGAATTCCACAGACACTTAGGGGCACAAGCAGAAGAAGAATATGTCTTTGCTGGGTTTCTAGGAAGAGATGGGCATATAATCTTAGCAGGACTCTAAGGTTTACAAATGTCAGAAACTGAAAAAAAGAGAAAAAAAATACCTACACATTTTGCCACAACATTTTTTCTGTAAGGCTTCAGCCTGCAAAATAAAATAACACATACACCTTAACATATTAGAACATCTGCATGTGAAGCTAAGTACTTGAGTTGTTAAAATGTTACTTGTTTTTCTCCTAGTTTTGTAAGATGCTTTGGAATCATAACATTTTCAGGTTTTGTATGCAAAATATGAAGCTTTAAACAGAAGATAAAATTCACAGTTTTCAATTCTAGAAACATCACTTAGGGCATATAATATGTACATAAAGAAATCACAGTCTTGGCTTTTTATCTGGAATTTCTGCTATGACTCACAGGAAGCGTTCCATCCCTGTGTATATACACGTATCAACAAATTCTTACTGCACCTCTGCCTGAATTCTGACCTTTAATTATTTTACCACCGTTTAAGTCCTATTTAAACAGCAACAGAAAAATGTGATGAGAAACACAACATAAGGAAATGGTTTGCTTTAAAGAAGCATGTGCTAGGAAAATGTTTTTGTGTTCAGCTGCAACATATTTCCTTTGGAACAGCACAAATCAGCTATTTTTTTGCTGACTTTCACAGCAAAGTATTATTCCACAACTGGCTAATTTTTTTCAGTAGTAAGAAACTTTTTCTACTGCCAAAGAGGAAGTGGACATGTGTTGGAAGTTACACTTTATCCACTAAGTGCAATTCTGACCCCATGTAATCTAAAATAGAAATACATTTCTTTGTATAAATTTAATTCAAAATGTTTAGTCAATAGTCACTGCTCAAATGTGGTTTTTTTTCTTCAAGTAGCATATATCAAGAAAAATACAACTTTATAGCAAAATCAAAGTCCTGTTATGTATAAAACTAGGTAAGACTTCACAAGTCTGTATTTTACGTATCTTCAAATACGGACAGAAAAAAAAGAAGGGGAACAGAAGGGCTTCACTTACGTTTCTCTTGCAATGATTTTCTTGCCAATGGCAGCCTGGATGGCTATTTCAAACAACTGTCTAGGAATAGTCTCTTTTAAACGTTCACATAGGAGTTTACCAGCAGCATAGGCTTTATCTCTGAAAAAAAAGGTCAGCAACACTAAAAATATACCCATAAATCAAGCTGTTTGATTTAAGGATTTTAGTAGAGGTTTTCCTCTTCTTAACTCAGGAGATAAGCTGATCAGATCAAATTTTACATCTAATAAGTGGTCTCTGTATGTCACCTGTTTCATACTAACAGGTGATAAGACTGTATTAACTTCAGTATATAACATCATATAAAGCTTTTATAAAAAACACCCTGATTATCCATCACAAATTAAGATATTTTGAACACTGCCATAGCTTCAAGTGAAATTTTAAACTAGGTCAACGAGAATTTTCATTGATCATAGGTCCAATTGGTCAAAATATAGATATTACAGAATGCTTTCAAAGTCTGGTTTTATATCACAAGAAAAAAAAATTAACATATCTTGTCATCTGCTAATAAAAATTATCTAAATATATTCAGCATCTGCATATGCTTCAGGTTTTGGAAAGAGAAAACAACAAAAAGTCTAAAGAAGCTACTAACAGATACTTTCATAAGCTGTTAGAAAGAAATGGATCTATCTGTACAAAAATATCCATATTTAGCAGACATTTTGTACCAGCATACATGTTTTCAGGTAGTGGCAATGTGACTCTTGCTACCTGTATAGAGCACACAGTTTAAACATGAAGTACTTAAATTGTGTTCATTGAGCGTTACAGTTTTAAGAGGTACATATATTTACTTGTACAGTAAGAACAATTGATGACTATCTTAATACCAAGCTTGCAGTAATCTCTGTAATGCTTTCTCTATAAATGTTATTCAGCATAATTTTTACAGATGCAGTTTTTACAGTGGGAAGACTGAGAATACCTGCAGCAAGAGCAAAATGATTACAACTATGAGTTTTAAAAAAATCAAACAACTGCAATCTAAAGCCAAAAGAAAGTAAAGTGAGTAAAACAGTTTTAGTGAATAAAAACAGTTAGTTTTAGTGAGTAAAACAGTTCAGGGTACGGGCTAAATTGATCAAAAAATACATGTTAAAGCAATAACTAACTTTTGCAAGGTGCCCCACTCCATTTTGCATCTTTTCAGGTAGATTGCTAAACACTGCATGCTTATGAGAAATGCATTATTTCATAACTGGCAACTGAATGCAAGACAGTTACTCCCCTTCAACCCCATGATGCTGAACAAGGCAAGGGGTTTATTTTCCTATGTCAGCTTTCGGGAGTTACAGAATTTTAAGGATTTCAAGATTGCAGTTATGTGAAAAAATATGAAAATATACAAATATTTAGCAACTACAAGTATTTTAAGAAGGAAAACTAAACAACCCACAAAAGTAGGCATTATTGGAAAGGGATGCTGAAGTTACAGAAGGGAGCCTTGTAAAAACTTTGTGAGAAGCTAGGGGACAGGCTGGAAGGGCATTATTCTCACCTCTAATACCTGAAATGCCCATAGAAATAGAATCATTCTAGCAAAAAAATTCTGAGGTAATTGCATCCAGTAAATATTTACATTCTCCTGGTACTCTGTCTGGAAACAAGGTAACAATAAACTTCTATGGAACAGGAATTAGTGGGAGAGCAAAATAATTTTCTGTCAGTACTAAGCATCATAAATTATTCATCTGCCATCTCCTAGATTGGTCTGCACTTAAATTTTTCTGCACTTAAGTTTTTTTCAAGATTGGCATTTTGCGTTTCTTTCTCTCTGCACTACATTTTCCACAAAAATATGATATCCAGTACTTAAGCTGAGAAAGAGAAGTAAAAAAATTGCTGTTATTATTTCCTAATTTTCAGACTACAAAATGCTTCTCTTTTTCAGTGGTAATGAAGGTGATCAAATGGAAGAATCTTCAATGCAAATCTTCAAACACATTTTTCATATTAAGAGTAACATATATACCTAGAGTCATTTAGAATCATATAATGATTTTGGTCAGAAAAGACCTTAAGATCATCCAGTCCTATTAATAGACAATGTTTTCATTGTTATTCCTTTTGAATAAGGAATCCAGTAAACCTACTTGTGTATGATAGTTGCCAGTTCTTCAACTGGATTTCCATTTAGAAGAATATCCATTTTGATTAGGTCTGCTGATTGGTAACCTGCATCTTCATAATCAAAACTAAAAAAATAAAAACAGTTCAAAAATTAGTCATGATATTGTATAAATTATATTTTGCATTCTTTGTTCTATAGATTTTATAGACATATTTCTTAATAAAACACTTGAACTTTTTAATATAATGGGAGTACAGTTTTTCGTAGTCTCTCAGTACATGTTCACACTAGAAATGCACTACAGATAATGTCCCCTCCATTGCAGAAAGTTGTCATCTTGACTTCAAGGATGTCTTTCCAATCTAATCAGCAATTAGAAATCTACATGCTTAATGCAGTCTCACAGCTATTGAACACTCCATATCCTGAATGTCACAGGAATCAAACAGCAATCCAAGACTGACTTCTTTTCATCCTCTCATTTGACAAACTTTTTATGTGACCCCTTATTATCACCATCTCTGACAATTAAGTTTTTCATTTAATTTCCAAATCAGATTTCTTCTTTGGTAGGTGTGGGCCTTGCTGTCTGTGTGGTAGTTAGCAAAAATTCTTAAAATGGAAGAGATTTGGAGGTGGTGTATGCAATAGACAGACAGATAGATAGACAGACAGATGGATCTTGTGTGTAAGTATAATTGTGGAGGATCATCAATATCACTGTAATGTGGTCAAATCTGAAATACCAGAAAAGGGGGGGGAAATCCTTTGAGATTATTTCAAAGTACTTCTATCTCAGTTGGCTTAATAACCACAGAAATGTGAATGGATCCATATAACAGAAATATGATTACCGAGAGCACTACATACACAAGCTGTATTAAGGAGTCAATTAGGAAATAAATACTAATAAATAAATAAGATAATGCAACATCATTGGCAATCATCCCCAAATCAAAGGAAACCCAGCATAATTCTGCTAATGAGATAGATTCTTGATAAACAGGTTAGCTTTTATGTAGTGGGGGAGCTAGATCCAAAGAGGAAATTCAAAATTTCATCCCTCTGTTTCTTCTATCTTGCCTCTCCACTTTTGTTTATGCTTTTGCTGCATATATATATAAACCTGGGTAGAACATGTTTTACTTACATTTTTAAGACATAATTAAAGAAAACATAAACTCAAAGCAAATTCAGTCCTTCAATAAAATTCATTTTTATGTTTATAAAATAAATAATGTAATTAGGTAAACCAGTTCCTATTGTGTCATTAATATCCCATTAATGACATCTCAACATACCAGGTTTGTGAGAGCCATTGAGCCTCCTGGGGCACAAGCTCATCACCATGCAGCATTTTCACTTTCATTAAACTCACAAAGGCTCTTCACAAACATCTGAGCACTCTACTAGACTCTGAATTCATAGCAGCCAGCCACAACAGAAAATTTTGTCTCAAAATACACATGCTTTTCTTTTTTCACAAAATAAAGCATATACATAAAGTAAGTACTGCTTGTTTTAAATACCACATTGTTTTTACTAGCTTTAAATAATCAATGTGGTTAGTTTCCTTTTTCCACCAAGAGACAGTTCATACAGTAAGCAGTACAGTTTCAGTGATTCCATTGAAAAAAATTGTACAGTGTCACTTCAGACAAGGACAGACCATTTAGGTCTTACTCATATAGATGAACCAGTGCCACACCTGGGGGTGCCCTTGAAAAATATACTCATTGCCAAAAACAATGATTATTAGGTAGTGACACACTTTTCATGTTTTTCAGACTTATTTCCATCCATTTTCACAGTGAATCTAATCCATTCAAGGTGAAGAAAGACTAGATTTGCAGCAGCACCATAAAGGAATTTTCTTTACTTCTGCCCTTCCACAGCTGTTCCTCAGGCCTTTTTTTTACCATACCACCCCCCTTCAGGGTCCAGGGTGGGAGGAAGAAAAGGGGAACAGGAGAGGTAGTTACCTTGCATAGCCAGAAGACAGAGACTTAAGAGCATCATAAAAATCCACCACAATTTCATTCAGTGGAAAGAGGTATTTTAGCATAACCCTGTTTTCATCAATGTACAACAGATCTTTCTGGACTGCTCTACGATCCTAGACAAATAAAAATTGTTTCAGTTTCCCTTGAAATTTTCTACAAAAAATACAAAACAAATCAGAATGAACAGCAATCAAGCTACACAAGAGAATTCCTGTACTTAAGCTCCAAAGTAACTTTCTCATTGGTAGTTTGCTGAAGTCACAGGACAAACTGCAGCATTGTAACAAATGAAGTGGTTATAACTTAACTAGAAATTCAATTCAAGCCTTTCCTCTCTAAGTGCTGAATTTCTGAAATCCTTAACAGCTTCTGCTTATTGTTGCCACTGTAGGACTTGAAGGCTCATCTTCTTTCCTCCCAGAAAGGTGTTCTTAAAGTTAATTTAGAAATTCTTTTCAATAGATTTTATTCTTCACTGTACTGCTTTGTATTATGCATTTTGGAATGTCAGAAGCTAAGAAAAATATTGTGAAGAAATAATATAAACACAGTATGCATGGCAGTTAAAACATTTTGAATTAGAAGTATTCCAAATACAGTTAGGCAAATTTGGCCTTCACTATCCTAAATTTATTTTCAGTGAAGTACTGAGAAAAGTACATGGACACATAGTCAGAAGTGTTGGCAGAAGTTGTATTTCCATGAATATGCTTCTAAAAAAACCAATACATCTTATTTCCCTGCAGCAGACTCCATTGTTTCAGGAGAACAGAACTAGCTATGAATTAGTCCAGTACAGACCAAGCACTTTGCTGTCACTGAATTTCATCATTAACTTTTCAGTTCTGTAGTTTGATGGGTTCTGTAGTTCAAAATTTTACAAATAAAATGTTTAAAATTATTTCATCTTTCAAAAGTATTCAATAATTATTTCAAAGATACTATTTAAGTAGCAATATCTATTATCATACTATCTTGTGTCTTCACTTTGAGGTGAAGAGCTTAAAAATGCAAAAGATAAAATTAAAATTATAAAATTAAAATGAAAATTATACACCAACCTGACACAAGGTAATTATTTTCCCAATATATTCATGAGGTGTTACAATAGTACCAAGAACAGTTGGCTCCAAATATTCTGATACTGAAAGTTTATCAGGAAACTGAGCAGGGTTGATAATAGTAATCTGGTCTTTTCCATACTCCTGAAAAAAAAATAAACCAGATATTGTAATTTATTAGTAAGTAAAATGAATAGCAAAGGAGACAAATATAGCATTGAAAAAACGCTAAAATATGTTTCAATTGTCCTAAAACATTGGTGCATTATGCAACCCAAGTTTAAACCAAGGATGATTTTAGAAGAGATTTTTATAAAACATATAGAAGTCTGTTATCAGCACATCCTTAAATATCATTATGCAGAAATTAGCTTTTGACTTGGGAAATGATAGAAATACAAAAAACTTTTCTATCCATCTTTCTCTCCACTGTAAACTGAGGATCTTCTTTCTTACTTCATCCTGATCCTCTAAGTTACTATTACACAACTTCAACAGAAGACCTGCTCTAAATATTTTAGAGTTCAGTGGTGGAAACTTTCTTCCCTAAGTAGAACTTTGGGTTCAGGCTCCCTCACATGCTGAAGTGGATTTAAAAAATGAAGTTTTTGATTCCTGTGTAAGTGCTTTCATTACCTACTTTTTCCAGTCCAACATCCCAGTAAGGGCTGGAGTTACCCTTCCAAGGTAAAAGGAAAGTTATGCTGCTTATTGTGAAAATGCAACTTCCCTCTCCTCCCTGTCCACTGACAGGGACCCAACTTACAGCATTGTTTGAAAAGAATCCCACATCAGCAGTCCAGAATCACACACTAAAGGTGTCAACTACTTCATTCCTAGCTGCTATACTGCCTAAGAAACCAAAACAACCAGAGAGATAAAAGGTTTATGCCTCACAGTTTGTAAGTACAGAAACCTTTCTTATGCTAAGTTTTTAGTAATTTGCAGGACAATCAGCCAGTCAATTTGCAGCCTCCTCTCTCAGCAGGTGCTCTAAGTCTACCTCTTTCTCTCTCTAGAACTCAAACACAGTAATTGTATTTGCAGTCAGTTTAATGAAGTTAGCACAAGCCCATTTAATTGTGATCAAAAAATCTCACTTTCTTTCACCAGCCCCTGCCAATCTACAGTATCATCACAAGCTATTCCTAGAAACGTTCATGTTTTCTGATGGATAAAGCCTGGAAGATTATTTCATCTGCTTTTAATGCAGTCCAGTCAGTAAGCACTTAAAAGAATACAGCAAGGCATGTGTCCTGTACTCCCATTTTCTAGAAAAAGTATAAGACATAAGAAGAGAGTGCTTGAAATGAAAGGGGAAAGAGGAGTTAGCATCCTTAAAAAATTAAAAACTATTTATGTAATATACTGGTGTTTCTAATGCTTACTATAAAATACAGTACTAGCCTACATTTAAGAAGAGACTCTAGATGTTTATTATATTTACCTAATTTTTTAATGAATTTAACATACCTTTATCAACTTTGCTGAGGAAAGAACAGCTTTATATGGAACTGTAGGTGCAGTCAAAATAACAGACATGTTATACTCTTGCTCCAAACGCTGATTAAAGACTTCCATATGTAGAAGACCAAGGAAACCCAACCTGGAAAATAAATACCCTGTTGGTAAAAGTATTTGTGTATCCCCTGGAATTTCACAGTGGTCTTTTTCACCCTCCAGCATGTTTACAGTGCTAGTATGGCAGTATCAGGCAGAGCAAACAACCTTCAAGGGACCAAATAATCATACAGTTGAAAAATCTTGGAGAACAAAAACAATCACAATAATTTTCATTTTCTGTGCAAACCGAGAATGTAAGAAAATCAAATGAAATTAATAATCTTTATCATTTATTTGAATTACAGCTTCTAATTTTGAATTAAGTTTAATTCTACCTTCAGTTGACTTAAACATGCGTTCTTAACTTATGAACAGTTTAAAAAATGAAAGCAGCAGAAAAACCTCACCTCCATCCAGCTCCTAAGGCGAGGCTACTGTCACGATGAACAGTTACACTGGAGTCATTCAATGTCAGCCTTTCCAAAGCACTTTTGAGATTATTATATTCTGTTTGGTCTATTGGATACATTCCTGTCAAAATATATTAAATAGAAGTGATGTGACAGGGAGCTTTAGCTACTGTGTACCTGGCTTTCAAATATGCCACTTACAGTTAACAGAGTAATAAAATCAGGAATAGTTACTTTCTGCTCTGTCAGTTTTTAAATGTGAAAAACAACATAAGCATTCTTTATTCCTCGGAAAAAAAAAATTAGTCAAAACATAAAAATGTTTTAGATTACCTCTGAATTAACATCTAAACCATAATGGTAGGATCACTGTATTCATCTAATCATTCACATTTATGGAAGATTCATAGTTGAGTATAACCACTGTTTTGCAGTGTAAGTGTATAGACTTCGCTGAGATGTTCCCTCAAAGCTAAGAGTGAGTGAAAAATAAAAAGCATCATTTCAAAGTTGCAAATATTCCTCTCTTCTTTTGAAATTAATAAAAACAGCTGTTTGTATAACTACTGTCTGAAATAGATTCTACTGCATCACTTTTCACATCCTTGTATGCTCAGAAAATGTCATCTACATGAAGATGCAACACACATGAACAGAAAAACATCATCTAAATGCCTAGTCTCCATGAGACAGTTCAAATGAGTTCTACACACTGCTTCACAACAGGTCTAGAAAATTATTTACAGAATTTTTTCTAAAGTCACCTTCTGTAGCATTTGTAGTAGTTACTGAAGCTAGTGGCAAGCTCAAAAAGTGAAATATTTTACAAGATCATTCTGCATAGTAGCTCTGGCAGTTAACCATGTTTAACAAAAATGAAACAATTGCTACATTTTAAAAAAAGAAAAACCAACAGAATAATTACAGAAATCTCATTATCAAGATGAATAATTCTTTTTTTTTTTATTTCAACCCTTCTTTTCCAGCTATTAAGAGTTTACTGCCATTAGAAACAATAATCACATTTGTGTTGTATTCATGCAAAGCCAGTCAGTATTTATTGCTAATCCTGCTAAGTCACAGGGAAAACACACAAATCTACATAAGTGACACACCTCAGCTAAAAATTCTAGTTCTCCCAACTCTTTAATATACATGTCTTCTTTTAAAAGTTCTAACAGCTCTTACTCTTGTCAATGGAAAACTTTATATTGATGTACTCCTCACCTGCAAAAACCATTGGCTTCGCTGACTTAAAGCCAGGCAAAGGCTCCACTGGCTGTTTATACAAAAACAGTGTGTCTCCTATTTGGGCTTCCGTTACTTCTTTCATTCCAGCAATCAGGTACCCCACCTGTCCTGCATAGCTAAATAAAATTGTTATTATATGGACATGATTGTTGGCATTAGCAGTATTTCTACTATTTTCCTACTTAATTTAGCCCAGCCAGAAATTCAAATAAATCACCCCATTAAAAGCCCATTTCCAAAGTCCAGAAGTGAGATTTAAGTTGTTTCACCTCTGAGATGTGAACAATCTCAACTAGCTCTTTTTCTGTTACAGCTGAACAGCACATTTATGATCCTGGACTTTGAATACTGTGTTGCTCTCAGTTTAAAAGCCAGAGCTAGACCCTTGAGAGGCTCCTAAGACAAAGAAACCAGAACAGTTCCCAGCTGCCAGCACTGCAAGTTTCATATATCACTGGGATGAAACTAGACAAACACTTTCCATCAGCACATTATGCTAACAGGAGGGGAATACATGGTAAATATTGAGCAAAACACAGTGTTACTGGTTTTGGCTGGGATAGAGTAACTTTCTTCAAAGCAGCCTAGTATGGAGCTGTGTTTTGGAATTGTGACTGACACAAGTGTTGATAACATACCAATGTAGGTATTGCTGAGCAAGCCCTCTGGGTTTCTCGCTGTGCCCCTGCAAGCAAACACACTGAGGGTGTGCAAGAGACTGGGGGGTGACACAGCCAGGACAACAGACCCAAACTGGCCAAAAGGGCATTTCATACCACAGAACATCATGCTTAGCAATACAAAAGAAGTGTAGTCTTTCCAAGGCTTTTACTTGTAGACTAGCAGGATATCAGTCTGCTTGTGGGAGGTGGTGAATAATGGACTATGTTTGCATAATTTGCTTTTATTTCTTTTTTTTCCTCCTTTATTTATTAAACTGTCTTTATCTCAATCCACAGGTACCTCCTCAGTTCTCATCCTGCTAGAGTTGGGGAGTGAGCAGGGGGCTGGCTGGGTTGCTGGCTGGGTTCAACCCACTAGACACAGTAATGTAACCTGAAAATGACCCCAGTAAAGTCATTTATGTATATTTGGATGCACATTGGTAAAACTTCTCCACTGATTCTAAGTACCTGATTTTCTTCCCACTGCTGCCATTGAGAAGCCAGTTTCTGGAAGCTGTTGCATTCATGGATTTTAAGTTTTCCACCCTCAAAATATGCTGCAGCAATAACTAAGATGAAGCCCCATTCCCTTCCACTCTCAAACAGGGCAGTTCCTAGAAATAAATTGGACAGCTGAATAAGAATATCGAACACTAGCCTTTAAACACCTAGCTGTCCAGATGTTCCATGTACTACAGAAGATAATGGATTCCTCCCACAGTAATGCCCCAAAAGCACTCCGTAAAACCTTCTGCTTCGGCATGCCCAAAATAAAAAATGGCACAGAGCATTAAATTGCAAATAGTAATTAGTAAAAAAACCCACCACCAAAGAACAAGAAAAAAAACCTAGACATCTCCCAGTTTTTACCTCTCAAAGCAAAAATCAAACAGAAATGCAGGACATTGTAGCTTAGCCCAATATATTATTTTTTCCACTGTAAGAAGTTTTTACTTACAGCTTATGTGCTGGCTGTTCATTTGGAGTCAGAATTCCAACTTCATGAACTTCATATCTTTTCTTAGTGTGTGCCGACACAATTTTGTGTCCCTTTGCAATCTCCCCACCAAAGAGCGCAATGTTAGCTACGACACCTCGGTAGTGGTCAAAGGTAGAGTCAAATACTAAGGCTTTCAATGGATCAGCAGTATTACATTGGGGTCTGTCACCAAAAAAAAATAGAACAATACATTATGCAGTGTGTTTTCATTCAATATTGAATGAGCAAGCATGCCCACCCCAAATACTTTCACAGAATCACACTAGGATGGAAGGGATTTCCAGTATCACCTGATCCAACTTTTCTTGGCAAAAACACTCTTGGCTTAACAGAAGGCCTAGCACCCTTCCCAAACAAACTAGAGAGCGTCCAATGTTGTGGAATCCACCACTTTCCTAAGTTTGGCCTAAAGCCCAATGGTGCTGGTAAAGAAAGAGGTGAAAAAAATGTCCCTCTGCTTTTCAGCCTCGCTGCTGACTAATTCACCTCTCCTGTTTAAGTCACTGTTTTCCTTGTTTCTCCTACATCTATCTATAAAATATTTTATTTAATTAGATGCATATTAAGTGTAAAACTACTGCCAATACCATATAAATGCAACTCATGATTTTCTAATTACTTTTAAAGGTTAATTAGACACATAATTAAATACAGACTTACGGTGGGATCTTCTCAATGACCTTTTGAAGAACTTTTTCAACATTTGTTCCTTGTTTAGCAGAAATCTAAAACAAATCCAACAACAACTTTATAAGACACATCTTACATTTATTAATTAAATAGTGTAATGTGAACTTAGACAGTTTGGGTGGCACCCATAAAAGCACTCAAAAGGACACTCTAGAATGCTATTACTAAGAAATACTGTCTTTTGTCTTCTGTGAATGGCAATTATTTTCATGATAGAAATGAAAATCATTTATGGATTGACAGCGAGAAATAATTTAAAATCCCGGATTCTAATCCTGAAAAAATACTAGAATTTTTAGCTGAGAGTTATTTTCTCCACTCCTACAGGAGACAAAATTTAAAGAAATTCTTATGTCAGACAAGAACAGGCAGACAGATAGCACTCTTAATTTACAACATGCACATGTCACATGTTAGTTACAAAGTTATATTATCAGGCATGTTGTAAAACTCAGAGATCTTACCCTTATGCATTCATCTGTAGGGATATCAAACAGCTTCTCAATTTGTTTTTCAACTCTTTCAGGGTCTGCATTTTTCAAGTCAATCTGTAAAACAACAAACTGCTAAATATACAAGAAACCAGATCTCCCACATCATCCAGTACTGTAAAAAAGTACAATAGAAAGTAAAAAAAGAACAGCAAAGTACAGCAAAGAACCTTTATGTATTTATGAGTAAACATTGTCCATCTTTAGGAAAAGATCAATATTCATTTTATAAAGTCTTCCTTCCTTGATTTTGGGAAGGATCCTGTCCATAACCAGTCTCATTTTGGCTTGTTTCATTAGGGAAAACACCTTTGCCCAAGAGTTGGTAAAAATCTTTAGTTTACAAAGTAATTTGAAATCATTAAGAGCTACCTACACTGTTTATAGGATTACATATTAAGTACAAAATAAACCTACAAAAAGCAATTAACATAAGCTGAGCAGTAATTAATTTTGTGATTCCAATAGCACAGCTCTCAAAATTGTACAGAAAGCAACACTTAGAATTTCTCTTAAAATTAAGACTTAACTTTTTAAATACTGAGCTCCTAGTCAAGTCATTTCCTCAATATTAATGAACTTTTAACATCACCAACTCCAACCATAAACCCAGCACTGCAAAGTCCACTACTAATCATGTCTTTAGGTGCTACATTTTTAAATACCTAAATGTATTTCATTAAATTAAAAATTTCACAGCAGTTAAATTGTAAAATTTACACAGACAGCAAATACAGAAAATTCCTAGTCATGTTAAATCTAAATCCTATAAATATTATAATAAATAACTTTCTTTACTTCTCTTTGAGGTTACATTTCTAATCAGCACTATACACATTTAAACAACCCAAGTATTTAACAGAAAATGTGAATAACTTTATTACCTTATTTATGACAGGAATTATTGAAAGCTGTGCTTCAAAGGCGAGATAGAAGTTTGCCACTGTCTGAGCCTGAATACCCTAGAAAACAACATTGTAAAGTTCAACACAGAAACTCCTCAGTTTTGGGGAGTATTTTTAGGCATACTTTGCTATTCTATCAACACTTTCATTTAGGAGATGGATAAATAAAAGGTGATTGATTATATGCAACTGCTTTAAAATCCCATTACTATTTTTCTGCAATGTAATACTTTCATGGAGATAGCCCAGTAGCAGAAACACTGCCAGAAAAACAAAAAAAAAAAATATCCCACAACCTAGTTTCCCTCTTGCTAAAGGAAATCCTGAAATACTAAATAAAAAACAAGAATTAGGTACTACACCTCATTTGCATCCACTACAAGTATGACACCTTGACAGGCAGATAGTGACCGTGATACTTCATAGCTGAAATCTACGTGGCCCTGTGGAGAAAACAAATGTTTACAATTTCAGGTATTTTTGCAAAGATTACTACATTGCTTTCATTTGTATATTTGTATAATGGAGTTCACATTCTTATAAAAGAGGAATTGAATAAACACAGGAAGCCAGAAAGCTCCTACTTTTAACTATAAGGACATTTAGATTTGTGTGATTTCAACACTGTTTATATTTAACTTACTGGTGTGTCAATAAGATTTAAGAGGTAGTTTATTCCTTCATGATTGTAAAAGAGAGATGCAGATTGGGCTTTAACTGTAATTCCTCTTTCACGTTCCACTTGAAGTTTATCCAGCACTTGTTTATTACGGTCAGTTTTAGAAATTGTTCCTAAAAATAAGGAAAAAAAAAAAAGCTTTATTACCTAATTTATGACATAAATCTTGAAAATGCCATTAACCAAAAGTTAACCAAGAGCAAATGAAGCTTTCCCATATAATTAAGCTAAACAAAGATTTTCAATCAAAAACAAAAGAGTGCATCAACTCTACATTTGTCAAATAAAGTTTACACAATAAAGTTACATAAAATACTAACATCACCTAAGAGATTAAGAAGAAGGAAAAATTCCCTTGAATTGTAAATATTTTTGTTACTTAAGGAAACTTTCCCTCTTATCACTGAGGAAGAGTGGCCCACAGCTCTAAAATCAATCTCAAGTGCCAGACGAGCATTAGCATAGAGTGACAGACCTGAATTCAAAATCCCATTCTATCACAGGCATCAGGCAAAAATGCTCATGGTGATGACACATGGGAGGTAATCATAAAAAATAACTTTGATCAGAAGTTTCTCTCCCTGGTTTTGCTTCATTCACCCTTAAATGAGAGTCCAGAACTCCCAGGTCATGACAGTCCCACCCCTTCTGTCCACGTCAACCACAGGCAATAAACATCATAAACTTAACATGTACTGTTCTAATGGATGACTGGTTAGAGTGACAGGAGTGACATCTTGAACAAGGAAGATGTTGAAACAAGGAACATCTTCAAACTCCTTTTCAGTCTCTTTCCAAAATATGTACTTCTTTAAATGAATTACACACTTCCTTATGCCTACGTGTAGGCATATCTCAACCATAAAGTCCAAATATCTGTAACACTACACAACTGAGAGCTTGAAAGCCCAAGCAACACTAGGAGAGCAAAAATATTAGAAATTTTAGTATAATCAACGGTACACGAACTTAACATGCCACCTTCCATGTCAAGAAAAGGTAGCATAAAATGAGAATGCTTACCTGTAATTTCCAGCAATCTGTCTGCTAGTGTACTTTTGCCATGATCTACATGAGCTATAATACTGAAGTTTCTAATGCTTTCAACAGGATACGTTGACATATCTATTTCTTCCTGAAAAACAGGAATTTCTTTTCATAAATCAAGGTTACAGTCTCTATACAGCATATGACCTGGCCTTTAAAAAAGCAAATTAATTATTTTAATATTTTTTCTCTATAAGTAGTACAGGTTGAACAGAGATACAAAAGCTTGAACTGTCACCATTGTTTAAAATGTCAGCATTTCACTTTAGTCATATAGACACATGTATTCTTTTATCACTAAACAATTATGAACTATGCTGGAAAATGTGTAAAAGGTACTATGTTCTTATGCACATGGGGAGCTGGAAAACTTGGTTTTACACTTTCACGTTGGTGAAACTACTAAACTTAAGGATTAAGAAAACTGGATTCAGGGGGGCATTAAGGACATCATTCTTCACAAGCATGATAGGAACACAGAGCCATTACCTAGAGACTAGGCGCGTAGTAACTTTATCACAAGGACCAAAGAGATAGTGAAAAAGGATGCTACAGTGTGGAAGAAGCCAATCCACACACAAAAGTCAAAGTATTTTATTTATTTACAGTTCTGAGCAGAAAGGGGCACTTGGTGGAAAATCCACAAAGCCAGCAAAGAACTATTAAAACTTTATACTCTTTATATATTTTAGCAAACGAAGGCATTATTATCGACTGCCTAAAAGATACATAGTTCTTTTAATTCGTATTCTATTGGTTAAATGATTCCCTCATTTATCCAGCCAGCATGGTCTGTTTCTCTGGAGTAGGTGGGTTTCTCGGGGTCGTGATCTTCCCCTGCCACAAGCATCTTTTTACCCAGCCAGAGCCGATTTCAGCACACTTGCTGAGTTGACTGTGTTAGTTCTTTCCTTATCCTGGAAGCTCTGTCCTTTTGGTCCGTGAATTCTGCCTTCTTTGTGCCCATTACTAAAAGTACATCGTTCTCTCCAAGCTCTGTTAACCCGTCCTTAGAACCGAGATCACTGAAACATGTCAAGCCCTACACCAAGGCAGTTCTACCAAGCAGTAACGCATCCGTCTCACTCCTGGACGCCAGCGTGGGCTGCCTGGCAATGCGGCGAGCCCAGGGTCCGGCAGCAGCCGGCCTGAGGCAGGAGCCCGGGCTGCCGCGGACTCACCTTGCCGCGGGAGCTGTAGGGCCGCCCGCACACCGCGGGCAGCCAGGCCGGACGGCAGAGCGGGGCGGCGGCGGGGCCGGGGCTCGGCAGCCGTGCCCCCCAGCGCAGCGCTGCCCTGCCGGCGAGGGCCATGGCGCTGGCAGCAGCTCAATTCAGCCCAGCCAAGCTCAGTCCGGCCGAGCTCAGCTCAGCCCAGCCCGGCATGGCCCGGTACCGTCAGGCCGCGCCGAGCAGGGCGGGCACAGTGGCCCGGAAGGGACGGGGCGGGGCGGGGCGGGAGGCGGCGGCCGCGCTGTGAGGCGGTGGAAGCGCTGCCGGGGCGGCGGTGGTACCGAGGGATGCTGGTGCAGCAAAGTGCTGCTCTGCGGGCATTACAGATGGGTTTATTGCGTGCCATACTGGCTGCTCTGCTGACATATGGCTGTTGTGGCCGTCAAAGCTGTGCTTTGTTAAATTCTGGAAGCAGAAGAGCGTTGTATTCTCAGACGCGATTTCCGTGTGTTACTCTTCATCACAGTCTTTGCGGGTCTTCCAGATACTTTTCTAGGCTGTAGCTTTCCTGGTTTGGCGTTTCTTAGTAACCGCGTGTTCTGCTGTTTTTTCTTGAAATTTTTGCATTAAGGTTTCACAGACCTGGGAAAACGTGCAGGCAAGGATCGCTGTTCTGTTTACGTATATTGACTCCTCCTTTCTCAATTGCTCCGTCTAATTGAGATTTCAGCTGCAGCTATGTAAAATATTTCAGATTTTTTTTTCAAAATATTTTTTCAATGCCAGCAGACTACTTAGCTAAGAAAACTTCAAATATTTAATCAGTTTCACATTCTAGGCGTGTGCTAAATAAAACAAGACAGTAAATTTTGAGGGCAAAATCATTTAAAGGAGGTTTGATTTCAGGATATGAGTATAAAATTTTTACTCCTTTTTAACTTAGAAGGATTTGGTCTGAAAAGGCTGCATAAAAGGGAGAGGTAGTGCAGCAGCAGGAGTTCCATGTAAAATGACTTAGGGTTGTGCAGTAATGAATTTGTTAAGGTTCACTGTTGGGCTGATCCCATGGAATTTGAGTAGTACTGGACAAAGAGAGTCCTTTGGCAAATTCATGAAAATGTATAGAGAAGGAGAAGTATGTCCTTGCATGGTGAGTGGATACAACAGGAACCAAGAATCCAAAGCCATGATCCAGAGCAGGCATATGAGCATAGGAGCTGTATTTGGAGGAAAACATTCTCCCTGCTACACACAGATTAAGTTTGATGCACTGTAGGTATTGGCTTGCCTGTGTGCAATAGCAGAGAACACCAATACCCAGCAATACTGTCATTCCTAAAGGGGTAAATGTCTTCACTGTCCTAAGGTACATGAATATCAAAAAAATCTAAGAAAATGCTCTCTTAGCAGGAATTAAACTAATATGCTCTACATACTGTATTAAAGAGAGAGCACTCTTGCACTGAGCAATTTATACAGATGGCAGATTTCAGCAAATTCAGAACAGCAGCAGGGGTAGCTAAAGCCCCTGTTCACACTACCAGGATGTGTGTAGGGACATGTAAAATCATGTAGTCTCAAAAATAACTGAAAAACAGCATAATTCAAATCAAATAGGTTGCACTTGCACTCCCTATTTACACCTTGGAGAACAAAGGTGTTTGCACCACATGCGCACTCAGCTGGCTGGATTCAAGGAGCTGTGCTGGAGTAACTCAGTGAGCCCATGTGCTGCATCTTCATCCTGGAACTTGTCCTATTGTCATCGAGTGAACAGCTGTGGAATGACTGCTGGTCCATGCTGTGAGACAGCAGCCCTTAATGTAAAGCTATTTGCAGGTATTTTAGAGTTCTGAGATAGATGGAAAACTGGGATAGAACTGCATTTCAAGCATGACTCCTAATCATACAAACAAAATATATTAACTAGAATTTCAGATTGGAGGTCCATCATAAGCTATGATAGAGCACAGAAAAATTACAGTCATCTGTCTTTATTTTCGCTTTTCATCTCAGATAAATATATGAATAAAATATTAAGATTTTTGATCAATTTGAGCTCTATATGCAATGGAACACATTCACTGGAAATACTATAGAACAATGTACACTTCATCAGAATAATAAATATTAAACTATTTATGTGACAGCAAGCCAGAAGAAGAAATATTAATTTTCAAGTGATCATTTACACATCAAAATATGATGGATGGATGCACACATTTCCTGAACATCAAAAGCCATTTGTTGTAATGAGGATAAATTAAATGTACCTGTCACTAGCTGCCTTCACTAATACTGGAGCCAACCATATAAATGGTAAATTCAGATGCTTACAGATTCCTGACTGAAAAGGTGAAAACAAAATACAAGCACATCTGATTCCCAAGTATCTTGTTTCAACTACACTTGACTGCAGGTGTTGAATGTCCTATCAATAACCATTTAAGTTGAAGACATAATGTAATTGCCATAAATGCAAACCAGTTAGTGTTATGTACTATTTCCTGGCAGTTGTGTTCCAAAGAAACAAATATGCTCCCTAACTGTCATAGTCTCATAGCCTGAGTTTTAACAGGAATTGTGTTTTCCCATAAAGTGAAAATAATGCAAAATTAAGCATTTACCCAGTCAGGGATCAGAGTTACCTGCTAGACTTCTGTGACAGTCTCCCAGGGTGAAATAGCACACCCTAACACAATGAGTAATACAAAAGGTAAAGAAGCATTTCCTTAGTAGTGAAGTGTGAGCTGATAAAATGCAACTAGGATTTCATAGTGTAAGATATGTCTGCATGCAGAACGCCAAACAGATCTGTAATCAGTGGTATCTGTGAAACACAGCAGAGACTGCACCACTTGCTACTCAGTCATCAGTGTTCCTCATTTGGAAGCACTGCGAGATAGTGGAAATGCAGAAATAAGAACAAAGCAACATTCAATAGCTGTAAGTATAAAAAAAAAAAAAAAAAAGAAAGAATATTTCTTTATTTCATTGGTGAGGATTTCTGTAACAGAACAGATTTCTATTTCCTACAAGTACTTACTGTGCAAATGCAATAGCTGTGGCAAAAGCCTTTCATGTCACTGGAAGCACTGTTGCCAGCAGATGCTAAAAGGGAATTACAACCTAAAAGATAACATTGGCAGAAATTTCACCATCTGTAAAATACATGCTCCTAAGCCAAATTCAAACACTTTATATTGCACAGTAATGACCTGAATTAAAAGGACGAAGTTTACCCAGGAAAAAACCTGAAGTCTCAAACTAAACACATTACAGGACAGGTCACTAACATTCATCTTCTAAATAAATGTCTGTGTGGCAGAGTGAGGTGTCTGAACAGACACTTCAATTAACTAATCTCATCTGCCAGTTTTTTAACTGCAGTAGTCACCCAGTTTTTCTCAGGGTATTTGAGTTTGACAGGCCCTTGTTCTTGGGAGGACAAAATCTAGCAAATTCTTTATCTTTCTTCCCTTATTTTCTTCTTTTCTTCCATTTTTTTGTCATCAAAAACTGTCCTGTGCAATATCCATACTTGCTGTTATATCTGCTCTACATCTTTCTTAACCAAAGCAAGGATGGACAAAGGGGCAGCAGTGACTGAAGTTAATATTTTGCCTCTTGGGACAAATTTCCATTTTGGAGCTGTTCCTTGACACTGACTTGTCAGATTGCTGCAATATATCAAGCCCTTCTCCAATTGTGCTTGAAAATGCAGTTTAATCTTTTATTTCTTGGCACTTCATGATGCTGATGGCCAAATATTTCTGTTGTAGCCAAGCTGACAAAAGTAGCAGACACATATATACTTCTTGCCTTAAAATAAAGCAGAAAAAGTAGTTAGTATCTTCCAGTCTAATCTTCAGAAGTCGCAGCAGAAACTGAGGAAAATGGCAGTATATGCTGTGAAAAAAAGTATCTGAGATTATCAATGTCTCTCTAATAAAAAGAAAATGCATTTTTCCTTGTTTCTATAAATAATGACAAACTGCATGTTTCTAGGCCATACCCTACAGAGGAAGAGGAGTATATAGGGAAATACATAACAGAAAAATTGCTTTTTCTTTATATTGGAAACTTCTTTCATTTAAGACATGTATCTTCTATATTCTACTTACCAGAAAGACAATATTTTAAAAGTATGTTCTGGTAACTTCCTTGAACATATTTTTAATAAGCAGTGATAAGAAAGCTTCTTCCCCTTATTATCCTCTATATTATATTCCTGGTATATGGAGTTTTGCATGTGTTTACCAGTCTAATGGAAAATTGCCTATTTTAAGATTTTCTTGGAAGGCTTAATAAATACTAGATGGGTTCATATCAGCTGGATTTGTGTTTACAAAACAGTTCGAACATATTTAATAGGTTCATCCCTGTTGATACAAGGTTGAGAATGTCCCCATCCTGAGTTATCACTTTATCTTATCATCCTTATTGAACAGTGTAGGGCCTCTCAGAGCCCCATTCAGGGTGTGGTGGTCATCTCTGCAGCTTTTCTAACACAGTTCTGCTATAATAGGCAAAAGTCTTTCATGAAAATATTTAGGTCATAAACTATAAATTTCAGTCACTGACAGAGACTGAAAGATGGGAAACAAACTTCTTTTTAGCAGGGTAATGATGTTAAATTCAAAGAGGGCTAATGCAGATGAAAAGTTTTTAACAGTGAGGGTGGTGAAACACTGGAACAGGCCAGCCAGAGAGATGTTAGATGCCCCATCTTTGGAAACATTCAACGTCAGGTTCAGAAAGGCTCTGAGCAACCAGATCTAGTTGAGGATGTCACTGCTCATTGTAGGAGGCTTGGAGTAGATGACCATTAAAGGTCCCTTCCAACCCAAACTATTCTATGATTTCATTACTTTAACAAACTACATTTTGAGAAAAGTGGTTTTCTTTATTTCTAATGAAATAGCTTTTTCATAGAAATGTAGCATTTTAAAATGTATTTTCACCCTTCTCTTATCCAGTTTGTTTTATTGAGAATGTTCTAAATCTTAGAGGATACTTCATAAGGAATGCATTCGAGCATTCTGAACAGAAAAAGCATAAAGTTAATGAAGTAAATTGAACTCATCCAAAGTTCATTCTAGGCATTTCAAAATATTCAAAAAAGCATCATATGTATCTAGACAGAAGGGAAAAAAGGTCTTTCATGTTCCACATGCACTTAATAAGAGTTTCTAGTACTTTCTGGATTTAATTCTTCTTTGCAGTATAATAGAATTACTAATAAAACTAAAGAGTCTTGATTTAGAAGGCTGTAAAGTGATGCAGAATACTTTATATTGGATGATTACTCTAACAGCTGCCTAGTTTTAGATCTTTAAAAAGTGGAATTATATCTATTCTGAATTACTCAGTGTCCTGTTGCCAGGACTGAAAAGACCATCTGGAAAGATTCTCTTTTCTATAAGTTCTTACCTGATTAGTAGCCCCCCCCCCGTAAAGTCTTTGTAAGCCAGACTAAGTTCCCTAAGGATTTGATTGAAGGAATTACATTTCTTTTATTATTTTCCTTTATTTCCCAGTTAATCGATTTCCCTATCACATTTGCATTGTTCTCTATTAATGATTTTTTAATGAGAAAAGGCTAGTAGCATAGCTTTCCCTTCCTCATTATTAAACTATTTATGTGTTAAAGGGTAATTGTGTTCACACAAATTTTCTGAAGCTGATGCTGCTGCCATAGAAGCAGAAACCAGTTTGTACCTAGAGGGGTAACTGCATTTGGGCCCATCACAAATACCAGGTCTGAAAAATGCCCACCCTACAGTACAATTCAGATTGCTTTGTATGTGATTTATGCTTCTCATTATCTAAGTAATCCTCAATCTTTGTGTTATTTTAAATTGTATCAAAATTTACTTTCCTAGAAATAATAAACAGAATTGTTAAAATGTTTGTGAGTAAGGAAAAGCTCTCCTAGACTTCCATTAGATACACAAGTACATGATGACCATTTCCTCAAACCAAACCTTTGAGACCTAGCAAATACACCAATCCATTTGATGTTCAGTTTAAAAGTTTTGTTGCAATTTTATAATAAAAATTATCATGTTATTAAAGTTACATGCCAAATAGAAACCTATATCTTTTGTATAGAGAGTGTTATTTACCACCACTGTCAACTTAACTTGTAACCTTATTTTAAACAAGAAAAAAAATTATTTTGATGCAGTATATTTTTCACAAATCCAAGTTGACTGGCATTAATTATGATCTCCTTCTTTAATTCTTGATTATAGTCCTGTAGCATCCATTCCTTTATTTTGCATATGATTGGCATCTAGCTGACAGGTCTATAATTGCCCTCTTTAAAAACTTAAACACATTTCCTCTCTGTCACTGTTCTTGAACTGACAGCATGTCAAGAGTTGCTGGAAAGCCATGTTAATGGTTCACAGAGCTTGTCAGGCAGTATTAAAAGTTTTGTATGCAAATTATCTGGATACAGCTATTTTAAAATTGAACCACACAGTGGTTTCTAGTATTGCTATTAGAATAACAAATTAAACCCTCTCTACTGTGTGACATACATATATAAAGGTTGCTGGATAGGATTTTGACAAAAAAAGAAGTGTTCTCTATTAATAAGATAAATATTATTTTTCTTCTAAAAGGTGAATCACCCCCAATTCATAAATATGATTGGAGGTTTTTTCTCCTGAGGAATGGATTTTGTTACCTAAAAATATTAGAGTTGGCAATGAATCATCTTTAAATTTTCTAAAGAACTCTCTTACTAAAAATCGGTAGTTCTCATCTCCTTATTTACAGTAATTATTGCCACCTTACACCTTCTTTCATTTCTTGCTTACTTTTTCCTTATACCTCTTCCTCCCATCTAAGATTAATGGTTTGTTGAACCAGTGTGGCCTTTGTCTTTGCTGTGTGCCCCAAGGCTCTTTGGGCTCTGCTACTGCTGCTGTTCCGGACTGCAGCTGGAGCTCTGTCTCCTAGGGCCACACTTTTGTCCTTTGGTTTTTTAAGAGGAGTTAAAGTCATAGCACCCTACAAGTTGCTTTGTTTTAAAATGTTAACAGTTGTCTTATTCTCTCAAAAAATATCAAAGTTTTGGAGTTGCCGTGTCAAGGCAGCCAAGCCTTAGCCATTCTCCAAGGAATCCCAGTTGTAGAATGCGACTCTGCATTTGTTTATTTCCCAATCCTTTCCAAAAAGGTATGAAAATACTTTTTTTTCCCCCCCCCAAAAGCCATTTCCTTTTTCCCCCTCTAAAACATAAGTGGTTTTGACAGAATTAATAAACCCAGATTTGCCATATGGGTCACTAATAATTGATTCATGGTGAAGAAGATAGTTAGATTGACTTTGTAGTTCTGTCTTCTGTTAGTGTCTTTCTGTTAGTAAACCTTTTCTAGAACATCTTAAAATGCCTCATGAAAACATTGTCTCTATGCCTTGTTTTGTTTTTAAAAGGCCATTAATAATTGTAAGGCCATGAGTTACATAACCTGCAGGTATAGTGAAAGAAAACTAGTTAAAAATCCTAGCATGTGCATGAGTAATTGTGAGATTGTTATGCTTTAGGAGGTCTTGACTAGGTAAATGACAAAAGAGTTAACTGAATATTATATTTACCTTGTAATATCTTCCTTCTATATGATACTGACCAAAGTTTTGTAGCTTATTTAGTATTGAACCATTTCTGCTCTTTCCCTTTGTTAAATATGTCCTGTTTCAGTTAATGTTGTGCTATTTCTATAGTACAGCCATTATTTATGTGTTAATATTTAATAGGAATACTGCAAGAGATTTTCTGTAATTAGGCATGAGTAAACAGAGATAGGAAAGGCAAAAGATTGGCTTGTAACTATAAAAGATTGATTTTCTGTGCATGGATAACTGGTTTGTAGAATGTAAAAATGTGCCTTGGTCTATTACAAGTGGTTTTTTAACAATTTAATAAATATGCTGCTTAAACTTTTAAAAAATAATAGCAACATTTTTAAGAATGGGGCTCATGAACATTAAAAAATGCTCTTTATCTTTTTCATAGTTCACATATTTTATTTATCATCTACAAAGGTGGAGGAAGTGTATTACTTTTCTAGACTGCTTACAATGGATCTGAATTTTCCCAGATTTGTGGCTCTGATTCTGCTTTCTCATGGGGATTTTCAAAAAACTTAAGTCATTTAACTGTGAGCTAACCTGAAAAAATTCAGTTCTTTGTATGAAACCTATTTTACATCTATATCATCACAATAGATTCCTGAAATCAAGTGATTCAATGATAACTAGAAATCAGCAAAAAAAAATTATTTAAGCAAACAATCAAAACAATGCTGTATGTTAGAAAATAAAGACTTGTTAAAAAATACAGCTTCATTCAGACAGAGAGGGTAAATCAGTGAAGCAGCAATATCTTTCAGCTACCAGCAGTACCTGAAAATGAGTACCTACTAGTTATAGATGTTTTGAGCAGTACAGCACCTGCAGCATCAAAGTGATAATTATTTCCACATTTTTGTCTTATTTCATACTAAATCTGGAGTGAGGAGGGGTGTGGGGTATGTGTGTCCCAAGTTTGCCTTTGATATTAAATTGCAAGTGCCTCTGTACATGTGGTGATTTTAATTACCTCTGCTTCAGTGAGAATAAAGATTGCTGCTAAACTGTAATATGCTGCATGCCTTGTCTATTATATACAAGGCCTGGAGACACATTTTCAGGATGCCAGAGGTCTGCTCAGTGATGTGTTGATCAATCCATTTTACCTATTCCTGAAGCTCCTTTCCCATGGCACTAAAAGAATAAGGTTATGGAGGGTGAGTCTAAGGAGAAAATAGCTCATTTGCATTATTACTTGTCCTTGAGATGTCATGCAAGACAGGCAGTTCTCCTTACAGAAGGACAAACCTAACATCAAGAGGAAGAAAATCTAGTAACCACTCACTTTGATAGCCAGAAAAACATTAGTTCTAACTATTTAATTTGGATATCCCTTAAAAAAATGAAAAATGGGGGAACTTACTCCCCCTGTTTCCATGAACTTGTGTATTTAGAGTCTATATTGACAGCAATCCTGTGAAGTGGCCCTGGTCCAGCTCCACCTTCAAAGACAGTTTCTGAACGACTCCAGCCTGTTGAGCAGTTGGCATATTTTCGTTTTCTTTGAGACCTAGGCCTTTTGGCCTGATTTGTTTGAAGTCTGAGCAAATCCTGCTTCCAAGCTCTTCAAGGAAATAGGTATTTCCTTTGTTGTTGCTGTAAATAAGTCAGTCTCTGTCTGCTGCAGTATCTTGTCCGTTTGGCTTCCTTCCAAGGCAGATGTCTGCTATCTGTCCTCATTTTATGAGTTCCCTGACTTTGTGCTGTAACAGGAAGTGTGGCATGCTATGGCATGATGTATGTCTATGTCTCCTTTTTTTCTCCCACCCTCAGGTCTTTCCTCTTCTATGATTGCATCCATTCCATTCCATTCTCCTGCCCATCTTCTGCCTGAGGTTGACCCTTTCTTTGCATTTAGTAGTTATAAAACAATTGCATTAACTGGGAATATTTGTAGGAATACAATACTGCAGTTGTTCTGCTTCCCTAGTTGGGTGTCTCGGGGACTCAGTACTTCCCCATAACAGCCTAGCAAAGAAATAACATTTTCGTAAAACTAGTGTTTGGTTTGGTGTAGCCAGCCTCCTAGAATTTTCTGACTAAATGTAGGAACTCCAGAGTATAAGAACAAGAAAATGAAGATATTTAGAAAATAAATTTTCCAAAATGATAAAAGACATTTACAAAACGGATAAAACATATTTTAAAATGTTAAAATTTTCTGGTTTCCTAGAAAAAGGAAAGCTAGCCAGCCTGTGACTGCATGGCCTCTGTGCTTAGCAATGTACTTTCCCATGCAGAACCCATATCTGATGGGCTTGCCTAGGGCAAAAGCCAGGTTTCCTCATCAACCTCCCACCATCCCAGCTGCCCTCACAGCCACATCACACTGCTCAGCACTTTAGTGGACTGGGAGCTGCTAGGTTTTTCTCCCAAGGAAGCATTGGTCACCCCTGGCAGCCCAATGCATACTTTGCAATACACTGTACAGGGGTAGCAGGAGGATGGAGATTGATTGGATCACCAGCCTTCCTTAAAGTCGAAAAAAATCAAAGACAGTATATAGAGCTTAATATGGCTAATTTCATTATCCATAAAATAATGGCCTCGCTTTAATTTCTACATATGTATAATAGAAAAAGACCTTACAAACTCTTTAGACTCAACTCACCTCCATCTTTCCATTGATTAAATGTATACTTTAGGATAACTTACAACCATAGAAATCAGTAAGAACATAAGAAATGCCCTTCTGGGTGAGATGAATGCTTTGCCCAGAACAGTATTTTTCCTTCAGCAGCTGAAGCAGGAGGTGCAGGGAACACACAGGCCTGGCCAAGGCCTCCAGTGCATCCCTCTTGCTCTCAATCATGTCTCTCCTTTCCTTTTTTCCAGCATGAAGAATTCCAGCCTCCATTCTTTTCATCTTTTCTTTTTTTCACATTTGTTATATCCTCTTTAATTCCATTGGTTTGCCATCTCTTCTTAAGAGCTTAGTTTTGGAAACAGAAAAGATAATTTAGCACTTTATTATTTAAAAATTAGGTCCCAATGACCAGGACAGTCCTGTGGATGACAACAGAATTTATTTAGCCATGTGAACCGTGTCTAGAGGAACACAGTCCACATACCTTGCTGTGATTCAGTTCCCTCCAGACATAGATCAGGCCAAGGTCATTAATCCCAATTTTAATTGCTTTTCTCTCTCATTAAGTTGGCTGTGTTAGAAAGCTAGATCCATCCAGCTGTAGAGAAGAGACAATTAAAATATTTTTGATGGTTATTGCCTGAAAAGAGTTGCAAGTAAAAAAAATATTTTGAGCAGAAGAGAAGGGATTGTTCATATTGGACATATGTATTAAAGGTATTCCAAAAGGACAGCTTTGAGGATTTGATTTTCAAAACACACTCTCTTGTGAATGATAATTGCATTCTTGCTTTTTATTTTCAATGACAATAGAAGAATACACACCTTCTGAATAATGTACTTAACTTTTTGGTCTACATAAGTTACCTGTGAGCTAGCAGTATCTATATTCTATGACTTGTCCAGGCCAATAAATTAATATCCCTATCTGAAAATTACATTATATATTTCTGGCTACTTCTTCATTCTGTATCAATAAATAAGAGTTTCTTAATAGTACAATATAGGAGTTTCTTTTCCTTTTTATCTTTCAGAAAGGAGTTTTGAAAGGAGTAAAGTGGAATGCAGCAAGCACTTTAGTAAATCTTATCACCATTTACATTTTTTCCTTTCTTAGTTATCTCACCAGAACTGTTTTGTAATTTTTTTCTCTGTATTTATCTTCATGTTAAAATAAAGATAAAAGTAGAGAACAATTTAAAAAAATGAATAAGCATTTTTGAAAACAATTTTCCTTTCTGAATTTTGACTCTCAAGTTTCTACAGCTATAATTGTAGTATTTATTTTCTTTTATTTTTTCCACTGACAATCTTTCTATGTTGAGAAGAAGACAATTACCTTGGCTTCCTGCTGGTGGAGTGTCTGATGTTGGCTTTTAGCCAGTAAATTTCTTCTTCTCTATCTTGGTCTTACAATGGCTACTGTGATATAGAGTAACAACACATAAAACCTAGGCTAAAGAAATGAAGTCTGAAAACATTAGGAGTGAAATCCTACGTACAAATGTAATTTGAATTATACTGCTCATTCATTTTCATTCCTGATCAAATGTTTTTAATTTTATAATCATATTTTTTTAGTTACTTTTAAAATTATTTTCAGAAAACAATGAGCATTTTTTTCACTGAATTTAGTTCACCTTGAAAATAAAACATATGGAGAGTATCATCCCAGATACTTAAGACTTTGCAAATTTATAAGCAGCAAGGTCTTTATATAAGGTCTTTAATCACAGTGTGGACTGTGGCACTAATCCCTTGCTTGGATTACAACTGAGTGTACGCTGTGTGTCATAACAAGCCTGCACCCTGGATGACCTTGGCTGGGATGAATCCTGGGCTCAGGGATCCCTGCCATCCATTTTGGCATTGAGCATTCCAAGAGCGTGTGGAATTTGCTTCTAAACACATGTGGCTCGTGTATCTTTTTCCTGTTCAAACTGGGCTGGGCCCAGGAAGATTCTGCCTGCCACGACAGATTTGGCCACTCAAGGGGATAGACCCTGTGCCTCCAGCCCCTTCCTTCCTGTTAGTAGCCTGTGGGATCTCTCTGATGTCTGGGCAAGGTCAAAATATATTCTGCCAAATAGAAATTCATCAGGATGCCCAGTTTAATTAATATTAAATGCTTCTCTGGTGATTTAGTTTTATTTCCAAGATTTGGATTTAATTCCTCCTTCCCTTTGCTCCCCTTCTGTCTGAGCAAAATAGAAACAGGTAACAAAGGCTTTTATTTTATGGGCTTCTCTTAGTTTAACATTTCTGTCCTATGAGACCACTACATATGTAAAATCATACAAAACAGCAAATATATTGAAAGGTCTACTGCAAATTTTACAAATCACCAGCATCTTTTTTCTGCTCTTCATCTGGCTCCAAGCAAGGCTGTATTGCTATGTCCATAATTACTCCGGGCACAGACAAGAAGCTGAAATTTTGCCTGAGAAGCCCTTCAAGGATGCCAAATTCATTTATATGCCTTTCCAAAAAAGTAAAACTCACTTTATGGAGTTAACATTCCCCTCAGGCAATTTGTGATCCATAGATTATTGACACAAAGTGCTGTAACTGCACTTTTGAAACCTTTATAGCTTACACAGTCTGTATCTGCTTATTCTAAAGAAATAATTACAGTTGCCCTTAGGAGCTTCGTGACCTCCACGGAGAAGAAACTTTTTTTCTTAAATATTGCCATATCTGCTGTTCCTAGTTCAATTTGGGAATAATAGCCATGCCTATGCAGGATGCAGTATTGCAGTTTTGTTACTTCAAGAGGCCCTTGAAAAGCAGATGTGCAACACATTTCTGAAATGCTGAACATCTTTATTGTGATTGTTTAAATAAACAGTAAGGGTGCCTAAACTCCATTTTCAGTATACTAGTGATGATACCTCCTACCTGCATAAGACCCTTCACATTCTATTGAGCAAAAGTCCTATCACAACAACAAAAAATTTTAAATTTTTATTTTTTGTACATTGACTATTGGTTCAGTATTCCTGAAAATTTATTTAATGCAAGCCAATATAATTAGATACTTGAACTTCAAACAAGTTAACTCAAGAAACAAGTTTTCTATTCTATATCCTTAATTGTAATTTTTTTTCAAATTGAGTTCTCATACATACATATTGTACTGGTAAATATATATTGTAATTTATATGCCTCTATATATGGATTGTCCCCAAGAAAAGGAAGACTTGAAAGAAACTGTGCTAGAGTGAAACAACAGAAAGGATACAAGAAAACAAAAAAAGAAAAATTAATGAAGTGAGATTTATTTATTGCTATCCTTTCAAATTCATACAAGCCTTTATTTCTTAAGGACAAAGTATTGCCTCACCATGCTCCTTATCTACCTGTTTTGGCATTCTCCACAACAATTTTGAATTTGTTGGGTAATTTTGAATATGTTGAACAGAGAGAGAGAACTTTTAATGCTAATAAGGTTTCTACAAATGTCATGAAAATAGGCAGCTACTACGAGATAAGAAATTGTGTTGGTACCTACACTAAGCAAAACATAAAAACATCACTCATGCTTATTAGACACCAAAGAATCAAGCTAGGAATCAGCTCTTGTGCATGATTCATACACCAAAAAAAGCTTCATTTGAAGGTGATTTTTTTTTTTTTTGGTGGTTTTGTTCATTGGTCTGTTGGGTTGGTTTGGTTTTTGTGTTTTTGTGCTTCTGATAGAAAAAAGGCTGGATGGAGAAGATGTATATTATGAATCCAAAACCAGAAGTCAGCTAACTCACAGCAGACGTGGGAGAACAAGGACTCCAATCAAAAGTAGAAGCTGAGTGGAAGGAAAGGTATCACAGAAGTCATACAAAGCAGTGTTTTGGTAATTGTTGGAAGTCAGCAAATTCAGCCCATGGAGAATTAAGGATGTTATGGTCTTATGCAGTGACTTTCTTCCCTGTTTAGATTTGAATCTGTAATCTTATGCATTGCTTTCCTCCTTCACAAACATAAAGGATTTGAATGGTTATATAAGTCAAAACAGGAATTCCCTGTTTAACAATGACAATGATTGAATACACAAAGATGATCATGAATTCTTCCCATAAATATTTTTCTAGTCTTCTACTTATTCTTGTTTATTGGCTTCTTGAGCTGCATAATGTTTCTATGCATTCAGTAATTCTTGGTTGGTTTAACTGTCATGGACTTCCAGATCCATAGAGATATTTAACATGCATAACTTCCTTTGACGTGGATTTCCAGCAGTCTGTCACTCATGAACCTTTTTTTCCTAGTTTTGAATGCCTCTTGAATTTTGTTTGTCTTGCAGAAGAAAGAGGCCCCAGCTTTTCCCTGCCCAGCAGTCCTGGTCACAGTTTCATAAACCCCAATTAATCATTGCTTCTCCAGCCCAAGGACCTGACCTGGTTGTTGTTAGATGGAGCCTGTTCCTCACACACCTCCCCTGCTCTTCTCTCAGCAGGTCACCATCCTCCCAAATACTTTCTGAGAGAGCACAGCAAGAACTGCAAATAATATTCAACTTGTCAGTGAATCACAGATACATGCAGTGAGATAATGATGCCCTCTGTTTTACTATCTTTTCCTAATAATGACTAGCAGGAGAATTGTGTGTTTGATTTGTAATGGGTATTGATAGGTAAAATTACTCATGCAGGAACCTGTAACTTCTCACTTCTTTTTTCAACTCTAGCAAACTTGTTATGCATAAAAAAGAAAACACAAATAGCTTCATATTTCTTTTTTTAAAAATTTGCATCTTATCCACCTTCTGAAGACTGGTTACAGGAAAGAATTTATCTCTTGCAGTAATGATATGTCTGAGACATAAAATTCACTAAGCCGCCACTTTATATAATGTATGTAATAATGTGGTAAAAAAAATGCTATTTCGTAGTGAATGGTATATTTATTTGCAATTAAATTTTCCTCTCTTCTTTAGGAGAACATTTTAATAATGTCCACTTGCAAAATTATTAATGGTGCCTGTAAATGTAAGTAATTAAGCTTAAGGCTTGCTGAATTAATCCTTAATAAGATCAACTTTTACATTTGATGTAAAAACTATGAAATTATTGACTAATTATTATAATGGATTTGCCATACTCATCAGCTTACTTTGAGTAATAAATGTATGGTTACATTCCTGAGTCTAAAGCCAGAGTTCTATAGTCTTTTCTATCTTTTCCCATTTAATCTCATTTAATTCTATTATTTTTTTTCAAAAAATGCTCACCTGAAAGTTTAAAAAAGTTGAAGTATCATTCCATTTCATAAAAAACAAAACCTGAAAATGAAAATGTAAACTTATGAAAAGGGATGACATTTCACTTTTTGCTGCATCTATTTTCCTTTTTAGGAAAGATGGGAAAAAGTAGGTAAATGAAGACCTAGGAGTTAACCTTTAAGAAAAGTTTTTAATTTCTTCTAGAAATTCTCACATTTTTCATTAATTTTCTTCATCTTTTTTGTATTCCCCAGCTTAAATTCTCATTCTTATCTTTGAGGATTAGACCTCATCCGAACTATCTTCCCCGTAGATTATTAGCATCCTCTGTGCCTGCCATTCAAAGAAAAGTGAAGATATCTTCAAACTCTGTTCTAAAGGCTTTAAATGCAATAATTTATTTTTCCTTTATGTTAATGCATCTGTGACAGCCTTGTCTAGTGTGGTCTCTCAGTGATGGACTGAACATCAGGTACCCGTGATGTACCTGAGTGTCAGCTAGGTGATCTTTGGAAAGCTTCTGTCCTGTAAGGCATCAATGCAAATCCTCCCCTCTTTCCCAATCACATTTGAGACGCATCAGATAGCACCTATTTAATCAGTATAATGGGTGTCACACCAAGCAGGGATGGTTACATATCTATTGAACCAAAATAAAGTAAAAGGCTTTGTATAAATATGGGTCATCAGTGGTTACCTTTCCCAAGTACAAATCTTGTTAGGAAATAAATTACTTTGAAATGAGCTCGTTTCTAAAAGCCCATGTTGATTGGATTCATCAGTGCAGTTAGTTATTATTTGAGCGCATAATTTGCTAGGATCAATCTCATGGGAACAGGCCTGTAATTACTCAAGGCATCTTATTTAGCCTTTTACAGGATAGCATGTTTACTTATTTTTGATCTTCCCATACTTTCCTGTTGTTTTGTTACTCAATAATATAGAATGTTTTTAACTATTTCTTCTAAAACTTTTAGATGCAGAATTTTAAAATGGTGCTTTTAGCATTTCTAATAAACACATCTGTCTTTTTGTTTATTGATACTTTTATTTTTACACCTGCTAGGAGCATGGCAGTAGCAATTCAATTTTGTCTGCTTTTAGTGCACTTGAGCAGTCCTTATTTCAACCAGTCACTTTCCTATCAGCTACTTAAACTTAGCTTTTTTTTTAAATCATCTACTTCTAATTTCCAACTAATATTATCTTCTATTTTTATATTTTTTGTCCATTTATATGTGCATATCCACAGGGCTATTAATATAATATATGTGTATAATTTATATATAATATGTATCATAAGTTATATAATAATTTTATATAAGGAGAGAAATATATATGGCTCAATTTTAAGTTCCTTTTTTTTTTTCTCTTTTTGATTTACAGGTGCCTTTCTTGTCTAATTGTGGTATATTAAATGGCTATTAAAGTATTATTTGGCCACATTCCAATGCAATTCATTGTAATTTTTTCTATTTAAAATCCTCCTGGGAAGTTTTTTGTCTGATAATTATTCCCACTTTTGTGTAGAGGTATATATATTTGTATTTCTAACAGAAAGTAGCAAAAGTAATCAAATCACTTTTATAGTTTAAATAAACAGGCAAAACCCTAGCAAGTCAGGATTTTTTTCTATTCCTGAAAAGAAATTTTTGAATTACCTTTCTGAGGGACAGAAATTAATCCTGTATCATTGCCCCTATGGATTCGGTATAAACAAGATGAAGCCATTTTATCTAAACTGAGATGATCAAACATTATAGAGGTTAGCAGTTTGCTATGAGTTGAATATGAAATTTCACCTAGGTGGATGTAGCAGCATAAACTGTTACTCTAGAAATAGCAGAACATGAGGGAGACGTAACAATAGCTGTGATAACTACTGTAGTTATATTACCCTTAATCTTCAGAATCAAATGTCACATCTTTTCTTCTTTTCACCATTCTTTACTTCTGAACTCTTTCTTGAACATACTTACTGAGCAAAAACTTGGTAAACTTCATTTTAAGTTATTTTAAAATGCACTTACGTTATAACTCTTCTATAACATTGTAAGTCATATGCTACCAGTTCATCTTTGTTCTGCTAATGAAATGGAATTATTTGGCCTTCAACATCACAGGATTGAATATGCACCTGAGGCATAGATTTATTACCTGATAATACATATAATTTAATGTTGCATTCCTTAAATTTAACAGCCCAAGTGCTTTTTGGGGAAACTACCCAATAAATAAAGAAGTGAAAAAAGCAGCCTTTGCTGTGGTTAGTCAAGTTTGTCAAACAAAAGCAGGTGTAAATTGAAAAGTCATCTTTGAAGCTTGAAATCTATTTAAAAATCCAGCCTGTGCTGCTGTTTCCTAGTAGCCAGGACTATGGAACAGAGGTTCCTTGCACTGATGCTGGCAAGGTGGGTACTGCACTTCAGGAGACAGCTTTGCAAGCAGAGAGAGCCCCTGGAGGAGCAGAGGGCAGGGGGATGTGCCTGGAGAACGGGGCTCTGCCCCTGGACCAGCACTGGGACTTGGCCCAGCAGGGTGCTCAGCCTCCCTCCCTCCTTCCCTCTGCCACAGTGTTCCCAGGGAGCATCCCACAGCCATTCCAGGGCTCTGGCTGCTGGAAACACACCCTCAAATAAGTGTATTCAGCCCTCTGCTTTAACAGATAGTATTACCCTTTTTAAGGTCCAACAGCTCAGCTAATGAGGGCTCCACCAAGATCTTCATGAATACTTACTTAAGAGGGAATCTAGATTATTGAGTTGAAATATATGGAACAATATTTGTTCATTTTGTTCATTTTTCCTCGAAGGTTCCTACCCTTCTCTGCCCATTGTTGTTAGCTCTTGTTAAATGCTGGCCCTGATATTGACAGGTTGTGAGGTTTTTTTCCTTCATGTGCATCTGTTCAAATATCAAATTTAGAATCTTATAAATAGCACTAAGCTCATCCCTGTTGAAGCAAGAGGATATTTTAGGTCTTCTCCAACATGTAAATTCAACGGACTGGAGTTTTCACCAAATATCTTAAAACGTAAGTAACCTTAACTCCAAATTCTTTTGGAAAATAAATTTATCTTTTCTGAACTCTGTTAACCCTACCTGGTTAAGCAATTATTTCATTCTGTATAGTGACAGCAAAAGACATTAAATACTTACTGGAATTGAACTATTGAGGTAGAGCTACCAACTAAAGTTTCTTAAAACATGCCCTGTGTGAAATCTTCATTGAAAGAATGACTAAATGGTGTGCAATTCCAAATAAAGCCACAGTAAATAGCTTGGTAAAATAATTTCTATTAATTCATATTTAAAATGTAAAAATTATTTTGAAAACCTGCACAATTGATTAGGAGTTAAGGAAATAACCTAAGAGCAATTTCTACTTTGAACTCTAGGTAAAATAAGGAAATAAGTCCCCAAAGATTAGACTGATAATGGAAAAAAATCAGAAATTCTAATATGCAGCATTTTAAGGTCCCTGATGAAGCAGTAATCTTTATCACTTTTATCTTACAAAGAGATTTGCAAAGATCTTTCCCATAAGCAGAGTGTGCTTGATAAATATTGAGATAACTCTAAGAATAACTGCGAGGTCCAAAGCATATTTTGCCAATGGCATTTGGAAAGTTGGAAATGAGGACAAAAGTGAAAAAAAAGAGAAATGTTAGGAGAGATGAATATCTCACATGAAAATCTAAGTAAGTTGGATATGGCTATGGTTTTCAGTCAGGTTATGTAACTTCTCTGTGGGTTTGAAGGGCTTAACTACCTAAGTGCTAGCCAAGTGGGGAAACACATGCAGTGGGAAGGAAATATATACTTTAGCATATCTTTTCACTGAGGAATCATCCAATCATTGATCCAATTCAATCATCCAGTATGCTGTCTTTTACCAGTCATGTTGCTGGCCAGTGAGAATGTGCCTCTGCTACCACTGATGTGCCAGCTGTGTCCTTGAACAGAAATCACAGATTTTGTGAACAAATCTGGGGTTTTTTCCTATTGCTTTATTACAGTCATATATAATATTGCAAAACATTGTAAATAGTAATTGTTTTTGAAATCCTAAGTACTTCCTAAAACCTTAATTTTTAAACATTGACATAGGGTCACAATTTTTTTATTGAAAGTAGGAAAATGAACTGTTTAAAAAAATATTTTGTAGATATATATCTTCCTTCAAAGTTGCATTATTTTTGGTAACAATATTGAGATAGGAAGTCTGATATACCACTTTTAAATTAATATACTGTAATTTCCAGTAAAAGCAGATTAATTCCTCTTGTTACAGCTAAAGAAATTAAATGGTCTTTTTTTTGTCACTTGCAAATTATCATGAGCTTCTACAGAAAGATTCTCTTGAGTTTGGGGCTTTACAGTTTGCTATTTTAATTTAAGTTTAGGGCAGTTCAAAACATAGATTTTTGGCTTGTTGTAAAGGCTATTTATGATATTTGCAATCATTTTTTCTAACCAGAATGTCAAGTTTTGAGCAGTTTCACATCGACTTTTACCAGTCTAATTATACCATAGAGGACCAGGAAGAAGGTTGCAACAGCTATGGCTCAGACAAAAACCCCTGTGAAAGCAGAAAGTAAGTGTGGGTGTTGTTCAGCTTCCCTCTCCAACAGATGGTGGTTCTGGGGCCGGTTTTGGGGCTTGCAGGAGCAGGAAAGAAGTTCAAGACATCATCTAAACTTTCAGAAAGGCAGAATATTTATAAGTGATTTTTTTCTTTTTAAAGGATTTGATTTTGTGCTACTTTTATTAGTAGAGGTCTTACAGGTTGTTTACCTGACAGGAGTAACTGAGCTTCATGTTATTAATGTGAAATTTAGGCTGCATATTGCAGGAAATTCTTTAGGATCCTTCCGAGATTCAAGGAAAAAATTTAAATGTATGGTTCTTTCATTAGCAGTACGGATGGATCTAAGGAGTGTCACCAGGCTGCTGGGGAAAAAAGCCCCAAGTGCCTGGATGTGGGAGTGGTAGTGGGTTTGGGGGCTGCAGAGTCCTGGCAGGCTGGCAGGGAGCAACAGCTCAGCTCTTATTCCCCACAGCAAGGACTGGACCCAGAAAAATTCCAGGTTCCCCACACTGAAAATAGCTGAAAAGTACGTGGAACATGGTGAATAGCTCTAAGACATGTAAGAAACAACTGCTCACTTTGAAAATTTAAAAGGGTTTATTAAACTTTGACAAAATTACAACAAAAGGACTACACAAGGAAAAAGCTGCAGCACTGAGAACTGCCCCTCATGCATACCATGTGGCCAGTTCTTCAAGGTGGATGCTCAGTCTTTTATACCCCTGGGGGTTACATCAGCCAGCCCTGGTCCTTCCCAAAGTCTGTCAGTCAGCTCTTCTTTGCCATTTATCAGTGGAGATTGCTTTCGTGTAACTTGGTTGGAGGTCAGGTGTTGCCATGCTGCACCCCCTCAGCACCAAGCTTTTCCATTCCCAACTGCCCCATGCAATGGACACATGTGCCCCCCTTCTTTTACCTGTCCTAGACAACCCCGGCTGTCTGATGGTCACAATACAGGGGGGAAAGGGAGCTGTGAGGAGAACAGAGGACATCTAAACTACAATAGCATAACTACACATCACTAAACTTTTCTTAATATTCACACAATAATTATCCCTTTATTGCGAGAGCCAATCATCTCATTATCCATCTGTAACAGACGTTTCTCACTGTAGCTATGAGTTTGTGCTTTGCTCCTTGTCCCAGGCGCCAGGCAGAGGAGCAGCCTGCAGGCGGGGGGTTTGTGCCATCAGACATGCTGCTGTCCCCACAGCAGAGCTACTCGGGCAGCATCCTGCAGCCAGCCTGCAGCCCCAACGCTCCTTCCCAGCTTGGTTACGTTGACGGATTTGATGAGGAACCTCCTTTGCTAGAAGGTAAAACTGTGAAAAGCACATTCACTCTCTTGTGAAAATTTAAGTTTAATAAAGGACAATAGGAGACAAGGACTACAGAGCAAAGGTTATTGGGGCCGGGTGCACCCTGGCACTCAGTCAGGAGCACACTGTTATCTTTGGGGACACACTTTAAATATCTTGTCCCTCACATCAGCCTCTTGCATATTCATAGACTCTTATGCTTAGTAAACTTTTCCTTCAAACTAGTTTACATGTTCTAAGAATTGTTTAGCATATCTCCTCTTCGGATTTGCCTTTTTAGAGCATGTGTATTCTTTGGTTATGCTTTTAGTCTTTTTTTATCATTATTTTCAGTTTTGGCTCTGGCTCACACTGTCTTCAGACGGTGAGTGCTGATAGTTGGCATATCTGTAGCAGGTGTTTTCTTCATATGTTCATTGGATGAAACTCACCTAAGCAGATATTTTAACACAAGTATATCAGCTATTTCACTACTATGTCTTAGCTTGATTAACAGCAGAAATAAAACTGCATCATTATAACAAAGTTACTTGAACATTACACATATAAAATCTATTTCAATATTTGTGAAAAGCCAATATTATAATATGTATCTATAACAAAACTAATCCCACAGATGACCTCCAGGATTCCTGGGAGTGCCTCTAACTTTTCTCTGCCAGCTAGAAGATGGAACTCACCACAGAAACTGCAGCAGAGCTGGCAAGCCTCGCTCTGTGAGCTTCAGCCAAAGCTCCTGGCGGCCAAACCTGCGTTTTCTCCTTCGAATCCGCCCTGGATTCCTGCAGCCTTGTGGCCTAGAGCAGATATACTGTACCACCGCTAGATGACAGCAGAACAATAGTTTTGCATTCATTCACGTTTCCAAAATAGTTTCCATTCTTGCGTTTATCCTCTGTACATATTGGAAAATCTATAACTAATGAAGATGGATAATCATCTTTTTTTGCCTATCTAGTAATTGATTTAGGAGTTTGCAGATGCTAAGTCGCTTGTTTCAGTGGGGAAGGAATTAAGAAAGCTGCTTTCAGTTCCAATTAGTTGATCATTTAACTGGATGAGCAACGCCGTTCTTTATGATGATTGACCATTCTAATGCTAGTGGCTGATTTTGTCGCTAGTAAAATACTTGTGCTGTATTAGGAAAAAAAAAAAGGAGCATTTGTCTGCAATTATTTCAGCATAATAAAAAATGAGCATTTTCAGCCTGCTAGTTTGCATACTGGAAGGCAGCTGGAGTTTTAGCTACTCAAAAGGAACGACTACTGCCTTAAAGCCAGCAAGATCATTCTGTTTGATATAGATAACTGCTGGATCTCTACCTCTAAAACCCCCAACCATTTAATTCCCCATGTGGTTCACCCTGGGAAAAGGATGTTGTAATACAACTGCTTGTGATCTGCAAGGCTTTAGAGATATTCCTATCTGTGTACCACATAAATCTGACCAAAACCACACATTTTAATGCAGAATAGCTTTATATATGCAGTGTTTTGACTGAGCTCAAGATGATGGAGAGGTGGAACAAGGTAAAGACTTGGCTTTCCTAACAGATCTAACTCATTGTCAGTCTCAGCCATTCTGCCAGCAGATCTGAACCTTATTTTCCCCTTACTGGAGAATCTCAGGGAAGATGATTACTCATGCAAGCTGAAACGTTTCTCCAGAAGTTATAAGATAAAGATTTGCCCCAGGAAAGTTAATGGCAGCATTCCCATCAACCTTAATGGGACAGAATTTTCTTCTGTTTTTTGGGGTCTCACTAATTACTTTTTAAATGCAGATATCTGCCACTCCAAAAAAAAAAAAACCAAAAACCAAAAAACAACCACATTACAAACCCCTAAGCCTATAAAGCACTGTATAAAGTAGTATAAACTTGCCTTGAAGGAAAAAATGTCATTTTTAAGTGCTTTTGGCAGTTCAGGCTTAAGACACATTTCTTGTCACATTTTCCAGAATTAAAGTATATATCTCTGTCCTCAGTGTTGCAGAGTATCTTAAATTCTGCAGTTATTGTTAATTAATGGGTTTCTCAACATCTATGTTAGCGTGGCATTAGATATGTGTGTTTTAAATATAGGAAAAACAAATATTAACTCAAAAATGCTGAGGCCATTTTTTGCTTCACTGACTAAAATCAGACTTAATACATTAATATTCCAATTTAGAATTAAAGCTGACTCTCAAATATACTGAGTACATAGCAGGGCCATTATGTTCCTAATACAGAATATGTCATCCTACAGTATTATCTTCACTGAAGCATTTTTTTATAATTTTGTGATGTCTAATGGAGTTTTGTAAAAGTGTTGTTTTCTTGTGAGCAATTAACAAAATCCTGAAATTTCTTGTTGCAGAACTTGGGATCAATTTTGAGCATATATGGCAGAAAACATTAACAGTTCTAAACCCCATGAAGCCTGCAGATGGCAGCATTATGAACGAGACAGACCTCGCTGGACCTATGGTTTTCTGTTTGGCCCTTGGAGCAACATTGTTGATGGTAGGATGTCGTAGAAATCTTCAGGGATTTCTTTTCTAACAAGCTCATGCCTAGGTGATAATGAGTGTGAAGCTGCAGAAGATGTGGTACCAGCATAAAAAGAGTCATTTGCTGCCAGTTATTCTGGGATTATGTGTTAAAAATTCTTCCTACTTTCAAAGCACCTGCTTAAAATTGAAATGTAATGTAAAGGTGACACAGGTAAAGTGATGTATTACTTCCAGTGGAAAGAGGAGACCACACCATTTTTAGAGTGGGATTTTATATGAACAAAAGGACAGATCTGTGCCATATATAATCTGGAAAGGCTCTGAACAGGTTTTAAAGGAGGGAATAAAAAGGAATAACATGCCAGCCCAGTTTTTCTAACACTCTTGCTACTTCTTTGGAATTATCTTCTTTCAATGTTATTTTAGAGTGCAGAGACAGATAGACTAAAAAAAAAATCTTCATACAACTAGAATAATTAGAGAAGAAAGAAATTGAAACAGTCTTTTTCTGCCCACCCCCTTAAATTTGCAGTGCCTTCCTATAAATTTTGCTAGTACCTATTTTATATTCTTATTTTATATTCTTTGTTCTGCTTAACAAAATATAGTAGCCTGTATTTGACCTCCTTCTTCTGTATGAATGTAGCTTTCCTACAGGAGCAAAGTTAACAGGGTTGTGCAGAACTCCAAATTCATCTATATATCCCTGGCAACAGGGGCTCTCCCATGTTGCTGAAGTACAGCTCTGACTGCCAACAGCAATTCATCAGACAGCAGTAAGGTGGGACCTTTCTGGGAAGGGCTTTACTGCCCTGCAACTGAGGTCAGAGGAAAGGGGCTCTAATTCTCCATTTCCTCTGTGATAAATAGTGCTGAATCAGAAGATTCTTGAAAGTTCTTACTCAATCTGTAATGTCAATGCAGTACCTTGAATGTGCAAACTGCTATATAAATGGCAAGTAGCATTATTATTTATGTTCCCATAAAAATAAAAATTTTTTAAAAGGGTTGAAGGGCAGGAGGAAAGGGAATAAAATGAAAAGAAGGTGGGAAGCTAGAGAAGACAGGCTATTTTCCACCTGGAGAAATAAATGTATGAGGGTAGTAAAAAGAGAAAGTTGAATTAATTATAATCAAGAAAATGAAAGGAAAGCTAAAAGAAAGAACGGAAAAAATGTTTCCTGTTGACTTTTCTTCCTGAATAGCCAACAGTTATAATGAATATTAAACCATTATTATTGAAATAAATTACTTTAATTATCATATTTTTGCCGAGATACTATGCATTTTAGGTGTCATTAGAAAGCGAAGTATTTTCAATGCTCCAGTTTTAGGGCAGCAGAATACCTCTGACACAATCCAGTGTTTTTGTTCCATAACTTCCCAGCAGTAAGCCTTTGGGTTTATCTTAGAAATTCAGGCTACCATTTTATCTCAGATATATTTGAATACTAACGTGTCTCTTCAGCTGTGTAAACTATGATATCCTTCTGTACTTAAATAAGTATCTTCTGATAGCACCAGGAACATAATTTGGTTGAGAGCTTGTTTCTAAAAATAATGTATACATTTTCTTTAGTTTCAGCTTTTTAACTATGGAAAATTATGCAAAGATATTCTTCAAAGGGTATCAGTCCTTTCAGAGAAAAAGAGGAAAGTGCTGCTAGCCCGGCAGCAGGACTTGTTCTTCCTCACCTTAGTGTAAAACAGGGCAGCTCCATTGTAGATAGAGAAACAATGGCAGCCCCAAATTTAGCAGAAGCCCAAGTCTCAGCTGCTTTGCATTTTACACTGTCGTTTGAATGAAATCAGATTTCCCCATCCTCTCCAGCCAACGGTGGTAGCACCCACTCCAGGAAGATGCAAGCAAGAACACAAAGTCTGACTTTCTGCTAACCTTGCTCCTTCCACAGGACAAATTTAGCTCTTTCCATTCATCAAAGCCTGTCAGACTAATCAAGCCTGATTCTGGTTTTGCTTACATCACTGTGAACTGGGAGTATTCCCATGTGTGTGAGTCAATATATTTGCATATGTTAAGTAAGAATAAAATCGGAACCAACATGTTCAGCTGCTTTTTTTTTTTTTTTTTTACTTCTCTCATATCCTTGCACCACAAATCCAACATTTCACCAACCGGAGATCTCAGCTGGGTGCTGGTGCTAGTGCTTCCTTCATCTCTGGCTCAGGAATTTTTTTAATCTTAAACTAAGCTAATAAATAAATAGTGCTGTGTAGAACAGTTATATACACTGAAACAGTCTAAAATATATCTTGTAGTTCATGCATCTGTTTTGAGACAGAACTTGGTGTATAGCAAAGGCTGCCCCAAACCATTGTGAGTGTTAAACTTACTGTATATCCTTAATGACTGGAGTTCTAGTTGATAATCATCTGAGCTGGTATTGCTCTCCCACACTATCTCTAGCTATCATTACTTTTATTTGTTCAGGCAATTTTCCCTGATTATTTTATACCACTAGTATGCAAATGCCGGCAAAAGAAGTCTGTACCTAAGTAGGAAGAATTCTTTTGCTGTGATTTCAGGAATAGATCAGTCTTTATGGTGGAAGACAGAAATGGGGAACAGGCCAGGATGCTGGAAGGATATATAGGCAACCTGGCTGGTCCTGACTTAACCTTGAGGACTGGGAGCAGAGGAGAGCTCAGCAGTGAGCCAGGTCAGAGTGCAGACAGGATAATGGTGTGATGTAAAGTCAGGTCTTATTAACTCAGGTTGCATTTCACATTCATGAACTGCTCTCCAACAAGAGCTGGTGAGCTGCCACCAGCCTGCAGCATCAGGACTTCCAAGCTGTGTCCTCACCAGGCCTTCTCCATACTGCTGCTTTATGTCTGTCCAGCTCAAATACTGCTGGCATCCAGTGATCGATTTCCACAGGCATGGATACAGAAAGAGAGGTCAGAAAAGGGTCCTCAAAGTTGATTTCCCCCAGATTTCATTAAAATGTAGGGATAAGTAAAGCCAGAGATCTTCTCAATCCTCCTTAGCCATCATGGAAGATAAACTAGCATCACAAAACATGATACAAGCTTCAGCATGTTTCCACTTAATCTATCTCAACAGAATCCAACCATAAGCCACAGCATTATTAGGAAACAGAGACCTTCTATTAGTTTTGAGTCTTCTGTGGTTTGTCATACGCAATATATCTATATATATGGTATATAGTGTGTGCAACATATAGAGTGTGTGTGTGTGTGTGTGTGTGTATAAACAAGCACACTTGTGTTTTATGTATGTACATACACCCTATTATGTGTCAGGAAGGTGATGCATAGTGGCCCTTCATTCAAGAAGTTCACTCATGGTTCTAAGTTAATGGTTAAGTTCCAGGTCTGAACTTTCTCCTTCACAGGTGCATTCTATCATTAGGATTCAAAGTTCCAAGAAAAAAAAATAGATTTCTGATTTATGAATGTTTATCTTATGTACAGATGTGAAAATGACAGTATTGCATAGGCGACTTTCAGCATTTAATTTGTTAGAAGCTTGAAGAGAGACAAAAACATATTTAACAGTCTTTTGTGATGGTTTATTTTGGGGAGTGAACAATGCCCTTATGCCTGGAGGGATCCTTCAAAATGATGGCAGGAGATGAAGGAATTGGTGATGCTGTGGCCACAGTTGCCTGTTTTACTAGCTTTGTGTATAAATTAGAAAACATCAAGCTCCAGGCTGCCAGGCTGGTACCTTTCATAGGCAATAAATTCAAACAAAGGAATAAAACCTACAAGGAAAAAAAATCTGGGATTTTTTTCATTTGTTAGAACAAAAAAAGAACATAAGCTGACAGTTGCCGCTGAGTTTTATGTTGAAATGAACATGTTGTGTTGGTCTAAGCACAGAAATGTATCCTTCTCATGGAAGTCAAGGGAAAAACCAGTCACATTTGCCCTGAAAACCACCATAATTTAAGCAAAATTTTCCCAATTTTTTGCAGACCTGTTTATAGCTGAAGGTTTGTAATAAAATGTGAAGCACATCAGGTAACCTGGGTCATCATGTTACTTAGGACACTTTTTCACAGTCTCATATACACTTATTGAAAAGATGTTTCCTGAGCCTAAACTGATTTTTAATGACTAAAATGTGCTTTCCATAATTTCTTCTTAGTTTGTTGCCAGTTAAACTTTCCCAAATCTCTCAACCAATTCCAGTTGTGTTCAGAGCCCCATAAGTAAGTGAGAATCAGCCTTGTAACTCTAAGTTAGCAACAAGCACATTTTGTCAATTGCACCTTTGAATTATTTTTATGCAAAAATCACTCAAAAGTATCATCTGTGGCTCACAACTGAACTGATGCAGGTGAAGCAGAAAGAAAGTGTCAACAAGAAATAAAAAACATAAACCTAAATCTGTCTTCTACTAGCACTTAGTGATCACTGCTCGCTTCTGCCAGCTCATGCTTCCTCTTATTTATTGCAGGCAGGGAAAGTTCATTTTGGCTACGTGTACGGGATGAGTGCCATCGGGTGCCTTGCCATGCATGCCCTGCTGAACCTGATGAGCGTCTCGGGAGTCTCTCACGGCTGTGTTGCAAGTGTGCTGGGCTACTGCCTGCTGCCCATGGTCCTCCTGTCCTCTGCTGCAGTTCTCTTCTCTCTGCAGTAAGTACCAGCCTATGGCAGTGGGAGTCCTGGGAAGGACAGTAAGTCAGGTGGCTGGCGTTGTGCAAAACATTTTATAAGTGGTCGTGTAGTAAATTTTGGTTTATAAAACTGTAACACCAGTTTGACTTTGTGTTTAGGTGGAAACAGACAAAACTGGACTGTATTTGAGAGGGCTGTATGCATTAATTTAGATGAGTCTTCAATTCCACTTCATTCCATTTGGACTGGGAGCGCTTTTGATTTTTGCAGCAGCTTCAGGTGTGATTTTTGTTTTGCAGAGCCAAACTGAGGTATCAATTTTAAAAGCAATTGCTGAACTTTGGGCTTATATAGCTAGTTCTCTTGCCTCTTTTTTGTTCATAGCATCTGGCCTCCCATCTTTATGTTTACTTTCCTACTGACTTCTGTAGGACAGAATGAAATAGCCAAGTTACCCTTAATGATGTGGAGAATTCGGACAAGATATAAGTAGACTTGTGTGATAGTGTTCACAGGGATTCTTGGATGAGGGAAGAGACAAAAGTTGTTGGCTCCATGTTCAGAAGGCCTGATTTATTATTTTATGATATATTTATATTACATTATAGCTATACTAAAAAGAGATAGAAGGAAAGGGTTCATCTCAGAAGGCTAGCTAAGAATAGAATGGAATGAGTAACAAAGGTCTGTGGCTTAGACAGAGAGTCCAAGATAACAGGGCTGTGGTTGGCCATTAATTGTAAACATCCAAGATGGGCCAATCACAGATGGATCTGTTGCATTCCAGAGCAGCAGATAACCATTGTTTACATTTTGTTGCTGAAACCTCTCGGCTTCTCAGCAGGAAAAAAGAAGAAAAGGATTTTCATAAAAGATGTCTGCAACAGACTTGTATATTCTGAAGTATAGTTATGCAAGTGCAAGCCTGAAAAAAGCAGAATACTTTGAAAAACCAAATGTGTAGTGATGTAAGAATCTATGCACATGTGGGGGGTTGTTCAGTCATATTCTCTGAATAGGAAACTTTTTGGCAAGCCTCTCATTTCTCCTCGTTCAGGAAACCCTTTGAGACACAGTGTTTATCTCCCTGTTCACACACAGCAAAGTACAAGCAAGTTCCAGATCTTGCCTGAAGGCCTTGAGCAGTGCTTTTGTCTATTGTTAACATGTTATTAATGATGGTTTCCCTCCTTAATCTTTTTTGTTCTCTCATATTTTTAACTCTCCAGTCTGTAACATATGGAACCTAGCAGCTGATGAATGAGAAAACGCCCGTGTTTGTTTTCTTTGGAAAAGCATTGTTCTTACATATGTGCATATTTATTTATTTATATTTTAAGGAAATTATATGGTGGAAAGAATTTTTGGAAAAAATTCTTGTTGCATGTTTCTGAAAAGCTATGATGGCTTAACCTGACTATATCCCATGAATTAAAGTGTTTCTGAGCTGTCTTTGATAAGATGGATGATGACATTAAAGAAGCTGTTTATTCTCTGTTCTCCTACACTTCCCATATTTTCTTGATTAACCTGTTTAATAATCCAACCTAATAAAATGTGCAGATACATAATCATAAGACAGATGGGGTGAATTCCAAACCAGCTGTTACAACTGTGCAGGGTGCTGTTTTCTGTACATGGAGTCCCCAGGCAGACACTACACGTTTTTAAAATGCTGTGAATTTACAGAAAACCCATCTTTTGAAAATCTATAAATACTAAAATGTGATAGCCTTGACAAAAATGAACTGGTATTTCTGAAATGAATTGCTGACATTAAGTACCTATTGACAGGGTTCTGCAGTCCTTTCTCATTTGGTATATGAAACTGCTTGAACATATCAAGTACCAAGGTTAATTATTGCAAACATGCTATTAAAATTAAGTGGCAACTTTAAAATCCAACATACATTTCAATTTTTTTAATTTTAAAAAATATTTTAAATGGTAAAAGAAAGAGCAATACATTTATGGTTTTTAAAAATATTTATAAAAACATTACTTCTATTTCAAAGTTCAAAGAAATAATCTGGATTTTTTTCCACCAAAAGTATACATAAGATAATTCACTCATCTATAGCAAAGATACATACTAATCTAATAATTTTGAATTTTCATGAGTAGCTATTTCCTGTAAATAAATAAAGCAAAATATGGAATGTTTGGGGTACTGAATAGTATCAAGGAGAATACCAGTTCTCTTACTCAAATTTGCATGGAACTAGATTTGTTTGTGTCCATCTATACTGTTTTCATGTGTGAGCCCAAGTTTATTAGGTTGTTTTTCTGGGAGAAATATCAATAGACTTTTTTCCTGCAGAAAGCAACAACAGTTCTTTAATATCAAATCCCCAAACAGGGTGGTAAAGCTACTTCCTTAACTAAACAGTGAAGGAAGTTAATGTAAGCTTGAAGAAAGCAATTCTTACACCCAGCTGATACAGAGAACCCATTTGGTGACAGCATCTGCAGGATGTGAGAGAAAGAGAAGTGGAAATGGTCCACTCACATGTGTCCCTCCATCTCAATCTCACACCAGTACAGCCCCAGTCCTCTTGGCCATTGTAAGCATGACTTGTGCTTTTTGCCCTTCTCCCATCTAGAGGATTTGACCCTCGTGGACATGCCAGACAGAAAACTCTCTGCCAAACCATTTATTTTAGCAGTAACACATTGTTAGATTGAGGACTGAATTTGTAAGTGCACAGAGGTACCTCTTGATCCTGATGTGATTTTTTTATGCCACCTTTCCATCCTGCTCTCTGCCAGTCCTAGAACAAACCATGAGAGGCCATTGGATTTCAGTGCAAGGCAGAGCAGCCACAACTCTAAATTGTGCCAGGTTGTTACAGCCCCCAAAGAGTCATTATGTTAGCTGAAAATTGTCATTGCACAGTATGTTCCTATTGCATCCCATCCCTCTGCCAGCAAGGGTACCTGCTCAAAGAGCCATCCCTGCCAGGTCTGAATTTCTGGCTCACTGTTTAGGTGAGCAACTTAGCATCTCCTTGGAGGAGAGACCAGCAACTTGCTTTGCAAAGCCCAGTGGAATTTCTCTAAATGCCATTATATTGGTTTAAAAAACACTTAAACTGAGGATATTAAATCACATGGTCTTTAATGTTTTATTTTTAACTTGTTGAAGTTGCAATGAGGTGCTGAGTCACCATGAAATCAATTTTTTCCTTCCTCCCTCAAAGGCCCAAGAGCTGGCAACACCAAGTACATTATTGGCCTGGTGACTGGATTGCTAGGAAATCAACTATTTTATGTGATGTGAATGCATTAAGTAAACTAAGTCAATTACATAAGGACAGATTTATTCATCATGGTTTGGTTGCAATAATTATATTAGTGGAGATAATTTCTGATAAAAGGACCTACCTGAGTATGTATACACAGTCAGTTTTTCCCTTGTGCTTCTATTATGCTGATGATTTGGAAGAGTGGGGAGCCAGGAGGGCCTTTAGGAAGTGGCAGAGGTTTATTCTTTCTCCAAGTCCTTGAGACTGACGCAGCTAAAGTGTGCAAAGTAGCTCTCTCATTATGTGCTTCAGCAGTGTATTATGCACATGATCTCATGCATTTTACAGAAGCAGGCTGCAAATAGAGTGCAAATAAAGCATATGTGGAACATTATTTATTGGCAAGATTCTGTTCCCACAGGGTTTAATAGTGAGCCCTCTGTAATCTGCAGGAGTATTTCAGTGGGCTTTTAACTGTAGTCCCATAATCATCAGTTCTCCAGGTCTCCCTGCTCCTGGAAGGGGGCACAGTGTAACTTCAAATGGGCTCAGCTGTCACCAAGATGTAGGGTGGAAACTTACAGTCCTTTCAATGTGCAGAGAAGGATGCCGAGATAAGCAAAATGTTTTTCCTTGGTGGTTCTTTTCCCACTCCTTACTTTGTGCTCAATGTGCTCACTTTTTTAAAAGGCCAGTCAGCTTTTTCCTGGGAGACCTTTCTGCCCATCCAGCTGGTGTGAGTCTTTCAGAGCCTCTCCTGAGTGTCTAAGGCGCCCTTAAAATCTATTCTCTGTGTTATAAACTTGGCTAAATTTAATATTAAACTTAAGCAGCTGCATCTGCTCGAGGCCCAGATTTATTTGTAAATGTACAGTGCTCTTTGCAGTACTTCTGATGAAGCTTTTATCCATCCTGAACATATTTTTTTTTTCTGTTTGTGGTTACAATTTTCATTTGCTCTCATGCTTGACTTTCATTATGTCGGTTAGTTCTTGGTTCTTCCATTGGGTGTTACCCATCAATGACGTGAACTTGAGTTTGGTAAGATTTGATGCTACACTTAGTAATATGTGGATTCTGTCATGTTTCTTTTGTGTTGTTTTGTTTTGTTTTGTTTTTCTCCTAGGGGGACCCCAGGAACTGTGTTAGCCCTGTTTATTATTGGATGGTGCAGTTTGTCAGCCTCCAAAATTTTTACATCTGCATTGGCTATGGAAGGACAGCAGCTCCTGATTGCATACCCATGTGCTTTACTTTATGGACTTTTTGCACTTCTAACAGTTTTCTGAGATGTATTTTCTGGTACTCTTCTCACAGTCTGTTTATGGTTGTTGGAGGGACAAGGGTTTATTTACTTATTTTCAGATTGCCTAGAGTTAAGTTCCATTAACAAAATTAGATTCTCTGATTTACTGTTTATTTCTTAATGGCTGATAATGAAATAAAAAATCAAGCTAACAGGTAGATAATCTTAAAATAATGGTGTTTTGACAGTCATAGAGCTTAAAGAAAAGAAATTATATTGAGAAGGTAGTAAAAGTGCAAAAACAGATATCAATTATAATTAAAATTAAAAATCATGTTCTGAGTATTTATAGTATAATACATATGCTAGAGAGTAACTAGAATGCAATTATGTAAATATTTAATGGACATAGTAAATCAAGCAAAAATGCATATTTATTTGCTTTAAAAAAACCAGCTTGCCATCTTATATAATTACTAATTATTGTCCAGAATTTATATGTTTGGGTTTGAGGTTTTTTCTGTGACAAAAGAGTGAGTGACCTGGTTTTGTGACATTGAAGAATTGGCCAGGAACAGGCTGATACAACAGAGAGAACCTAGGAATGTTGTCTTGGTTTTTCTTTTTTCTTTTAAAGAGTGATGGTGTCCAAAACCCCATTGTACTGTTTTTAATGCACAGTAATGTTTTATTTTGAAATTTTCACTAAACCACTGCCTGCTGTAACTGTAGGAAAGCACCAAACAAAGTAAAGGCAACCCTAAAAATGTCTCCTGAAAGAATTGTATTTGAACAGGCAAAATAAAAATCTCCATCATTTTATCTGCCCCTCAAAAATTTATTTGCTATTTTTAGTTTTAGGGGAACCAAACATTTATATAATGGCAATAAAGTACAGAATGCACAAGATGATATTTTAAAATATAGTATTAGAAATATCAAGCCATTAAGAGGAATTGGAGATAGGTGCAATCACAACATAAAAAAATCTAAGTGTGAAGTAGAAGAGAAAATTAAGATAGTTGTAGAAAGAGCTAGGAAAAATAAATGGATGAAATAAATGGAAATGTGAGGGAAATAAATGGTAGCAGATTATTTCTTCAGTGTCTTATGGTGCCTTTCTTCTTGATGCATGTTCTTATGATCTTGATTATCTTCCTTGATTGTTTTCAATTCTTTGTTGAATTGTTTAAAAAATATTTTCTTCCTACACAGCGGGCCAGTGGTTCTGGGACAAAGGGTCCTGATGCTGCAAGCACTTAGGCAGAAGCTTAGCATGGCAAAGCTGTTCAAGAATACACAAAATTGTATTCCTAATCCTTTTCAGTTCAGAGGTAAATTAGATGATCAGTTTGTCCTCAAGCTAGTGACTCTCTTTCTGAATTGCAAGAGCCTTTGGTAAAAATATTTCTCATTGCTGTCGTGTTTGTTTTTTTTTTTTTTTTTAAGAACTCTTATGCAAGCCATTCTAGAATTCATTTTACTGAATTCCAGCAGAACTCGTTCAGACTACAGGTCATGAGAAGTAAACAAAAGGTAATGTATACTTAGCTAATTCCTTAAAAAAATCACAACTCATTTATGGAAAAAATGCTGCATTTATCCATTTCTTTACTGCAAGCTATGAAAATGGGAACAGAGAGGCCAAATTGGAGGCATGACCCTGGAGCAAATTGTGGCTATAACCAGGCAGGATCTAGTTGCATATGAGTGGGAATTGTGTGAATTTGGAACATCAGCAATTGTAAACATGATAAATTTGGCCCTGCTGTATCAGGGAGTAAATCTGACAGTAATAAGGCACAGATAAACGTGTCAAGTGACTGCAGGGTATGGATATAAAAATCAGGCACTTTGATTTACAACACATTAATGGCATTCTCATATCTGAATAGGGACAGATTCATATGGCTGCACAAGTTGTAGAGTTCAGAAAAGATGGTTTAGAAACATTTAGATCCGTTTTTGTCCTAGACTTCATATTATCATTCTTAATGTCTAAAACAGTATAAAGTATAAAAGGGCTCTATTCTGCAGCACTTTATGTTCATTCTCATACTGATCTGCATGATATGAATGGCAGGGGAAGCAGTGAATGGAGCCATCAATTTGTCTTTTGATGCCATAGACAAGTCAAGTTACTTATGGGGAAAATGAACACCTTGAAATTTTGCCACAACATTTACAAAGCAGATGGTTGTCTAATTATAGTTTTATGTTTATTTTCTTAGAATTTGTAACTTCTTCCTTTTCTTCACTGAGACACATCTTCATAATTTTGAATGCTAAGATCTTAATTCCAGTCTTCATAATTTTGAATGCTAAAATCTTAATTCCAGTAACTTCCCTTGCTTTTCTGTTTTTCTGTGCCAGTTTCTTTTACCTTTTTCCCACGGGATTTCCAGTAAGTGGCACATGCTGGTGCTGTGCTCCCAGTTTGGTGTCCTTCAGAAGTCTCTGTGCTGACTGAGAGGGTTTAACTGTCTCACATGTCCTTCTACTTCTTTGCAACAAGATTCCTCATTATTATCTAGATCTCCTTTCTGAAGGTCAGCATAGCCATGGTGATGCTTTTGACCATGTTATTCTTTTGTGTACTTCCTAAATATAAAAATATTATGGTCACTAGCACAAACTGTTAGTTCATGAAAAATAAATGTTATTTTGATCTAAGATCAAGTATAAACAAGTATGACACATATATTAAAACAAGTATATTTGGTAATAAGCTCTTGTTCTGACTCTCTGGACAGGCTTTCCCAACACCATCTAGCTTTCTTGTATTTTCTCTTGCTTGGGCTCTCATATTTAACTCACTCATATCTTTCCATGAAAGTTTAAATACAGGGTTGGCAAACTGTTGCTTTCCACTTGAAAAATAGAGGCTTATAAAATAGTAATGGGTCACATACTGATTTTTAATTCAGGCTTCCCACTTCAAAGAGTTAAAAAAATTCGTGAGACTTAGAAATAGGCTCCAGAACATAAAGGGAAAAATAATTTTGGTTTTGGAGAGTGACGTTTCCTAATCTGTCTTAGGTTTCTTGCTCTTCATAGCATGCACATGAAATGTTCTTAATGTGCATTCACTCACAAAAATGGGCATTTACGAAGGTCCTTTCTTTAAATTCAAAGGGTGATATAAGTGGGGGACAGACAGTATGGCAGAGGTGTAGGAGAAAAAGCGTTTGCCTGCCTTCCACTGCACTTCTTGTGTGCCAGGCATACTCAAGGTCACCCTTAGATAAAAGCATGCAGCATTCTGCTGTAATGTAAACATTCTGCTGTTCTATTGCAGCTAAATGCAGGGGGGTATGAAAGTGAACATATTCTGAGTGAGAGGAAACCATAGCATGTGGCTGACTATGCAAGGGCAATAAAATGTTTTTATATGACTAGCAGCTGCTGACAAAATGTGAGGTTGCATATGGAGACCTCCTCTCCCTGGCCACTTCTGAAGTAGCAAAGTTCTACTCTTTATCAAAAATCATCTTGTCACATGTCATCTCTAATAGGTTATAGTATGACCTTGAATGGTTTAACTGTTGGTAAGCTGAACTGAGGGCAGAAAGCTGCTGACACATTGAGTTGGGCACACACTGTGCTTCTTGGTGAAAATGCTCCATTAGCAAAGGGTAATATTTTTCTAGGTTTTTTAGCTTGGAAGCCACCAAGGATCTTATATACAAAACTGTGACCTCATTTCATGACTGTGTTGTTTATGTAATTTGAGAAAAGACAGCTCTGTGTCTTGACTTAGACCTCTCTTGCCACCACTTTATTTCAGTGCCTTGCTAGACAGCCCTCTTCACACATTGGCATTCTCTGTTCACTGAATGGTCTTAAGTGAATTTTACAGTAAGGCTGAATTACTCATCTTTATTCCTATCAATAATTATTATAAATGAAGCAAGAAATCAAGAGATTGTGTTTGTTTTTAATTTCCTTTTTCTCCCTTATTGTCAAGAGCATATTTATTGGTCAGACCATTGTGGGCTTCTTCATGCCTATCAGATTAGAATACATGATGTACATAAGAATATATATCCACAGAGATTTGCAAAAATAGAGATATACACATATATGATAGGGTGCAAGACACTGGAGCTGCAACAAGTTCTGAACAGTAGATTGCCACTTTTCAGGGCATAATATCAACCATCTGTTGAACCCAGCCTGGGAGATGATGTATATCCTTCCAAAGAAACAGCAATTGCAGCATTTGATAAGCCCTGTGGGGAATCACTGCATATAATGACAAAGCTCATGGTGACACAATGCAGTTACTGGTTAATGTATTTCCTGAAAGATAAGAAAAGATTACTGGATCAGCATGTAATGGGTTACTGTATAATGATGGCTACAAAAATCAACTGCATAATTAAAGTTGACTTGCCTAAATAATTGTAATAAGAAATTGATCTCTACCTGTGTTGGTATCACTCATGGATACCTTTTCTTCCAAAGTGTACTCTCTGTCAAAATTTCACAAATTAATGTTCAGTTATCCTCTTGCCTGTTTATCCTAAGCAAACTGCAAGAGTGCTATGAGCAATACCAATACTGCAGCTGTAGGCCATGACTTGTCTTCTTAAAGAATCTCATCTTCTCAGTAATCCTGATGGTGCATTCTTAGAGGAGGTCAAAGGAAACACAGGGGCTGTGTTTTAGTTGTTTGCCAAGTGCTTTTGAAAGAATAACATCTGCGACAATGACAATACGTTTGCTGTGGTTACTGAGCACATTTATTAGACTTATGGTTGCATCATTAGCTTAAACTGCCCAGTGACCTTGGTGCTGCATCACTGAACTAGATGGACGATGCAATTCACAGTGATCTGCATACAGTTGCATAATAAAAACCTCGGCCAACACGTACCCTCTGCTCTGGCAGCATTTTAGTTACAATTGCAAAAAAAAGAATCATTACCCTTCTTTTGCCATGACATTAAGTGGAGTGATAATGAGTGAGAGGAGGTCACAAATCACCAAACACTCATAGTTGTAAGCATACCAGACCGTATGGGAAGCCATCACTTTGCAGGGAACTAGGGGTGGATTTTTAAAAGCACAAAGTTTGGTCAGTCCCAACAAAAGTCACTGAGACCTGAGATCTGAGCTCAGGTGTCTACTTTGATGGTTTTCCTGACGGCCCTTGTCAAGCCCTGCTGAGCAAAGTGCAAAAAGCCACCAGGCTACCACAGGCAGGGTCTCAGAAGGCTGGTGACCCACCTAAAATTCTGGGTAGGCACAGCTGTAGCAACCAAGCTTATGAAGCTCTCTCAATGTGTGGCTGCATAACGTAAACCCTGGCTACAACCTTATTCCTTTGGTTATTTTCTAGTTTTTTTAATCCTTATCTCTGGACATTGAGGGACCATAGTTTGTCTAGCTCAAGCATTGGCAGCTTCTCATCTCAGCTCTAAACTTATAATATGGAGTTTTACTGGGCTGTGGCTTTGCTCTTCAGCTTAGTAAATTGCTGGTTGTTCTTCAATATTGACCCTTAGCACCTCTTCTCATTCCATTTCTTAGCCAAAATGCTTCTTTCTGATATTTTATTTCCTGGTTTCTGGTTACAAGTTCATGGTTTTAGTCATAATCTTAGCATTTAACAGTCTGCACCCCTGCATTTCTTTGATATTCCATCTACTTTCTAGAAAACACATGCAGAGAAAGAAAGAGTGCTAGTGAATAATTTGAAAATATTTTGGAAGTAAAATCCTATCAGCACTTGGCCACTGTTAGTCCTTATTGTCTACACCTGACTGTGGAATTAACTGTGCAGTTGGGATCTGTCATCTAATCAGTAGTGTTGAGAGAGGAACCTCTAATATGCTTTTTGAGTAAACGCAGTAAGTTTAATGCAAATACCTTGTAGACACCTGAAATATGATCAGGGGCTTAGAGGTGATATACAACTGCATATCTTGATGAAAAGACTCCAGAAACAAATACCCTAACTTTTAAAGAGGCATAAAGTGAGCACTAGATTTTATCTCTCCATGTAGAACAATGAGATAGACATGCATTACTGTTCCATCACTCTTCTGAACTGCAGACTGAGTGGAGGAAGAGCACTGTTGATGCACTGCAGAATGTGAAACTGTTTAGGCAGTTATTCCTTGTGAAAAGTAGTAATGACACTTGGCTCTCCAGAAGAGGTAGGCGTGATAATGTGATCTGCTTTAAAGTGCACTTGTGCATTTTGCTTGGTGAGTCAATTTGCTGGAGGAAGATGATACTAAGTGACACTAATAACCACAAAAAGGATGAGTGCAGCATAAATTTGCTTATATTTCAGACATTGTGCACATGGTGCATAGAGATCTGCAGAGTGTTGCAGAGTAGCAGCGCTGTGATGTAGCTCACCTGCATAATGAGTACTGCTGAATAACTGTTGGCACTGCGTAGGAAACTCTTTGACTGAGATATGAGCATACCTAATGCTTCCTGCCTTATAAAAAGGACCACTTCTCAAAAGAGAAGATCACCCTGGAGACGTGAATTTCTGAGGGCAGACACTGAGGTGATATGTTTAATGGAGCACTTTGCAGTTAGCTTCACTACCATCCCTGCCTATATACTTAAATTCTCTCTTTCCAGCACACCAGTCTGATTTATTGCATGGGTCCTTCTGCAAAGGAGGACGCTCAGATCAGTTGCTAAGGTCAGTTGCTAAGAATACCCTAAAGTGCAGAAAGAAGCTCCACAGAAATATTCATCAGACCCACAACCTTTGTTTGGTGAATAATGTAGACATGCTTTTGCTAAGATAAATCACACCTCTCTCTGTGCTGCTCATGGCCAGAAGATGTATGTATGGTTGTTCAGTTCCTAGGCTATGGCTAGGGCTTCTTGAAGAGCTATGGTCCTTACATGACCACAATTTTTACAGGTCTTCATCTGGTTCCACCAGAAGAAACATTATGTGTGTCCCTTTTTCAAGCAGAATGAAAGACATTTTCCTATTTCAGACTAATTAAAATTGAACTTTCTAGCTGTTATAGCAGCTGAATTATCATTGCTTCATGAAAAAAATCAGTGCAGGAAAGAGCACCAAGAGGACATTTAGTCCATCCTCTCTCTCAAAGAAGGGTTGACATGGTTTCTGACACCATGACAGTCACATGGTGACTTTCCTTAAAAACTTTAACCTCTCCCTCAGTACACCTTTCAAATCACTATACTGAAGACCTGCACCATCTTTCAGTGGTAGGTGGCATATACAGGACAGTGTGTGGTGTTTTTTCTCTGTGTGTGTGTATATATTCATATATGTGAATATACTGGCAGGGGTATTGAAGGCAGGTGAACTGTGGTTATCTGGTTTTGAGTCATTAAGTTACAACAGAGACCATGAAGCAAATCAAACCACTAGAGGATTCCCACAGAGTCTAGTTCCAGTTTTCATATCCTTATTCCAGATTGCTGGAATCTCAAAGCCATACCACTCTATACACGTCTGTTTTGTCATGTTTTTTGCTTAAAAGTATACTCCTGACTTTTACCAGAAAAAGGATACAGAGGTAGATGGGGCTTTGGTCTGGCCAATCATAATTCTTATCCTTAGAATAATTATCCTCATCCTCATGACTATTATGCAGTGCCTATTATGGCTAATCAAGAATGATACCTAGGCAAGGTACAAGCAGAGAATAGTGCCTCTTTCCCAGAGCAGCTTATGCTGGTGAAATATGACTACTGTGGCAGCACACAATTGCATTAAAAATATCATTGCATTAAAACACTGCAAAGCCTTCCCTCAGTATAACCTGACAACTGCACCTCAGAAGGCACTTTGCTCTGTAATCACTGCAGTATGGTACTAATTGGCTTGTTGGGCTTTGTGTGCTTTACTGCACAGTTTGCATTCTTTGTGTACTTGGGCACTTGAATGCATTCTAGCTGTGCCAGTGGTATTTGCATTCTGATTGCTTAACAAAACAATGCTGCACATTTAAGGAAAATCACAGTGCAAATACAATGCATGGCAACAGTAATAATATCCTTTGTGCCTACAAATCCCTATGTACACAATGTCATGTGTTCAGATTTGAATGAACTGGGCAATGTGAAGCTGCAGCATCAGTTGTTACATAAATTGTTTACATATGTTTACCAAAATTTTTCAAGCAGTTCAAGGAATTAAGGGGATAAGTTTATACACTGGGTTGAGACTTAGTCCACATGGGTTCAACTCAGGCACTTTTTTGGATTTCTCATCTTGGGCAGACATTTGGGCTTTGAAGCCTAAAGGTGCTTAGTGACATATCCTGCTGATTTCCTTTAGGTACAGGCATCTCTCAGCATCTGGCCTGGAGACTTCTCAGCAAGAATAATGATACTTTTACATTTCATAAACATGCTGTGAGAAGAGTTTAGTTTCTTAAAAATTTTCTTACAAAAATCAAGCACTCAGATGGTGGAGCCTATAGTGAAATAGTCACAAAAATAGTCAGGTGAAATCTCCTTTTCCAAAACAGCAAGTTTTCTTTTCACTCATTCACATGGTCCCCAATATGCATATTCCCTGGTCTTTAAACACAGTGGACTTGTATCAGATGGGGTAGCCCTAATGACAGAAGACGGAATATGAAAAAATCTGGTGGAGGTACATGGGCAGCCTCCAGCCAGGAAGATGCTCTCCTGCTTGCCATATTCTCCTCTGCCTTTTCCCTGTTACTGTAAAACACCTCACACCCTCCCAGTGAGTACATCTCCCTTGTGTGGGGAGAGCAAAAGAAAGGCCTCAGGCAGAGTGTGTGTTTTCCTTTGATGATCCTCATTAAAACCTGCAAGGAGCAACCAGAGGAGTAGAAAACACAGCTGTTTTAAGACCAAGATGGGTAGGAAAAATGTGACAGCTCACATTCCTTGCTTAGGAGTCTCAGGAGTCCCTTTAAAATATGAGAGACATAAAGTACAGCAGGACTGGGAGATATTTACAGTGTTTATTGGCATGAGGGATGCATCCCATGTGAGGCAGCTCAGAGCAGTAGAGGTCTGTGAGCCAGATCTACACCCAGCACTCACACCTGTGTACCTTGGCCACTGTACTGTCAGGTAGCATTAATTTCAGGAAGATTTAGCTCCTCTATCCCACAACAGCTGCTAGAAAAAGGACTCTACCAAAAATCAATACTGCTGAAATCCAGACTCTGAGTCTGGGCTACTGAGTGACTCTTACCCAGACATTCAGAATCCTCAATATCTGATGGGTCCTAGTTTCTAGTAAAAAAATCAGTATGTTCTGCATGTTTCCTGAGTTTTCAATTCACAATCACTGTCCACAGCAATGGGTGACAGCTATGCAGAATCAGCCTGGCTGGCAGAACTAGATTAAACACACAGTTCCCCATTAGATGGAGCTCAGTAAATTGCTTCTTTGACCTCAAGAAGATATTAGTTCATTAGTTGTGAGCTAACTCAGTCAAAAGCTGTATTTTATAAATATGTTTTAAACAGTCAAATATCTTTAACTCTGTTGGTCAGTCTCTTACTGTGTAATCAGTCCAATGCATTCCAGAAATATTTTCGCGGTAAACTCCACCAAATACTATATGTTCTGCAGTCCAGTGTGACAAGCCAATGTGCATATCAGCAATAACTCTTTACAATCCATCATATGCTCTTGATATTCTGTTTATTACTCTGATATTCTGTTTATTTATGGTAACTTCTTTGTCCTTGATAGGGCATACTCCATTTTAGCAAATAGATGCACAAGTGCTTTTTTAAAAATTTTAATAGATCTGTGGTAAAGTTTTTGTCCCAGACAGCTTATTTTTTTTAAAGTGTTCATATTTGTTCAAAATAGAAATAAAAATTTCCATTCCATCTGAATGAACAGCAATACAACATTAGTCCTGGAAGTTTGAGGGAGAATTATATCTCAACAGTCATAAAACTTTTGAGGAAGTAGAAATTGTTTTGCTGTTTTACCTTAGTATGTCCAGGATGTGCTTAACCGCATGACATTTAAAAACAAATAACTGGTGGAATGCAAATTAGGTGCAGGCATAGGCACAAGTAGGTAAGATGTCCAGAAATAATTAAATGACAAGGGTGGGCTGTTTTCAATTTTAGCAATACAAAGCTGACTTAAGCTGCTATGTCTCAAATTTCAGTTAACTTGGATCACTGAAAGAACATTGCATAGCTTAGTGTTAATTAGAAGTATGGAGAAGAGGAAATTGCACCATTCTTTATACTTCTGAATACAAACACAGAGAACTCGGTCAATGCCTTAATCTCAGAGGTATTTGTATCATTTTGCTTATCCCTTTTCTTGTGCAGGGGGCATTTTCTAAAGTTACACTTCATTATTAAGGAATATGAACTGAAATTTAATAGTGAGGAAAAGGAAGGAAGATTTTCAGCCTGTCCAAAATATTTTTTTTACACTAATTAGTCAGATCCTGGGCTGGAATATTTCTATATCATCAGAGCAATTATGCTGAATAAACTATTTTCATTATTTTAGACTATTTATTCTTTAAAAGTCAGCTGTTCTTCAGATTAATTTCTGATAAATAGCAAACAGAGAAAATAATTTTCTACCTCGTTTGGATACTACTCCATCCCCCATCCAAGTCAATAGAAACCCTTTCCCTAGATTCACTGGCATTATGGTAGAGCTTTTATTGTTCTCAATGAAAACTGAGAATACATAAGGTCCTGGTAATGATGGTGGACAGCATTTCAGCTGTTCATAAATTGTACACCAAATACAGTAAAATAGATATCAGCACATATCCTGATATTATTAAAACTTTTGGAAAAATGCACAAGGAACAAAGAGAAATCTGTCTCTCTTTTTGTCTCTCACTTGCTCATCAGTCTGGTTGGCAGGCTGGGACAAGTCCTTAGGATTTTTATCCTGGTGATGGTTCAGGATGCTCTTGAAACTCTGTCATACTTTTCAAGCACAATTAGACATGCACAAAGAGATGCTGTGATCAAAATACATCTGGTTTCAAACTATAAAGCAATCCTTCATTGTCTAATAGATGTAAGAGATTTCCAAGGGCTCCAGTGGGCTCCTGGGCTATGTAAGGAGACACACAGCAAGTTTCTGCTGGCCAGTCTTTCCCAGGCTCCAGCTGCTGGCCTCCTACTCCTTGTGTTTCCTTTAGGATTTTATATGTTTCTATGCTTTTCCTTATGACCCTGCTGTAGGCTTCCTCACAGCTTTCTCACAATGCTGAATTTCTACAATCACCAAACTGAAGTTGGCTTCACCTTGACATTGTTTCTATCAAATTAATGGGGAGGTGGGCATGCTAAAGTTGAAAACAACAGGTGCTGATGAATGCAAAGGAAATTAAATTATATTTTTACATTTTAGAGTAATGGAGAGCATTTATTGAGTATGTTGTCCTCCAAGCTGATGCATAATGTACAATTTTGTCCACAAGTTCTTTCAGAAAGGGGAATCACTCCTCCCTAAAAGTCCAAGGGTGATAATAAAGGTCATTTTAGTGCCCAGAGTGGGAAACTACTGCAAAGAAAAGATAGGCTTTTACTCTGAGCTGTAGTACAATAAACTTGGAGTAAGATCAGTAGCAAATATCAATGAGTAGATTGTATGAATATCAAGACCTGAAATGTCTGGCCAACATCATACTTCTGGTCAAGAGCAGGGGTTAGGTTTAAGGACAGAAAAATAGACAGTTTCTCCTTTCTGTGGACTGTAAAATAGCTATGACATGCCTGAGAAAAAAAGAGTTTGTATTAGCAGTTGTATTAGCTTTCACATTTTAAATTACAAAACCCAAAATCAGGTTCCTTCTGGTTCAGACAAACATTAATCAGTAGAAGCAAGTACTTGTAAATAAATTAACTTATGCCATAGCCTCCTCTGTATCTTTTTTGCTTCAGGAACTGAGAAATCACAATATACCTTAGGGAAAATGGTCTTACTTGTTGATAGAATCTAAAAAGGTCCTTGGGAAAAAATAAATACGAATCAGAAATAAAATAAAATGCTTGTCTCTAATGAAAAGAAGGAGACTTTGATTAGTTTGTGATTCTTAGTATCTACAAAATTGAGGTCACTATTGTGCGGGGATCAGTCAGTTTCTAATCTATTTCTTTAGTGCAGCTTTACCAATTCATCAGAAATTTATAGGGAAAAGTCCAACAAGGCTTGAGGCTTGGGCAGAATTCATTATTCGGTACCCAACTTTCTCTTCATGAGATGCATATTTAGTACAGCAGACTTATACACTGAGGAACTCAACTGGGATCCAAAAGCTTTTCCTTGCTAAAGCTCTGAAAGGACTCCTGGAGATGCCTACTCTCTAGCAAGTCCGTACATATTCTTAAGGGAATCACGAAGTATACCCTACTTACTTTTAAAGCTATTTTTGTAAACTATCAATGCAATGCAAAGATTGACAAGCATGATGGGTAATCTCTGTTTACTGATCCCATAAATCATGGCTGTAAAATCACTTTCCCAAGCAAGGTTTGTTGCACAAACTATATAGATTAATCCAGTGAAAAATTAATTATTTAATCTGATAGATTTTGCTATATTGGTAAATGCTGGATTTGATTTCTTCCCACAGGTTTTATTTCATTCTTTATGTGAATCTTAAAAAAAATGCATTGTATGCACATCTTCCCTGTACAATACAGACAGCAGCAAACATACACTGCTCCCATCAGTGTGGGCTCAGAGCCTGGCCATTAAGCTAGGATACCCCTGGCTACATTGTTGCAGGTAGCTCTTCTATGACAAAAAACAAATATTACGTTATATGGCTGAGGGAAGTGGATGCAAGAAAGGAAGGAAAATACATTCCTATGGCAGTTTTCCATCTGCTGTATTAGTTAGTATTGGGTGTCAATGTGCATGAAAGGATTTCATTGAATGCTCCTTTACTGGTGTTGTCTCCCTGCAGTCTTTAATAGGAGGCATAAAGATTTCAGCTTTAGATAAGAAAGGAATTATAATCATTGGCTAATAATTCAGTCATGCTCCTTGAATAATGGAAGGATAAGAAGCAAAAGAGGTTTTTGGGTAGGGAATAAAACATCTCTCATAAATGTCCAAGACTTTAAGAGTTGCAGTCCATATCCCCTTTAGAACCTAAGGCTCCATGTAGGTAATTTACAGTCTCTGACTTTACATCATCACCATATTTTTCACAAGAAAAAGGAAGGAATGGATTGAAGCTTTACTGTACAATGAGACCTAGTTGCTCTTCATGTATGTGCTTATTTTCTGTAGAAAAAAATATGAAGTTCTGTTAAACTATTTTAGCAATTAATATAATCATCCATTTTTAGAAAAAAAATCCACAAAACTTTTCCACATGCACTTCCACTAAATTAAGCAGGGAGAATGACAGAATTACATCACAGGGTTGGAGAAATGTTGTTTGGAAGGAACATCCCGATCAAGGCATTACTGTCCCTAGCACTCAGCCATTGGTTTGTCTAGTCAGATCTTGAAAACTTCCCAGAAAGTCCACATCATCCACGGGTGTTCCAGTGTTGCACCAAGATCCTTCTGAAGCTTCTTCTGATGTTCAACCTGTCCTCTTTTGCCATTTGCCACAGCTGAGAAGAGATTGTCCCTGCATTTTTATATCTGTTCTTCAGAAATCAGCTGTGATTAGGTTGCTCCTTAACCTTCTTTTTGTGAGACTGTGCTGTCACAACTTCTCTTCCTGATACATACTCCATAGGCCTGTGAACACATCCTCTGTTTTCTAACATCAGGATAATTCTCAACAGTGTGCTGTGAATTTTTTTTTTATTGGCAAAACTGCCAATAACTTGAGTAAAGTAAATATCTGAGAGGAGATATAAGAGTTTAACATCAAGGAGTACACTGAAATATCTGAAGAAGTCTAATTTTAATGAGTCTAGAATTACCACATGTTAGTGAACACTTGAAATTAGATTGCTTTTACAAAGGGAAGTGGTCAAACACCACACAAGATTGTTAGCAGAATGAAAAGCAAGAGAGAAATTATATAGAAAATGTTCAGATCAGCACAAAACCCAAGCCTCTGTCTCAGCAGGACATTATGGGAAGATTTCAGTTTTATCAGCTTGTATACAGCAACATGGAAGCCACTGGGAACATTATAGTAATTCTACAACTGTTTAGTTTCATAGACAATAAATAAAGTGTTATTTGGTTGCTTTTACAATTGGAAGGGGGAAAACTTAAAATGGAACTTGCTACAAAGTATGCCGTTTCTGTAATTTCACAGCAGGACAATCATAGACTGCTTAAAACCACAAACGTGCAGAAATTCTCAGTGCTTCTAAAGCACCTATCAGTCGCTGGAGACTCATGATACTGAAGGTAATGTAAAACTGTAAACAGCATATGCTGAGCTTCTGTATTGTACAGAAAATTCTGTGTTGTACATCGTCTTCTGTTTCAGAAAACGATTGTAAGACATTCAGCTGTAATCAGCAAAGTATAAAATTACTGCAAAATTCCTGCAGATTCAAAAAAATTATGAATCCAATCCAAAAGTTAACTGTACTCAAGACAAGGTATCTGGAGTATTTAGCATTATAACTGGAACATATTCAAAAACCCACACATGTGCTTGAAGTTCAACAGCAATGCTTGCACATTCCAATATTATGAATTCAAAATTTCCTTATAACCCTGGTGAGGCTATCTAAGCCTCTAGGCATAAATAGAAGACTGGTAAACATCAAGTCTGATCCAGTAATTTTAGAAGTATTTTGCAGAAAATATCCCAAAAGAGATCAGAAGACATCCATGTGATATAATTACTTACTATGCTGGGGAAGATGTGAGTTTAATTCAAATAAGAAACAGAACTGAATCTCAGTCTCAGCCATCCCATATAACCATTACAGGATTGAGTAAATATGTGCCTTCACTACTTCCAGGTAAGTGACAAGCAGTTTTGGCAGCTAACAGACATACTGAATACTGAATTTGACTTCACATAAGGTACTGAGTGTTTCTCAGCATTTAGAAATGCATCATTTGCCTTTCTAGCCTTTGTAAGTCTATTTATTATGATCTTCAATGCCTAAGCCTGAATATGGATTCTGCTAAAAGTTCAGTAACACAGCTACTAGGATTGGTCCCCCAACTTCATGTATCCCTTCACCAGTTTTGGAGAAAACTCCTCAAATACCCCTACTCAGCACAGAAAAAGTCAGATCCATATTATCAGAATAATAACAGATTGATTTGTCTTCTCCTAGTGGGATCAACAGAAGACTACCCAACAGATACTGCTAAACTGCTAGTTAAATTACACACTTCTCCTTACATTCCCTTTTTCACCCTTGTCCGCTTCTCAATTTTTTCCTTTACCACTCTCATCCACTCCCAAATAAACAGTCTTTTTGTATTACTTTATCCTGTAGTCCCTAATTTTATACCTCTTCAGCATTTCTGATGCTTGCACTGGCAATTTCTACTTAATTCCTTCAAGTTAGTGACCACCTCCTGTTATCATAATTCTAATTTCAACTTCTTATGTTGCTATCTTGTTAATGGGCCTTGTCAGAATTACATGTCTACATGTGCATTACCCCCCTTTTGCTCTTTGTAGAACTCTTATAATCTCTCGTGGTGTTGTTTTGTCAGTGCAGCTGCATGGCAGGACTGCCCACCTGTGTGCATACTCTTAAAAGGGCTAGGCTGGGATGCATGATCAATCTTGTATAATTTAGATGCATTCCTTACTGCAGTGGAAGATTAATCTCTATTGCATGAACAGAATTCTTACCTATCACTTTTGGTCAGGACACCAGTAGTACTGACTCCCTACCAGCTCATAGACATCAGATGTCAGTGCACACATTATCAGGAAGTTTCTAATGGAGACAAGAAGGTTACATACAAGTTGGAATGATATACTGAAATTCACTTAACATTAGGTTGATTTTCCATATGGAGGCAGAGTACTAAATCATATATAACAGAAGATCATTTTCAAAAGTTCATTGACTTTGCTTCTAAATCTACCCTGATTTTCCCAGATTGACAAAAAAGCTCTTAGGTTAGTTTGGGAACTTAACCCCAACTAACTAAGATCTGTGTTTGGTTACAAATAATGAGTTTCTTATTTCCTTATTTGCTTTTTGTTTTGGGTTGTTGTTGGTTTTTTTTTCTTTTAGTAAATAAATAAAAATAATAATAGAAAGATATTAGCAGCTTCCTCTGTCCTCATTGAATTCTCTCAGCTTGGGAAATTACTGCTGCTGGCTGTGGGTCCTCACCATTGTATCCTTGCATTCATTCAAGCCTTGAGATTGTCACCCTCAAACATCTTCCCTGAATTCTGGAATGCCCTTCAGAAGTCAGTCCTGATGCCTAGCTCCACTGGTAGAATACATATATCTCTGTCATACATATGTGTATATTTTCCTGTAGCAGATGAGTAATGTAAATGGTTTGAATTATTCCACATGAATCCATCTAATTCAGGCCATATGGTGAATTCTTAAGATTCTTGTCTTCAAGGACATAGAGCTTCTGAACAGATTGTTCATGACAGTAGAAAAAAATTAATTTTAAAATAGTATTTATTATTTGCCCAAAGAAAATATATCAAACATGTCATGTCACCTTTTTATTGTCCTGCCACAGAAGGGCTGACTGAAAGATCTACCCAGTCATTTCAAGCAAACTCTACCATTGGTGAAGCTCTCCTGAGATCACTTGTACTCCCTTTGTGGTTTGACCAGTAATACACGTGACTTCAAAATGACAACTCACGTGCTTAAATGTTGACATACTTTTGCTGAACTGCAGCTTTCTATGCGTGCAGCTTTCTATAATGTAACTACATTATTCATGATGGGTGCAAGAATCATAAGAATAAAATCATGAGTAAATGTTTTTCAAGCAAATGAACAGATGAATAAATAAATGTTTAAATAAAATAATAATCTAAAATGCCTCATTATGTCTACATGACATGACTATTTTAGGAGGTCTTGAAGGACAGCTACTTTTATGATTAAAAGTAGAGTTTTACTGATTATAAGTTATGAATTGAAGTACCTGTATTTATGATGGTTCCAGTATTATATATTGTATCACTTATATTAAAAACAGAAAGGAACCAGCTAGCGTTGAGTCATCAAACTGCTTTAATTAACAGTAAAGGAAACCATGGTCTTATATACATGATATAATTCTTTCAAACACTAAAAGATGTACCCCTACACCATCACTAAAACAGTATATTGAGAGGCATAAAGTCACTCCTCTGCAGAGCCTCTTCTCCCTGCTGGTTCTGCCTGCAGTGGGAGGGTGTGCTGTAATGAGTTTGCTCCCTCTCACTGTGGTATTCTAAATATCAAATTAACTTCCATAACGATGACTTTACTTCTCATCACCTTTTATCATGAAATGGATGCTTTTATAGTGTAACAGGATCCAGCCCTTGGCTAAAAAGAGAAGTTCAGAAGAAGGAAGACTCAAGTAGGTATCTCAGGCTATGGCTGCACTGTGGGCTGTGGGAACCCTGCCCAGCCCTCCTGCTGTCAGAGGTGCCCTCCAGGATTTCTGACTCCGTGCCAGGATAAGACCTGAGCACGAGTTCCCTGCATTTGAATACTCTGATTTCTGCAGGGACTGGCCAGGAGGGAGCTGCCAATTGCCCTGGTGAGCACCCGACCAAAGCATCAGGGATCTCCATCACGTCAGGATCGCCTGGCCTGAAGGCTGACTGGATGCTTCCCTCCCATTTCTGCACTCCCCTCTGGGGAGGAATTTAGGTGCATAAATTTTAGGTATCTAAATGCCTCCCCTACATTCTGGAAAGCCTATAGGTATCAAATAGTTGAACTGGTTTTCTGTAAAAACATTCCCTCATCCCTTTTTCAATATGCATCCCTTTGTACAATGTAAGGGACTGTTGGGAGGCAAAAAGGAGGGCAGATATTGTGTCATGCAGGTGGAAGGAACTAAAGAATGTTACCTGATTCACAGCAGAAAATTCATAATATGACTTTGTTTGATTGTAAATTGTCAAAATATTTGGTTAAATGCTTGTGTCTCTTTGTTTTCTTGATTTATACAATTTGTTTTCTTGGGTTTTAGTGGAAAATAGATGTTAAATAACCAATGACTTCTGCAGACAAAAAAAGTTTGGAAATACATTTCAGGGAAAAGTTGAGGAAAAAAATCAAGCATGGTATTTAACAAAAATACAGTATCTAATAATATTCTTTTAAAGAAAAATGAACCCAAACAACCAATCACCTCTACTGAGACATGATTCTTGGTGAGAAGATTAAGTTCTTTTTTTTAAATAAGCATATTTATAATGATAATATTTGAGCATGGCTCATTTCATAAAAGCAAACATAGAAACCAATCATTAAAATTCAGTCTCTCTCACCAAAACCCATGCCTGGAAAATTATAATCTACTGTAGGATAATTTTGTAGACAGTATATAATGTAAGGAATGTCATTATTGTTACAATAACTCTTTACAGAAGAATTTTAAAGACCAGTAATTCTGTCAGTAGTTACTATGTCCCTGACAGATAAAAAATTCAGGTTCAGAAAAATAAAAAATTATATATATACACAATTATTCATCTTGAAGTTGCACCAGAAGGGGTACTTAGCAGCTTATAGTTTATAGTCTTTGATAGTAGAAACTGATGGAAAGTACATTTAATGCAGATAGATAGATTGATTTGTCATTCTAAATATCTTGACTGATTTTTTTTAATCTTTGCAGTAATTATATGAACTAAATGATGAAATGATATAAAAATAATGCTAAAGGCGGAACTAAATAACCAATTAAATCTAGTTCAAGGAGTGAAAATTTGTTTACAAAACATAACTGTTTTCTAATTCAGAATTATTTTGCTATCTATTCTTCCCTCCAGCAAAGAGGCACTGGGCATTAAATCTAGGTATTTAATTCTGCTCTGTCTCTGTTGCTTTCACAATTGTTCCTTAATGCAGAGCCTATGAAAGTACACACTTATCTTGCAGGGGATTAACAAAAAAAAATATAACAAAAGGCAAAACCAGTAATTTGTGCAGCAATTTCATTTTGCTGAGCAGAGCAGAATGGATTTGCTCCAAAATGCTTTATAACTTGTGGCGTGTTTCACAAGACTAGTATGTATCACCGTAAGTACATAATAGGTAATGCTGTTGTATTGTGATGTTGTAACTGCCAGCTTTTACATAACACCCAGTTTGTTGAGCATGTTGCTCCAAGTCATAAATTATTGGTGCTAAAAAAAATTAACAAATTAATTAGAAGAGCAGAACACATACCAAAATTGCTTTTTCTTTTTTCTTTTTTTTTCCTTCTACTGAGGAGATGGCATAGTAGGAACCAATCTAATGCTCATGCAGAACAGCATCTATTTTTAGTAAAGCAGTTGTCACTAGATATAATTTGGGCATTCTGAATAGAATATTGGAACCATTTCAAATTTTACTCCTCCCAGTTATGGAATAAAGCCCATAGTGTATGTCACAAAGGTGATTTTCTAACTTTAAGATATGATCTTGGTTTTCATCTGTTGTTGCAATGTCACAAATTATAAGTGACTCTTGCATAAGTAAACAAACAGGATATTCATTTCTGTATCCTATACAGCAAGAATACACAAATATAAGTCAAATGAATGCAGATTCATGTAACTTGTTTCATTAGGGTAGAGTGGCCCCAAATATCTATGCATGAAGGAGGCATCCCAGCAAAGCATGGATATTTTCATTTTGCATTGTGTTAGTGTTCTATGCAGTCCACACCTGTTTCTTCCACACTGAAATATAGTACAAAAGATAGTACAAAAGGAGTGATTAATGTTTGACCATTGCGGGTTCAGCCTATTAACTTATCTGCTTATTTGCCTGTATACACAGATTTTTCATATGAAGCCTGTGAAAGTAGTATCTAAGCAACAGAATGAACATTTCAGCTTTGTCCTGAGGACTCTATTCAGCATTTAGAATGGAACATAAATGCAGACAAGTTGTAATAGCTATGGGGAATTTAACCACTATGTTATCTTACCTGGGTTTGTGCTAAGCAGCTGTAAGCAGTGTGTTATTTAAATGGCTACTATTTCCACCTTGAGACAGCACTCTCCCTGTTGTTACCACTAAAGAAACTACCCCAGAGGTGCTAATCTAAAGAAATGCTAGGAGAAAGATAATACTAGAAGCAAAATAACCCAGAGGAAAAAAATTTTGAAAAATCTGTGTTATACTTTGTTATAGTCTCTGCATGTGGTTGCAGGCATATGTGAGATTTAGCAGGATTAACTTTTCAGATAGCTAAAGAAGGCTAACAAGTTTTGAGAGTTTAGGATATTATTTGAATTACTTTATATATTTCAAAGAGTTGCTGTATTTTTTCACCTGTAACTCAGTGCTTCTTAGAAGCCTTCTCACAATTTCTATTTATTTGTGCCATTCCCAACCAAAACCTGGGACCAGCATGGTCCTCAATACTATGGCAGATTTGGCTTTCTCACATAGAAGGGTTATGTAGGAAAAAATGAGCACTTTCAGCAAGCCATCTGTAGTGAGAAAGTTATTTGGATGGCTCATCTTGAAATTTTACCAATTTTGATAAATACAGGGGAAAATTTTGAAAGAAGACTTGAAAAGAACTATCAGCCTGATATGTGACAGTGTTTTCTGTTGGTGAATTCAGTTGCCACTGTTTTTAAAGAGAATAAAAACCCTGCAGCAATTAAGAAAGCAGCAATAAAAATTCCCCATTTGGAGATCTCATCTGTATTAGAAAAGTCATACTGATTGTATTGTAACTTTGATTGTACTTCCACGATTTTTGCTACAAAATGTGAGGACATCAGATAGGAATATTTTCACTTTAGAGAAGGACTGGAATATTGTATTCAATACCTGGCCCTAGGCTGAAGCAAACCTGAAAATTTACAATATTAAAGGTGAGGGCATGAACTTAGTGGCTTAAAGCAAGAATTTCTTCTACAAACAATGTGCTTTTCTGATGAAAATGAAAGAGAAGTAGTAGTAGTAATTGCTTTCATATTAAATAACTCATTGCATGCCACCAGATAAGATGCCAATGTCTTGTTGCTGTGAAAAGGAAATGGAAGATTTACCTATGAGAGGACTCTAAAAGACATGATGTGATGCGTTCATCTGTATTTGCAAGCAGCATTAACTGATGTCCTGGAAATCTTCACCTGATAAATTCCAAGTCACTATATAACTCTGAGACGCTGGTAATTCTCTGGATTCTATTTTAGCCTTTAAGGTACAAATTCTTAGTTTCTACATATACTGTGAAGGACAGTGCAGATGTACACATACACTGCTGAATAGAATGTAGTTTATTCAAAGTTTTCTGAGAAAAAGAATGACCAAAATTTTCAGGCCACAGGTCACTCTTGTGTGCAGGATTATACATAGAAATATATTTTACAAAGAACAGAGTACTTAAAGATAGCTAAGAGAAGAAGATTTGGAAATTTAATCTTGCACATCTTGGCAAAGGTCCACATCTTTACTGTTCCTAATAATATCTTTCTATATATTGACAAAGTTGGATCATAGCTATACTCTTTTGCAATAACTAATATTTTTACAGAAAAGGTTTGATTCAGAATTATTGCTCATCCTTGGCTGTCCTCATATTCCCATGTTAATGAAAATTTTTTTAGTTTCAGACACGCAAAAGTAAGTGCTTTACTAGCAATTCTCATTTCATTTGAAATACAGATTGCAATTGGTTTTGTCTTTTGATTACCTGGTATTATTTTCCATCTATTTGATCAGCAAGAAGAAATCACTTAAAAGAGATGTATTAAAACTGATGATCTTAGCAGATAGCCAGAGATTGTGGCCACTGTATTATGAATAAAACACTGCACTGATGCATAGTGAAGGTTGATTCACCACAGCAAAAAAACAGAAATGAGAGGATGCCCCAATAATCTAGAAAAATAAAGCTTAAGATACCTGGCTTAAAAGTAAAAAAACGAAGTTATTCAAGGGGGAAAAAAAAAGTCTGGCAAAAAATTTAATTGGTGCAGGACAAGAAAATATCAAGGAACTGAGATAAAGAACAAATAAAAAGAAGACTAAATTGATTAGCTTTTTTTTTTTTTTTCTTGGCTGGTCTCCACAGAAAATACTGCAGTATTTTTTTCATACTATTCTTGCCATTAAAAGAATATCCTTGACTAAGAGAAAAAACAAGCTGCTGCTCTGGAGGTGGCTAGAAAACTGGCATAATACCAGTGAACATAATCCTGGCATGAGACAGGATGAGACTCTCAGGCATGAGACTACCTATAAACTTTCCCTGATATGGAACATCAAGGGTTTTCTGGAAGTAGTAGGAGAAAGAGAGAGATTCCAAAATACTAAAATCTGTCATGATGTTTTAGTTGTGAAGGGCTTAAGGGACTCCAGGGATATTCTGTTCTAAACCACATGCTTCAGTCTCTGTTCATTTTGCTTTTCATCTTGTTTTAAATTAAATGAGATGACTGCTTTAACTACTTCAGCTTAACCCTTCACTTTATCCATGCAGATGAGAAGAGTTTCTGTGCCAGGGGCAAAGGCAGCCTCTCTTCAGTAGGCTTTCCTCTGGAAAAAAGCAGCTGGAGTCCTGGATCAGCACTAGAGTGCAGTGCACAAGGGTAAGCCTTCTGGCAGTGCAGGCAGGGTGGAGGAAGGGCAGAGAAGGTAATACCTTGGGGATTGGAGCATGTCTATATATTTCCTTTCATTTCTTGCTTTCCTGTCAAGCTTAGCTGCCTTTTCTAAGCACTGACTTCAAGACTGTAGACCTATATAGAGGAGTCTGAGGGTTTTCTTCTTGCCTGTTTTATGGATCCATGATTTGTTTAGCCTTCAAGAAAAAGTATCTCTGTATGTTTCAGTATAATTATTTAATTATTTTAATTATTGTTTCCAATATTTTGAAACACACACTTCTGAAAGATTGCAGAGATATCCTGTATTTAATAGGAAAAAAATAATTCAGTCCCTCAGGAGACATCAAGCTCATTTTTTTAGTACAGGAGCCAGAAGAATACATGCTAGAACCAGCAATGACTCTGGCACATTAAACAGTCTTAAAAATAGTTCAACAAACCTTCAGACACAGTAATTTGACATCTTAGTTTTCTTCCTCCTTGGTCAGCTTTCCATTCCTATGCAATTTAGATATAAACCAGCCATTTGATTAAGAACACTTATAAATTTATAAGTATTCAAGACCAGAAATTGTGGAAAAAGCCCACAAACAACCCACAAGCTAACAGTGCTTGAAAAAGTGAAGCCTTCATTCCAGATATGGAGCTAGTTTGCATTGCCATTTCTGACAAATAGTACTGAGCCTTTTATTTTCATATCTTGCTGTAAGTCTTTGCCAGCCTGCTTCTATTTCCCAAATAGCTTCTGCTTCACTACATTTCCATCTGTACAGAAAGGGCATGGGCATAAACACTGATAAACAGTGAATGAAATCTTCCTTACCTCCCAGCTAAGGCAGGATACTGGCAGGCTGTATTTTTCTTTTCAGAAAGTATTATGCTAGGGATTTAGTCTTTTATTGTGATTTAAAAGGGATTTCTACCAGGAAGCTGGCAGCATCAAGCTTCTTTTGCTAGATGTGGCACAGCTCTGTGATGTATAGGCGTGTGTCTTTTGGCTGCTGTAACAACCTTTCTTAGAATCAACGAAGAACTACTCCCTATAACTTCAACTTTTAATCACTGCCTTGCATTTTTTGCCTCTGGTAAAGAATTTTCCTCTGGTTAAGAACACGATGAAAGATTGCTATAAATGTGTCTGTATGAAAGAGGGGACAAAAGACATGGACTTTCCTCCATGAATCAGAGAAATATCATCTGGCAGCAGGTACAAAATGGATTTTGTGAGGATGTTATTTCCTGCATTAAATAAGCAAGGAACACGTGAATGGTTAGGATTTGGTCTAATCCTGAGTTCTTTACCTCCTATACCATTACTGTGCTGGTAACAACAGGTAAAAATTTATCTGAGCCTGCTGCACAATTTAAAGTTATCCAGCTACAGAAAAAATAAGATTCTAAATTAGCAGAACTTTAAAACAACAGAGATATAAGGTGTGGTTAAGGAATTATAACTCTAGATAATAACAAATGGACAGTTTTAGAAACCAGTAGCAACAGATGAGTCACTGAAAACAGCCACTTTACATCTGTAGTTCTGATTTCTGTAGAAGGAAATTTTCAATATGAGAACATTTCAATGAGGTATAGTTGTATTACATAATCAGAATTAATTTTTCCCACGTCATTAAAATACTAAGGAAAAAAAGGAATTGTCCATGTTGTATGTTCAATAAATACTAAATTGTATTTAGCTAGTGTTCCTGTAAACCATAAGCACATCTATTGATGAAAAAGGGTACATGTGAGTCCTAGAAAACTACTGTTACATTACTTGGAAACATGTTTTTCTATAACTAAATGTCATCACAACAAGTTTACATCAATTTCATTAATATCACTAAGAAGCTGATGCATAGAGTGTAGATAATAGAATCTTTATATACACATAAAAAACAGATTTGCAGCTGATAAATTAATTTAAAAAAAGATTAAACTTGCTTTTATGCTTTGATCCTATGCAACACACTTGCAAATACATATAAAATCTGTGTCTTGCATTCTCACAGGTCAGCATCTGCTCCTGAGTCCTGAAACCTCTTTTAATGTAATATGATGGCAGAAATCTAAGAAGAAGGGTAAATTATGGTCTGCTTCATTTAACAGTTTGTCTTTCACTTCCAGGCTGTTCATCAGAGCTGCTCGAGTCTGGAGGTGCTTCCCCACATGTTCTTCAGCCATGTTCAGCCTCCAGGAGTCCCAGGTTGAGCAGTGGAGGCACCTGCAGGAATGCACTCCACAATGTGCAGGAAGCATCTGCAAGAACGGGAAGATGGGGCAGAAATGAAGTTAAAACAGCGTTTAAGAAAATTATTTTCTTATTTACTGTAACAAAGGAAAAACACACTGGGAAGCAGACTGCAAGAAAAAATTGTAACCTTCAATGATAGCTGCACAAATTAAAACAAGTACCTGGACTTTAACTCTGACTTGGAATGAAAACAAAATTGTGATTGGAGAGGCTAAAAGTGACAGTTATAGCAAAGGGTTTAAATTGTCTGAAAGACAGATGCCTGAACTTTTGTTGTTGTCTGCCCTGACCTTATCATATAACATGAATGAAAACAACATAAGCACTTTAAAGATACTATATTAGTGCTGTCCATTTCTCAAAGCCATGTTGACTATAAATCCCCATACCAAAAATCCACATGGATCAAGCTATACTTTGGATGTGATTGGGGGTATATGAATCTCATTTAAACAGAACTCTGGCATGCAAACATTTCCTTCGTTTGTCTGAATGTGATATTCTGCTGCAGCTGCCCAAGAGCAGAAAGCATGAAAAGCATGTTACAAGTCATGCGAAAGTTTTGACATTGTGGGCAATGGAACTTCATGAATTCCTATGAGATTTCTGTCTTGTACTAGTGAACCATCTGACTGTTGAAGTCAAAGAACTCAGAAGTGATCAAAATAATCCAAGAGACAAAGAAAGTAGAAAACTCTCCTCTCCTTCCTTGAAATTTTGCATGCCTCACTGTTTGGTAAAATACCAGAAAGGGCAATCCCAAAGAGCATTAAAAGGTATCTGAGAAGGCTTTTAGCCTTTCTGACTTCATATGTCATCAAGTTATCAGTCTGTACTAAGAAAAGAGAAACTTATTTTCTTCTTCTGGGACAACCGTCCTTTCCATGCAGGTGCAAAAGGAAGTGGGGAGACAGAGGAAGGATTTCCCCTTCTTACAACAACTTACTCCCATTTTTTAAGACAAGGAATTTTCACCTGTTGCTTCTAAGGAATGTCTCCTGACACTTCATAGAAAAGTGGAAGATCCCTGAAACTTAAGGAAGAGAAGACAGGAAGGGAGTAAGGCAAGGAGTAACAGCCGATAAAGTTGCAGAATGGGAGAACAGGAAAGGCAGATATCAGAGGAAATGCAGAAAGAATCTTGCACATTATTTCACATATCCTCCTGTTGTGTTACCATCTTACACCATTCAGTCATCACTTGATTGATGAATTTTATAATTGAACTTGACTGATAAATTGATATTTACCAATCTTTTAAGAATGTATGCAGGATCTGTTCTTAGGACAAAATATATTCAGTTCATATTATAATCTTTAAGTGACGTTTGGATTTTAATTGGTTTGTCCACTCTTTTGTACAGTACAACATTTGTACAGTACAACATATGTACAATAATTGAACTTTTCCTTTTTAAGTGTTTATGAGAAACAGTATTCTAAACTAGGAAAAATGAAAAAAAAAAGAATAAATGATCAGAAAGAGGAAATGTAAAATGAAGTAATTTAACACCAAGTCTGGGAGACAATTTTATCTAAAATACAGATTTATTGACTGATATTAAGCCCCATGTTAAATTTATTATGATGCACAGAAAGCAAACTTTTTGCAGACTTTACAGTTGTGGTCCTCCCATTAGAATGGCTGGTCCACAATTGTTGGTAAGAGACTAGACACTAACTAAATTAAGTTTTTAATTTTTATGAAACCTTTTCCCTTACTATCTTAAAATATTCGAAAATGTAGAAAACTTTGGTGAAATTACAATAATATCTAAATACAGTGAAGACAGTTTTGCTTCCTGTATTTCCTAAAAATACAATGTACGAGTCCATCTTCCTATTCTTGTTGTATAGTCCATAACATTGGACTATACAACAAGAATAAGGAAGATGGACTCGTACATTGTATTTTTATCTGATTTTCTAGATCTTCATTTAATGAGATGTGCTAAATAAATTGGACTGAAAATGGCATTTTTTCTGTTTATGTGTTGGACTTCCATTTTGAAGAAGAACCTGTGGATTGGCATGGTGTTCGTTTTTGTTTTTGTTTTCTTTTTCCAAATGGTATTGTAAAAGGAGATCAGGCAAACTGGGTCAGTTAGGACTTTGAAGTTAAGTACCCCAGGAAGTGCAGCACTTTATTTTCACTTAATAGCCCTTTGGATCTGTATAAAATATCCCTACTTAGTGACATGATGATGTTTTAGATGTCTTACCTTGACAGTATTCCAGACTACGCTTAAACTAATCCTGACCCTGTGTTTGTAGTTTTCAAAGCCAGTGCAGTTGGGCTTTGTAATTAGGCCCTCCAAGGCAGCAGGAAGCTGGAGCTTTGGCTCCTCAGTTAGCAGCTGTGCACCCAGCTGGGCGTGTTTGTTATAAATGAGGACAACTCCTCCAATTTCCATTCTCGGCATGATCCTGCTTGGCTTCAGTCTCTGTTTCTGGACCTCACTGAAGATAAACATTAAAGGCAGTCTCATTGTTGTCTCTAAAAGATTTGGTTGACATAATGTCCCATAATGATATATTTCTAATCAGGCTATTTGGTATTATCAAACAAAATTTTAAAATATGAATCATAACTTGTCATTTGAATATAAATGTAACCTTATTCAGACAAGTCTCTGTATAAAAAGTCTATGCAGTTTAGCAACTGAATATGAAATTCAGTATCTGTCTAAAGCATGCAGGTGATAACAAAACAATGGGACATGGTTGACCTATGGAGAAAGCATTTCATTGCTCATTTGAAGAAAATAATTGCTTGTATTTCAATCTCATTATAAAAACTGGAAAATGTGCTCTATGACATTATTCACAAAATGCACAGCTTTTATTGTCTCACACCTAATTTGCAATGTTTAAGTGAGATTTAAGGAATACACAGGCCCAGTACTGGTTTTTAATATGGGACTTTCATCATTAATAGCTATAGATCAGATATAAACCTCTATTTAAAAAAAAAAAAAGGTTATTAAAAAAACCTAAATTTAAAATTAGTTTTTCCTAAATTCTCTGGAGTAAGTTTTTATAGAACTGGAGGTTTTTGTTTCAGGTGATATTTTTACATGTATAAAACTGAGTCCTTTCCATTCTCCTTTCTGTTTAATTTTCCAACATGCAATCTTTCCCTCTGCACCTTCTAGCACTTTCACTGTTTTTTTTTTTGCATGATTCATTTAGCTTTTTGTATCACATATTTCATCCAAGTGTAACAAATCCCCTCAAGCCAGCATTGGTCTAGAAAAGGCTGAGGATGGGAAAGCAAGTCATTTCATATCAGGTTAGAGATTTTATATTATTGCTCTGCATTATAATAACATTGAATTTGTCTACTTAGATTTATTTTCTTTTAAATTCAAATTCTAGTTGAGATAAACTCTAGATTTCTCAGGCAAAATTTCATCAGGGTAAACGAGAATTTTGCAGCTGATTTCAGGGAAGCTAGGTTTTTACTAGATTTCTTTGCTTTTTAAGTTTCTAAGATTTAAATTTCTGTTCTCTTGATCTAATTTGCTGCATTCTCCTTTTTGGTTTCTACACAGTTAAGTGATATAGATCTGTGGAATACAAAGGTGCTTTCTTCAAGGTGACTTCCATAATATTGAAAGCAATTACTGTCTTCCCTACAAATATACCTCCCAATGATCAGGTAGTCTCAATCAATTATTTAGGAAGTTTTCCTACTCATCAGTATGAAAATATATTGGTGTACTGCTCTGTTAGGAATATATCTGGTCCAACACATAATTTATTGCCTCTCCTCAAGAGTCAGCTCTGGCTAGTGCCCATTAAGTTGTATGTTCTGAGACCATTATCATCTCTTAGGTAACACTAAACATAACCATAAGAAAACTAAACTGAAAAGCTTTCAAGAAAAAAAAAAAAAGGTCTTTTGTTTCTTCCAAGTAAAAGAGTTTAAAAGAGTTTAAAGGTGTTGATGCTTCAGATAGAGTTGTTAAAATAGTGTTGTGTGCTCCTAGGTAGGATGCTCTCAATACAGATAATGTGAATTTAGCACTATCATCAAATTTTCTTTTAATGCAGTAAAAATTCTTCGATGGCAGCCAGCTTCTTTACCTCATAAAAAAACAGCCTCCATGATTACCTATGTAGTAGAAGCCTAATAATATCTTACAACATAGTGCCTAAAAGATGAGTAAATTGGCTGAGAACACACCCTCCGCACATGCAGAGTTTGGTCCCACTCACTGCTTGTTTGGCATTATTGATGAAGATGAGATTTTTCTCCCAGAGATAAACATGGCTCCATAGGCCAAATTCTTCTGTGATTTACATGCAATGCAGACTCTCTGGGCTAAGTAATTAGAATATGCTCCTTTACCCTATCGTGCCTTAGAAAAATTCCCTTTTTCTATAATACATCTTAGAAATAAGATATATTTCACTTTGGAATGGTGAGGTTGCTTTTGTGCATGCAAACAAAACCTGTCATCAGCCAGGCAGATACAAATTAAATCAAGAAAAAGCATGTAAGTATTCATGTAGGTCATTATTCATGTAGGTCACAGTCTGAAAAAAGAAAAAATTGTACTGAATTTTTTTTTTCTGCCTCCGTCCCCATTCAGTTACTGCAACAGAACTGAGGGTCTTACTTGATAATTTTTCATTACAAAAAGCTCTGAGATTATAAAAGTGGGTGACTGGTGTGAGGAAGACAGATCTTATATTCAGCTAAAGTGGTGATTTAAAACTTTTTTGATCAGCATCACCTGCAAGGAGTTATGTCCTAATCTTAAGTAAACTTCAAAACTTCAACCCCATAGCAGTAATTTTGCTGTGTTGACGCCAGGAGCTGAGAGAACACAGGCTGTCAATGACAAGTCTAAGATGCATTTGCAACATACACAAAGAAAAAATAAATTAGGTATTAAAAAATAAGGCTTCATAACTATGATCCTTCAAATCCCAATTTCCAGTGGGTGGAAAAATGAGCAACACCTGTAATATTTCATGATTTATAACATGAAGTGCACTTTATAAAACTGGAACCAATGTTAAGACAACATTTTTTAGTCAAATCTAAAATTAGTTGGCCATGTTATTAATTCTGTGTTAATGCTTTATTAGTGCTGGTATTAATATTACACTTATGTGTAATTACACTTATACTACACTACTTGAAACACTAAGTACCTTTAGTATGTTCAATAATAGAAATATTTTTGTATTCCCTGGTACCTCAAGCCATTGGATTTTAATTATTAGTTCCAGAAACACATTGGTTTGATGCTTATTAGGACTCATCTCCGTTTTACCTCAAATTTTTCTTTTCATTTCATCTTTATGCTTGACATCTTCCATGCTTTCTTCATATTTGTGGGATTTGTAATTCTCAGCAGTATTTGTGCTAAAACTATTTTGAATCTTATGATGTAGGAAAATAGTGGCTGTGTTTTATTGCCATATATATACTACCAGCTTCATTTCTTCCACTTGAGTCTCTCAAAGCTATGACTAGGTTAAGAAAATCTCTCATTACTCCTACAGCTCTCTTGACCTTTCCATATGCCTTTTAATTTACTCAGTCATTTCACACTTGAGCTCTTGTTTAGGGAGAAGGTAAAATATAGCATATTGGTATAGCCAGTTTATTCTCTGAGACCAATTCAGATTCAATGCTGAATGACACTGCAGCCTTAGGAATGACCAGGTCACGATTGTTTTTCGCTCAAGTAACAAGCAAGCCAATGACTATGTGAAAACCAGCCATGAGAGAGAATGCATAAGGGAATGTTTTAACTCCTCTCTGCCTTTTCTCATAGCATGGATTGGACCAGCTGGAAGGAAAACCCAAACTTTTCCTCTTCACACAGCATTTTCTGGCTCATTTAAGTTGGTATTACAACATTTTTTTACGTTCTCCTTTGCCCCAAAGTGAAAAGGAATTAAGTGGTCTCATTCCTGATGGCTGCTGCTCATAAGGAAGGCAAAGGTTTCCCATTTCACAAACTTTTCATTTCACATTTCTGCTGATTTCATCTAATCTCAGACTGTTATTTTTAATAGCCCAGATAATGTAATCTTCAAGCCAGATTTAAGTTGTGGCCATAATAGCCTTCTCCTCATATGACTAGCTCTTTCACCCTCCCATCTACTTGGTTAAACATATTTCCATTTTTATATATTCATTTTAACATCCTTTTATAACTGAGCTTACATTATTGTATATTAATGTCTATCAATTTCCCATTAATCTGTCATATAGCACATTTTCACCACAAAAACCCACCCAATCCCTTGCTTACATTTACTCTTTTTGTTTTCATCCTCTCTACGTATGTACTTGTTAGAGAGGCCACATTAAGGTAAGACTACAGTTTGCTTGAATAGAGTCATCTGACTATAAGACATTCTTCTAATATTACAATACCCAAGAAATTGAGTTACTGATGCACTCAGATCATTTCTAGAAGTCTTTCCTCCCCATTTGATATATTAAATGAGAAGGGGTTAGCAGCTATTGAGAGTCTCACAAGAGACAGGGAGGTTGAATCACATGGAATGGTTTGGGCTGGAAGAGACCACCTATTTCCTCGTAAGTCAGTCAAGGTCCCTTCCCTCCAGCGTGTCGACTGCATGCTCAGCTTGCTGAGGGTGCACTCAGCCCCACTGTCCATGTAACCAACAATGTTAGGCAGTGCTGCTCCCAGTACTGTCTCCTGAGGAACACCACATCACTGGCTTCCACTTGGACTTTGAGCCTTTCACCACAACTCCTTGAGTGTGACCACCCAACCAATTCCTCATCAGTCAAGTGGTCCACCCACCAAATCCACAGATCTCCAGTTTAAAGGCAGGAATGTTGTGCAGGACAGTGTCAAATGCTTTGCACAAGTCCGGGCAGACGATGCCAGTTGCCCTTTCCTTATCCACCAACACTGTCACCCTGCTGCAGGAGGCCATGCCATCAGATTTGTCAGGAACCATTTGCCCTTACTGAAGCCATGCTGGCTGTGGCCAATCTCCTCCTCATTTTCCAAGTGCCTTAGCACAGGTTCCAGAATGATCTGCTCCTTGATCTTGCAGGCCTTGAGAGGGTGTCGCACTCTCTGTCTGTAACCAGCTGGAATGCATGCAGCTCCCCTTGGGAGTGGAAGAGGGGCCAGGCAAAAGTCTATGGGTTGGATATGAGGATCCAGGATGAAGTACAGGGCAGGGACAGGTGACTTCATAGTGGGAGTCTGCTAGAGGTGCCTGGGACAAGACTGCTGCCCAGGAAAAGGGGGGCAGCAAGGACAGGTAGCCTTGGAGGGACACAGACAGACTGTCCTACCAGCCAGCAATGAGGCTAGGAAAGGTAATGCCCTGGCAGAATTAAATGAGACCAGGGCATCAAGGGCAACAAGAAAAATTTCTAGACTTTTGTCAGTGGTAAAAGTGAGATTAGAGATCCATCACTACAATGATGGGTCTTAGTCACTGTTTCAGCCCTGACAGTTCCTCCTTGCTCTTACACCCAGGGCAGCATCACCCCAAGCTGGTCCTTCCAGTACCTGCATCATCCCTGACACCCTTTGGAAAACTCCCCACTGCCCCTTCCTTTGCAGCAGGTGCCAGGAGAACCAGTGCCTATGACCAGAAATTTGACTGTGCCAGGAACACTGTAGTTCTGTATCTACATATGGTGCTCTAATTCAGAGAAACCAGGAATATGAGACTGGGCTAGAAATCAAATTTATTATTTCATTATTTCCTAGAAACACCTTGAAACAAATTAAGGCTGCTTTGTTGAGGCTGTTGTTTGGTTCAGGTTTTTCTTTTTTTTCTTTTTTTTTTTTTTTTTTGTCCTTTTGTTTCTAGCAATAAAGTATGAGGGTCAGAAATCCCCTCTTCTGAAACTGACCTCCTTCCTGTCCTCAGCATAAATGTATCTAGGATCAGTTTCAACTTATTTGGCCGTGGGCCAGCCTGGCCATTCAGGATTTCAGAACTCATACCGTAGTCATGTACAGTAATTGTACTCCTCTCGGCTTTCACTTTGTGCAACCAAGTATGACAAGCTTCTGTAGTTTTGACTTCTTTCCTTTTAAGATATAGTTATACTCTTTTAAAAAGTGTGCCAATTACAACACAGAACAGTCTCAAACTATCAACATGACCACAAGGGAAAATAATGTGTTACAGCATTCAAACCAAAATGTCTTTAACTGTGTTATGTGTCTATTTTTTGTCTATTTTCCTGACTTTTTTTATTGTCTTCTAAAGTGTGGGAGGCAGACACCTCTATGAATTTTACTTTCTTATTTTTTCCTTATGGTCTAATACTATTTTGATAGTGATAACAATTTGGTTGGCTGTAAAATCAAATGCACATTGTTATTAGTATTACTGACTATTTTATTCTCTTCTGTTAATTTACTGTGCTATTCTTTGGAGCTTTGTCACTTCCATACTTTTTTTCTTTTAAAGCTATCATTAATTTATCATTGTAACACCTTCTGCTGCTTTCTTTTGTGAATGCGGCCTCCTGCATGACAGAGAAATTCTATCTTTGTACTCTGATTTGGTTTTACAATGGAACATCAGGAAGAAGATAAGTACAAAAGAAAGAATAAAAATATATGGAAATTACAAACAAATAATCATATTTCATTATGCTGTTTTGCCTCTTGTGAAGGACATGAGTAGACAGTAAGCTCTAAAACATTATGAATTATTGTTTTAAGCTTTACTAACAAAACATCAGTATAACTAACAGAGAAGCAAAGACTTAGCATAATCTCTGATCCTGCATTGCATGTGCATACTTTTTACATTAATCAGTACTCTCATCATAAGCAATAGGGCTCTTCAGATACTGCAAAAATGCTTGTATGTCCAGTGTCAAAATAGTACCCCCTGTTTAGGCACCTCAGTCATATTAAATTTTGTGAATAGGGAAAGGTTTTTGAATATTCTGTTCTAGATGTTGCCCTGAGTGTTTTGCATAATCAGAGCCTTGACTGACATGTCTTCTTCCTTTTTCACTTACCTAACAGAAACATTGACATAGAACATGGCAAATTAGGATATTACCAAAACAATGACTTTTCTTGGTTTTGTGCATGTAGAAACTCAAGCATAATTTTAAACTGGAAAAACATTGTGCATTATATTTTCTTTGAAATCTTCTCCCTTAATGAAGAAGGAAAAGATTGTTATGATCATCTATTCCAAAATTAGATAACCTAGAGCAAACAGGAAAAATCTGTACTGAATTTAGAGAAGCCATAATTTGCACTACTGTAGGGAGTTCCTGAAATAAACACTCTGCATTCATTTCTGCATGCTAGACTGTAGATTCATACCCACTCAGACACTAAGTGCCTACTTGTCAGAACTCCTGAACACTGCAAACACAAGCTGAAACCAAAAGGAGCTGTGATTGTGCAGACTCTATCAAAACACAGAAAAATCAAAATCTTTATTCACAAAACTGTTAGACTGTAACTGCTCCAGCACAAGTGTGTACCACTACATCTGTGTCCTCACTACCTGAGATTTCTGTATTTCATTCAATTTAGGTTCATAATGAAGTGGCAGCAAAAGAATATGAGATACCCTGTTCTGATGACAGCAAAAAGGTGTGTAATTGCATTAAAACTGTTGCTATAGCAAGTGACCACATTAAATGTCTTAATATTGAGGAAGTATTAATGAAATACAGCCTAACTTCACTATAAGGAAACCATATGATACCATATATATATATATTCTGTCAAGCTGTTCATTTCAGCAGGCTCTGGTAAATTGCTGCTTGAGAATAAGAAAGAAATGAGCAGCTGAGCAGAACATCAATAAGCAGTACTTCTGTGGAAATGACTTCACACTGATCAACATTTAAAAGATGTTTTTTTCAAAAAGATAAATGAATGAAGAAGGAAAAAAATAGTACATTCAAATGCTAAATACAGCCTACACTGAGAAAAGTGAGAAAAATGTCATTGTCATACTTGGAATACACTTGCATAACTGTTCAGGCTATTAGGTCTAATTAACAGCAAGTGAACAGATTCTTGCTATGGGGGTGTTTATAGGCAGAATATGTTAAATGCAGTTTGACACATTGAAGTTAGAATTTAGTCAGATTTTGGCTAGTGTAAATTTACATAGAAGACAAATTTCTGCTCTGAAAAGGAACTATGAACGGAATATTTTTGGAATGCTAATTCTGAGTGCTAATCTTAATGATGAAAAAAATTTGTGCACTTTTCATGGAATAAATCAAATAATATAAAATATCAAGTTATTCTTATATATGTACGGGTAAAAAAATACAGTTGAAATATTCTAACAAAGGTTTCTAATTCCTGGGGTTGTTCTTTCTTTTAGTTTCACTTTGGTATTGTTAGCAGGGAATACTAGTTAGTTAGTAGGGAATACCCCAAACTGCTACAGTATATGAAAGCACAGGCATAATTTTAGCTTTCATGAGTGAAAAGTGACTCTCAACCTGAGGAACTTGTCAGGTAAAGGTAATGCAGCTGTTGGCATGAATAATTCAAACAAATCACTTCAGCCACAGTACGACAGAGCTGACTTCACAGTGGTAACCTCTGTAAATACTGTCAGAAAACAGATAAATTAACTATTAGTGAGTAAAACTTCCAGTCCTTGGGAAGCAAAAGTTGCTAAATTCTTTCTTAACTAACCTGGCTTACAAAACTTCTCACCAGGTCTTTTTTTTTTCCCCTGAGAATTCATCATTTTCAAAACCTTAATAACTGCTTGCTATGTTTCAAATGCAACTTAAATTAGAGCTATAAATAACTACAGACTGTAAAGAAAGTTCCCAGATTCCCAGAATCAGGCCTACAGGCTAATTTCTTCTGATTAAAGGCCCAGTATTGCAACTGAATAATCTATAGTCCTAACCCAAATGTATACAATGTTGTTTAGGTCCTGAATGTACAAATTCCCACAGCATATCTACATGTATGAGTGCTTCTCTTTAACTCTGATAATTAACTACATACAGTTCCAATATAAATACAATGTAAATACAAACATTTCCATTTCTAAATTCTTGTCATTGGAATCATTTCAGAATAATGAAACGTTACATATAAATACATGTAAGGTTTAAAAAGGATGAATCTTGGGACTGGAAGGAAAATGTGCTGAATGAGCTAATAAGGAACAAACAACATATGTATTGAAGTGTTGACTGGTAGGTGGATGGAAAACAGACAAGCTCAAAGTCTTTAGAAAAATCAGTACTTTGGAATGATGTTTTGTTGCTAACAGAGAAGCAAGTAAGACCTTAACAGGAAGAATTCTTAACAGGAAAATATTAATATCTGTGAAAATGACAGCAATGACAACCAAAATGAAAGAAGAAATTGTGAAAGTGGCCAAGACTTGTAGGCTTACTGGGCCAGAGTACAACAGTGTTGGAGATATGATTCTGCTGGCAGTTTTTCACATTCCTGTGTACAATTTTAATATATTTTTTTGTGCTGATGACTGTTTGAAAGACAACTTAATGATCTTAAATGCTTATTAGGTGATTTCTGTAATTATTGCAGACCTGTTCAGAGTAATCATCTGGAACTTCTTTTACAGGAACTCTTCTTTCCTGATTGTGCAGCTCAGGACAAAGAATTTTCTCCTTAATAGAAAAGTTCACTTAATTTATTCCCTTGCTGGGATAACAATTTTTATCATTCTCTCTCTAAGGGAGTATCTGTTCTTTTACTACACATTATCCTTTACTTGGTTGTTCATTTTCATAGAGAAGTAAGATTTTGTTTTGCAATTTAATTTGAAAAGTGGTTATGTATTCTTTATTTCATGTTATCCAATCACCTTGTATTGTATTAGTGAATGATTTTTCTTTTTTTAATCATACTCAAGAGTGTCTTTAAAACAAGTCTCTCATGAAGAAAACTCTCACTTTCACCTCTCTCCTTCTCAGAAACGCTGTTTTATTTAACAATTTTACCAAATACAGTTTCACAAAAGATTAGTGTAGCATTTTTTATATGTAAAAAATTTACCTTTACCAGGGTAAATCAGTTCAAAACCTGGCTGAGCAGTAAGCCAAATAAATGTATTAATTCCTGACATCCTAATTTCCATTTTACAACTGTCTGAGCAGCAGTAAATGCAAACTTTTATCTACATGAATGTTTCATTAGAATGACCTGGTTGATCGACATGATGTGGTCCAGATGATCTTCCTGACCCTCTTTTCTGTTTTTCCCCTCTCTCAGCATGATCCTCTCAGGTTAGTTGAGATTCATCATGCAGACTGGTGAAACCAGCACACCAACTGGCTCCAGGGCAGGAAGGACTACAGTGAAAAGAAGATTTTTATCTGAGGAATTTATCCTGACTGTGCCCCTCCAGGCTACTTCCAAAAGGATTGTTGTTCCTGCTTGCAGATGTGCCTACCTAAGGGAATCTCCAACTAACAAGAATTCCTCAGCCCAATCTCAAAACAGTCCTGACAGATAAAGAAACAGACCATGACAGATTTTCACCTGCATTTTTCTTCTTTGCTTTAAGCATCAGAAACCACTACATGTCTGAAGTTTAAGGATATTTACTTGTGTACTTAAAGATTTACTTTTCTCCATTGTACTGCCCTTAGACTCCACTCAAACAGCACTGCAGGATGCTGCTACAGTACATAATGCAGACCTGTAAGAAGATGGCTCCTACTCCACAGAGTACAAACAAGTTCTCTCTGCCCATTCTCATGAAAAATTACCTTTGGAGTTTACATGGACTATTTGCATCAACTCCGACAAAGACATTGATGAGCCTAGCATATGCTTATTCATAGAGGAAACCATGAGCTGACCAAATAACAAACAGCATACAGGAGCTTAGTACAGAAGTGACTGTAACATTTGGTGTATGGATTTTTCAAGTGTCACAGTGGCTGTTGAGCCTAGAAAGAATGTAGCAGATTGTCCCTTCTTTCATTGATAATCCTGAGAAGAAACTTCTTACTTTCGTAACTATTACATTAATATTTGTTTTATGCATGACTTCTATGCAAACTGACAAACTCTGATAAATTCTGTGTGGCAAGTGATCTCACTCTATGTTGAAATATGTATTCTTAGATTACACATCCTTGCAAACACAAGTCACCAGAGAGAATGTTTAAGATACAGTTCTGCTGCAGCTGCAGGCTTCTGGAGAGGAAAACCAAATGCAATTATCCTCATGCTAATGGCACCACTCTGACCATAGAACAGTTCAGTGCTGCCCGTAAGTGTGGTGCTGCAGTGTCACAGCCATGCAGTACTCTGGAGTGGGTTGTGTTAGACGTGGCAAACTATTATTCTGTATTGCATAGAAGACAGTGGACAGGAAATCTGTCCTCTTAGAAATCAGCAGAAACATTTAATCTGAATCCTCAAGAGAAACAATGTCCCCTGCAGAAATGAACAAGACAATGAAAACTGACTTCTCTCATATCCCAAGGAATTAAACCTACAGAAACATACAGCAAAAATTGTCAATAAACAATGATGTCCTTCTTCCTTGCCCAGCAGTTTGAATGGTTTTTTCTGGCATTTAAGACCATTTCAAACAAAATAAACAAGGAAAGGGACAAATTTTTACTTTGTTTCTTACAGTTATTTCTTTTTTCAAAGCTATTAATCGGTCTCAGTTAAGTGGTTAAGAAGGGGCACTGCAGAAATCTTTCCTGAAATCTTTCCTGCACATTTGTTTGCATGCCCCTTAACTTCCACAAAATTGTTATGTGTGAAGCACAAAACATCTCATTTTCTAGGAGTCTTTTCTTAATTTAGCCATGTAAAAGCTAAAGGAGCTCTCTCTAAACAGAGATTTAGTGTTAGTCTATAGCAAATGAAGCGAGGAAAGTATCACCATGGACCAATTCCTTCCGCCCTGAAAGAGATATCTAAGACAGGTCAGATGAAGTGCTGTAGATGTATGTGTATGTTACTGCTTTAAAGCAGAGAAGTCTTTACTAGTAGTTTAAAAGACCCTGACCAAGCTTTGGATGACTGGTCATCCTGATCTCAGCACACTAGTGAGGAAGTGACAGACTGCAGCTAACTACCTGCTGATGATTTTTACCCCCAGGCCTGAAGTCACTCTTGTTTTAATGAAGAACAAATTGGGCTCCTGCCTAGGTGGCACAATTAATGGTTGAACCCTCAACATTTAAAGGATTACAAAAAAAAAAAAAAAAAAAAAAAAAAGCTAAAATGTTTCCATGTATGAAAGACCCAGCTTAACAGTCACACTTAGGCCTGGCACTGGTAGTCAGAGAAACACAGTCAGGTTTAGGCCTTGGTTTTTGCTGGCAAATGCAATCGTACATCTCTCAGCCAATGCATGAGCACAAATCTGGGCTCTAATATATTCCAGCAGCACAGCCTGGAAACACATGCATCAGAAATCTGGAGGTAGGTGAGCCGTGGCTATCACTAGAAACAGATAAAAATTTAAAACTTTATCCTGCTTAAATATAGTAGAAATTTAGGTGCTTCACAGCGAAGAATCCAGACACTAATGTGTTCCTAATCAGTGTCTGTCATCTGGATCCTAAAGGCAGCTTTTTTCTGCTCTGAATCACCCCAATTCCATCATCATCTAGAGAGCATGTTTAGATTCTCTGAAAATCAAGATCCAGTGTGCCTTGCCATAGTGAATCCTCACAACATCAAAAACGGCATTTGTGTCCCATCAGCACCCATTAGATTTGTGCCACGAGCACAGGAGAACGCTGGTTTCCTTTGTGCCCTCTATTAAATGCCCTCTTCGCTCATATTAAAGGCATGCTGATAGAGGAAAGATGGGCAAAAACGCTGTCATACGCATCCTGCTGGATGTTACTCTTGGAAGGACGACCATCATTCTAGCACTGCAAGTGCCGACCGGAGCGACAATGTAAGGCAGGCAGAGGCATTTGGGGGAGGCTGGGAGATTTTCAAGGGGGGGAAAAGAATTAATTTCAAACCGAAGGCAGCCAGCCGAAGCGAGGGGAGGAGCCCGGTATGGGCTTGGCTGTTCCCTGGGCCGAGCCCGGCGGCGCGGCAGCGCTTGGCAAAGTGGCAGCCGGCTCCGGGGCCGCTCGGCGCCGAGCCCAGCGCGGCTGCGGGCCCCGCGCCCCGCCGGCCGGAGCAGCCAGCCCCGGGCCGGGCCGTGCCGTGCCAGAGCCCAGCCGGGGCTGTCCCACCGCCCGGGCCGGGTCCTGCCCCGCGGCCGCGCCGGAGCAGCGGCTCCGTCCAGGCGCTTCCGGGCGCGCCGGGCGGCGGGGGAAGGAGGGGAAGAAGGAGGAGGAGGAGGAGGAGGAGGAAGGGAGGTGTGGGTGGAGGGGAGGGGAGGGGAGGGAAGGAGGGGTGGAGGGAGGCCGGCTTTTTTAGGAGGGAGACCCTCCTTCGCGGCCGCCCGCTCGCAGCCATGGCTTTGAAGGAGGCGGGCGGCAGCATCCTGCCCATCAGCGACATGGTGTCGGGGCCGTCGGGCTCGCCGTTCCCCGAGGTGGTGGAGCTGAACGTGGGGGGCCAGGTGTACGTGACGAGGCACTCCACGCTGCTCAGCGTCCCGGACAGCACGCTGGCCACCATGTTCTCCCCGTGCCGGGGCGGCCCCGCGGCGGCCCGCCAGCTGCCCAGGGACAGCCGGGCGCGCTTCTTCATCGACCGCGACGGCTTCCTCTTCAGGTACGTGCTGGATTACCTGCGGGACAAGCAGCTGGCGCTGCCCGAGCACTTCCCCGAAAAGGAGCGGCTCCTGCGGGAGGCCGAGTACTTCCAGCTGGGCGACTTGGTGAAGCTGCTGTCGCCCAAGGTCACCAAGCAGAGCTCTCTCAACGACGAGGGCTGCCAGAGCGACCTGGAGGATAGCAACTCGCAGGGCAGCAGCGACCGGCTTCAGCGGGCGGCGCTGGACAAGCGCTCGGGCTTCCTCACCGTGGGCTACCGCGGCTCCTACACCACGGTGCGGGACAACCAGGCGGACGCCAAGTTCCGCCGCGTCGCCCGCATCATGGTGTGCGGCAGGATTGCCCTGGCCAAGGAGGTCTTCGGAGAGACCCTCAACGAGAGCCGTGACCCCGACCGGCCCCCCGAGAAGTACACCTCCCGCTTCTACCTCAAATTCACCTACCTGGAGCAAGCCTTTGACCGGCTCTCCGAGGCGGGCTTCCACATGGTGGCTTGCAACTCCACGGGCACCGCCGCCTTCATCAACCAGTACAGGGACGACAAGATCTGGAGCAGCTACACAGAGTACATCTTCTTCAGTAAGTGCTGCCCGCGCCCCGGTGCCGTGCCCCTCGCCCTCGTCCCCGGCGGGTGCTCCTTAAGTTCAGCTGCACCCCCAGAGCACCCGCCGTCCCAAAGCAACATGTAGCTGGAGAGAAATGGGCGCTGCCCCGTCTCCCCTCACTGCGCTCTGTCACCGCCATAGTTCAAATTTCATTTTGTGCGCGGTGGGGGGCGGAACAGGACTGCCTAAATTGCCCCGTCCGGAGCGCGGCGTGGGAGCGTTTGCACACTCCGTGGGGCAGCGTGGGCTGATCCCGCCTCTCAGTGCCGAGGGGCAGCCCCCGCGTGTCGGGGTGTCCCGGGGGAAGAGTCGCTGGTCACGGGTCGGGGGGCTGTGACCTCGGGGGGGGGGGTGGGGGTGTCCCTGCCCATCAGGGCGGGCGCGGTTGCGGTGTTCCCGGCAGCGAGGGACGCAGAGATCCCCGAGCAAGGAAGGGCTTTAATATTTTATCGCTGCGTTTCCTTCAAGTGAGCGCACTGCGCCTCGGCACGGTCCCCGTGAGGGAAGGGGCAGCGAGGGCACAGCCAACTTCCCAAGGAGCGAGAAAGAGTCTGGCTCCAAGGTGGACGAAAATTGGAAAAGAGACATTAACCACTCCGTAGCCATTACACAGCTCGTCAGCAACTTCGCTGGCTGGCTGTGGGTAGCCTTAGAGGTTTCGGGTCACTCGCAGATAGGAAAACCGAGCGATGACGAATGAGTTGCAATCTGGCAAAGTATGTAGTGCTATGTAGGGCACTGGTCGAGCAGCGGGTTCGGGTCATGAAACTGCAGCTGGATCGAGAACACCATCCCCTGGCAGAGATTTGTCTTGGAAAGGCAGAGGCAGCCTTAAACATTACAGATGTGTTTGAGAGTCGAGCGAGCCGGCAGAAGAGAGATGTGTTCTGCATTCACTTCTCCCTTCTGCTGCCTCTGTGTGGTCTCACGCTCCCTGAGCGAAGGAGGGATGGATTGGCAGAGCACCTGCCTGCCTCTGGTGAGGTGCGAGATGCAGCCTCTGACTAAGATCACTGGCTAGGCAGCTGAACAGCAGCAACTTGTTTGCCCTGCAAAACTGGACTTAGGCACGGTGTTTAACAAAGGAGGGAAATGTGAATGGTTTTCTGCTGGGAGGAGAAATTCATGAGTTTATATAGCTCTGTGTTGTGTAGGTGGTGACTTCCATTTGCTGAGCCGGCTTGAGTACTCAGATCAATCTTTGAAACTGGATTAAAACAGTTTTTGAAGATTAATTGCATAACCTATCACTGGTCATATTTCAATGGGATATGTGAAAACTGAGCTCTAGAGGAGCTTCATATTCTCCTGGGTGGAATTCTGTCAAGTATTTTACATGATTATTAAACCTTCTTTCTCAGAAAATTTGACATAATTTTCTAAATAATAAAATTTCCTTGAAATAGTATGTACTGTTTGCTTATAAATAGATTTGTAGGTGCATAATTTTTTTCATGAGCATTTGTGATGCTCATAATGTTTTGGTTATTTTTTTGTGTGTGTATGTTACGATGAGGCTGCTGTGTAGAACAGTCCTCTAATTCACATCAGTGTTCCAAATTAATCCCCAGTGTAATACCTCTGATTTATTTGGAATAATGCCAGGGATGAACTGGATGTTGTATGTCATGATTTTTGTTTTGGTTTTGAGTCTTCAAGATTCTGATGTGAAAAGTAAAATTGTAAGTTAATTACTTAAATTTATATAGTTAACTGAAAATTTATGGTTTTGCTTAATTTTTCATGTGGGAGTTTTGTTTTGTTTTACTTATGAATGCAAAAATATGACTAAGGTAAAAATAGGCTGAAAAGGTGTTGGGCATATTTTAATTTTGGTTGCTTGTTATGCATTTAGAATCTTTTTAGTATAACGACTTTATACATTGTTTTATGATCAGATACATTTCTCTGAAATATAGCAAGATTGAAACAACACTAAAGAAAATCACCAAACTGGGAAGAGAAACATGTGAAACAATGCCTGAAGTAAATGCTTTCATTTTTTTCTTGTCTTTTTGTTTTTGGTCTTACTAGATGTCCAATTGAGGGAGACAGTTGATAAAACAACACTTTATTATAATAATAATTCTAATATGCCCTGTATGGATTGTGTGTGTGCTGCTGCCTTGCCTGACAGCTGCACAAGAATCCAGCAAAGGGAGAGTGAGCCTTGGAAGCCTTGTGCTCTGCACCAGGAGTGACAAGAGGGATCAGAGCTAAGAGCTCTCCAGCAGCCTTAGCCAGGGCCACGTTCCTTCCTTGCTCATGAGCAGAGCTTAATACACAAGAAGAAGAGCAGTTGCTTTTCAATTCATTCTTTGCCAAATGTCCCCATGAGCCCTGAAGAGGAAGCAGTTCTAGGTGGGAAGTTGCTGATTTCAAGAGCTCTCATGTCCAGCCCTGGGTTGTGTTTTACAGGCGACAAAATATCAAGATGAAAGACTTTAGGGAGCCTATTCCAGTTTTGGACAGTGCTCGAGGCTTAATTTGGTGCTAGCAAAGAAGAAACCCAGTTTTATATCCCACTGGAAAAAGCTGTACCTGCATTTGCATTTGTTATTCACAGCATGAGCAGCTGCGACCAACAGCAACTGTATTATTTGTTGGTCTGTAAGTCCATAGCAGTCATGTAAACTTATTTTTCACCATTTCTCCTGAGGACTGTGGACAATTCTGTTTCCTAGTAATGGTAGATAGTAAAGTGATTGGAAACATACATGAGGATATATTCATTCTGTTTGTTTTCTGGGGCCATAAGTAGCTGAATGAGTTTCTACCCAAGAGCTACTAAAGAAAGACAAAAGTTTAATCTGTGGCTTGTGAAGCATATTTCAGGTCTGTTTCTAGGATCTTTCAGACTTTGGTAGTTGAAATTATCATTTATCACTTTTCTAAAAAAAAAGAAATTACTTTATATTCTTAAACATTCTGGAAGATCAAACTCACCTGGGAAACTGCATATGCATTAAACTCATTTATGAACTGCTTAATATCTAGGGATAGAATGCAGACTAATTCTGATTGAGGCACCAGAGGTTATTTGACACTGCTTACCAGGAAATAACGATTCAGCCTTTGGCAATGTGTCATGACAAATACGAAACCAGATTTCCTTCTTAGTATGAGTAAATCCTATAAAAAGAAAAATTAAGTTCTTTGCCCCTAGTGGTGTTTGAGCTATCATGTATGCAATGACAGATTCATTTGTCTACACAGTTAGTACATGGCCAGAATTTAGCCTGTACCTTGCACTGGTGGCTCAGTTCTGGAAAGTGCTCATAGATCTGTTCCACATGTCCATTACAAATCCTGTCTCTGTCTCCTAATGGTCAGCTATAGGAGTAAACTTCTGTATGGTAGTGAAAGGCTCCATCAGAGAATACCACAAACTGGTTTTTTTTGGCTCCATGCTCCACTCTCACCTTATTACACATGAGAATGACTTGGGTCAGGTAACATGAGATACATAAGCAGTTTGGGAAGGATGCTCAAACTCTTCTGCTGCTTAGTTTCACACTGCCATAGAGGATGACAGATTAATTAATTACCTGTTGATTTACAGTAGGTCATGGCCATCACAAAAGTTGCCTCTTACTGGAGACAGGAGACCTTGCTCCTTCCTGTGGCTGCAAGCACTGTAACATCATCTGTTAGCTTACACCTTTGTGAGAAAAGGGTGAAATTTACATGTTTAAAGTTTTGGAGGGGATTTTTCTTGTGGTTCATGTTATCTCTCAGTACTGTTGTGTAATGCAAGATTGCCTGTGCATGCTATTACTAGTTTTTTTTTTCTTCTGTAGAATCTAATTAGTCCTAATGGATTTTGCTTTTAACATCTGCTATGCAATGTGACTTAGGGGTGTTGAGAGTATTGTGCTCAGCTGAAAGCTTACTGTGCTGAACTGACATCTTTATTGTAAGAAGAATACAGTAATATTTCCTGAAAATTTTGACATGCTTTCTATGTTGACACTCCTGTTTCATATATGACAGTTTCTGTTTTCCTTTTCTCTTGTTTTTGTTTTATAACAGGTGACATTAGCATGGATTTATGGTGCTTATTTTCCGCTTGAAGTCACAGCACTTTGCGATTACAGTGGATGCTGTGGAAATTGTCATAAACAAGTGATAATAATTTTGTAATCAGATGGGGAATAAGCGGTTGGAAGAAATGAATTTTTAGGAGGCAGTATGGTATTTTGAAAAAAAAAACCAACCCAAACTCAAACAAAATGATAGCAGCAACCCCCCCCCAAAAAAAACCCCCACCCAACAACAACAATGGAACCTAACCAACATTGATTGTGTCATTGCAGGTAAAATACCTTGAGGTGTTGTAAGTGCCAAATCCAGTTCTGCATCCCACTGGGGTAGTGAGGGGTTGGTGAGTTGGCACATAACCCTGAACTGTTCTTCCGAGGGCAGAGTGGTGTGAGAGCCATCCTGCACATGGTTACTGTGACTGTGTCAAGCTCTTCTCCACCCATCACTGCACCTTTGGTGGAGTTTTTTTAATCTGGAATAAATATATGTAAGACATTGAGGAGAAAAAGGAGACCAAGGAAGTTACATCTCTGTGACACATGGAGATAAACTGGGACAATTTACTTTGAACCTCAACCACAGCATCAAAGATGAGAGTACAGATTTTTAGTGAGGTGATGTGAAGAATTAAATCAGTATCACAAGCACAGTATAAAAAAGCTTCAGATTTCTAACAGTTTCAAGAACTAGAATGTTGTTTTTGACAGGACCATTGAGCAAAGCCCTTTAAAGAGAGATTTTGCAGGCAGTCCTTTGACTTTGGAAAACTGGTGCAGAACTTTAGGATGTTCTGTTTTATAATTTCAGTTCAACTCTTAATACAACTTAAAAATTAAGTAAATAATAGAGCGCTTCTTATCTTGTCATTCTTCCAAAAATATATGTTCCTGAATGTAAAGGGATGAATCAAAGTGTGCAGTCATAATTAATAAGAATATTACTCTTATGCTGCCACTTGATATAATGTGTGATAATCTAGTCTACTGAAACTGGTATTGTGATGTTAGTCATCATTTCAACCAATAGATTTTATCTCAGAATTATTTTCAAATATGAGATTAAAAAGAATTTTGAACAGATTTGATTTTCTAATAAAAAGTTAAAATAACCTGCATACCTCTACAGCTGATATAAAGAAATTGCTGCAGTGAAAAACTATGCCAGGAACCTCTTGATTTTTTTTACACTTCCTTCAAAATATGCATAACTCAATACAATGATTTGTGATCACATTTTATCCATTGTCTCCAGTTTCTGACCTTACTACAGTAAAATCATAGTTTAAGTATTGTGGAGCCTTTTAAATATTTAGAGCTGAGTGATGAAAATGTTGTGTGGTATTTAAAAAATAGAATTAGAGATTAACTAAGAAAATCAACTATCCTGGATTTTATATACCAGGATCAATGCTAGATAAAGAATAAGCATGAATTGATGGCAGCAGCTGTGTTTTCTGATGTCAGGAAATGGAAACACACTGGTTTTGATATTATCCCAGATTGGTATTTCTTGTGGATTACTTGGGGGGGAAAGTGACAGTGTTAGAAAAGCTGACTTTGCTGGATCTGTAATATTTTGCAGGAGAACCACTTCTTGGTGTCAGATCATTTCATAGATTTTCAAGGATTTATGACAGTAGTTGCTGGTAAATGTTTATTTTTTCACAGTAAGATGAGCAAATCATATTTTATTTTTTCTTTAGAGTCAACACGAAATTCTAGTTATCTGCTGTTCAAGCACAGAAATAATGCATACAAAAGCTTTCTTTTAATATTATTCCAGGCAGATGATTTAAAATTAAAACATTACTGCTAATAAAATATATTTTGCAATGTTTGCCTTCTCAGTATGATATGGCTGGTATTTCACTATGGCTGGCCTTCTCCTTTGCTGCAAATACCACATTTGTTACACTGTGGTGACAATTTGTGTGGAAACAAAAATTCACTGAGTTTTGCACTGCAAGGTTGTTCATTGATTGTCACATTATCCCTTTTCTTGCCATAGGTCCACACACTGATGTCCAGAAATTAAAAGCTGCTCAGGCAGCTCTCTCAGAGGTCAAAAGTAAGATCCTGTGGGTGTGAGGAGGGAAGAGTATGAGGAAAGATCCTTTTCTTGGTCCAGCTGAACACCAGCATGGCCTGGACAAAGCAGCCAGAAGCAATTGCTTGTGTTCTGGCCAGAAGTAATTGCAGAATTATTGCTCAGTGTAAGGATGAGCTCAGAATACCCAGATGGGTCAAGAAGCAAAGTGCACAGGGTGGTGTGCATCCATCTCACCCTGCTGGGGTCCTGAGCAGCTCCAGACTGGTGTGGTGCTTGGTGGAGCTTTCAGCCAGCTCAGCATTGTCCTGCATTGTCTCAGCAGGTCCTGGGTGTCACACACTGCAGGAGAGGTGAGTGGTGCAGCCCTGCTCTGTTTCTGCTCCCAGATTTTTCTGCAGATTTTCTTTCTCCAGTTTTGGAGTACTTTACTGCTAGAGTCATGTAAGAAGTCTGTTACAGAGTTAAGCTGGCCATGGTTGTGTTTGCAGGGCTTTTTCACACTACAGACTGCTTATTTTGTTGGTGGTTATTTGACTATGATTGAAAAAAGTTGGAGGCACTATACCAGCTGAGATCCTAACCTAACAAACTGATGTTGTTTTTATATCCAAGGGCGATTTTGTTTCACTTCTCTTTACAAGACATGTTTTTTTTCCTAAAGCATGTGGAGTACTAATGCCACTCAAATCATAGTTCTTCTATAAACCAAGCCACTGGAAGTCCAGTGGAAAATCCTTAAAAAATTACTAGGCAAATTCCATTTTGCTTTAGCAAATCAAATGCTTCGTGATGGATTTCCTGTGGAGGTTGTTCACTCCAGCTTGATCAAACTGCATGTTCTTTTTCAGAAGAAGTAATTTATACTCTACTTAAAATTCATATATTGAATAAACGTTAGGAGAAAAAAGTCCTATGTGTAAAATATGATTCTCAGCAGAATTTGAGTACTTTCATTTAAATACTTTGTATTTTTTAAATTTTTTATTTTTAAGCCAGTAATTGCACATTTAGTTTTTACCTCATATAAATTCAAGAATATTAAGAGAATTAATTCCTTTTTGTTTTCTTTCTTTGACCTAAATAGAACTAATCATATATATAAGGACCAACAGTGTGTGAAACTGAGAATAATCAAGTTCCATTCAAAATTGCAACTTAACTGGGACTGAAGCAACAAATAGCCTTATGCTAGTCCCTCACATAAAGGTGAAATTCAAACTACATGAGTGGTAATTTGGTTTTGTAACTGTTTCTAATACACAAAATCCTGTCAGGAGTTAGGCAGTGATTATTTGTAATTTTTATGGCAATTTTAAAAACTAATGCCGTTCCATTTTGGTTGCATTTTATAAGATTGTGGTAGCTAAACTTAACATGTTTGTTGCATTTTGACAGTGTAGCTTCAGAAGACAAACTAAAGGGTGAATCTTGCTGCAAGGTGCAACTCCATTTGTGTCATCACAGCTCTAAATATTTCGGGGACTTCACCAGCAAAAATCACAGTGGTGTTAATGAGCTTCATGATTCTAGCAACAAGATGAATTCAAGCCTTTAAAAACTTTTACGCAAATACTATTTCTTTGTGAGGTTGCTTGTGTGTTGTCTCTCCCAGGGTTGCTCAGAAGAGGAGCTGTGCCCTCAGGGATCTGGAGCAGTGTGTTTGCCCATTCCTTGTGCTGTGGGGTCTGCTTGGCTTAAGCAGTGTGAGCACAGTGTGAGTTACAGCTGGTGCAATGATTCCTTCATCAGTACCTTGCAGCTGAGAGCAGCTGGGTCAAAATGTAGTAGTGCCCTTTCTTATTGTTCCTAGCACGCCTGAGCCCTGTGGCAGAGGCTCTGAGCAGGAGGCGCAGAGACAGGGGCTGCAGCCTCTGGGGACTGCCACTGCCCCTGGGCTGGGCTGTTCTGCCCCAGTCACCTACCCTGTACCTGACCTGGTTCTGTCCCAGTCACATGCACCTGGCAAAAAAGGAAAATTAGAGTAGCTTATAGAATAAAAAATCATACTTCCTTTTGAAGGGAATGGTACAACACTTAAAAAAAAATCCTGTGAATAACTCAATGCAGAGACAGCAACTCAGTTACAAGCGCAACTGCTCATGGCAAGCAGTGCACTGGAATAGGTATTCTGCACACCTCTTTGGGGGTAGGAGGTGTGGGCTGGGAAACTGAGGGGAAAAATCAGCATCATCATTGGCTTTTATAAATAAAAGGAAAGATTCCAAGTTTTTGCCTAGCATATGTTCAGTTGTATTTAATAATTATAGAGATGTTCTCTTTGCATTAGCAGAAAGGTAGTATTTAAAAACTAAGCCAGTGTATTTTATTTTTTGCATAAGCGAACAACAATAACCTTCAGATGCATTTGTATCTTTTGTCTTTCATGCCTGCTGGGTTTTACCCTTTGGTAGTATTAACAAATATTCCCAAAGAGAGAAGTACTAGTGCCCAGGGACTCTTGCCACATTCTGTTGTAAACATTCTCCTGCAACTCAAGTTAGTGGTGAAATTCTTCTATATTTTATTGAATGTAGATGTTCAGAGGTTCTTTCAAGGATTACAGCTATGTCACTGTATTCCACAGAAGTTATTGGAAGTGTACTATCATTCCAAAAGCTTTGTATTAGTGAATATTTTATATGTCACAGGAATCTGTGGAACTCCTTATTTAATGATAGGAACAAAAAGACCCAGTATTGCATATATTCGTGATTATATAAATATTTTTTCTGCAAAAGGGTTAATTTCATAACCTCTTACTAACAGTTAGCTTAAATGAGATTCCCCCTCTTTTGTTACTCAAATCATCATTAAAACCACCATACCTGCAAAACTATGAGAGTAATGACAAATGTCCAGTTTGTGTATACAGAACTTTTCTCTGACACTGGTTCTTAATCCAAGCTTTTTCATTCTCATTGAAACTCATGAATACAAAATAATATGAAAATCAACTACAGAAGGGCTAGAAGGCAGATAAAATAAATCAGTAAAATTGAGTGCCAACAATTTAATTAGTGTAATGTGTAGATAATACAGTGGAGAAAGATTAAAACTAAACAATACTTTTTGCTAGCTTTTCTTAGCAAACACATTTTCTTTCCCTTTCTTCTCACAGTCACCCTTTTATAGGCAGTCACTCGCCAGTATTGTTCTTTTCAGACAGCTGTTACTATTTCTGTTGTTAATGCCTACTGTGGCTTTTGAGCAGCTCTGAAACAAAGCAGAGGCATGGCTACTCTTGCCTTTCCATCTATTTTTGCCTCTTTCCAGTGTATGGTAATATAAATATCACTCATTCTGTCCTTCTAAAAATACCATTATACAGCTTTATACAGATGCTGATCAATACTGCTGAATCTACATGGACTTCAGGGGGAAAAAAAGAAAGAACAAAATAATTTGGCTATTTATGATGCAAGATAGAATGGGACTGTTTTTCAAGCAAGATTGTTTCTATCCTCTTTTAATTTCAAAATTCTGGCATCAAATCCTACACCTGCCTTTCTGCTTGACTTATCATTGAAGTACCCCTTCTTTGGAGAAGAGCTATGTGTAGTTAAACCTTATCATAATTAAAGAGTAAAACAAAACTCTTTAGCAAATGGAGCTAAGACCACTGTAATTAAGAATCCTGCTTGGAATTTCTACTTTCCCAGGACCCATAGATTTCAATTTTCTGTTACCAATCTCTCAGAAAGCAGTGCTTGTTTACCTATATTAACGTTGTCATAGCTTGCAAATATAAATTTCTCATCTTCACTGTCAGTTGGTTTCTGGGGATACAGGAAGTGAATATAACCTCTCTAAATCTTATAGACAGAGGAAGACACAGTCTGTGTGATTTGTTCCCCCTAAAACATAAGCATTTGTTCCGCCTAAAAATATGGAGTAGCAGACAATTGCATCCTTTGGCTTCAAAATAACCCTGTATTTTTTTAGGATAGAAGGGAAAAACATTTTAGAATTGTTTGTTATTTAGATACTTGAAGACTACTGGAATTTTTGAAATTTGACATCATAACCTGGTAAGTTTGTCTTCATGTGACTTTTAGCTGTCTAGTAGTTCAGCCTCCAGTCATAACAACCTTCATATTTTTATTCCTCTACTTTCAGCATTTATTTTTTCCACCTGTAGCTGAAGTAGTCTGGCGTCCAAATTTGTGGAATTATGCCCCTAAATAATTGCATCTGTGATCACATTTAATTACAGGAAGCAGAATGTGCTGGTGGCAGAGGAGATTAGGTTAAATGCTCTCTGTCTAATCAGTTCCCCAGCTACTGTTTCCTGGCAGTGCTTCCTTCCTAAATCCCATTTCTAGGGATGCCATGAATAAAAACTGCATGGCCTGTGCAAGTCCATGTCTTCAGAAGATGGCTTTGCTTTTCTGGTTTGAGGGGTCGGACATGGACTTAGGAGCAGGCTGAGCATTGGTCACCCTTGCCAAAAGCGTACGTGGGGCTAATGGTGCTTTTGGGTGCACTTGGCAAGGTGGGGAAACCCAGTGGGTCTGTCAGGGCTAGTATAGCCCTGAGGGTGTCCCATGGGTGTATACATATATTTATATTATTTATATATATTTCCCATGTCTGCCTTCTGTGAATACCAGAAAATAAGTCAGGAGCTGCATCCTCCAATGACCCTGGCCAGACACCATAGTCACAGGTGTGCTTCACTGCCAGAGCACTGAGTCAGGGTGGGGCATTCCACAATTAAAACAACTAAAACAAATTATAGCACAAAAAAAGGAGAAATTTAAAAACTGGAAAAAAATTATTTGCTTTTTAGACTATGGCAAATTTTTTCATTCATAATTAATATTAATTACGCAAGACATTTTGTATTGTCACCATGATGCATAAAGATACAAAGGAACCTGGAGTGGTTGCTTGACTGCATTTTCTGAACACAGAAAAATATTCTGAACACTGAGAAGACATTCTTTGTTTTTTTTAATATTTTAATACATGATTTTGAAATCAGGATTATCCTCGGTCATCATAGTGAGATTACTAGCAAAAATAGTTAACCTTTTTAATGAACCATGTAATGAATCCCATTTGAGAATAGTATGAAACTAAAATTGACCTCCAAATCAATGCTTTCAATCTTGAATGTATTTTCAGAAAATCCAGTCAAGTTCAGTGAAAATTTCCATCTGCACTTTGAGTACCAGGCAAGCAGCAGGGGTAGAAAAATTTAAATTTAAACTGCTGGTTTGGAAAATTTAGTTTTTCTTATCACCTCCGTGGCTGGCAATAAACCACACTTATTTCTTTCCTTCCTTATCCCGTGGTTGTAGCGTAGGTTTTGCAATCCAGAAATTGACATTTTATCAAAATTCACCTTGCTTTCTAGCAGTGGTTAGCTCTCATTCTTTAATTTGCTCAATTGGGTCAGTTTGTAACAGTGAAAGCAATGCTAGTAAAAGCTATTTATTATCAAGCAGTCATGTAGCATGATTATTGCAAATTACCAGACAATTACTGCTGGTCCAGAGCATGTTGCCATAATTTCAGTTCAAAAAGGTATATGGTTGTAGGCTGTGGATCAGGAAATTGAGTGTTAAACGTTACGTATGGTAGGCACATAAAACTCAGCCTTCAAGCTTCCTAATGGACTTAAAAGTTCCTTGATGAAAGGCAGAACATTTCCTCCATTAAGGAGGTGTTGGAACAGTCTGTGCACTGATGCTGTGTGTGTTGTGTGTCCTTTGAGGCTTTCAGGACTTTTCTGGATCGAGCCCTGCTAACCTGATCCAACTTCATAACTGACCATGCTTTTGAGCCGGAGGTTGGACTGCTCCTAAGTTATCTTCTGGTTCTCTTCTCTGATGTGATTTACATTGACATTGGCTATTTGAAAACGCTTCTCAGAAAAGGGGAGGTGAACTGCTGCAGGTAAATTAAGTAGGTGCTAGAAAGCTATAAATTCTGATTAATCTCAAAGTCATAAACTTCAAAGCTTTAGCTTTATGTTGTCTTTTTACGTACATCAGTGTGTCCTATTAAAAGGGAAACAATTGCTTCAGGATAAAGTTTCTTGTAGGACTTTCTGGCCCAAATTCAAAGTCATAGAATTTTAAATATGCTACAGTTAAGAAAGTATCTGAAAAAGTAATCAAACTACCTATTGGATAGCACTGTCGTTGTTGATCACATGTTGCTTGAAGAAAGAACTGTCACAAATTTAGAAAATCACCACTGTTTAAAATAATTTTTATTGTCATTCTTTAGAGAGATTCTGGTGCTATCTCTCATAAAGGTGACAGACTGCCTTGGATTTCTTTGGGTTTCTCTCCATTTTGATGGTTTTAATCAGTCTTGAGTTCCTTTATTGTGCCATATTTTTTTGCTGCTGATTTTCGGCTTCTATATTTTTCCCCTAGCATAGCTTGAATCAATTTATGTAGCAACTGCAAAAATGCTGAAGAGGATTTTTTTTTTGTAGCCTTTTTTACTATTAAAAAATAATAGCAGAGGAAATATAAACAATATGGAATTGTTAGCAATACCCTGTGGAATGGATGCATAGTGTAAATAGAAGGTAGTTAATTATTAGGATATTTCAACAGTTTACATTTTTTCCTTCTTGAAATTTTAATGAAAGAATAGAACATGAGGCACTAGTTACTAGGATTATCTATAAAAAAATGTTGGATATTCCTCTTGCTTTTCCCACATTACTGAAAAGATTGCTGAAGCGATGTAGCTGAAGGTTCTTTGTGCTGTTAAAAATTCCCTTATGACAACAAGCTAAAACAGAAATATTGTTTGCTTTGACTGACACGTAATAGTTAAATATAGATACATGATCATAGAGAAGCAGCATAATAAAAAGATTTTAAGTTCTTGTGTCAGTTGTAGGTTGTCAAAACACTCAATATCAATGAAATTGTGGCAGTTATGCCTAATAATATGCTTTTTTCTCAAAAGTTCTTCTTCTAGGTGGGGCATATGTTGTTATGGTATAGTGTATTTCCATCACTATCTATTGCGATGGAGGGATTGGGCAGATTGGTGCAGATACCCTTGTTATGAGCTCACCTGCATCCACTTAGAGAACATCTGGATGTCTTGATGGTGTCAGCTAGTCTGTCCCTCTGTGTCCACATTAAATATAAATCAAAACTCAAGTGACACGGTATTCAAAACCCTTTGGCTTGTGTTGTGTGAACTTTCAGTCATTGATGTAGCTTGTATTCTAGAGAGGGTTTTGTTCAGGATGATATCTGTACCAGCAATACATAAAAATCTCTTGCTACAGTTCTGGAAAGAATTCGGCAACAGTGTTAATCAAGTGTTTAACATTCTTGATCATAGCGGCAGTAATACTAAAATTACAACAAGTTGTAGAAATACTAAATAATATAAAGGTATTTATAATCATTGGTCTTTATGAGGGCTCTGCAACTTTTGTAAATTTATCCAATCTATGCTCCATTGGTTCGTGTCATGTGTACTTAACTTCATCTGTTCAAAGCTGCTCCAAGCGAAACAGGTCAAATCCTTTGCATGTTCATTGAACAATTGTAGGTAATTTCACAGGACATAAAACAAAGGAAACTGGGGCTGCATGGAAATGAATGTTTGGAAGACAAGAGAAAATCTTAGCTAGTACACAAAGAGGCAAAATCCAAAAATTTCTGATTTTCTGGTCTTGCAGATTGCTATGTTGCAATGCTTTCCATATAACATGATTTAGAGAATCAAGTATTGAAACTGTAAATTTGCAGTAAAATGTGTGGCAGTTAAGAAAAAGCTGTTTTCTACCAAGAGATTCCTACCATTAAATACTGTATCATTTTAGTTTCACAGAGTTACACCAAATGAGGCTGCTGTGACCAGGGGCTCTGCTGAGTTTGTCTGACATGATGCAGTACCATCTAATGGAATCCATTGCAGCCTGTCAGGTCAGGGATTTTCCTTAAAGGGGAAGGCCTCTGTGCTTTATCATAAAGTGCAATGATGAATGTTATGAATACCATGAGTGGGTATTCAAAATTGATGGAAGTCAATAGAATTTCATCTGCCTTTTTGTAGATGCTCTTTGTATTTTTTTCCTTTCTGTTTTTCCTCCTTCTTTGTTATATTGATTTTCCACACTAGATGGCAGTGCCTTAGCACTAGTGCTTGACAGGGGAATTGATTTAATTTATCCAGGAGAAAGAAATCCTTCTGTTTCATGTTTCCTTCTACATACATAGCTTGAAGAATTGCAGGTGGGAGACTGGATTTTGATGAGCCACATATGGATGGGTAAAGAAAAATGCAATTTTTTTTCCTTTTTCTTTGTACAAATGGAAGTCTATTCAAGCTGATCGAACCAGGCTTGCATTGGCTGGATGTGAGATGAACTGGGGCTGCCTTTCAGTGCTGTCCCCAAGGAATTGCATGCATAGAAACTTCAAGTGAAAAGCTGTATTGAGTTAGAGCTGAGAGTGCAGCCAGACTCTGAGCAGATTGCCTCACAGTTTTGAGCCATATGTTGTCTATACTGAGAAATCAGTGAGAGAAAACACAGCTTCTTTCTCTTTCCAAGAAAGCCAAGTTCTGGAGGGTTGGTGGTGGAGAGCTGAGAGGTGCTGGGGTGCACCTAGGTATTGCTGTTTTGGTGCTGGAAAAGTGCTCGGGCTCATAATTCCACCTATGAACTGGGATGCAGTCCTGGGTTGTGTGTTAGTTGAAGAACTGGAAGTTTACTGGCTTGAAGTATCTTAAATAGAAGGTTATTGGAATGAGGATTGAGGGACACCACGATTAGAAACAAATGGGCTCTGGAAGAGTGACAGTAAGAGGTGAAGGCTAAAAGCTGGAAGTTAGTAGCTGGAGTTCAATTTTAAATTAGTAAGCAATGTTCAAAATTTATGGGTGATGTCCTTGAAAACAGAGGATCGTTAAAGCAAGCATCTGTCTCTGTTGTTAATATTTTCAACCTTCATGAAAGAAAACTCCAGTTAATGCTCTGAAAAGAGGGGACAGAAGTTTTTGAAACAATAAATACCAAGAGATTCTGCAGTGAAGACAAAAGAAATAGACATATCATAATCAGGAGAAATTAAATTCCTTATAAGAGTAGGAAAAAAAGAGAAGACCCCTGAAATAGGATTGATTGACCGTATGAGGAATAGATGAAAGGAAGAACGTGTAAAAGCACCTGAAAAAAACCCCAAAAAATTACAAAGTCAAGAGTTGTCAAAGATATTTTCTCTTTGTAAAATTTATGAACACTATTCTCATTGCATGGTTTGTTCAAAAATAAGATGGCTTCAAGTTTTTTTCCAATTTATATTTCACAAAGAAAGGAAAATTTGATGCAATATCTTCACCTTTTTCATTGGAGTTAAACATTTAAAAATCTGGAAGGCTCTTGCCTGAGGCCAGGAAGCATACTGCCGTGAATACATTTTCTTAAAGAAAATTCAGCTTAACTTGGTGGCTCCTGGGACCTCACTGCATGCATTTTCTGCCTTATTTATTCAGGAGTTTTTTTGCTACATCCCTCCAGAATGAGCTGGATAAAGCCGAATTGAAATACAGGAAAACAAATTTTCTCTTACTTTTACTACTGGATCTGCCATAGCTGAAATTTCATTAATGTTGCCAGAAGGAATGGAGGCCAAATATATGTTTATCTGTCTTCTGCTGCAATATTCACAGAAACTGAATATTTTTTCAAAATATGCTGCTATTTGCTGTCATTTTTTGCATGTCATAGAAAGTGATAGTCCTGTCTATAATTTATTACATAAGTCTGCCAGAGCAAAAGATGCAGATGGCTTACTATAAAAATGCAATTCAAATTATATTTGATAGTATTGCTTAGATGAATCCTTGCTAGTTAGGGGAAGCAACAAATGGTTCTAAGTTGGAATTTGGTGTGGGAAAATGAGCCTTAGGCCTGGGGCTGTTAAGTGGGAGGTAAAAGTTGCCAGTTCTTTAAATCAGAGAGAACAAATGATTGAATATAGACTTCCCACCTCCCAGATGAGTTTTGTAACTGCCAGGTTAGATTGTCAAGGGATGTACCTATTCATTTTGCAACAGGGATTTTTTTCTTTCTGAATTTGAATATAAATGTCTTCCCTCAGAGGTTTTCATAAAACAGAAACTTGCCTTCCAATTAGGCTTCTTCACATCAGTAGAAAGAATAACACAGAGTTTGATAAAAAATCATTTATATGGACAGTATTATGCAGAAATTTGAACTTGGGGATGTTACTTGTTGACTGTTTTTGTGTTCTGTTGTGGTTGGTTCTCTTTCATCTTGTGGTGGATGGAAAAACTGGGACTTTCCCTTGGTACAAGGCGTTTAACTCTTCCACTCTTTCAAGGCTGGATTATAGAAAGCATTCAAGAAGCAGGGAGGCCCACTGGATACCTGTAGCCATTCTGCAGCCATTTAATTTTCCCCTTCTTTTTTTAATCAGCCATGCCCAGCACTTTGCACAACAGAAGGAACCCTTTTATTTTTTTCCTTCATGCAAGCTGAGAGTTCACTCTAATAGAAGATTTTTATCTTGTTCATGTGTTCTATTTGAATCTGAAGAACAAATGAATGCCAGGATACTTCAAACTACCCAAATAGTTTGTCTTATAATTATGATTTAATTGAAAGCAGGAGTTTTGTCTTCAAGAATTGGATTTTGTAAGCATAAGGATTACCTTTGTTTGTTAAATGTAAACACTTCTGATTAAAACTTCTATTTCCTAAAAAATCATTGTGCTCTTCTAGATTGGTTCCTTGGGTTTACTCTGGCTGCGTTCCTGAAAAACAAACCCAAACAGAATGCCAGCTCTGTCCAGTTCTGATAATCAGGCATTCACAAGGAAAACATTTAAGATGTTCTCTTTAGCTAGTACTGCTTATAGGTTTGTACTGCTGCCTCCCCTTCCCACTATTTCATTGGCCTCCTTCTGCTTCTAAAAATGTAACTTCACCACAGGAACAAGAGCACTGCCACTCATGCCAAATTAATGTTAGCACTTCTCACTGCAGCTTTTATGCCATCCCTTTGATCAAGTTTTGTAGATTGCACTTGAATTACTCCATCCATTGCCTGGAAGATATCCTTCTGACTCACTGGACTTCGGAGAAGCATCCTAATCATAAACCTAATCAAAAAAAAAATTTGAATGGCTTTGCTTGTCAGATACTCTTGCAAAATACTCATTAAATACTCATGCTGTCTTCCTGATTTTTGCTTCCTCTCCCTTACTTGGACATATACAGCTGCCTTTCTTCTCTTGCCATTACAGAAGGATTTGCATTGGAAGTGACCTTAATGAGCAGGGACACCTTTCACTAGATCAGGTTGTTCAAAGTACCATCAAGTCTGGTCTGGAACACTTCCAGGGGTGGGGAATCCACAGCTTCTCTGGGCAACCTGTTCCATTGCCTCACCATCCACACAGTGAAAAAATTCTCCTCACTGTCTCATTCTTACCTAAACATGCCCTCTTTTACTTTAAAGCCATTTCCCCATGTCCTCTCATGACATGTTCTTGTAGAAAGTCCCTCTCCAGCTCTCCTGCAGGTCCCCTTGAAGTAGTAGAAGGTGCTGTAAGGTTCTCCCTGGAGCCTTCTCTTCTCCAGGCTGAACAACCCAAACTTTCTCAGCCTGTCCTTCTGCAAGAGGTGCTCCAGCCCTGTGATCAGCTTGGTTCTGGATTTGTTCCAACAGGGAGTGAGGCCACTAAAACCTCGCTTGATGAGACACTTAAAAGGGCCTACTTTTCTTTACATATTCTGAGTTAGATGCATGGGAGAAACACCAACAAGATACTCTCAAGAGGTCAAAACAACAAAAAAAGCCTTTACTGGCAACCTAGAAAATCAGAGAACTTTGGCAAAAGCTTTTGAGCAATGTTCAATCAACTTAAAACATGTTAATGTTCCACAGAACATTCAAGTAGCCCATTAAGCATAGGTTCCAAGCCTATCTGACTTTAGATTTCTCAAAATGGTACTCAGAATTCTGGGAAGAGGTAATTAGAAAAAGAAAAAGACAGAAAAGGTACAGAAAAGAACAAACATAACTACCACTCATGATTCCAGTTGTGTTCAGCTGATATAAATTCCAAGAGGAAGGAGGATAAAGATGGACAGGATGAGGTTGGCTTTCTGGGCTGTGAATGTGCATTGCTGGGTCATGTTGGTCATACTCCTCCTCAGAGGCTTATAAATTAAATCATTATGCTTTCCACTGTGAAACTGTTTTTATTTTACATTTATTTTCTCAGTTTTGGGGCCTTTTCTGTGCATTTTGCTGTTTTTGTTGCTGTTAATTAAAAAAATTCTGTTTCCTTATACAATTTCTTCTGAATGAAATACATTGTTCTACCAGCAGTTGAAGCTGTGGGATTTGTGCATTTGGTCCACTCTATCACATTTTATTTCATTTGTAGCAAAATTAAAACCTTTAGGAGACGTCAGCTTTGGTTGTTTTTTAATTGCCTTTGTTTTCTCATTGTCATCATGCTACACATATGGAAAACAGCTGGTTCCCTTGTTGGCATTCCTTAACTGTTGCTTCCTACGGTCACATGCTGGTCTAAATAAATGCAAGTTCTTTGGGTGGCACAATAGAAACAAGAGATTGGTATTTTCTTTATAAAATGCTATGCTTCCTAGTTTTTTTTTTCAATTCATATTTTTTAAATAGGGGCTGAATTACATAATTTCACTGTTTATGCTGTCTTAATTTATTGTATTTATGAGCAAAATTCTGCAGCATACTCAGAATAATTTACTACTTTTCTTTGCTGCTGTAGATACAAATCCTCAGTCCATCTAGAAACAAACTGAGTTGTTTGCTAGAGAGAAGATTCAGATTCAACTGGAGAAGTGAGAAACTTCTATAGCCTGCAGAGCTCTGTGACTGCGTTCTGCTGGGGGATCTACAATAGCCAGATTAGCATTTTTCACGCTGTCATTTCAGCTGCCCTGGGTTATTCACGGTCAGTAAACTTGGTCAGCAGCTTGTACAGCAGGTCCCTCACTGATGGTAAGGACACTTTCTCATCAGATGCAGCCACTTCTCAAAATAATTTGAAAGGGAGATTATGGGCAGCAAGGTAACTTGGGATGTCCAAGTTCCCACCAACCCAGCTCTCTGGTGAATGTTTTCTTGCTGTACAGGCAGATTCCTGCACCAGCTAAGTCAAGGCAAGTTTGGCCTTCTAGTTTCCCATGCAGGCTGTGGCTACTATTGAAATCTGTGTAGGGGTCTTTTCTGTTTATTTAGCAAGTGCCTGTTTCCTTCAGATGTGGAGCAGTTGTGTCACTTTTTCAGTGTGGAGACCTGAGGATTGACACGGCACACTACTCAAAAGTTGGTGCACGTGGTAAATTGTGGCTGGCCTTGCAGTGCACAAGTAATAAAGCTCTATGCATTTTAATTTCTTAAGGCAGACACACATACAAAAAGTAGGCGAATGATTAAATAGCAGCTAATAAGATGTTGGAGTCTATATTTTTTTTCCTTTTTTTTTTTCTGTTTTTTTGCAGTTTTTAAACTTTCTGCCTCATTTCAGAAAGCCACCAGAATTTATGTAAGTGTGCTGTCTAATGACTGGACCACAGGTATTGAGGTAGATATCCTTCCCACTGTTAGAAACAATAACTTGTAAAACTGAAATGTAATAGTATCTCTGCTAATATTGCTACATCATTGTGTAGTGAATTTTCTTATCTTTAAAAAGTTTCTAAGAAATAAAAGGAAAAATGGCCAATTTTATTCAACTTGAAAGTTATTCTATTAAAAGAATTTTAAAAGCTATCCTAAAAATGTTTACATCTATTGTTTACATCTATTGATGTTTACATCTATTGGCTATTTCTATTACTTGTACTGTGTCCTGTGGACTTGATTTTCCAGTTTAGGTATGCAATTTTAACATTGTCTCATTGTTGTTTTAGCTTTGTGGAATTTTATATTGAAGTGAGTGTTTATGGAAAATACTGTTCTCTACAAAGATGACAAGAGAATCATGAAGCATTAAAATTCAAGAGGAGTTGTCTGAGGGGGAAGGGAACATCATATTCAATCATGCTATTTCTTAAGAAGTCAACAACAAAAGACACAGGATATTTATCTGAAATGATCACAGCAGTGTATACAGACAGAAGGCAAAAACAGATCTGGCATTTTAATTTAAATATTCAAAATGGCTGGTCCTGTGGAACTTGTTTACCGCTATTAAAATTATTCCTTTTCTTCCATTGGAGGCTTGTTACAGTTTGGGATGCTGCATGTTGGCATTGGCTGTGCTGCTCCCCACATCTCTATTTCTGACATTTGGGTACAATGGGGTGGCCTGAGGTGGGGCTGTTCCTCCTGGGCTGGGAATGGGCAAAGCAGGCTGGTGTCCAAGGAGGGGTTGTGGGAAACTTCTTAGAGACAAAAAGTCAGGGCAGACACACAAGGCTGGAAACAAGAGTAGGGCAAGGTGACAGAAAGCATTTTTATTTTCTAAATGGCTAAGAATGACTTAATTGATCAACTGCTAATACAAAACCCAGAACACAGTGGAGTCACCAGTACATTCCTGTTGGACTTTGATGGACGTGCCTGATATTTATCATTTTGGGCCTTAGTGTACTCACTTTCCTTTCTGACATTTAAAGTATCAGTGGAATTAAATCTTGTAAAATGAAACATCCACCCTAAAACATTCTCTTCCATTAGCTTTAATCTATACCTTTTAGTACCAGTCACTATTTATTTACTGTATCAGAGAGACCAATTAAAAAATCTTTCAAAACAACTAGAGAAAATTTGTTTGACACAATGAGGAGACAAAACCCCAATTCCTTCATGTTCTTCCCAAATCACATTATAGATTTTCCTCCATTCTTAAACCACATATCATGTATTTTTCCTCCTTTTCGTATGCATTTTTAAAATCATTTAAGTTGGGGGCAATGTTAATTTTTATTTGAAGCATTTGCCAAAAATCCTTAGGCAAGTGTTGCTGACTTTGTACTCTGAGTGTGTAATTCTCCTTTCCCTGACTGGAGGGTGGAACTTGTTTCTGACTATGATGGTTTTTAGGAAAATAAGTAATGAATGCTACCTCACACCTCCTCTCAGAGTGAGGTAACTTACAAAAGATTTGAATCCTCCTGAAACACTTGGCTCAGTGGTGGATTTGGTAGTGTCAGGTTAACTTCAAGAAGAGAAGACCTTTAAGAAAAGGTCTTTACCAACCAAAATGATTAAGTGATTTTATGACATTGTTTGATTTTCTAGTAAATTACAATGTGTGAAAAGAAAAAGGGGGAAAAAAACACCTTCTATTAAGTTTCCATAGTAACATGTATAGAATATTTGCAAAAGTTTGATTTTATTGCATGCTTCTATTATCTGGTATGAACAGATCAGTGTGGCTTAATGAATTTTGCTTCACGTTTTACTGGGCTCTGACTCGTCATGGCAATACAGGCAGCAGTCAGTGTGATGTGCAGATGAAGGAAGTTTAGCTTTGTGTAGTCACAGAAGTTTTATTAATCTACTGTATTTAATGGAAGAGCCTGGTGAAGAGGGCTGCAGCCTTTAGCTTCATGTTGTTACAGTTCTTTTATGAAAAACATATAATTATTTGTAAGACTTGAAAATCTATTTATTTTCCTTAACTATTGGTGTTGTATATCTTTGTGTTTCAAAACTGCTAATATTTGTTGCCCAGTTGGTGATGTAAGGATGCTCCTTATTCTATTTTCTGCAAGTGCAATCCCTGTGAAGTTATAACTCTGGGTCTGGTACAATTTCTGATACAAATACAGCAGTGAGCCACAAACCCACACATTCATGGCTGTTTAAGTAGTTCTGCTGAGGAGCACTGTGAAGGATTAGCTCCAACTGAGGTCGGCCACAAATCAGTCTCAGTCTGCTTCATTTTTGCTTTAAAGAGTATTTAAATTAATGGGATACAATAATAATTTTATTTCTGTGAGCTGAAATATAATTGATCATATCATAATGTGGTCTGCAAAGATTAGAGATTCTTAGGTCTTTCTAATGTGGCTGTGTGGGAGTGGAGTGATAGATATTCCTCTTATCACAGGATAGGTCTTCTGTTCTGCAGGTTAGTAGTGAATCTTAATTTTAAATATAATACTGCATTTCCTTTTATAGGAAAGCAATCAATTATCATACAGAATTGAGTGAGGTAGATTATTTCCTCTCTCAATCCTCATTTTGGAATACGTTCTGTATCTTAAAGACCAAGGGTAAAGATACCAGATTTCCTCTAGTAACCTATTGAGAGACCTTTAGCTTTTTCTTTTATTGTTCTCTCTGTGCAACTTCCAGCTTTACTAGTTGGCTTGTAGGAAAGTAGGATGCAAATTTGGGAGTGATGTTCCAAATTCTAAGGAGCTGATCTTTTGCCTTAGTAAGTAAATGTACATCATCCTACATCAATTTAAATGTACATCTGCATGAATTTAAGAACGATCACTTTGTTCACTATCACTACTTTTGTTGGTTAGAAAACACTTTAAAATGTCCAGCCTCTGCTTTAGACAATTTATTCTTTTTAAGTGCTGCTACTGCTACAGTTCATATAGGTCTTCTTCCACTAAAAGAACAATCAGATATTTGATGTGCTTTGGTTTTCTAGGATGCACAAGGTATGAATTTTTTGTGTGCTATTATTTGATTCCTGTGATCACTACTAGATTTATTTTCTGTATCTGATTCTGTTTAATTTTATGAAGAAAGAGAGAATTGTATAGATTACATTTAATGAGTTTTTATTGTTGCTGTGGCTTTTACACATTTTAGGATAACATTCATTATTTTCACAAAGCCAAATCATGCAGACATTATTTTATCTGATTAATAGTTATGTCTTTCACATGCCTTGTTTTCTTCAGATGACAAATTTCTTGTCATTAGTGCAGCAATCAGTTCACTTGGTAGTAGTATTACATTTCACCCCATTACATTTCACACTACTTTGATTCTTTGATGATCTTTTGGTCCTAGCTTATTAACTTGTCTGAACCCTCTATTGTTTGGAAGGTTTATCTTGATCTCTTCTGTGTCTGGGTGTTTTTTCTTGTCTATAAGCTGCTGTGTCTTTTTACCACCATGTTGCAACCATGCTGCAATCCTCACAACCTAGAGATACAAGACAGTGTGGCCAGGTAAATGCAAAGATGCAAAGCTGCCCTTTTTTTTTTTTTAATATCAAATTCACAGAATCATAGCATCATTTAAGTTGTAAAGGACCTCCAGGATCACTGAATCCAAGCTTAGACTGATCACCACTTTGTCAACTACTCCATGGCACTTAAGGGCCACATCCAGTTATTTCTTGAACACCTGCAGGGATGGTGACTCCACCACATCCCTGGGCAGTCCATTCCAATCCTTAATAACCCTTTTTGGGAAGAAATTTCTTTTGATGTCTAACCTGAACCTCTCCTGGCCCCACCTGAGGCCACATCCTCCCGTCCTATTGCTGGCTGCCTGGGAGAAGAGACCAATCCTCACCTGGCTAAGCCTCCTTTCAGGTTGTTGTAGAGAGTGATAAAAAAGCCTCCTTTTCTCCAGGCCAAAAAATCCCAGCTTCCTCAGCTGGTCCTCACGAGCCTTGTGCTCAGACCCTTCCCCAGCTCTGTTACCCTTCTCTGGGCAAACCATAGCTCCTCAATGTCCTTCTTGTAGTGAGGGGCCCAAACTGGACACAGGATTCAAGGTGTGGCCTCAGGTGCAGGTCCTTCCCCTTCTATAAACTATTTTTTAACGTGTAGTTTTAGTGGCTGCTTGAGTAGGGTAGTCCAGATACTTTTTCATATAGCTTTAGATCCACTGTTGTTTGTCATACTGTGCAGATGTTTTGACAGCCAGTCTTCACTGGGGATTTTCTGAATTATTTGTATAAGAATGTAACCTTTATTTGTTTAAAAAATAAAGGTTTAGTGTTGGGGAATACCTTTAAGAATAACTTTTGGACATCATATATGTAAATGTGTGTGTATGTGAGCATGTAAACATATATATGTCTTACCTCAACAGCAAAGATTACAAAAGAAATTTGGGAGGAAGGATTCTGTGAAAGGCAACAGAAAATCACTGACTGGCATTTTTTGGTTGTGCAGCAGAACATCAATATGTTATAACACACAGGCTCTACTATCGATGTTGTGTTTATTCCATCAGCATTTATCACTGACAGGTGTGACAGCTGACATTCTCATTAATCTCACTTTATTTTATGTAGAATTAAAAGGAAATGTAGATAAGAGCTGCTGACTTTGGGATTTCAAAGTCTCTTTTTGGCTGTTCTGATGCATAAAATGCTGAGCGCTCTGTAGCTATAGAACCTCCTTGCTCTTTGAAAATGCCAGAGCTACTATAGAAACAATGGAAAAGACACTTAAAAACCCCCCCAAAACTCCAAACAACTAAATGCTGTAAAAGAAAATTCCTTACAGTGTGATTGTCATAAGCATCAAACACAAAACAAATATTTCTCATGTTTTGAGTGCAGTTTTGTTTTTCCTTGGATTTTCTGTTTCGATTTTTTTTTTCATTAGACCAAATCCCTGATCGTGTATCTCAGGTATTAGCAAAAGGTAAGAGAAGCCATCATGAATGTCAGAATGAGCTGTGGGTAAGATTAAGCTGAGAGTAAAGAACAGCAGAACACTCTCTGTCATTTATTACAACTTCCTAACTGACAATTATGTTACTTATGGATATCCTACTGTAAGTACAGGGTGGTTTTTTTGTTTTTTCAAGATAATTCCTTGGTTATACAATCTGAAATGATCTCATAACTGAGCACAGTGGCCTACTATGCATCTGTGTTACATTTGATTTTCAGTCTGTTACCAAATAATGTGGTTTTTGTCAAAAAGAGAGCCTCTCACCTTGGTGCATACTAAAAGGTGTGGAATGGTTTGGTTTGGATTAGTGGTGTTCAAAGTGGAAGAAATAGCTGGCAGGCTTTTACCCTTTTCTAGTTAAAGCAGCGTTTCTTGTGTTCTAAGAATCTGGAAAGTGCTTAATATTGTTACTGATACATTTTTTTTTAAGGGAGATCTCTTTTTTATAGAATCATAGAATAGTTTGGGTTGGAGAGGATCTTCTAGAGGACATCTGCTCCAACCCACATGCAATGAGCAGGGACATCTTCAAGCAAATCAGGTTGCTCAGAGCCTGTCCAGCCTGACCTGGAATGCTTCCAGGGGACTGGGCATCCACCACCTCTCTGGGTGGTGTGAGATCCACCACCTGTTTCAGTGTTTCACCACCCTCATGGTAAAAAAATAATCTCTAATCTAATTTGACCCTTCTTCAGTGTAAAACAATTACCCTTGTCCTGTTGCAACAGACCCTCCAAAACTTTATCTATGGCACAATAATAAATCATGCAGTTTGACTTGGAATCTCAATATAAGCTGAACACAGACACAAGGGTTTCCCCAGGTATTTGGGTTTTTTCAATTTTTATACCCTTATTTTTCTATTACTGGTAACTAAGAATCTTTAATTATAGCATTAAAATGTTGCTTGAATAATTTGTTACTTTCATGCTTTTCATTATTTAATACTTGCTGCTCTGTGGATAATTTTGTCCCTTAGCTTAATATGAAATTTCTTTAATTATATCTTGAACTCTACTTTTTCCTCTTACGTGATGCTAAAGATATCCATTAGAAAGGCATGCTACAATTCCGACAAAAATTAGGCCACAAATTTGATACCTGCTGTGAGTGTTCAGAAAACTACTCCCAGCTGTGATATTAATATTGCATTGTTTATCAGGAAGGTAACTTGCAGGGTTATTTCAAGTTAAAGGCCAGGGTTATCTCCCACTGAGATAATAGCAGCATATTTCTTTGTAGAAAATGATTGGTCTAATTATGTTTTAACTGTGTTTTTAACTATGGTAGCCATACAACTACATACATTAGGGTTAAAATGATTTTACATTATATATTTGGCTCTAAATTGTTCTAGATTCAAATATATTTTTAAATTTTTACATAATAGCTTGTTTCCTTGGATTTGGATATTGTTTTTAATGAACTTTATTGTAGTGATTCAAGAAAATTAGCTGCATAGAATTCTTGAACATTTAAATGTTTTAGAAGCAAAGTGTGCTTTCTTGATGAGTTAAAGAATTGTACTAATTACATTATTTTTTAAAAAATTAGTAGTTTGAAGGAGAAGTTATAAATTTAGCATATGTTAGAGTGAAATGAGCACTCTAGGTTATAGTCTGTCAGAATTCTACTTTTCCCAGGAGTAAATAAAAACATTAAAAGACTATTTAGTTAAATTAGCTGAAACATCAGCAGCAGTCTTCAGTCATATTGTGTGTTTCATAGTGGTTCCCAAAGTTTCTAGTAAAAATATTTCTAGATCCTTCAATAGATTGAAGCTAAACAGATAGGCTGACAGCAACGTCTGTCGTCAGAGACCATGAAAGTGCAATGGTATGAGAAGCTAAAAACCAGCAATTAGTCTTATTTCTCTTGGTGAGTATTAGCAATATTATTTTCAGACTTGTTTAGTCCATCACAGTTGAGATTTTAATACACTTTCAATATATGATTTAGTGCTCATATCATCTCCAGAATATGTGAGATTACCTTTTCCTTTAAATAAGTGTAATGCAATCAGAGAATAAAATACAAATCTGCAAAGCATTTTTAAGCACTACACTAAACATGTGAGAAACTGGAGATTGTAATGCTTTGCAGAATCAAATCACAGGTGAGGAATTACATGAATAAACTTAAGTGCTTGAAAAAGGCAAAAATGGAAAGAAGAGAAGTACTTTTAGTCTTTTCAGTGCAAACTAGTTCTCCATGCTGAGCTTTTTTAAAAAATCAAAAAACTAATAGTAGCAAAATGACAGGCTAAAGCAACATCCGTAATACTGGGAAAAGTCATTATGAGAAGTGTTATCTTAGCTGAACAAGCAGCTAACAGACTGGAGATTTCGAGCACTTGAACCTTGTTCAGTAAACAGCATATGGCAAGGAAAAGCTTCCCTTTGTTTGCTGTAGCCCCTGTTAGAGATGATGTGTTTAATAAATGGGCTGAGCTCATCCAGATACAGCCAGCTCTTGATTATCTAAGGATGAACCTTTCAGACTCAGGGTTCAGTGTGCTGTGCATGAGGAGACGCTGAAGCTGGCTCTGCATGAGCTGGTTTCATTTCAGGAAAGCGCAGGCATGCCCAGCCTGAGTGCACAGTGTGTTCTTGACTGCTTGCCGGGTGCCAGCCGTGGGATTTCCCCACTCCACACTCATCAGCAGCACTGCCCTTCTCCCTCTGTGCACTTGCAGTGTGTTCTTATGACCAAGTTTTGAATTTGTCTTGCATCATACTTGAGTTTGAGTTACCAAGGTTATCAGAGTCTGAGTATAAGGAAGACCTGGTGGTTTCCTGCTGTTTTCTCTTGACATTTTTTATGTACCAATTTGCTAGGAGATTATATTAAGAGTAGGAGTGAAATAAAAAATGCTAATTTCAAAGTTATAACTTACATGTGACTTTAAAATTAGGCTTACTGCTGTGTTTTAGTGATAGGATTCATTATCTCTTCTAGAATCAAAAAGACATTCCTACAACCATTTACTTAGACGTTTTGTTTGCCTTGGGCTTTTGGTACATTGTGAATTTAAAGCATTCCTGCAATGTAGTTCTTCTGCACAAAAATCATGCCTGTCCACTGTCCACTTCAGAACTTTGCATGGAGTACATGCATTCTGCAATAAATAGAAAGTAGTGTGAGATTTAAATTTTATTTGGTTTTATTCACCTCTTTTTCACAACAAGTCCCATTTTGTGACATTTCCACATCTACATTCAGAATTTAAAACTTTATTATCAGTTGTTTCCAGTTCTTCACCATAACAAGCAGTGCATTTTGGAGTGCCAATTCCACACATATGTTCACATATGTAATTTTTGGCTGTGAACTATATTTAATAATAACAGAAGGCATCATTGGCACTGTCGACCAATTGATTCTCAAGCACAAAATCCAGTCTGTGTCTTGTGAGTTGGCATTCTATTTATAAACTATAATAGACAGAATCATTTGGGAGTAGTCTAATGGAAATCTACTTATGAGAAGTACTTAGGTTGCTTTTAAATGAAATTGTATATTTTACTAATAATACATAGGTTTTTAACTGTCTTTTTTCTAAGGCCAACATTTCTAGTGCTTAGCATTTATGTTTGAGTTATAGTCCAGCATCTATCTGGACCAAGTCCATGTGAAAAGCTTTACATTTTTTTGATGACTTTCCTGATGGAACGTGTGTCAAAACACCGCACAGCATGACTTCACCTACCAGGTTAAAGCTTTGCAATCTTTCATACTCTTTCTGTGAAATGTCTATAATTGAATCCTTGGTCAATCAAAGGCTTGATGCCTGTAATCACACGATGCCGTTTGTTTCATCAATATCATCAACTGCCTCACAGAGAAATATGAAAGTGTAACATTACAATCAGTGAAATCATGTGAAGTACATATCTGAAAGGTTAAAATCTACATTTCCACTATTTCTGCTGGGGAGTAGCTAAGCAAGAAAAAAGAAAAAAGAAGAGCGAGCGTTTTGAAAAGTAATCTTTTCCTCTGGCCTTTAGTTCCACACAATATGCTAAAATGATAGCTGCTTTTGAAATACCAAGCACATTTTTCTTTGAAAGATTTCCAACTTTTTCATTAATATGTAATATCAAGCTCCTGTTGAAATGGAAATGAGCTGGTATCAGTATTTTTGCTTATTAGTCCACCTGTATTTCAGCCCACCTGCATATGTCCCTCTGGACTTGGCTATAATGTGCAAGCTGGTCTTTTTGTTACAAGGCCAGGGCATTTTCTTATTAATATATGTAACTGTTCTTGTGATATATTCCCAGGGGCTTTGAAAAGCCTTCCTCTGTGTCTTTGAGCCAAATGGAAAATGTAATTCTTCCAGAAAAATTTCAAAAGCTTTGATGTTGCTAATAGCACCATAGGTTGGATTTGTTTTTGAAACATATGGCAATAAAGATAAGTAGGTGTTTCATATTTAAATCTTCAGTTTTCAAGATTTCTCATTAACAGCACACAACCACAAGTAAAGTTTCTGCCCTTATTTGTCTTCAACTTCCTAGATGCATCCATCATGATCTTTAGCAAATTACTATATATAAAAAGGAGAACTGAGTGAAGATTCAGATACTTCTGTTTTGAGAGCACTTCCCTGGTAATTCTCACTTATACAACTGCTCAGATTTCAGACTTCTGACTCTTTGCTTCACAGCAGAACATACTCTGCTTGTTTTTCCCATGGTACTTTAAGCTGTTGCAGTTGTGACCTATTTTCAAACTTGTTTCAAGCAGCTTTAGTATAAATAATAAGTTCACTTTAGCTGTGTGTTCACAAAGATTGTCTCTTGCTGTGTAGCACTGAGCTTTTGAATCATGATCCTTCCCAGGCACAACCAGCTGCCTTTCATCTATGCCCATTTGTTTAATCTGCCTTTTCCATCCCTATTTACAGTCTGTCAGCATTAGGGACTGCTCTTCTAGCTTCAGCCTTCCATTCCCATGTGTAATGTTTTGCACCTTCCTGTGCCCTTCCTTCCCATTAAGATCAATTTTCAAGCACTGTCCTCAACACTACCCATCCAGCATGAGCGTTTCCAATTTCTAGTGGCCTGTATATGTCTCTGTGTTGTAAGATGGGAAATTAGATGTCTAAGATGCAATTAAAATCCACACAAGTCAGATGCTACATTTGATCCTTATGCAGCTGCTTCAGACAAGACAAGACAGGTTAAGTTTATTTATTATATGTACTTGAGAGACTTGGGCATCCATCTAGAGCAATACCTCATCCTTTAGGAGCAATGAAATGCAGAAGCAGCTATGAGCCTGTAAAGTTTGCACAAAACACTGCACCCTTGCTGTAGAAAGCAAGGGTGCAGCTCTCTGTCTCAGCAATTATGTAGTGAGGGTTGCACTGTGTTCTTGCTCATCATCTTCAGCTTTTGGACTCTGCCCTGGCAGACTGGTGAGCTCCACACCTTGAAGATGTCACCAGAAGCATACAGAAGATGGCCAAGCCAATAGGAATAGGAGAAACAGAACAGAAAGAGGAGGGACAAGGCAGGGTTGGAATAAGAGCTCTAAGGACCCTGAACCATTTTTCCAGTCTTTAGAAGTAGCCCAGATAAAATTAATGAAGATATAAATTTTATCAATAGCTACCATCAATTGCAAGCCTTTCAAACTACAACTTCTGTTCTTTGTTTCTGGCACTTTCTCTCTGTACTCATATCTTCACCTTTATTTGCCGTTTTTCAAGCCTGCTGCAGGGTTCTGCACAGATGACTTGATTTGGGATTGTCTGCTGTTTCTGTCTACTTGGGCGTGCAATAATCCTCTGTCTGCCAACAGCTGGTGAAGAGGGATGCATTCAGTATTCAACTCTGCTCATCCCTCCTGGCTCTGAAACTATACGGGGCTGAAAACTGTATCTCTCACCAGTGCATGTTTGTGAGGGGCCCCTTCCTGAAAGAAAAGCATGTGGGACTAAGAAGAGACAACATTCTTGCCATCTTTGTCCCGAATATTCCCACACTAAACAAAAGTACAGAAGAAAGATGCAAATAATCTGGACAGTCTTTCATTCCTCTAAACCAAACTATGTGAAGAAATTAAGTTTCCTAAAATTCTTTCTCTACGCTCTTAGATTCTTCGAAACTTGCAGTGCACATGCTGACAGGTTTCCTGCAGTAGTGAGAATAAAACCTTCCCATCTCTCACCTGTTCCCTCTTTGCAGGACCTTGTCCACTGATGACAGAGTGTCTCTACAGCAGATACACAGAGCTGTTTTACTAGAGCAACTTGATTAACCCACATGCAATGAGGATCAAATACAGGATTATTCCATGCTTTACACCACCACCGAGATGATTAGCAATTGTACAATTATTCACAGCATGAAAAAATATACATACCAGTTATGTATAACTTCCCATTTCCTGCCTCTACTGCCTGATCGGTCTATGAGGTTTCTGGGACAATCTTTAAATCCAGGTTTTAATCTTCCATCTGTATTTGTATTATCTCACTACAAGCTGTGTAAACTTTCATTCTATTCATCAAAATTGTAGTCTCTCTTGTACATACACTTTCCTTCTCCTTATATGTAATACCCATCTCTATAACATGCACATGTGGCACATATCTGCAAATATATCTACCTCCCTCAACTGGGCAAGTTTTCTGGGAGGCTGCAAGTCCCTCTGCCCTGCAAGCGCAGCAGCACTGTGTCTTTCTTGAGTAACAAGAGGAAGGAGAGTTGGGCTGTGAATGGTGGCTGCTTGGTGGTGGAATAAAATCTCTCACCTTCAACAGAGAGATAAGTCTGTGTTGTAGTACTGCTGCTCAGAGGTTGTCTTTGCCCAGCTGTGGATGTGACCTGCTACAGATGAGGGATCTGACAAGTCTTGTTGGCTGGTCTCCCTTGGCAGTTCTTTGTAAGGCACTTTTAACTGTCTACATCATTTATTCAGCCTGATCATTTGAAGCTTAAATGAGTGAGATTCCTAGCAAAGTCCTCTAATTCATTAGAGATGACGGTCTGTTGCTGGATATGACAGGACCTGGTAATTCATTAGTCACACCAGACAAAGAGCAGAAACTGCTGCACTAGTTGTTTGTGATCTTGACTCATTTCAAGTAATAATCTGCCACAGTCTGGGTGTTCTTTTTTGAAAAGCACAGCGGCATCAATACAGATTTGAGACAACAGCTTCTTGGATAGCATCTCGTGTCTCACACAGAGTAATCAGTCGAGTGATTCACTCATTTAACACTTTCTCCTGGATATGCTCTGAAATGCAGAATTTTTGGGGTATGGTGTAACATGCCTAATGTTACTCAACAACCATCTCTTCAGGAATATAGTGACATGATTTTTTCTTCTGAATAATTTTTCCAACAGTTTTTTTCTCTTAATTTTCAGGAAGAACATGTTCTGGTGGTGGCTATGTGGTGGTAATTTCTAGGACTTGATTGGCCAAGGAGGGAAATGAATATCCTGACTTGTTGCAGGGGGAGTGGCACAATCCAGCAGCATTTTGCAGTGGCACATCACAAGGATGGTGATTGAACTACTGCACAGAGGAAGGGCAGACCCATTACATGTGGTTGAAGGAATGGCTAATGTTGCAGCATTCAGAGATTCCTCAGAGCTCAGCAGTGGAAGCAGGAGTACCCTTATCAGTTTGCTGAATTTGTGGAACTGAACTATCCAGTCAATGACAGTGGATGTCGATAGAAATGTCTAGATAGAAAACTGGCTATGATTTCTTCTGATATCTTGTTCTTCCATACATCAGGTGCAATAAGTGCCCACAATGGTAAACGTGGCCAGTTGAAAGAACAGCATGTTTATTTTGGGAAGATTCTCTCTTGTTTCAAAATTTTTCTTGAGTTCAGAATCAAATTCAAAGTGCAGAAGCACTTGTATTGAGTTGCTCAGTGCATCTCAGGTACACTGATCCAATTTCCAAGCACTCTTTTTCAGTGACTGGAAATACTCTTCAGGCTGAGTACTTGCTGCATATTCTCAGAACTGCTGCTTTTTTCTCCCAGGAGCACACTCCTGCTGGTTCTGCTCATTCTTCTGCAGGATTGCACCCTTCCTGCCAGAGCCCCAGGGCTGTATCTGTGGAGTGGGACATGTCTTGGTGAAGAAGCCAGCAGTAAACAAGTGCAGTTTCTGGTGATCAGTAGTATGAACAAAATCACCTTCACAGGAAGGAGCTGTGTGTGATAGAACGTTGTCATGGCTCAGAAACAATATTTTGCATATGCAGTAATAGCATCTTACCTGGATATTTATACCCCATATAATTTAAGTGGTCTTTTATGCATACATAAAGTTTTCTGCCTTCTGCTTTCATTTCCATGACTATGTAGGAATCTGATGTCTTTTTCAGAGAGAAAAATCAACAAGTCCATCATGACCACTACTGTTATTACCTCTTTCTTTGCATTTGTCAATATTGAGATTTTTCTTAAGCTTTCTTTCTTTAGTTATTGCATCTCTTCAGAAACCAAGCCGACAGCCTGCCATGGTAAGTGCTGACTTAGGTTGTTGTACTTTGTCCTTTTTACTGTTCACTTACCCAGTTGCCAGCTATCAGCCTGTCTGGTTTTATGGCCATATGTCATTTCTTTGCACTTATGGCATTTCTGGCACTGAAGAGAGAGATTCTTTGCAATAGATAAATTTGCTGGTTACTAATTGCCTTTTGTAATTTTTGAAACTTTACAATATTTTAATAATTTAATGAAAACAGTTTAATGTTGTTGATATTAATGGCATTGCTTGTTTTAGATGCTTAGCTAACAACACCAGTATATTGCTATAGCTGGACACATGCTCTACATGAAAAATAACACTACAGAATTAAGGAAGATACAAAATACAACTAAGGTAATACACAATGTAACCTTAAGTGTATCATAAACAGTGATCCTTACAATAAATTAGGCTGATGTCGAGTCTTGCCATTGGTGTTTCAAAACTACACCCTGTTCCTAAATAACAATATTTTAGGAAGACATTGCACATGCTTTGTGGAATTGTTGCTACAGAAAGCTGATTATTCCACATAGTAATCATGTACCTACGACTGTCTGGAAATGCTCTGAAATACTTAGTGGCCTTTTCCTTTTAGAAGACTAAACTTAAGGTACTTGGCTGATTTTACTTGTTTATATATGAAATGACAGTTCCAGTTGAGAATAACTAATGGTTTCTGTTTCCAAGAGGTCTATAATAAATAAAAAGGTTCTTGTGTGGAAAGTATGAGATACCTGGGGACGTTTGAAACACATCAGGGCTTAGATGACTCAAAATTAATTTAACTCATGGTTTAGAAAACTTGAATACCAAGGCTGTTCAATTCTATAGTAGCTTCAGATTTGAGATGCAAGTTCTAGTGATAACAGTGCGACTAAAAAACCAATTTACTGAATTGTTTCAACAAGAATTTCTGTTGCCTTCATAAAGTATGTTTATAAAGATTTACTTTTCATTCTGTTTACTTGGATGCTGTATTATTTTAGTACTGCTACAGCTCTCTTTTTCACTTGTGACCTTTTTTGCAATGTTTTTCAGAATTTAAGTATGAACCAGCAGAATAGGGAGAAAAATGGAAAGTACAAAGGAAATGTAAAGTTCAAAGCTTTTACAGAGTGCCTTAAGGTTCTTGAAGTCTTTCAAATAAAAAATATGAGGAAAATTAATTACTTGCTGGTGCCAAAACATAATTAAGAAATAATAATGCATAACACAATATACAAAACCTAAACTGAAGTCATAATATATTATTAATATTGAAACTATTTATCCAGAAGCAATTTTTCAACCACACCCCAATAATTTGTTTTTTAGATATACAGATGCAATTTTAATGAATTGAAATAAAGATTTGCAAGTGCAAATTGATGTCTTTGGAGCTATGATATTGTTGCATTTAGATCACATTTCACATAGGACCTTCTTCACTTGTAATTTCAAGCCATCTCCGGAGAGAAGGGGTTCCTCACACATAATGGTGACTTGGGAAGACAAATGCTGTCGCTTCAAACATTCCGTCTTCCTCCTCCTCCACACTTTATGTACTGAGCATGATCACACAAGGTCTGGGATATCCCTTGGTCAGTTTGGGTCTCCTGTCCTGGCTGTGTCCCCTCCCAGCCTCCCACACACCCCCAGTGCCCTCACCAGTGTGGCACTATGGAAAGCACAAAGGGCCTTGGCTCTGGGTAAGCCCTGCTTAGAGATATTAAAACCATTTCTAGACTGTGAACCCTGTTCACCACAAATCCAAAACACAGCCCCATACCAGCCATTGTTAAGAAAATTAGCTCTACCCCGGCCAAAACCAGCACAATCTATATTTTAAGATAATGGCATGACCTCCTTTAATGTTACCTTGATTTCAGCTGGGGCTAAGTTCATGGTCTTAAAATTAAAACTGCATCTGAATAAAACTGTAATTTTTAATAAGTGTGAAATGTTTTTAAGAGGTGATATGAAACTAATTATAATGTTGCAATACAAAATGAGCTGTGTAACCATTTATAAGAAACAGAGTTTGAAAGTATCAGAATTAAGATCTGCTGGCAGAAGGTGCCATGTAGTAAAAGGAAGTACACATGGCCTTAAAGCTTATGCTGCAAAAGAGAGAGTCATGAAGAATAGGTAAGATCAATGTCAAATAGCAAATGCCCAGAAAGGTGTATAAATTCTGATGATCCTGTAGTGGTACTTCCTTTACTTGTATATAAATGTGCAAAAAATATTTGCCTGTTAATATTTGAAATGTAGATGCTGGTACACCAAAGCATGAGGCCTGAAAATAGATATGTGGATACACTTTGGAAAATAATTCTGCAAACTATGTATTTTCCCTACAATTTAATATATCTTCTCCAAAAGAAACTTGACCACGAAAAGGTAGACAATTTTGTTGGTAAATTATTCATTTTAAAGTCAACATTAAACTTTAGCTGTCTAAAATACTCTTGAAGTAACTATTATTCCCAGATCCTTTGTAATATCTTTATGACTTGATAATGAAATTTTAAAATATGATAATATTTTATGTTTAAAGCAGAGGAAACTTGGAGACACCAAAGAACGTCACTTGGTGTCCTGAAAACGAGCTGAGAAAATAATTCATAATTTATCTGCAGGATTTTTTTTCTCTCCTTCATGAATACTTCACATCGAACACTTTCCCAGTATCAAAATTCAGATGTTGATAACTGAGTTAGGCTTAAGTTAATGATTTTGAGCTGGTATGCCTTTTTTTTTTAGCCATTATTAAATTTATAAATGTTTAACATATTTTGACTGGTAGGATATTTTTGACCCTTAACTGGGACTCTGTACACCCCTCTTCTAGAAGAAATAAGAATAAATAACAGTTTCTTTTTGTGAACACTAGGATCTCAGTCTTCAGTTGTCTCTGTAATTTCCTGTCTTGAGTTCTGAGAATCTCTGATACTGAAATTCTTTCATTGGAGAATGCTCATTTAAAATAGAATATATTATAATTTCCCCTAAAAATGAAATACTATAAGGTTTGTGACAATGAAAAGGAGTGTTAAATATACATGTTTATAAACTTAGAATAAGTTTTTTTATTGGTCAATGACAACATGAAAAGTAGAAGGGAAAAATAATGTTCAAACGATGGAGATAGAAGTGCTTTTATAGAATACAGGAGACACGGAATTTCCTACCCTCAGGTTTTTTTCATCTTATGAAAGATAATCCAGGGTCTGAGATATTTATTCTTAAAGAGAAATTGTGCTGATTGAAGTATTGTGGTTGTAGATAAGCATCTGACATTGAGAATGAGAAGTAGTTGCCAAGTTCTAAACAGTGTTGCTATGTACTTCCAGTTTTAAATGGCATGAAGATGGTGAAGGACATTAACATCATCTGCATAAGAAAAAAATTTATAACCCTCTCTGTGTTTGATTGTAAAAATATTTTTAAACTCTAGTCTTATATATGTAGTTATGTAAATTTTATGCATCTTTTTTCAGACACCTACTTTTACTTAGAAAACTAAGCTCAGTGTTTGCTCCTGTCCTGTGTTTCCACTAGCAACGAGTATTTCTTCACTTCACTTAACTACCAATCAAAGATTGATTTTTATTTGTTTGGTTCTAAATGCTCAGGGGCAAAGTGGGAAATAATTTTATCTTGATTCAGCTAGCTGAAAATCCCTGCCTTCTGGGGCAGCCCATCTGTGCTGGAAGGCTTGCCCAGACCAGTATTTTGCACTTTATGCTTTAATGATGAATACAGCAGCAGCAGCTCTTGCAAGGACCATTGCAACACAATCTAACCTTAGTGTTCTTCAACATGTTGATTTTAAAACATCAAATATGCTGTGCTGCTGGTGATCTGAAATAACAGTAACATGCAGGGCATTTGCTCCTTTGTGAAATGCCCTTCATTGAAAACTAAACCTATTTTGAAAAAGCCAGGTCTGGAAATAGAAGACAAAGTGACTTTTGAAGAATTAGCTTTATGAAGCAAATTAAGCAAGGTATCCCCTGTCACAGTTTAAAAGACTTTTTCCTATGAAAAGTGCATGCCTTGGCAACTGGATGCAGATGAGAATATATTAAAATGCAGAATCATAGAATGTTGAGGGGTTGGAATGTACCTTAAAGATCACCCACTCTCCTTCTCCCTTTGCAGATACAGGTAAAGAAGTTAGCAAGTTACTTTTGGGTAGATAGCTGAAAAAGTTGAAGTAGCTCTTTTCACTTTTTATTCTTGCCATGGTTGTGCTTATGAGAGTGTGATGAAGATGGTACCAGTGTTTTATCCCAGCTTTCTGGTGACCAGCAGTTCCCTGGGGATCTGGGAGTCCCCTGTTGTGCTACAGCCAGGTGTGAAGTGGCATCATGCAAACACTGGTATCAGAAACATCTCTGAACTCTCATTTGGTACTGAGCACAGTTAGTTTCACAGCTGGTTTAAATTAATAAAAGAGATAAAAACTCATTATTGAAGTTTATGTGTTTGAAATAGGCCTGATATTACTATAGTAGAGTATTAACCCAGCCTCTGTGCGTGTGTATTTGCCCTGCTATTGAAAATTTATTGTCTCTGAATACTTACCTCATGAGATTGCATGCAAAAGCCTCATTTATGACTCTGATTCTTTTGTTTTTTGGCCCACTGTAACTTTACATTAGGTTTGTTTATTTCTTTGTTTGCATGCAGTGCTTAATATTGTCAGAGCAATGCATTTTTTACCCAAACATTTTCTTTGATGTCGGTGACAGATTATTTCATCACTAAAATAATATTCAGTGCTTTATATTCCTTCTGTTTTCAGCTGCCTGGTTTTGCTATGCCTGCTGTAACTAAAACCATAATGTTGTCAGCCTAATTATTCCATATACCTCTTTCGATTTGCTGTAATTTTTAAATTAAATTCACTGAAACTTTGCTTTTCTAGGATTTTGTGACACCTCATTTCTTGTCCTGAGAGCCAAATTCACACTGTGAATAAGCTTATCTGCCAACAGTGAATTGCCTGTCTTTCTATCTTGACTGTGTTTTCTGGCTTAATTGCTGTGAGTCAGCAGTAGGAAATTAGAAACATGCTCCATAATGAACGGAAGCTGTTTGTGAATACAGCCTTTTTCCAGTTCAGAGCTTTTGCAAGTATAAGTTGATTTTTATGCTTTATTTTATAGGGCCATGCTTCATTTCAAATTTTTTTTTTCATTTTCAAAACATAATAGCTTGTCATATATGAGAGGTCAAAATGAGGCAGGAGTTGTAATCTGTGAATAATCAGCCAAATGATCTTGTATTTGAAGTCTCTGAGATTTGTAAACATGAGCTGTAATTCTGAATATCTGATTATTTGCATGTCCAGCTTTTCCCATGTGAAGTGGTCTTGTGCAGTTTTGGAAATGATGCCTTGTTATTCCATGTAGGCAGAGTGATCTTCCCAGACAAAATTCCTATTCCAAAAATAATGAGTGATACATTACTTTATATGGTGGCACACTGTTTTATATCACAAGGATTAAATGGATGACTCAGATGTGATACTGAAGATTTATGCACACAATAAACTTTAAGCATTAGAGTAAATTTAAGTTTGCACATAAGTCTTCCCAGGATTAAATCATAAAATTTAGGTGCTGACTGCCAAATATTTGCACTAAATAGCGACAGAAATGTTGTACTTGGTAAACTATATTTAATCATATGCCACCCCTTGATTTTTTTCCATTCATAGGGCAAAGACATTGATATTACCTTGAAATAGTCCTTTCTTTTTTTTCTCTTTTTATACTTTGCCTTTACTTAATTTTTTGGGTGTCAAAGACAGAGTCAAAGCAATTTGAATTTATTTGGTATGTTTTCACTCTAACTTAAGAAAGCTTTACATATTCAGAAAGACAAAATGAACAGGTATTTATGTTTAGGTCAGATCTGAAGCTCTCAAGAAACGGCTCTTACCAGGTGGTGATGCTAAGCATAGAAATAAGATTTTTAGAAAAAAATGGATGAGAAAATTGCACAATACTACACATCACAATAAGCTGCATTTTGTTCATCTTTGACATTTTATTGTCTACGAGTAAAATGTGTAAATGTAGAAATGCCTCTTTTGGGATATTGTTGGGGAAGGAATACTTCTGTTGGATTTTTGAGCTATAAGGACAATGCAGGGATTTGCTGGCTGCTCACTTTGTCTGGTAGTTTCAGTCCTTTGTGTCCTGGTTTTTCCATCTGTTCCAGTTTTTACGTCTGTGAAGTAGCTGTACTGATTCTGATTGTTGTCAGGAAGTGTTTTGATATCTGCTTATGAGATGATGTCTTTAGAAACCACATACAGTTAGTATGCTATAACTTACTTGAATATATCTCCTCATTAAAAAATCAAGTAATGTAACATTTTACCTACTCTAAATTCTATTACAGTTTCCTTGATTTACCAAGAATCCTCACATCCCACTCAATTTTGGTATTCTTTCACAAAAAATTACAATGAACCTCCTGGGTTCACCTTATAATTCAGAATTTAAGCTTTGTTTCTTGTTGTTGTTGTTGTTATTATTACTATTATTATTACTATTTTATTTTAAAGTGGTTACTGGCTTTTGTAAGTTAGAAAGAAATGATTGACAAGTTCACTGTAGTAGGATGAAATGAAGACAACAAATCCTTTTCCCTTCCTTCTTTCAAGATTTTAAAGCCAGTTAAAATTGTGGGCTTGTCTTTTGAAATTTAATGCTTGGAATTATTATTATTTGTATAAAATTTCCTTGTCTCCCTAGACTAGCCATTAAGAACAGTTCACCTTTGTGGACTTATGTTCCCTTATGTTTCATAAAGGAGATAGAACCTAAAAGTTCAGCTATTGAATAAGTCCATCTGTTAAAATATATTAGAATAGCTAAATCATTTCTGAACACTGTATGGAGAATTGAAATATTCCACAATGTTTTCATAATCCAAAATGGGCAAACCACCGTGGAAGAACAGTAGTTATTAGAATGTAGATACAACTTTAAGGAGAAACTCTTCAAGTTTACTAGAACAGATGATGGGGTGTGTGTTTAGTGATGTCTCTCATTCTGTAGAATTGGCAAACTGTCTTAAGTTGCAACAAAGGCAGTAAAAATTTAGAGCTCAGGGTTTTTTCTCCTGAAAATTGTCATGTTATTAACCTTTCTTAGTTCTACAGTTCTTTGGCTTTCAGCCTCCCCCCTGCTTTTTTGACAATGTAGTGAGCTGTGAGTGATACCAGCTACCTGTCACCCACTGAAAACCTTGGTGAAATTGTGCTGGGTTGCTTGAAAGCAATGAGAGGTAAAATTTAGCTGCAGGCATCTTTCTCTCTTTTATGTCTTTTCCTTCTCTTTCTGCTTCTGGCTTTCGTCCTTAAGGGGATGGAGAACCTACTTGTAGTTTAGTATTTATCCAGGAGGTCTGTGTGGGAAAGTTCAAGCAGCCTGCCCCAAGCTGAAACAGTAAATGCTGCTGTGAAATTTTAAAATTCTTATTAAACTGAAAGTTACTTGAAAAGCAACCATATTCATGTGGCTTCTGAAACTAAGGGGTTTCAGGAAGGCATGCACATGGAAACAGAACTGGATATATAGCGAGAAGAGAACGGTATTCATAAGAGTTCTTGGAAAGGGAATGTAAAACTTAAGAAATGGCATTCCAGAACACCTACTCAAAATCAAGGCCATTACACACAATCCTATAAAAGAGCACAGAGGAACTCAACTTGTCACAAAGTCCTGTGATGAGTAAAAAATGCAGAAAAACCAGCAGGTTCTGAAGTCAAAATAGGACTTTTCCAAAATAATTAAAATTTATTTGAATGTTCTGTTAATGTCACAGAATCAGCTCATTTCATTCTAGAGACAAATGTGAAAATAAACCAAAATCTCCAACTGACACAATGCTGATCCTCCCATTTTTGCCAAGGTGAATGGAACCCAGTCTCCTTCTCTTGGTGGCTTTAGTGCCATATTCTGTGCTTTGTAGTGACATGTCATGATGTGTATCCTTTCACTCCAGCTGAGGTTCACATCAAAGCATTTACTGTTTCACTGTTTGTCCTTGCCTGAGTCAAAATGCGTCCATTTGGTTCCACTGCTCTTAATTGGCTTCTTTGACCTTCAAGTACCACAAATTCAGCTTTTTATGGTGACCATGTAGAAGACTGAGACATTAAAAGAAAAAGCTGGTTTCATTTGCTGGCAGTTAATATTAGGTTATTCATGCATGTAATAGATTGCTCCTTTTTTCTTCTTCTGACTAATTATAAAGGTCTATTTCAGCTTCAAAGTCCAGAGGATCTTCATAGACACTGAGTTCACATCCTCAGAGGCAGTGTTCAGCAGTGCTGAAGGAATGGTCTCAGGGCTTCCCTTGTACCTCTCAGAAGAGTAAATCTTTTCTAGAAAGAGAATTTATATTCAGTTCCATTTCTGTGTAGGTATGTTTCTAACTTGAGAACTAGTCAGCATGCATCAGAGCTGAGTGATGAATACATGAACAAGATATATATTACTTTTGGAAAGTTTTGTAGCCACTAAAAAGAATAAAGTTCCATCTGCTGTCCCCTGATAGCAGGCCTTTGGGAATTATTTCAGAAAAAAATAGTAACATAATGGACAAAAAAAAATACAGTGTATGTATCTAATGTACCATAAAGAAGCATCATTCACTTCTTTAGAAAAATTATAGCAAAAGGAAATGGCTTTATTATAAAACAGTGTAAATAAGAGTAGTAAGATTAAATGGGATATGAGATTTGTCATTTTTATTGATGAATTGTTTAGCTTGTGTTGAGGAACTGTAGTAAGGTTGCTGTCATTGGGACATGATTTAAAAGGCATTATTGGCTGGTACTATTACATATTGGTTTTTTTAATTTCTTCTTAATGTATAAGTTTTCAGCCTGGTCGTTTCTGCTAAACTTTGCATCTATGAATGGAATAAAAAATCTGTTTCAATTGAATGATTTGTGGATAGGAAAATGTAGGTTCTTTTTTACAATCTTTCTCTAATGCATAATTGTAATTTCAAGACCTAAGGAAATATTGTAAAGAACTTGTAACAACCCTGACTGGAAAAGGGTGGTTTTTGTGGCCATTTTAGATAGTTAAGGTATCCTACATGGTAAGCTGAGGATTCTCCTTAAGAGAAATTTTCAATCTTACTGTAAGTTGCAGTACAGGTAAAAATTAAATTAAAAAATTAAATCTCTATTACTGTAAAACTAAGTCACCTGTAAAATCAGGTACTTCATTCCTTGATCATCACTTTTTTAGCAAGAAACTGCAACGTACTTTTACGTTTAGAAGAAACTGTGCACGTACTTTTACATCTGTTTATTTCAGCAGGTGTTTCCACATGGATGTGGAGACAATGATGAACCAAGAAAAAGCTGATTTTATAGTTTCCTTCTCAGTATGGCCCACAATCATTTTATCTTTCTTCATATAGTGAGTTCATTTGCTTTTTTAAGGTTGTAGTGCATTTGTAATATCTTGTATTCAAAATACTTTACTGTACAATTTCACAATTTCAGGGGAGAAGAACTATTGTACAAAATGCACATTTCTGGGCAGGGAAGAAGGGGAAAGGTGGGAAAAGTCCTACAAGAATTCTCAGATGCTGGGAGGCAGTAGATGACTGAGACTGTTCACTGAAGGTTGCACACAGGGAAAAAATAATTATTGTAGTATCTTCATGGTTTTGTATTCCAATACAAAGCTTGTACATTATTGGGATCACTAAATCTGCAGCCCAGAGCTATGGCTGGACACTGTCACCAGTAGATGATGTGACACATAAGGTGTTTGTTTCCAGAGCACTCATGTCTAGCATGAACTCATGTCTAGCAATGAGCACTTTCTTTTCTGCTGTGGATGTCTGGATGTCTTATTAACATCCTGAAATCAGAAGATTGAACTGACTGATTTAAAAGTGGATAGGTCAGTCAAAATATATGAAGGATTATGCTTTCTAAACCAATTTTGGTAGGGAACCAAATAGTTGTATTTGAAATTAATGGGAATTATTGGGAAATTGATAATATTTTCTTGCTATATAACACACTTTAAAAGATATATTTCCTACCTACTCTGGAACCTTGTAATAGAAGCCCAAACTACTGATAAATTAATTACAGGGAAGTTACAGGTGCTCAGTAGCAGTATAACTGAGGCCAGAAAGTGGTCATTTTTAAAAAGATTGCATATAATAACCTGTTAGTTTATTAGAGTGTTAGTGTTGTATTGTAGCAGGAACTATATCCACTTCACTGTTCACAGGGTTCTCAGAATATGATGGCCTAAACCCTGGGCTTCAGAGCCATTATTTTTCAGTGCTGTAGTTGCATATTAGCAGTTTAAGGCTGTTTTAGTGGCTGTGCAGGCATCATGCCTTCACAGCAGACAGAATACCAGTTTAACACCACATCTGTCCTTCTAACCTCAGGAGTGCTGAGGGCTTTCCTCCTTGTCATTAGCTGTGAATAATTTCAAGTTACTGGCAGCTATCATAATTTAGAGGGATGAACCCTGTTCACACCAAAGCAAACTCTGAGAGAATTCATGGAAACCTTTTCAGATGCTCTGTAAAAGCTTAACTAAGTTTCATGTATAGAATGAGAGGCAAAATTTTATACTTAGTATTAGCTTCATGTCATTCTCTTGTAATTATGCAAAAGCTCTTTTGTATCAAAACATCATTAAACTTTTAATCATATATAATGAGGTGTTCAAAACAAATCATGCTAGGAATGGAAGATGTTTTACCTATATGAAAAAAAAAGATCTGTAGAGAAAGCTTGATTGGCTGGGAGAACATTGTACACAGTCACAAGTTGCTTGCATGAGTAATTTTTAAGTCACTTTCCTTTATATTTTGTTCCACATCTCAGAGAATTCTGCATGGGAGGTTTTTTGAATATAGAGTTGTCCTGTGGTAGAAGTGGCTCAGAAGCATTTTGTGCCAAGCAGTGTTGGCCTGTTGGACAGAGACGCTGATGCTGTGTCTGGGGACAGCCTCTCCTGAGGCTCCTTGGTTTGCTTGAATCCCAGCATCTGTGGGCCCAGGGTTGATGATGAGTTTATTATGATTTTGTTAGATGGGAAAGAGGATATACAGAAAGAATGCAATAAGAAGAACTATAAATACAGATGAGAACCTCCTTATATTTTACTTTTTTGCCTTCATAGCTCCAAGTCACAGTATTTGATAACCTGCTGTGACATATACCATAGACTGGAGAAACGTTGAGCTGCTACAAGAAAACAGACATACATGAAGGGACAAGTAAACACCTAGGCAGAGAGGGAAGTATTCAGCTGGAAACTGTCTGCTACAATGTTTGCTTTTAATGGAATGTAAAACTAGTATTTCTTTATCTTGGAAAATTAAAAATAAGCCTGATTTTTAGGGACAAAGTGCACACCAAATATTTCATTTAAATATCATTAGATAAAGTGTGATAAAAGCAGAATTGCACATTAGCAGCACAGTTCTAATTCCTCAGGTGCAATTAAGGGAAATTTATCTGCTTTGTATTTGAGGCCAAGACAAATAAAACACCTTCAGTTTTAATAATTGATTTGGTAAGGAAATGTTTTTCCCATATGTTTTGATGTCCAATGTATTAGAGAATAAAGAGAATAGAAATACAAAAATGAACCAGCTGTTCTTAGTAGGCAGAAAGAAAAAGAGAAGCCAGTTGGGCAATCCCATTCACCACTGTCTCACCATGGATTTAGTCCATGGAAGCAGTTTTCCTGGTCATAGCCATGTGGCAGTTACTGAGATTTAGAGTTCCTTTAGTAGAACCGTCCTTTAAGAATGTGTTGGAGCTTTTCAGTTCATTATCTTCTCCAGCTGACAATGGTACTATATATTTTTAATGGTATAGAATCAATGTGTGGCATAACTGACAGTGGGAATCTTTCTGGCACTGCACCATGAATACCAACACGCCACAGCAGTATGGCCAGGGACTCAGCTGGAGAAAATCACTAAAATCTCTCTCTGTTCTTGAAAAAGAAGTGCACAGAATAGGAAAGGGCAACATTAACCTTCTTTGTAGTTCTTAGTAAATGAGAAGTAATTAAAAGGTGATTCATAGAGACCTCTGGCATGCACAGGGAATAGTTATGTGGTTAGCGATACTAGTAAAATGTAAAACACCTCCATAAATTAAAGCTTTACTGTTGTGATTTTTGTGTCAAAATATTCATTATATATGATTACACAGAAAATTTCTATTTACATGTGAAAATTCTTGGGACTCGAGAACATTTTTTAGAATACTTGTTGTTTAAAATTCATATCAAAATACCATTACTTGTATCTTTTATTCATTATACAGGGGAAGTCTATACAGGGGAATATGTACATCTTAAACCTTAATTTCAGAATGCATTTTGATTGGTACCTCTTGAAAACCATTCTCTGTTTTCTGATTCTTTATTTCATTTTATTGATTCCAAGACTTATGCCAAAAATGAGGAGGAAAAACAGTCCAGGCAGTCTGTTCTTTAATTTTTTCCAGTAAAAGTATATCCAGCTAAATTGACTGAATCATGAAAAAAATGAACACATTTGGGGAACATACACCTGCAAATAGTTCATTGTGTCAAAAGAGGCTTACCTGCATTTGCAATGCGTGTCTTTTCTAATGAATATTTAGCTCTGTGGTTTCAGTCACCCAAAGTGTCAATCTGCTCTGCCCATGAGAATAAAAGCACAGGCAGCATTTTTGCCTTGTCTCAGCCAGATGTGGCTCTGTTCATTCCCAGCACACGTTGTATGAACACATTTGGCTTGTTCCTTGTACAAATCAACCTACTGTTCTTCTGAGGGTCTACAGGAGATGATTTAATAATCAGCTTATTATGCATTATTTTTTTCTCTCTAGTCCAATTTTCATTCATTCTTCCTTAATGTTTTTCCATAGCTGACAGATGCTATGTGATTGTGAGATTAATTAATAAAAACATTGCCCTAAAATAGAATCCCAAAGTGCCTTGCTTTCCCTTTCCTGGCTGTATTACACTCTGCTGTATTTTCTCCTTGTCTTTTAAGTCTTTCTATTCATTGTAAAAATTCATGTAATCAAATTATTTTTGACATATGAAGATGATACAGATGCAGGAGTCCATTCAGAAACAAACGTACATTGTTGCCTTTCGTAGAAAGGTTTGAATATTTGTGGGTTTTCACTCCAGTCCCATTTGAGGAAAAAAGCTGCCCTATTACCAGCTTCAGTAAATTTTTGATGAATCTTTTGTGTAGGCAGTCCCAGAACCTCTGTCCTAAAAATGCCAAACCTGTTTCTGCTGGTTGCCGTGGGAGGGTTTTTTCTCGATCTGAGCTGTCTCATTTGCCTTCAGGGTAAGTACTATGCTAATATTTAGAAGTGATGAGTTTCCCCTTATTTCATTTAGCCAAAAACCAAGAAATTGTCTCTTTCCTCATCTTCCAGATTTCCCTGGTTTAGTGTACCTGGAAATTTACTTTTATTTCTGATTCCTTTACAGAGGAACAAGCTAAAGGGGAAGGTCAGGCGTATTTACACTTGACTGTTACAAGGAACAGTGTGTTAACAAACCAAGCATGCTGGTTTACTTCCCTTTTTCCTTTAGATTCCTTTGGAAAAATCCATGTCCTTTCAGTGACCTCAGAAAGGCGCAGTGTGCAGATAATATGCACCTTAAGGAACATGTGCTGAAAGAGACCAGAACATTCACTTCCTTCTGCCTTCCCAAGTATGTTTCAATCAGTCCAGAATCTTCTCTCGGGGCAAAAATGCAGAAAGAACAGGTGTGTTATTGAGTCCAAGCTGCTGTTCTTCCCAGAGGGGTGCACAAGAGGAGCATTTATTCCCTTCTGTAGCTCTATGCAGCCAGCCATCATCAGACCAGTAACTGCTTTGTGAAACATATCTAATGCAGATTTCTGTGCTGCCACATTTTTATTTGAAATATTCACATGTGTCTCCTGAAACATCTAAAAGCAACAGACAAGTTGTGCTAAATACAAGTCTGTGCTAAAACAAAAGAAAAACCTGGAAGGATTGAAATGGTATCATCAATGCACCTTTCTGATTACTTGTAATGACTAGCATGTCAGGCAGGCAATCTTGGCCTCAGATTGCTCACAGTTCTTAGAAAAGGAGGAATCTATTTTATCTATGTATAAAATTATTCTTGTGATAAAAAATTCTTGATGGAACTTTCCTTGTTATCTCTCCATAGATAAAGTTCTATTTTCTGCTTCAGGAGCAGGGAGAAGGTTTTAAAATTCAACAGAGGAGACCTTGCTGGATTCAAAATGTAGAATACATGCAATAGATGGCTATAGTATTAAAAATTATTGGTGTTTCAGGTATATATTGTTTAAATAAGTACTGTAAACAGTATGACAAAGCTGTTTCTTAAGTAGACATCAGTATGGTAACATCATTATAGCTGCAAATAATTTTATCCTGTCATCCTAACTTCCTGGCATTCCACATGCTTTCAGACCTCTCCAAATACCTATTTGTTAATCCAGTCAAGAACTATAGAGAAACTTTGTTGCTTTACAACATTTTGGAAGGACTGAAAAAACATAAATTCATAAAAATTATGAAGATTGCTCTGAGCTGAGATTTCCTAGAATACTTTTGTGACAGATATTGGCAGGGACAAAATGTGACCATGAATAGCTATATAGTTCACAGGTTCTAAAAATAGCTTTATTTTTGGAAGTGAAGAGTTACTATAGCTTAAACTTTTTTTGATCTCTACTTTATGAGTACTTCTACGCTATTAAGAATTGAGATTAATATTTTGTGTAAACAGAGTAGTAATAGCTACTTTTTTCTGTTATGTCATTGACAGACTAGAAGTTCATGAACATCTAAGTAATCTCAGACATTATGACATTGAAATGTAACTTTCCAAAATTTGGGCTGTTACATAATTACACATCAATTTGTAGCAGGTATATTTATTGGCAGTTTTATGTATGGAAAGAAAATGATTCCAGAGATTCTTTTGAAAGTACTTGTCTTACAAAGATTTTCTAAGTAGAGGACAGAAAAGGAAATGAGTAGATTTAAATCAAGCGAACTGTAAGCAAAATCATCCCTTGCAGAAGTGATGTGGGATTGTGCTTCTGAAGATTTCCTTCCTGACTAATGTTGTACTGTCCATTTTTGACTCTTCTCTCACACAAAGATTTCTGTAAGAGCTACAGAAGATACAATCCTTTGTTATTTAAATTCATGTAGTTGTTCCTTGAATGGATTCTGAATTTTTTACAAGCTTAGGTCTCTGAAGTGACATAAAATAGTAATTTTTGTAGCTCTGCTTTTGGGTTGCTTCCTGTCCCATAAGACTATGCTATGACTTAAATGTTTTTTCCACTTTTATTTTTAAATCAATAGGACAGTCAGAACAGTGGTTTATAATTGATGCTTATGTCCTGAAGACTTCACTCTATTCAAACTCAGGACTGGTATTTTAATATTTAAAAAAAACCTTTAACAAACTGATTGATCAAATTTCAGAACTAAGGTTTAAATATAGCTACACCAAAAATACCAGTACTGTAAAAAAATACTTCTAAATGCCTGTCATGGTAATTTCAAAACAGGGTTAAAACTTAAAATGTAATTGAAGTTACATTTTTTGGCTATATATTAATTTTTAAATTGACTTTAAATGACTTTTCCTATTATTACAGTGTTATTTCCTAAGCATTATTGTAATGAAAAAATGTTTAAACCTATATATTACTGTTTACATCTTTTAATAGTTTTCCTATATATATGAGATGAAAAAATGTTCTTTTCAATTCTCATTTATGTTGCTAGATCTGTCATATAGTTCAGGCATGACATTTTACTCATATGATAAAACAGAAGTTTTACTTTTCATTAAAGTGTTATTCATAAGTAAATCAACTAAATCCTTTCTGACCTTCCTTTTAAATTTATTTTTTATGATTTCAGAAGCTTTAAAGAGTTGCAGTTTGTTCTTATCTTTCAAGGTCAGATATATCTGACCTTTATTCTCTTTCCCGTTACTTTTAATTCTTTGATTCAAAGAATCCCTTATAGTGAAATACTGCTTTAACTTTTAAATCCCATCAATCAAAAGAATATCTGCAAACTATATTGATAAGGAAGCAGAGGACATTTCACAAAATTAATTTTTTCATGTTCATATTGTTACTATGTTAAGATGCTCCAGTGCAATGTTTCTGTATTCTGCTTACTCAGAATGAAGTGGGGTTTGAAATAACTGTGTCCTGAAATAACCTGACATCCAAGAGTTACTTATTTGTACCTTACATTCCTAACACAGTCCAACATTAAATTACTGATGTTAATTTTTCAAATTACTACCCACAGTTAAATTCCTTGATTGGTTTTTAGAGGATGATGAATTCTGACAGTATTTTGATGAATCTTCATTTAAAAACTGTGATTTACTGCAGAACAGGGAAGCCCATTCCAAGGTATTCCATTTCTTCTGTAGCTTTTGACAAGAACCAAGTTATACAATTTTGTGTATTTGCTCTTCTACCTTTCCTTGTTAGCAGTAAAAAAGTGTATAATACAGAGTGAGTGCAAGGAATTGGGATCAACAAATCAGGCATTAATTCCACTGCAGTTACCACTTCTGCTGCTTGTTGCTCTAACTTTGAGTGGATCTGCACAAACTCTCTGATGAGCCTTTATTTTTAGCCAGTAATTCATTGTAGTTGTTCAGTTCTCATTCTGCTTTACAGTTGTGCTCCACACACAGAACAAAACTTTGTTTTCAGGTTAGAAAAAAAAGTATATTGTCAAACTCCTCTCCTTTGATTTTGTATCTGTAACCACTCTTCCAGTGTATTCTAGGAGGACAATCACATCATTATTGTTATTGTCTTTTGATGAAATACAAAACCAGTACTCATTTCCCCATGGCTGCTTGTTCTTCCTCAGGCATCCTCAAGCTGTCACAGCTTTGTGTTACTGACAATGGGAGGCAGAAAGCCAGTCTGCTGCTGGGTATTGAGCCTAAAATCCAGCAGATAAAGTCTTCTAGGATGCCAAAATGAGACAAAGTCCAATTCAGTATTTAGTTATTGTGGCAGGTATTTAGTTAAGCCTGGTTCAGTTTTGTGCATGACAAGAAGCAGTCTTGCTTTGATCTTGGTCTGAGCTCAGAATAGTGACCTTAGGAGTGTTCAGTAGCCAGAGAGAATTTTTGGGATGAAGCTTTAAGTGGAAATAGTTCCACTGTGCTCAAGTCCCATTCTAGACGGATAGAAGATATCCACTTTAATGGGATAGAAGATCTCCTAAAGCCAGTCCAGCTCGGCCATTATGCATGTATAACCACACTTTAAAACATTCTATCCGCAGGTGAGAAACAAGTATGAGCAACTGAGAGCTTGCTGGAAACAGGGAAATGGCAAACAGCAGGTCCAGGTGCATTAGGGATTTCTGAGTTGTCATTGTGATTGTCCTCCAAGCCCTCCACATCTGATGCTTCCTAGAATATGGGGCAGATGTCCTCAGTTTTGTTCTGGATGTCCCAAAGGTGTGCCTTGGTATTGCTATTTCTGCAGGTGAGATTGGATCCCTCCCAGCTGCCTGCAGAAGCTAACTTGCCGTGGTAAATGGAGTTTGTCTAGGTGGTGGCCATTTGTGATGGTAGCCCAAATGAATCTGATTGTGGGCTGACTTCTCAGCATGCCCTCATCAAACCTGTCTGCTTCTAGAGGTTGTTGATTCAAGTATCCCTTTAGCTACACATCAGATCAGGAGTGGGAAAGGATTAACTCTGGAAGCCATTTCAGTTCATGTGTAACCTTAGTGCAACAGCAGCACTTTTGGAACCTAACCCTTGCAGGCTCACGTTTAAAAATTACTCTAGGGAAAGCCTTGGAATTGTTTATAAAACAGATACTGCAAATCATGCTTTGTTTTAAGAGCAGAGTTGCTGATTTTTTAAAATTCTTTGAAATTCAGCCTGATGGTTCCTGGAATTACTTGCAAATGAATTCCACTGTGGTTCAGTATCATCAGTGGGAAGAGGAGTGTGAAGCTGAGCAAATCTCTTGCCATCTGGAATGTAACCCAGGCACCTGATAGTTCCATTCTGAGTCCCCTCAGGAAGCTTACAATTATATAAAATGTTTAATCAAAGCTGTTATGCCAAGTATAACTGCAAAGCTGACATCAACATAGGAAAAGAAAAGTTAAATGGCTCCATATGAGCTGTTCTTTTCACTAGAATTTTTGAAAGACAGGAAGAAAAGATAATGCCAACTTTGCTTCCTTTATCTGTGAGTTACTAAAACCACCCTTTTAGTAAACAGTGTCCTTTGACTGCACAATGTTATTGTCACTTTTTTAAATTACAGAATCAATTCCCATAGATATATGGCTTTGTGTCATTAAAACTGAGTGTTTTTTCAGTTGCTTAAGACATGCTAATTTCTCTAGTCTAACAGTTAATCAGGCAAAGGTGCCTTAAACCCAACTGGCTTAATGTGCATATTTTTATTCCTTATTTCAGTTCTTTAAGAGAAAACACTGATATATTAGAAGTGGTGATTAAAAAATGGACAGAACTGATAAGCAGTCTTCATGTAATCTGTATTTTCAATAGAAAAATGATACTCAAGTATTAGAAATATTGTATCAGATTTGGGAGATGATAAAAAAATTCCATTTGTTAAAAAAGTTCTATGTAAAACATAATTTAAAACTATCTCTTAGAATATTTTTTTTGGAATATATGTCTATGTAAGGTGAATTTTTATTTGTAAAACTGCTGGAATGTAGGCCTTGGGAACAATATGTTTTCATAACAGCAAGTGATATTTTCAATAAATTTAGCTGAGAAATTGTTTGCATGAACAGCTTTTCACTACAGCTCAGTTTAAAAATCATTTACTCAAACGAATAAACTAAAAAATATTTTTGAAATCCACTTTCTTTTAAGAAAAAAAAAGTAACTGTAGATTTCCAAAGCAAAATATAAATTAGTGAAGAAAAATAGTAGCATAAGAGAAGTGATCTTGTGGATTATTTTTCTTTATGAAATGGAATTTTATGAATCATCTAACTAAACAACATATTAGCTACTTCAGATTATTTAAAAATTACTACCAATTAACTGAAAATGCTTCAAGAAAAATCTGAATCTTTGAAATATTCATGAAACAATTTTAAAATATAGAATATGTTTTCTGCATTTTCCTTATTTTTTTGCAGTGTATGTCACACAATCTTATAGTATTGAAGACTTGATCCTCCAGAGCAAGTCTAAAAATGATGAGAAGTTTTTATGTCCAGTAATATAGATAGATTTCAGGTAACCTATTATTTATATAGCTGTTTAAATAATTGCCTTTATGCAAACTTAATATAGTGATAAATATGCCATCAAATGGTGGTGTTATCAGCTGAGGCTTTGGCTGCTGTGTTATATCAAGTAATTGTTAAAATATAGATATGAGAAATTCCAGTTCAGGATAATGAATCTTTTCTGGTGCTTTTTAGCATTGTAACACACTTTGGCATTGACAATGATTTTAAAGATGTGAGAAAGAATATAGATCTCATGTTCTCAAAGCCACTAAGGAAGCTACAGATTCCTTAAAGCTAAAGCTTTATTATGCTAACAAAGTTAATAGACCATTTTGACTCTTTGAAGAATATCAGGATATGCTTAAAGGACCTAGTTAGAGATAAATCCATAATCCCAAAGGTTCCACAGATAAGGAGCAGGTTCAAATACCTCTGTGCCATCTGGCACTTCCACAGACTCAGTTCCTTTTGTTGCCTGAAGGCATCCAGCCTGGCCTTTGTAGGTGCTCGGTTCTCGCTGGATGTTGTGAGCAGGAGCCTCCCAAGGTCACTGAGTCCAGTCTGCTGCCTGAGGAGAACACTCACCCACCTCCCAGCTCAGCCGGCTTTGCTCACCTGAGCCTTGAAACCTGCAGAGGAAAGGGCTCCGCAGCTCCTCTGAGCAGCTTGGGCTGTGTGGAAGTTTCTCCCCATGTCCTGCCTGAATCTCCCAAGGTGTTGCTACAAGATTACTTCATGTTATTACCTTGTCTGTCGCTATTGGGAAGAGTTTTGTTCCATCGCATGGATACCTACCCATCAACTAGCTGTGGGGTTAAGCAATCTCTTCTCCTTTACAGGTGTTGGATAGGATGGCAGGTATTGCTAAAATCCTTTATCTCCACTAACTAGCAGTGAAGGCATAGCACATGACTGACTTTTATAAATTCCTTGAAGGAAGGCAGAGAAAGAATCCAAACAGGATGAGGAGCAGATGCAGCAGTGACTCTGTTTCACTTCCCTTGGGCACCTTATCAAGAGGCATTTTGGTTCAAGGGGGAAGGAGCTGGGCTAGGTCCCCACCATGTGGTGGATGAAGTGTACCATCTCAGCAAATTTTGAACAGGAGATTGACATGAAATTGTCTAAGCCTTTACTCAGCTCCCTGGGAAATTACACTGGCCTAATTAGAAGCATAGCAGATCTTCAGTTACTGTCATGTCTTCCTGCCTACTCCCATTTCTTTGATCAGGGGGCTGAAATTTCTGCTAAGCTAGGCTAATAGCAGGCTTATCCTGCTGCTTTTAGGGTTACTTTTATTTCAGTCAGTGTGAGCTCTGAAGACAAACTAGCAACTTTCAGAGCAGCTGGAGAAAGTACATGAGGCACACCTGTACTAAAAAGGAAGAGGGCTGCATTAACAGGCTTTCAAAGAAACCTATACGCACTGAAGGTGTGTTAGCACTTACTTGTCATGAAGCTATATTTGAGACGTACCAATATGAATAGAAGCTTTTAACTGCCAAGAATTTGAAACTTTAAGCTAGTTAATTAGAAGAAAAAGAACAAAAAAAAAAGTGTGTACGTGTTTCAAGTGTGAAAGCTTGTTCAGGAAAAGTGGAAAATCTCAAAAAACTTGAGTGGTTCTTTGTGTCATTTTTTTAACTGTAAAGCACCTGATTGCCATGCCAGTAAATATCTATTAAGTGGTACAGAAGGAAATGCTGTTATTTCTCCCTTTCATATCTCTATGCCCTTTCAGGAAGTCTCCAAAGACTTGTGAAGTGACCCATTAATCTTAATGAGATACTGCCAGGCAATAAGAACATTTCAGGGACATGGATACTGATAGAAACCTGGGATGTCTCAGGGCTTCATCTCAGTGGGTCGTCTCATTTTCCCTTCTTTAGTTTCATCTGTTATGAAACTTGCTGATAATTAGAGCATAAAGCTTTATATTGAGATAAACAATTGGGCAGCATTACATTGTTTCTTCTGCTGTTTTAATGTTTTATAAGACTGCTGTATGTAGGTGCATGCATTGGAAACAGGAAAAAGAATTTGATTTATTTACCATTAGAAGTCAAATAAAACATGTGAGACAATATTACTGAGTATTGCACAAAAAATCCTGAAGAAATTAGTGGGAAAAGCAGAATTTTAGCTACTGCATTTTCACTTGCATGATATCTTTATGCTGACATTTACACAAGGCAATGTGAGCTGTGTAAGAGACTCTAAATGTTTTCATTATTAAGAAAATTTCAATCAATCACTAGAAGCACCTCAGCTTACAACTGAAGTATGTTTGCAGGCTGTCCCATCTTCTTTATTGACTGGTTTTGTTCTTCAAGTTTCTGTCTTTCCATTCTCTTTCTCATTAAGCTGTTAATAACTATTTTCCCCTAATAGGCAATTATTTTTTCTTTGTAAAATACTAGAAATATGCTAGGCAACCACTAAAGTGATTTTACATCTGTCTCTAATTACTTTCGTTTCCAGTGCCCTTTCTTTTAACTGTGATTTTAATCCTTCTCATTTAGCTCTACCACCTTCAACTGATTCCTTGAATTCTATTCAATTTACTTCATAGCCTTATCATATTCCTTGACAGTCCTTTGTATAAAACATGCTGTCATTTAAATTATGAATGATTCTGTTGCTTCTTTGTAGCACTTTTCTGAGTTTTACAGGGTACACCTTCAGGTAAAATAAGTTTGACCTTGTTTCATGCGATCAAAGAGCAAGCAAGACTTTAACTGGAATTAAGATCAGCTTCATCTCTGATGCTGCCAACACCAAGGTTACACTGTCTAGATTGTTCCTTACAAAATAAGGTCAAAGAAGTCAGTTTCTGAGTCCAATATTGAAACCTCCTATTTTCTAAAGAGCTGTGATGATTTGTTTATGTATATATGTTAAAGGAAATAATGTCAAATAAACAAAATATCTCTGCCAGGTATTCATTTTCACCTAATCCTGCCAGCTGATGGTGGTAGGAGTTGAATCAGCTTTTCTAGACATGCTGGATTCAGTCCTGAAAGGACAAATACCTGAGGTCACAGGATCAGTTGAGGTTATTAAGCATTTAAGCCCTCTCATTATCTGAAACATTCATTACCTTTTTGATTCATATTTAGCACACCACATCCACTTGTTTCAAGAGATGGAAGGATGCAACAGAGCAATTCCTAGCTAAGCAAGCAGTTGTAATTACTATTCACTTTATTTAGTTAATATGACAGGACTTGTAAATTGGGGTTTATTTATGGGGAGTTTGCTGTCATAAACTTCAGACCCTGATAAGAAGAACTTGGATTCACCTAAAACTTCCTTGGAAGTTTTTTGGGAATCCAGAGCCATGTGGTATGGATTGAAAAGCTTGAAAATCTTTAGGCAATGATTTTCAAGCAATGTATGGCTTTTTAACAAAAATATTACACTGTTCTATTCCATTCCATCTATTCCATTCCATCTATTCCATTACCTCTCCCAAGCTTGTCCCAGGCTGGACACAGAAAATAGTGGTCCTCTTTTATGTTTTGCCTCCATCCACTGTGTACATTTCTTAGGGGAAATCCTGAATTTTCAAGAATGCATCTTGCCTTGACTTCATGACATACTTTGCAATTTTAATATGATGTTACCAAATTGAAGAAGTTAAAAAGAAGTTATATAGGAAATCTTACCAAAAAGGAAATGCAATTTTAACAAAGGCTCTTAGAGGTGGAGTATTTTTAATACAATGAAGTAATGTTAAACTTCTTATTGCAGAGAAAATCTTTTAAGTAAAGTATTTTCCCAATTTAGCATGCAGATATTTCAAAATGCATTACAACCTACACTGAACACTGTATAAAGAAAAACATCAGAAGTAGTTAACACATTAAAAATATGACTCTTTAGGCCAAAAACTTCTAGAAACCCTGGGGGGGTTTCCATTTTAAGGATTAAAGAGATTTTTCATTGCATGAAAGAATTCTTATTTCAGGCCATCTGCCCCTATTGCTTTTTTGGGTTTGATTTGGCATCTAGACTAGTATCTCTCTTCCTGTAATTAGGATTTTAAAATTTATTTGTCTTCTGGTTTCAGTAGATAAAGATAGAATTTTTCTGAAAATGATATAATTTTTTCAGTGATGCACATAAATCTTCTTATAAAATGAAGAGAAAAATACTAAGACTTTAGTGAAATAAAGCATATGAAGACATTACGGTTAACATCTTGGTCTCCATTTATAGCTTTTGCTGCTGTTCAGTTGGGACTTCTTAATCTTCTGTGAAGAAATACTCACATAACTGCTCTGACAGAAAAAGCTTTACCACTGTGTATTTTGGTATTGGAAGTTGTACAGGCAGAGGGAGGGGCTGATTTTCAGAGGCTGCTGTTCAAAGGCAGCTGGTGGTGACTCAGGTACCTGGGAAGCTTGAGGCCCCTGCAAGATGCATTAAAGAGCCTCTGGTCTGCACACCCTATTGCAGGTGGTCTCTGTGCCAGGGTCATTTCCCCTCTGAGGCCAGAGGTGCTGCATTTCAGGCTGGTGCAGGTGAAACCAGCCCAGGTTTTGAGCAAGCGCTGATCCAAATATTGTTCAGAGCTGGGCATGGCAACATGTGCTGCGCCTGCTTTTCAAGGAATGCCCACTCTGCCAGCCAAGATCTTTACCCAGGTCGTGTGCTCATCTCATGCCACAGTTCCTGCCTGGTTTTGGCTGAAAACACAGGTGAAAAGTGCTCTGTGTGTATTTGTGTGTGTGTGTGTGTGTGTGTGTGTGTGTATGTGTGTGTGTGTGTGCACAGCTCTGCATCAGTGGGACATTCCCCACTAATATCATCAGTGGTTCTTGATCTCTTACAGAGAGGCTTCACATGAGAAAATTGGCAAGTCATATAGTGTATTGAAAATCAATATCTGCTGGTGTATTTCTATATTAACAAATTCATAGTGCTTTGGCTTTGCTGGAGGCCTGCAGATACCAATATTTAGGGGGGTTTTTTTGCCTTCTTTACAGGCAATGAACTCCAGAATCATCCATTCAAGAGTTATGAATATAATCCTGTCTGAGTTTCACTTAATACCCATTTTATTTTAATGGTTTGAGACTTTTGTTTCATTTTTTGTTCTTTCTCTTCAGAAAATTATTTCCTTGGGTGTATATGTTTTTTTCCTGCAAAATGTTATTCCTCTCATGGTACAGCAGAGGATGTGGAATATGTCTCATTCCACTTGCAATAAGAATTCTTTTTAGGCAGAATTCACAGACCCACCAGTTCTAACAAAATCATGCATTCTGTTAATATTCCTCCTTAGAATGGAGTTGCTAAAAAATTGCCATAATATTATTTGGTGAGAGGTAAAAAGAGTTTTATGAATTGGACTATATGATTACAGTACCTGTAGGCATCAGGGCTTTTAACTAGAAATAAAAAATGGTGAGACTTTCTGAAGTTTGCCACTTAATGACTTTTCTATACCTTCTTTAAAGATAATAATAATAATAAATTATAGTAATGATAATAATTTATAGAAAGAAGTAAAATATATTTCTTGAGCTGATAAAATGACATAGCTGCTTGATTATGTGAATATTGGCTTAGAATTAATTTTAAAAAATATAATTTGAATATTTATTGACTGTGTTTCTTAAGGGGAGGTAGCAGCAGTAGGCATTCATGAAGACTGACTTAAGAGAGAAAATGTGTTGGTGACCTGAAAGACTCTTCTGTGTTTGGGGTTGAGGTACAGTGGGTACCAGGAAAACTAAGTTGAGAAAGACCTGGAAATACTGTTTTAGAGCTGTCTACCAAGTACTTGATCATTTGGGATATAAATTGTACATGACAAGTTCCTTATTTATAAAAAAAAAAAAAATTGTCATTTGCTCTTTAAAACCAGCTATTCAAACTGGAAATAATTATTTTTTTTCAAAAGATATTTGATTCTACTGTCTCATCTGAGAGGATGCTTCCTTACTGCTTGAATAGTAAGAACCAATTTCAGTAGTACTGGGTTGGAGTGGACAAATAGCTATTCTTCCTGAATGAGTTCTCAAGAGAAAGACAGCCTAAAGCATTAATGAAAGTGAATTATTCATCTTTTATGGTTTTTATTTACTTATGATAATTTAAACATTCTTTGTCTATAAATTTTCATCCCTAAAGTGTAAATCAGTTTTGAATTCATGTGTTTTGATAAGAACATAAAACTTGATCTACCATCCTACCAAACACTGCTTCTTGAGAGGTAAATCTCTCTGACAGCTCTTTTGCTTCTGACTGCAATACAAGTTGGAATTTACTTCAGAAAGTGTCATTTCAGAAACTTCAACCTAACTACTCCTTCATTTATCAGCACTCTGAAGTCAGCAGTTGTTTCTTCCACACCAGAAAAAGAGCAAGAGGAAGTTCAGGATGAATTAATTTTTTTTCCCCTGCCTCTCAAACTGAAGATGTTGAGATGAAACTGCAAGATTTGTAACTCTCTTCATTGCTTTAGGAAACTGAATACCTTCAGTGCCTTCTTCCAGGAATAGCATTATTTTCTTTTGCAGTCTTTGCTGTTGCTAGCCCTGGCTGCAAGACAGGGTTTGTAGCTGTGAGGTTCACAGCATTGTTCAAGGAGCACCTTTGTGTGAGCCTGGGCTCAGCTCTACATGTAATTAAATGTCTAGTGGAATAGGATCTGGGTAGCTTTAACTAAAGCTAAACTGTGCTTCTACACCTCAGTGCAGTCACTGCTGACTTTGGCATTGATCTCTAATGATGCTTCCCCATCACCTTGCAGTGTTGAGCATCACCTGTGTGTTAGGGCAAAGTTGCTTGAGTCAGCCTGACAGCTCAGTCTGTAGGTCTGTTTGCTATTAGGTTACATCAGGTAGAAAAGGTGGGGTAATTTTTGGTTGGTTTTCTTGTTCACATGGATGTATATTTGCAAATATAGCTGAAGAAACGTGTTCTCCTGTTCTGGAGAGATTGTTCCATGACTGGAGTTCATGGAATTCCAAGACCAGGGAATTTAGAATTTGGAGCTCTGTGCAGAAAATTCAAACTCTCTTTTAGTACTGCATTAATAACCTGATCTTGAAGGAGGCAAAGTACCTTTTACTTTCACTTGTAGCCACTGTTCAGGAAGAGATTCAGTATTGTTTCCCCATTCATGTTCTTATTTCCTTGCAGCTTTCTTGCCACGAGTGAACTCTGGCAACCAGTAGAACAGTGGAGAGAAATGGAATTAAGCATTTTGGTGACTCCAAAAAGCATGTGATTATTGAGCCTAATTTCCCCATCACTGCTGTGGTCTAGAAGGAGACTCATGTTCTCTGACTCTTCATTATTAAATCCTATTGTGACCAAGTGCTATCAAGGACAAGCATATAGACAAGCATATTTCTTTTTCTTGAGAGGGTGATAAAGCTTCTCTGTTAGGATGACATGGCTTTCAGGGGAGGAAAAGGTTGTGTTTCACATAATCTCATCAAATAGGCTGAAAATACTTCTGCATCTAAATGGAAACAGAAAACAAGTGATTGCCACTGCCAATTATGGGCACTATATAGTGGCAGGAATGAAATGAATAAGTGTTTATAAGTGAGATCATTTGAAAAGAATTTTTAATTGCTTTGTTTTATATAAAAGTGAAATAATTATTTCCAGAATATGCCCTTAGGATATGTTGATGCTTTTCATGCTACTGAGTGCAGCTGTTAAAATAAAGGACTTAGCATTTTTGCCTTTCAGTCCAATTAGATTTTATTATTTTGTTGTTTGAAGAACATACCATAGTAACTGTAAAAGATCTGAGGAAGAGACCAAATTATTATTACTGGACACTAGATTTTTTTTTTTCATAGATAGTATTCACTGTAAAATTCAGTAATTTAAGCTCACTAGGATTCTTTCTGTAAGTTTCTATTATAAGACAGTTTATCAGCCCCTTAGAGGAGACTTAGTTGTTGCTGTTATGAAATAATATTTTTTCTTGGTTTGTGCTGTGAGATACTGCGATTTCTTACTTCTTCAACTTAACAGTTTTTTAAGAAAAGACTGTTGCTTTCTTTCCCACAGTTTGCCTCTGTGGGAGCTTTTTGCCTCGATGCATCAACCAGGATGTGCTAACCAGACCTCACATCCACTAGACCTGGAATTAGTGCCTTCCTGTTGAAAATTTCTCCTAGCTGTGCTTATCTCAAGTTCCTGCTCTCAGGGCTTATTTGAGACAGGCAACTGTGATCTTTAGGTGCTTGCATCCTTGTATGTAGAACTTTGGAGGCATGGTCCACAGCCTGATTTTTGTCATCCAGCCTAAAAAACCTCCTTCAGGTTTCCTGTACCCTACAATTAAAAAAAAATATAAAATTCTTTAAGCTTTAAAATCTGCTGAACTTCAGAAAGTACTAACCTTCAGAATTCTTTAGCTTCTTATAGAAGATCCACTGCTGGAAAATTGATGTCTCATATGTGCAAAACTCAAATCAGTATTCAGTCACAAATCACCAACTTTATGCCACACATGGTTAGTATCAATTTCTCATCATGGAATTTGTCTGGATGCTGCTAGTAGTTAGGTAGAAAAAATGAATGAATATACATCCCAAAGGAAAAGCACTTTCTTTCTGAACACTTATAGGTGTTAAATTTAGCTTCATTAGAACATACTCATATTATCTGGATGAACTGTCAACGAATAAAAGAATTAACTGCTATGTGCAACATTCAAAATATTTCCAACAGGCACTGAATTCTGAGTCACCTATTTTCCATTTTCTAAATAGAAGTTTATTGCCCATGTTTCTCTGTTAGTAAATAAATAATTTTTCTTCACAGTACAGTAGTAATGCCATATAGACTGTGATGCAGTGACATATGGTATGATAGATAGCAAAAAAAGATACTTAAATCAGAGATACTTTGAATTCTTTCCTGAAGAACAAATTTCTGATGAAACACAAAGGCACAGGTAGGAAAATACATAATCTTCCTCATCTTTGTATTTATCAGGCATGGCTGTTACAAATGGTTTAATATTTTGTTAGAAATGACAATTTGAAGGAAATTTTTCTGCTTTATAACTATTAGTTACTAGAAGTATCAATGCATTTTACTTCTTTATCTGAAGGAAAGTGTAAGGAAAGCACAGATAATGGAAAGTATACTAATAGAAGTACAGAAATCTTTGAAGTAGACACAGTAACTCTGACCCTATATATGCAGTTGTTACGTTCTTGAAGTACGAAAATGTAATAACCTATTACAACACTCCTGTATCTTCTACCCTTTCCCATGTCTATACTGGAAATGGAGATTAAAATAACCTGCTTCTCCCTTTTCCTCATAAATAACATACATTAATTAAAGTTTGATGAATTTCCAGCAGCCCAAAAAATGGTAAGAAGCTGCTGTTTTGGTGGCCAGCTATGTTGTGAATCTCTGTGGTGTTGTGAGGTCCCAGGACGAGGCAAGAGATGAGAATTTGACTCCATGTTCTCAGAAGGCTGATACTGTATTATTATATTATATGAAATTATATTACATGAAATTATATGAAATTATATACTAAAACTACAAAAAAGAAAGAAAAAGGAGACATCAGAAGGCTAGAAAGGAATGAATAATAAAAACCCATGACTGACCAGAGTCCCAACACAGCTGGACTGGGATTGGTCATTCAGTCAACACAATTCATATGGAACCAATCAAAGATGCACCTCTTGGCAAGCAACCTCCAGACCACATTCCAAAGCAATCAGATAATTATTGTTTTCATTTTTTTTCTGAGGCTTTTCAGCTTTTCAGGAGAAAAATCCTGGTGAAGGGATCTCTCAGAAAATAACATGGTGACAAATCTCCATGAGAAAGGAGTCAGTGAAGCTCTCATTTCTCTCCCCTGTCCAAGCTCTCACACTAATGGCAGCTCTGGGTGCATCCTCTGCACTGGGGATGCAAAGGCTCCGTGTCTGTGCCCCAGGGGTGGCCCTGAGTCTGGGTGACACCCCTGTGTGCCCTGGATTTCACTGCCTGCCTGCAGCCAGGCTGCAGCCCAGGCACTCATCCTCACTGTGAGAGTCAGGTCAGGCTGGACTTGGGGGCAGTGTGCACCCACCCTCCTCCCACAGCAAAGCTCCTGCTAAAAAGAATTCCAGTAAGCCACATTCTAACCCAGAACGTGATTGGGAAGCATTAACTGTGATTGTGTGATTCAGGTGTTACCTGGGTAGCTTGGACAGCTCTCCCTTGAGTCATTTCTTCACATGGTTCTCTCTAGAAGGATCCTGTGCAAAGCTCTTGATAGAGAAAATGTAATAATTAGTTTTTATCAATTTTGGGAAGTTGTTTGTATGATACTTTTAGATGTTTCCCATTCTATGTAAGTAGTGCCCCCCCTGTACCTTTACTGCTTAGTTCAGAGAATCTAAAATTTCTTGCCACAGTGGTACAGATTTTAGGTAACATGGGTAAAAGAAGTATAATATGCTTTCAGTCATTTAGTTTGAAATTAATGAAATCAAACTGCAAAACTAATGAAAGAGCAGGAATTAGAATAAAATCTATTAATGACTGCATCTTCATACTTCTTTTTTAGGCATTGTTTCACAGTACACAAAGAACCAGCTATTGTCTCCTGTAACATCAAGAGATTCAAAGGTGTTCTTTTGAAAAAAGAAAGTAGCAGGTCTCTTCCATGCCTGAATATCCAGGATACCTACTGGGCACTGCTCAGCCACACAGCCCTGTGAGACACATCTGGAGTGCTATGTTCTGTGGTGGGCTCCCCAATACTAGCAAGACATGGACATAATGGAGACACAAAAATTATTAAAGGCTTAGAGCAAGTGTCACAAAGGAAGACTCAGAGAGAGCTGGGACTGTTTAGTCTGGAGAATAAAAAACTCAGGAGGGGACTTATCAATGTGCATAAATATCTTTGGGAAAAAGTAAAGATGAAACCAGATCCTTCCAAGTGGTGCCCAGTGACAGGATAGGGGCAATGAGCACAATTGGGAATAGAAGGAATTCTATTTAAACAAACAAAACCCCCTATTATTGTGGGCATGGCTAAACACTGAAATAGGTTGCCCTGAGAGGTTGTGGAGTCTCCGTCCTGGGAGATTCTCAGACCTTGACTGGGCATGGTCCCAGGCAGCCTGCTGTAGCTGATCTTGGTTTGAGTGGGAGTTTGGGTTGGGTGATCCCCAGAGATCCATTCTAACCTCAGCAATCCTGTCTGCTTACTTTAGCCTTGCCAGGGATTGTGAAGGTAAGACCTAAGGGTAGCCAAATAGCTCTGGGTCATACAGACATACTTTTCATTCAGTGTTAAACTTTTTGTAGCATAAACAGCTTTTCTTCTATTACCAGGAAATGCTTTAAAGATACCAACACAGGTGATGTGGGAGGTAGGTGCTGTTTATTGTCCAAATATAGACTCAGTGTCAGAAAACACCAAATAAACTTTATTTTTCTGTGATTATGAAAAGATTCCATGTATGCATCAACAGAAGTGTACGAGCAGCTTTGGGTAACCATCACTAAAGTGCTTCTTCAGCTGGTTACTTTATTCTGTATTGATCAGGTCTGGTGCTGTTTGTTTTCATTTTTTTCTTCTACACAAACAGCTTGAAATAAAATGTAAATGCAAAATTCACCCTTAAATAACCAATTTCCACTAGACATATGATTTGTAATGTTTATTTTTTTAATTAATGTACAGGATGGTTTGCCGGAATCAAATTATACTTAATTCTTGTTTTGTAGAATTTTTCAAGAAAATTTCAGTGCAAGGTTGTTGCAGGAAACAAAGACTAACTTGGGTGAGAGTTTGATGTCCTTTTCTCAAAATTTATAAAGCAGATTATTTATTTTACAAAATATGACAGTATTAGTAGTCTTTAATAAAACACAAAAGCACATCAGCAAACCTAGACTACTGTACATAATCTTAAACTGAGCAAATATCAAGCACTCTCTCACAGCAAGGTCAACTCTTCTGAACTGAAATTAGCTAATCAAACAAATCTTCAAGTTATTACCAAAAATACCCTATCTCTATATACATTCTACACGAGTCTGAGGATGTGGCTGCATGTCTGTTGCAGACACTAACTGAATGATTTTGGGGGTTATTTCACTAAAGAATCTGAACAGTAAGTGCTTTAGTACTGCCAGAAGGCTATGATCTAACATCTAAATTACATTCTAAAGGGTAATAATAAAAAAAATCCAACAAATAAATTTACATGGAGATTTAAACCTTTCTGAAATATTTATCCAATGGGGGAAATCCTGCCAATTTTCACCAGGAAATTTATTGAAAAGTAGATGTTTAGCAGCTCTTATTTATTAGAAAATGCCAGGGAAAGGCTCCAATCTTCCAAAACCTGCACAATACAAAAGAAATCATTGAGCTAATTTCCCCTTGCTGTGTGGACTCACTGGATGTTGTCACATTAATAGTGCATTCAAACACAGCAAACACGCAGAGGTTGCATGGATATGCTACCATTTCTAAAAATTGAAAATAAAAAGGACATCTCCAAATTAATAAAAAACAAAATTAAGAAGAATGAGCTGCTGAAGGCATAGTGGATCTTGGACACTCTGTACCTCCCACAGGACAGGTGTACACAGGGCAGTGGAGCACATCTCCAGCAAGTGCTGATGAAGCTTGTCTGATGCCAGACGTGATGCACTTGATGTGTGTTAGTGCTGCCCTGGTGCTCAGGTGCAGCTCTGAAAATGTGCCATGGATAATTCTTGATGCAAGAATTGTTATGTGTTAGCTGTCAGTAACTTGGATGGGCTCAAACTGGAGACTGGCACGGAACAAGCCAGGGTTTGGTACCTAAGTTAAGAGAATAAATCCCTGCTCCTGGCTACCTACCAACCTACCACTGAGCTAATTTCATGGAGTAATAATATACAGCTTAAAATGGCAAATGCAAAATAATGGTTAAATTTCCAAACACTTGGAGAACTTTTCTACTCTCCCTTCCTTTCCACTATAAAATCTTACAAGGGCAGATTAGAAGCAGAAGTTTAAAAAAATATAGAATCTTTTCCCAAAAGCCAAAAATCATAGAAACTTGGTCTTCAATCTTCTGCTCTCATGAGTCCCATTCTGTTTGTAATATGCAACTAAATGCCTGTCTCAAGGCATAATGCAAACTGTCATAGCATCACTTTTGAGTAAAAGAAGACTATTTATTGCTTTTTACACATGACAAGAGAAGGTCTTTCCTGTGGGAAATGGCACTTTGTGCCAGTTCTATCCAAGTTTCATCCAATCAATTTTAAATAAGTAGAATTGACATCTATTGTGATTAGGTTGCAAAAGCAAAGCAAAACAATATTAAAAATTAGTTGTTATTTTCTGAGCAAATCTAAAAATATGTTTCCTTGTATCATCTTATTTCCATTGTGCCTTGGCCTCCACCAAAAATTAACCCAAAACCTCCCCTTCTTTTGCTTCATGTGCTCTGTATTTCAGATGCTTTTAAACTTCTTTAAAGTGTCATATGCTTTTTCAGACACCTTTTTAATGAAGAACTGAGAAGAGCCACGGAAAAAATAAAATCCCATCATTGATGTCAGCTAAAATAGCACAGTTTTTATTCCAACAGATGCATTAAATTATGTTGCATTTTCTCTCTTCAGTGCTGCAAGAGCTACTGCTTTTGTTTTCTCATTGTCGTCTTCCCTTTTTCTGTTTGGTTGTGTGTGCTCAGCCAGCGTGTGTTGCGCCTGCTGCTCTTCTGCCCTGATCCTGCAGGTGTGACCACCAGTTCACTTGTGTTTCATTTTCCATGCACACCCTGTAAAGTGCAGGTTTTATTCCATTTGATGGAGTGCAGAGGGGCAGCTCCATGGAGCCCTGCTGGACACAGGTGAAGCTGCAGTGTCCAGGTGCTGCACAGTATTTATTACTGGTTTTCAGAATGGGGCTGTGTGTAACCGGCCCGGTTTTCCAGTCTAGTGCTTCCTTTCATTTGAGTCTTTCTTAATACTTTTTAATTATATCAATAAGTGATATCATAATTAAAACCTGAGTAGATCAACAGTGCCTTTGTGTAATCTCTTAATCCTGTACTAACATTAGACATTGCTCTTTTTTTCAAATTCTCTGTTTAACATGTCTGGGCTAGTTCTTAATTTGCTCCAAAGATTAGCCTTGGTACACCAACCTATGAGTGTTTCCCAGCAGTCAGTTGACTTCTTTCTCAATTCATCTTTTGCATGATTTATTGCTTGCTGAGAGAGGCTAATTAAATCTAATGGACTGTGGGCATACATCTATTGGAATATTGACATTTTATCACCAATTAGTCTGTATTCCTTATCTTATTGTGCTCTTAGTTGGCTTTATATCACTTTACTTTACAGGATTAGGAAATGCTTCTTCCTCTGTTTTTCAAAAGATTTGTTTTCAATTAAGGTATTGAGGTGTTTTATTTGGAAAATAGAAGCTCTACATGTCAGAAGATAAGTACAGGGCGTAAAGATGTATGTAATTGCAAGGCATAATAATCTTAAATTTGCTTCTCCTTTTCTTTGTTTGTATTCTCTCTTCTTCCAAAATACATCCCACAGTTTGATAAATTAAGTTCCTGTATGCAAATCTGCTTTCAGGCTAGAATTGCTTTCTTTGTTCCCAACCATTTTGCAACGAGAAAATCCTGATGATTTCAACTGTAATGTCTTGCTAAACTGTGATGCACACATGTTGCATTTGGAGATACCACTGGAGAAATCACTGTTCCCTCACTTCTTGTCCCAAGTGTCTTGTACCTGTAGGTATCTTTAGACTTCAGAAGAGTGGCTGCAGCACTGAAGGCATGGGGGGCTGTTGTGGAAAGCTTAACTCAGTGTCAGAGCTGCTGTAGGGTTATGTAATGCCTGTTAGCTCTGTCTCTGCAGCTGGTCACCAGTGAAGAGCAGCAGCAAAACAGATACAGGCAGAAGTGCTTGTCCAACACCAGCTTGGTTGTATGGTTTTGATCCCTCATGAACTATTTCTTAGGATTCTCGGCAAAGAAATAGAAGAAAGCTAAGAAGAAGCAAATGCTTAGTCAATTTTGGCCATCTGTACTGTGTTCTTTGTACTGACTTAAAAAAACCCCAAGTTGTTTCTGAAACAAGAGAAACAAAAAAGATGTTTAGTGTGTAAACAAAAGATGTTTCTACACTAAACATCTTTTCACCCAAAACCACTGTGGCCATTTGCAACTGACCTTGTGAGAACAGACCCTGGCCCACATTCTCTTTAAAGCTGTGCCCAGACACTGTCTGAAAAAGAGCTTGTTGGCAATACATATCATTGTTCAGGGGACACTGCCAAAAATTACAGCGTCGGGCCAATCCTTGACCCAGTACAGTTTTCTATGAGTTTTCTTTTATTTATTAATATGTATTTTTCTTTAGAGGTTTTCTTTACGTAGTTCAGCCTTATGCCACAGTTCAAAGATTTCACTGTATTCCATTAATTTAGGTTGTAGGCTGAAGGAAATTGACTCTGTGCAGAGTAGTGAATGGGGGACTGGGCTGCATAAATTTTGAAAAATAAAAATAAGTCCAAATGGATATTTTCAACCGTTATAACAGCACTGATATCAGTGAAATTAATGAAAACTACTTTACCTGGGCACCATCTTGTATACTATATGTAGTGTCCCAATAGAAGTCATAATAGATAATCTTCACAATAGCTTTCCATAGTATATATGATATGTTGCATTTATGTTGTGTTTTCTGCACACACTGTGATGCTAATTAATTAGGGGTTATACCTATCTACATTTTCTCTTAATTTTCAGTAAGTGTTAATGATGAAATTATAGAGAATATAAAGTCATCATATTAAATATATTCTGTTATGAGTAGAATATTTGCTACGTATCAGGAAACCTGCTCACCAAGAATATTATCTATAAACTACAGGATTATTGAGCAAAACAGTTTCTAAAATACAAATTAAAAGGCTGCACTGTTGTTTGCATTGGAGATACATGGTATCTCAGTGAATAAAGGAACATCTCTGATCTACAGTGTCAGAACCAAACAAAAGTGAGATCTATTAATGCAACACTGAAATGATGTTTAATTGATAGATTTGGTTATCAGGCTGTGAACTGAGGCACCAGAGGTGCCAGCATATTATTTTCTTTACTGTTTCAGGGAGCAATAACCTCTTCCAGAGGTGCAAAGGGAACAGTAGAGAGTTTAAACTTTAGATTGTTTGTGCCCCTTCAGCAAAATCTTTCAGACAGTGTCTGCCCTTGCTGCTTATATATGTCTCTTGAATTTTGCTCCTCTTAATTACCACATGTGTTGGTGTATGCCAATACAGGTATCTGCCTTTTAAATATATTACCAAAAAGGTATATTGCTTTGGCTTCCAGAGGGTTTTTAAGTCCTGAGTTTCCCTCCTGGAACCATTGCACAGGTGTATAAATATAAATGTATGTTTTTCAAGAGGAATAGGGGAGAAACTTTAAAGGTTCTTCTTCAATGGACAGATATTCAGGTCTGGTGGCTGTGAATATTCTATGCAGTTGCTGCTGAGACCTTCAAAGGAGAAAAGTATGTTACATGTTGTCCCAGAAGTAAACACAGTATACTATTTTTTCTAAACACAAGAATTGATCCTTAATGCAGATAAGCTCAGGAAGGAGGTTATTAACATAACCCCAAAAGACTTACCTTTCTGAAACAATAAAGGTTTTCATATGTATGAATTGGCTTCATAACTGTTGCACTAATGACTCTGGATTACAATTATTTGTTTTTGTTTGAGACTTATAGGTGGCTCTATGCAAATTGTGGTGATGATGGAAATTAAATATTCATTAAAAATACCGTTACTGAATAATTCTAGCATAATAAGTAGCCTGCTTCATAATACATTATTATTCTCATAATGGTTGAGCAACTTGTATCACAAATGCATTCGATGAAGTAGCAACAGCAGTGGAGATAGCAGCATAAACATCATGCTCCACTGCCTGCCCTGTGCTAAAGAAATTACAGTGTGGGAGGAAGGAACATAACACTGCAATTGCTGAGACTGACAGCCAAGGAAGTGATGAAGTCTTATGAAATCAACAGCATGTTGGGTACATACTCTCCAATTATGATGGCAGGGTTTCACTAAAAGGTGGGCCTGCTATCATTACACATAAACAGAGCTGTTAAGACAGTTTCCAAAAGATCAAGAGCAGTGTATATAGTTTTAAATAGATGATAAAAGTTGTTTGAATCTAGCAGGTCTTCTAACACAGTCTCATCCTGTCTCCTACCAGTATAAAGTCTGTGCAATATTTTTTGTTTTGGATTATTATTCTCATCTGCATCCAAAATATTTTGCAGCTCTGTCTTGTCAGAGTGGCACACTGTCTTGATTCCACATGGTCTGCTGAGAGCTTGGCTGTTAATCACCATGTTTGCAGCACCATGTGTACAATGCCTGTGCTACTTCCAGATGTAGAGCACGTTCCTGGGAAGACCTGCTAGGTAGGGGGTTTTTGTTTTTCTGGGCAGAATGCAGGATTTATAAAATTTTGGGTTTTGTATAACTGACCAGCTTCATTGTGAGTCATGACAGAAAGCAGGTTGCATTCTTTTTTCTATAAGCTGGTGTATTGCACTGTAGGCAATGTGGGTTGGGCAAAGGGGGGAAAGATTAATTCTGCCTGGTGCCCTCACTGGTGTACTGAGTAGGTTTGAGCTGCAAAGCTCCAAGTGTGCAACTTCCAGAAAGAAAATCTGTCAGCCCACAACACAAGCAATTTAAGGAAAACGTGGTTTTGATTTTGTTCTTCTCTTTCGCCTTAATTTCTCAAAAGATTTTGAGAAGTACCTATAAGAAAATTATCTATGCAGATCCAAACCAAAACTGTAGGTAATATGAGGATCTCATCATAGATGTGGCTGGAAGGCAATTCCCAGTTTACTGAATATGTACTATCTCAAACAACCACATGTGTATAAACTTACCAAACTGCAAAACCTTGTTGTTCTGGCTTGTTATAAAGCTTCTGAACTCATAATTGGTTAAAATCAACCTATTTTTGTACAAACACTGTCATTTCTGTTTTCATTGCTTTTTCTTCTTTTGGGCTTTCAAATAAAATAAAAGTTTAAAAAAGGAGGAAAAAAGCTGGAAGCACTTTCTTTAATTTGAATTGTCTTTCATAAGTGTGAGAAGCCATAATTAAACACTGTATTCTAGGTCAGGTCTTACCTGTACCTTGCAGAGCAGTACAGTTTTTCCTTCTGGGTATTCCTCACTTGTTATGTTCTGGAATTGCATACAACTTCTTCTTTAATGACTGTATTACTTTGTTCAGAGGAGCTATGATCAATTAGCACAACCAATTCTTTGCTCTCCTTTTCTTTCCACTCAGATGCTTAAAGAAGAAATTCTTGTTGATAATTTCCAAGATGCATTTTTGTACCATTACTTTTCACCCTGTTTCTATCGTTTAGATCTTCAGCATCACCTCATTTTCAGTATGACTTTTGTAATATTTTACAATTTTGTGTCACCACATTTCTGCAGCACGTTTCTTTGCAAAGGTCATTACTACAGATATTAAATGAGACTCATCTCAAGTATGATTCTGAACAAAAGAACACACTTTTTTTTTAGTTCAGCGATTCAGTTTTCATCTTCACCTCCCATGTACTCAAGTCTGTGGCTACCTTTGTATTCCTATATAAGTCCTCTTCTTGTCCAGCTTTTTGCAGATCATAACTGCATGAGTTTCACAATACTTTTCAAATGAGTGAGAAATTGTACTGATATTCTAGCAAAATATGTATTGCTCAAAATTCATCTTTCCATGCAGCTGCAGATTCTATTCCTATCAAAGTATTTATAGCACATCCATTACCAAAGTCCAAGAAACTGGTGGCAAGCAGAAAAATGCATGTTTGCATATAAACCTCCTCAGAGGTTTATTGGAGGACTACTGTATTTAAACACTGAATGTTTTTCCTTCATGTGTGTAGTTTCACAAAGCTGGTGGCAGTGAATATTCTATGCAGTTGAATAGATTCTTCATGCATAAATGCCCAGAAAAGTAAGGGATTGTTTGTATTGTCTTGTGTAAAACAGAAAGAAAATACAATTAATAGTGAAATATGTCAAGTAAGTTTTTTTTTAATGCTTGTTTATACAAAGCTGCACATAGAGTAGGAATCATTTTACAATTCAAGTTAAAATAAGTTATTTTAAAGAACACCTCAATAATAACTTAAAAGCAAAATAAAGAGAGTTTAGATTTTTTGGTCTATCTGGTATTTTTAAATTCCATTATAAAATTGGTTTGTACCATTTTACAGCACAGAGAATAACTCTGCCACTGTTTTCTATACAGTCCCAACTGAGAAACAGCCTTTTTTCTCCTTTACTTGGTGACATTTTCTTTTTGGTTATTAAAAATAGAAAAGGACAGCTGCATACTTACATGTGCATTAACTTCATAAATTGTTAATCCTGAAAAGACATGCTGCTCACAGAGGAGGCAGGTTTAATGCTGCAGACTGCCATTCAGTGACTATCACTGTTTCTTTCGTTTGAAGCCATGCACATCAGACGATACTTGCTTCTCTATAAATTAAGCCCATTCTCAGGGTGTCCCTTGATACCAGCCAGATATTCATTTATTTCTGAAAAAATTATGAAGTAAAAACAATAACTGGCATAGGTGTCTAGCTTGTGTCCCGGAGCAGAAGGGATTGGGAAGCAGGTTTGCAGCTTGTCTTGGAGGTCAGCATAGATGCTTCTCCCTAGAGAGTGCCACCTCCCATCCCTTCCCTGAGGGCTCCTGCCTTGGGTGATGCTGTCCTGACACATTGAGCCATGTGTAAACGTGAGCAGGATGTTTGGCCCCACCACCCTCGTGGACCTCTTTGCAGGAAGCAGGTGCCCATTCTCCTGCATGGATGTTCATCAAAGCAGCATTGGGCAGGCACCCCCAGTGACATGAGGAATCTGCAGTGGCAGGCAGGGCAGAAAAGGAGCATGGCACATTCTTGTGGACACTTATGTACTGGTTAAAGAAGGATTTTTGTGCGGATTTCACCCAGTGCTATTTTTGTTAGCTCTGTCTCAGGTCGGATACTGCAAATACCATTTTGCAAACCTCTTTCACCCATTCACTTCCCAGCCGTAAGCTTTTGCTTGTACTTTATCATTAAACTGAAATGTTTGATGTGCTTAGTAAAGTCCTTATCAAAGAAACATGAGGAGGATAAAACTTGAAATTTTTCATTGCTTACATGACAGGAGAGTGGCAAATATCTCTAAGCTGTATTCCAGCTAAGGTAAAACTGAAATCCACATCAAGAAGAGAAGATTTAGGCATATGTGGTTGAACTTAGATAGCTAAGTGCAGCATGTCATCCTAAGAAACTCAACTCAGCTATCACTTCACTCTGGAAACACTTGCAATCTCTAGCAGAGTTTCCCTATTTCCAGGCTTTTAGCTGTCAGCATATGTCTGTGCCTGGACTGCCTACTGAGGTTGTTCTACAAAGCAGAAAATAATTCATCATCTAAAAATGATGAATCCTTTTCTAACAGCTATGTTTTAAAAAACATATCTAAATAAAGAAACTATAAAAAATTACCTGTAAGGGAAACACAGTAGTTCCAGTACAGAACATAAACCTAACAGATTTTTCTGATGATGGCCATGAAAACATTTCCAAGTTTTTGGAAACCAAGAGGTTTGAGCAGATGCTAAATGGGAGCTGAGAAACTCCAGGTCCAGCTGTGGCATTGCTGAATGTAGGAGTATGTCTGTCCTGCACATACTCAGGTTAATGTAGAGGAATAAAAGAGACAACAGAACCTGACTTGTCTTCTTATGTGTGAGCATGATGAAGAGCAGAGCACCTTCATCAACACAGCTGGCGTGCAGCTGGACTCACAGCAGTGTAACTGTGTTCAGAATCTGAGCCGTGCTATGAGAAAGGCAACCATATGAATAGCAGAACTGAAAATCTCATTATTGAGTGCAACAATAGCAGTAGGAAGCAAAGGAGGTGACGATTGTGAAACATTGGCTGCCTCTACCTGCTGAGGAAATAAGTGTCATTTTTTGTTGTATGGATATATTATATAATATTTTGCCATTAGTGGAAATGTATTTCTGTATCTGTACTTCTAGCACTGCATCTGTATTAACCATAGATGCTGCATAATCAAGAGATACCCATATTCTAACTGACTTATCATGCACATTACAATTACTTCAATTTTTTTTTCCCTTTCTGCCTTCTATTTTTTCATATGAAGACATTGAAATAACTTCAGACAAATATCATAAAAGTGATCTGTGGAATAATTTTTTCGGTTGTGTCACAGACTACAGTAGAGTGATGTAAGATGTGGGAAATATATTTAAAGCACAAGTTGTGTTCACAAAAAAACACTGTAATATTTTTTCAGTGAAAAATGTTTCATCGAAAGTTCAAGTATTTTAGGTACATAAATTTTATTTTTTTTTTAGAAAAAGAAAGATAGTTTTAAGAAGACAAACAGGTGATTTTCAAAAGTGTGGAAAGTTATTAAAAGCTTTTAAAAGCTTTGATTATTTTTTTCTCTTAACTTATATGGATTTCTTCATTTATTTTACATTATTTTTAAAAAATACAAGCATTTCACTTACTGGAAAGAAAAAAACATATCTTAAAACAAAAGACAGAAGTCAAAACCCACCCTAAGCAAGAGAAGAAACAATTGTCCTCTTGACCTGAATATATATTAAAAAATGTAATAACCCAACTATGATTAGATAATAAAAAAAACCCCTGTGTTTTCTGTTTTCTTATTATGAGAAGTGTAAAATGTAAATGATATCATTCACAGTAGATTGAAAAGTCCAGTCAAAAAGATATTAAGTTTTCTGTGAAGAATGGTCTTTGTTCTAATACAAGGAACAGTTGGTGGTGTTTGTGTCATAAAGCAATCCATGACTGGTTCACAAAACCCAGTTTAAAGTCTTTCACTAAAGAAATAGAACTTATAGCCTAGATTGTGCTTCTTAATTCATGTTAGTATAATTAGCAAAGCCACACCCAGCTAGAGCAATGGATTACCACCACAGTGCAGGCACCATTCCCACTTGTGGGTCCCCAAAGCTTTTTTGTGGGGAAATAAAAGGGTATATCAGAGTTTTCCTTCTGTCACTAAGAGTCTGTCCCAGTGTGACTCTGCCATCCGTGACCTTGCCTGGAACACAGGCAGCTCTGGAGCTCTGCCCTTTGTGCTCACTAAGCATGGCACAAAAGCTAGATCTGACATGTGCAAGTTACAGTATCTTGTGAGAAGAATGTAGGACTCTATATCAGCATATTTTTCTTCCTTTTATCAACATTTGCTTACAATTTTTAATTCTAATTATTAAAAAAATGGAAGGGAGAATTTAATAAACTTGTGACTGTAGAGTGAAAATCAGACAAAGTGAATCAGAAGCATCCTGGAGAACAAAACTTGTAATCCCTGGGCTTCCATTAATCTTTTCTACTAAAGATTTTGACTTCCTTTGCTCTCCTGAATTTGTCAATACACAGTATTGTGGCACACCACACACATTAGCAGACCAGAAATAGTAGTAAGGATATAAAAGGGGGACTATCTTCTACAGTCACATGAGAAAACTGTTAACTAGTTTATGGTTTGGATTTTAATTTCTCTTGGTCCAGCTGTACTTTAATCTATAACCCCAAAATAAATTTGGAATTTATTTATTAAGAAACTAGAACAATTTAATCTAATATATTATTAGTATCCAGTTGTCATTTAATATTTTCAGCAGCAGGTCTTGAAGCTTTTTACAGAAGGGACAACTTACATTTTACAGGTGGAGAAACTTGGGAAGTGAGACAGAAGAACCCTGACTTAAATATTGACATTGAAAAGCGAAAGAAAATTACATTTTCAGGCAAGGAAACCAATTTGTTCAGGGTAACTGTCTTGAATTTAAAAGCTCAGTGTACAGCTGAATAGGAAAGATACACTATCATTGGTAAAGCTTGGTTAAACTGTTTTAGTTTATAAGGGAATCAAAATAGAGGAAAAACAAGTATGTAGGAAGCAAAATATTACACTACAGGAAGACTGAGGCAATATAGCAAGAGAGGAGTATTTTTATCCGGGGTTCATTTCTGGGGAATAGTAAAAATGAGCAGGGCGCAGATATCCCTTTCCCTGAAATGTCACTGTACAGATTGCACTTGGAAATCTGAGCCACTGAAGTTACATTGTTCTGCCAGTCCTGAGGCACATACACTGGTCTGTTTTTGTGGGTTTTTTGTCTGGATGGTGACAGGAAAGAAGTACCACCTCAACTGCCATCACAAACAGATTTCCATTTGCTTGGCTGTGTTGTTTCGCTGCTTCCCAAGAAGAATTCATTTGATGAATTCAGCCTCCAGGGTTTTTATCTGTTTGTGGGCTTATGTTATATAGTCAGAGTACTTCGTTCATATGCATATAAAATACTTGAACATACAACTGATTTACAAACTATTCTGCTTTTAGCAGAGGAAAAATGAGGTGTTCTGTGCAAAGTGAATTTGTTATCGTTTTTTTACTTAAAAATGTATCATAAATCATTTTCGTTTTCTGCATGTATATTCATATTTTCAGTAGCTTTAAATGAATATTTTGAATTATTCCATTAGGGTGATCTAGGAATTTGGATCTAAAACAGGGAGTTGTTATTATTGGCATGTGTTTACATGGTTTAGGATGGAATGCCCCACATGTATAATTTTGTGTTACTTTATAGTTTTTCATGTACCAGACCTGAATGATAAAACAGGTGAATGGCACTGCTATAGTTGAAATATAGGTCACAAATATGCTTCATGCTGCATACATTGAAGTGAGAAGGACCTCACTGATGACCAGAACTGTTACTTAAGGAAAGCTTTCAGCAAGTATTTCTGGTCTTTTCACAGAATTCTTGCAGGTTGAGAACTTTCTGTTATCCCAGGGACCAGCAAGGAAGGGCATAACCTATATAAATATGATTTTGAGTATATTCTGAATTGCTTTGGTGTTAATGCTTCTACCCTTAGGGTAATTAATACACTGTGGATTTTTGCCCAGTTCATATATTCACTGCTAGTTCTTGGTAGCCAAACATTACTGAGTCTGCATTTCCCATTGTTTTGCACTTGATTACTGCTTATTATCATTATGTTTCAGCCACCAAGGCGGCTGAAGTCTGAAATAATTCTTTAACATATGATTTTTTTAAGGCCAAAGCCAGTGCATGGAATTTTGACAACTTCCTATTGTCATGTCTTACACACATTCTCTGAAGTCACATTAATTTATTTTGCATGCCAGAAGGAAAGACAAAAAAGAAAATTGAAAGAGCTGGAAGGAAGAAATGAAGATTTCCTATTTTTTTAAAGCAACTGACAGTGTAATTGACACAGAAGAGTTATGTGAGATGATACTCAGAAAAACAGAAATAAAAATTATCAAGAAAAACTGCTAGTGTATTATCTGAAATTGAATGGGAAAACAAGCCACAAACATGATGGTTGATCCTGTCTTTTTTTTGTTTGTTTTTTTTTTTCCTCTTGCTCATACTGTTAGAACAAAGTATCTGAGGCCCCTGGCCATCCCCAAAGAGGAGAGTTTGTGCCAATAAGTTATGAATAAACTTTCCTACAAAGAAACTGTCAAAGCAAATATTTCTGAAACTTTGTGTTGGTCACTCTCCCTCTGCCTTAACTCAATCTGCAGCCTCTAAGAGAAGCAGTGATTTTGGATGTGACTGAAGTTCCACTGAAATATGTTTCTGACTGGTAGACCTTATTTGAGATGGCATTTTTACATTCCATGTATACTTTTATTGAAAGTAAATGGTATTTGTTGGAGGCATTATAAACTCAATATATTTAATGTGTGTGTGTGAGAAGAAGGCGAGTAATTGCTTCATGCATGTTTCACATTGCTGTAAACCATCACTGAGAGGTACAGTCCTTTCCCATCAATGCACTTTCCCTTCCTCCCTCCAGTGCCTGTTGTTCTGGCACAAACATTTATGTGGCCACATAGGGAGCCACATCTGACAGCTGAGAATTTAAAATGAATTTTGGAAAAAAATGTGAGTGGCTCAAAGAAGAGTGTTGCTTATCTGAGTGGAAAGAGATTCAGCTTCACATTGCTTAGAAGTCTGATAAGGGCTTTGCCAAACAGACCTGGTGGCTAAAAGACTATTTCACACTTGAGCAGATGCCCAACCAATATTAATATTTACAAAGCAGAATGCAGCATCCAGTAATGTGGTTGAGTACAGACTGAAATGCCTGATTGACCAGCAGATAAATATGTTCTGAGAAGAAAGGGGAAGGTGAGAAAGGGGAATGATAACAGTGGGCAACCTCAGAGGGACCCCCAGGGAATGGGGGCCTGTATCAGGGATAAGCAAGGATACAGAAGTCAGTATCCCTCCCCAGCTCAACAGTACTTTCTCTGAATGTTATCTGAGGATACCAAATAAAATAGGAAATAGAACTGAGAATCTAAACCCACAGGTTAAGCAGTCATTTATAGTTTGTCCTGTGAGTCATGGGAGGGAGATGCATTTGGGACATGTTTCTGTAATGTGGAGTGATTGTCTTTCTTTTTATCACTTCTGCCCTTTTAGAGCTTTTGCAAGTATGCTGTCAGCTTCTAATCAATTTTTTTCCTTTTTGTAACTCAAGCCTGCATCTGAGGTGAAGAAAATGGTTATGAAAGAGCAGCTTAAAAACACTGAGCATTCTTGCCACTGAGATTCTCTGGTACTGTCCAGTATCCTAGGCATTGAAAGAAAAAGAAGTTACCTCTGCTTTTAGCTGCAAGGGCTAAAGTAGAAGCTGGAAGATGAGTCTGTGTCATGGAACTCTCCCACTGATCAGCATTAACAAAGTAAACTTACTCCCAGCACTAGTTAAGGAAAGAAGCTCCAAAGTCTTAAGGCAATTTACAAGAGCAACACAATCAAATATCCTGCCTTTGATCATTCCCCTAACTCCTTTTTGTGGTGTTTTGAGAGTATCACTAGATAAGTCTTACTGACTTTGAAAGCCAAATTTATAATTTGGTGGCATTTAATATCAATTAGCTATTTCTTTTAGGGAAAATACTGCATCTAAAAGGTAACTAATAAGCATTGCTCATGGTCAGAATAAAATATTTCTTAACTGAAAACCAGTAAAAATAATGAGTCAACAAATATAAGTTCAGAGCTGAACATTAACTGACTACAGTTTGTAAATGAATGACAAGTACATCTGCCAGATGTTGCCAAGAATTGCCCAAAGCAATTGGGCCTATTCACTGTAACAAGTAAAGTTATGAAAGAAGCATGCTTTTTATAAAAGCTGTATTCATTTGTCACGTATACCAATGCATTCATTTCTGAAATTCTCCTTCAAGCATCAAAATTATTTTAACTATCTATATTTTCAGATTTTGGGCAAGGGAAAAATATTTTTATAGGTGGAGAGAGAAAAAAAATCAACCATTCTACATGTCAAATACTTTTATATCAAATAACTTTCATTCTAAAATAGCCAAATCACTCAGCCATACTGCTGCTAGTATAACATTTGTATTTTATTGCTATTGCTCTGCTGTTAATGAAGAGTGATCTAGCATATGACCACCACTGAAGAATGTGGTGATTTACCCAGAACGTAACATAGAAAATGTGAACCATCTTGTTAGCTCTGGAAGTTTGTGTTGCCTGCTAGGAAATTTGCAGGTGACCTTACAATATTCCTTTAGTTGGGGTGGACTTTTAAAATTTTGCTTCTAGGATTTTGCAGAAGATTTTGCAATCTGTTTGCTAAACAGTGCTTTCTTCAAGGGTAAATGGGAGGTTTGACATCTTTGGCTGCAAAATATTGACCTAGTGATATAATCCAGAAATGGCTAAATCTGTCACACATAATACTTGCTGGGTGGATATTGGCAGTGTTGGTGGTTTCCTGACTTTGAATCTTTTGCTACAGATTCAGCTTGTCTTATCTATTCCAAACTTTCCTATTCCAAACTTTTCATTTTCTTCTTGTATGTCCAGCAGTGCATTAATGTCATAGCCATCTCTAACTTCACAAATAAAAATACCATCTTCAATATTGGACTCTGTTTGCAGTTGGATATGAAAACCAGTGGTCTTTCCTGTCATCTTTAGCTTATCTGCCTAGAAAAGACGCTTTGCAGAATGACTTCAGAATTTTCAGATTAATGCATTTAATAAAAACCTGTGGTCTCTTCATTGGTTTTACTGGAATGCAACAAATTGCCTATGTCAGAATTTCCTTCTCTCTCCTATTTAAGTTCTGTTTGGGCTAGCACAAAAAAGTAACAAATGGAGCGGAAAAAGTAACAAATGGAAGAATGTGGGTTGGTTCAAAACAAGATTCAGGTGAAATATCTCATGAATTCAAGCTGGACACAGAGTATTTGTTATTTATTATTCTGTCATTCCATATTACAAAAATAGTTCCCTCTCTATATATTAATTAGTCTTTCTATGTCATGAATAATGATAATATTGAAAATACGGCTTAACTGGAAAGAAGTAAAGAAATTTTCCTCATTGATTTATTTCACTCATTTTACTGCACCCTTTCTAGAAGTTAGTTTAACATCAGGTGGTAGTAAATGTGACAGTAAAATATTTTTTTGTTGTTGTGTTCTTTTTTTTTTTTTTTTTGAGACAAAGCACTTATCACTTACAGGCATGTGGCCCTAATCTGAAAGATGAATTGGTTCATTCACTTCAAGTACCACATAACCATTCACACACCATCAAGCTTAACACTATTAAAGGGTAATTTCCCCTGTGGGAGCTATGCCCAGTACAGATGCTGTCGCTATACAGTGTCTTTTATCTTTTCATGGCAGGTAAGGAGATTTAAATAAGAGGCTTCATCAGGAGTGCAATCACAGACATATTCTTCCTATTGAAATATCCATGAAATAGAAAATAAACACTCCTAAAAATCTTAGTACTCCGAAACATTACCAAGAAGTCTTTGCCAGGTGTACAGTTCGCACTTTGAAATTCTGTGTTGAAATCAAGGCATGCGAGATGCATCATGGGCTTGTAGAGGACAGAAAATATTGTGGGATAATTTGTGTGTCCTATTAAATTCTGAATGTAGTAAAGCAGTTCCACGTAATCAAGCAGTATATTTTGCCTTCATCTCTTATAATCATCATGATTTCTTTGTAATTTTCTCATAATTTCTTTAGTTTATTATTATGTGTTCTATCAAAATTGATAATTAAGTCTGTGGTGAAGTTTTCTTCAGAACATAATATTCATATGCTTTTGTTCAAACATTTGGACTAAAGTTATATCTGCAGTAATTTTGCATCATTTCATCTAAAGATGAATTGTCTAGGGAGGCCAATAAAAATATGCTTCCTGAGTAAAGTACAGAAAAGTTATACAAATAATTCTTTTTTTTTTCTTCAAGAGAGACAGTATTTTTTCACATTATTTTCTCTGTTAAATTGTTCTTTCTGATAAGGTCTTTTTTTTATTATTATTCACACAAGAATGAACAGGCTTTTTTTATTTAATAAATTTTCTTTAACTTAAGGTCACAGAGTATGTTGTCTTTGGTTTAAATGCGATCAACAGTTATGTCTAAAACTTTCTTTAAATTTTTTGCAGTTTTGGACTTACAGCTCAGAGTCATCTTATTATTGAGGCCAAACCAATTTACATGCCCTGTAGATATGAAGTTTTGCCAGAGCATAGGGCATGTTTACAAAACTGTTTTGATTAAGTATGAGTAACCTAAGTGCTATTCTTCATGTCAGAGAAGCCCTGCTGAGATTCACAAGCCTCTCTGTGGCAGTCTCATTTGCAGGCCACTATGCTTGGCTTTCCTACATCACATAAAATTCAGGTTCTGCTCAAAATACTGAAGCTGATATGTCAGCAGCACTGGCCTTTTACCCGAGAGTTCAGAACTTAGCACAGTAATAAGTCAAAGCTTCACAGGTACTAATTCTCCCTTACGCCTGAGGGAAGTCAGCTTGCTTCTTCAAAATGAATACTTTACCCTGAAGTAATTGAAAGTGAAAGGGACATTATTTTCAGGTTTTTTGAAGCTATTCTACGTTGCATTGACTATTGCCAAGACCAAGTTGGGTCAGAAAACGTGAAAGGGTGAGCATTTGGTTATCCATAGCAATGCATCACTCATCTCAAAGGAGGAAGAAAATAGGAAAGGCTAAATTTCAATCGTCCTTTATCAAAAATACTTTGCTATTATGTACTAAGCATTCTTTGGATCAAGGCTTTAATTTAAGAAGTGGTTTGGAATTTTGTACCAGATGAAACCCAATTTGGAAACTGAATGCTTTTTTACTTGAAGCAATTTGATGCCACACAGCATAAGGACTCCTACACAGAGTTTTATTTCATGGAAATTTCTATGCTGAGCTCTTCAATTCTTCCCATAAGTGCAAGCTGTCTAGAGCAGAGCTTGTCAAGAGCATTTAGATATTTCTCACACTGAATATTCAGTTTTTAGCACTATTTGTTTGGTATGTTCATAATGGATGAAGTTCATCCATGGCCGGGGGACGGCTGAGGACTGCACACCACTTAATTAATGTGTAGGCCTGCATATTAGCCTTAAAATAGACACTCAGTGGGACATGGCCTTCTCCCCTCATCTCTTGTCCCCCAGAACTGAGTGAGATGTAAATTGTGATAACTAAACTTAGTAGTGAAGTTTTCCTGACAAACTGAGTGGACTTAAACCCACATAAACTCTTACTGCTAGGTCCAAGGAGTGGATTTAGCTTTGATTTTTGATAGTAGTCAGTAGTCAGTAGTCAGGAAATACCTTGTAAATTTGCCAGCCATAAAGGTACAGTTTTAACCTACAGATCTAGTGATAAGAGTCAAGCAGAGTCCTGTGCAGGTCTCAAAGTGAATTCATGTGTTGAGCTGAGCTCTTAAGAACAGGATTTTCTTCTAAAACTGAAAATACTATTAATATGCCACTGAAAATGTCAGGGATTTAGAGCTATCCTTTCAGAGCTCTTAAAAGTAATCTTTTTTAAAAATAAAGTGAAATTAGACATAAAAGGTAATCATTTACCATTGAAGTGTGATATTAAGTACTCAAACTTATGGTAATGAAAGTGTTCCCACAGTAGCCATAATCTGTCATCAGATTTCACAGGTGACTTCTCTCTAAGCTTTCAGTTTAGTGTAATACTCCCAGTCTTGGTGAAAGGTAATAAAAACCTAGATATATTAGATGAGTAAGTCATCAATGTGAGATTAGATGAGTATTCTTTTTTGTAATTGCATATTAATTATAGTTAATTTTATGTAGATTCTAAAGATTAAATCATAAAACACAATAGGTTTCATCTTATATTCACTCTGTCTATAAGGTAATTTTGAAAGAGGAGGTGGAGGAGAAATTCATTCAGGAGTTTAACATATCTGTGTTCCAGACTAAAGGTCCTGTATAGCCTCTAAAAATAAGGACTTTGTGAAACAATGTGGAAAAAATTGCATTTTAAACAAAGTCATGTGTTACTCACATACGGCAAAAATTATTAATCAAACTGAAAATAATATTGTTGAATTAGATATAATTTCTTCTAGATATAAATAAAAATTATTTTTGTTCTCATTGCTGTTATGTTCCTGAACCATCCAATATACTGTCAATTTAAAACCCTGTTGCCCTCCTCTTTTCATTTTTTATTAAATCTGCTAGAAACATGAAATTTATTTACTGTTTCAGTATTTTACATCATTATTTTGATAACAATTTTGCTGCAATTTTTGAAGGTACTCTTGAAAGAAAATATGTTCTTAAAGATGTTTGTTGAAATTCTCAATAAATATAGCATATTTACAAAATATGTATTGCTTATGCAGGAGTTAGTTTTGTTTATGGCTATTCATTTCAAATGAACTGATTTAATTAATTGGATTATTTAATTAATTGGATAGACTGTATGAAGTAGAGCTGAGTTTGGGTTTTTAAGTACATTTGAAGAAACAGGAAAGTGCGAAGATAAAATACCCTCAAGAACTTTTTTACTAAAATTACATCACAGAAAGACTCAAGATTTTGGGTTTGTTGGTTTGGTTTTTCAATTGGTTTTGGTTTTTACTTAAATCAACAAACAGGCTTTATTTTATAGTGCTAGCAAGGGAATTCATAAAACTCAAATCAGTTCACTTCTTTTATGCATATTTTCTGAAACAACAGTAAAAGATAGCATATTTTCAGCAGATTTCATCCTTCTTGATTGAGGTGGGGCATACTGAAGACATATAAAGTGTTGGTTATGGTTTTTTCCCAAATGACCATTTTTATATCAGCTTCAACTCATTTGCATGTCTTGCATCCAGCTATAACTATTGTACTCCAGAGCTAAGATTTTCCATTATTCATTTCAACACAGTAGTTACTAAAATAGCTAACTGCAGCAGTCTATGCATATGTTCACAATTTTTTTACATTTTGCAATAAAAATAAACTGAATTATAAACAAAAAAAATCATCTTTGAGACTGCAGGAATAAAGTAGCTGAGTGAGGAAATTAATTCATGCATCTGACACTGTGCATACAGGAAACCAGGTATTTGACCAATCAAAGGAGAATCTGAAAGAATTATTTGAGTTGAAAGGGACCTTTAAAGGCCATCTAGTCCAACCCCACCCTGCAGTGAAGGTTGGACATCTTCAACTACATTGAATCGCTCAGTCCCATCCAGCTTAAATGTTTAACAACAGTCCCAGTCCCTTAAATGTTTCCAGGGATGGGACATCCATCACCTGTCTGGGCAACCTGTTCCAGTGCCTCATCACCCTCACTGCAAAAACTTCCTTTGTTATATCCAGTCCAAATTTACCCTCTTTAGTTTAAAATCATTATTCCTTTTCAAATTGCAACAGGCCCTGCTAAAAAACCTCTCCTCATCTATCTTGTAGTCCCTTTAGGACTGGAAGGCTGCAAAAGGTCTCCCCAGAGCCTTCAGTTCTCTAGGCTGAGGAACCCTAACTCTCTCAGCCTGACTCCCTGGGAGAGGTGCTTCATCCCTCTGAGCATCCTTGAGGCCTCCTCTGGACTTGCTCCTGTAGGCCCATGTTCATCCTGTGCTGGGGCCCCAGAGCTGGACACAGCACTGCAGTGGGGGCTCAGCAGAGCAGAGCAGAGGGACACGATTCCCTGCCTGGCCCTGCTGCCCACGCTGCTCTGGATGCAGCCCAGGATGTAGCTGACTTTTTGAGCTACAAGCATGTTAAGATCCAGTGAGAGATGCCTCTGCCCGAATTAAGATGCACATGAGTCCATATGCCAAAGTCAATAATACAGATTTTATTTGGCAGTAAATGTGAGGTAGAGAAATAGAAAAAAATAGAAAAGGGGGGCTGCGGGTGGAGGCGGGGGATAGAGAGAGATCAAGCAGAATACAGTCACCACCCGTAAATCCAGCATCATCCTGTTGGCTATTCTTCACCCTGGACCTCTTGGTGGTGAGGGTCCCAAGGTGGTGAAAAACTTTTTACTGTCTACACAGTTGGCTTATTCTATTGGTTAAATGATTTCCTCACTTCTAATGCTAATTAGTCCCATTCTCAGTCTCTCTTCTTTTGGGTTGGTGGGCCATGAGTTGGCAGTCACAATCTCCCTCTGCCAGAACTTTTACCCCATCGGAGCTGACTTCAGCATAATTGCTGAGTTGGCTTGCCCTGTGGCCTCCAAATTCTGCATTCTCTCTGCCCATTGTTAGTGATACATCCTTCTCCCCCAGCCTTTTAAGCCTGCCCCTCAGTCTGAGATAACACCTGGACAGGAGAACCACCTTTATCTTATCTCAAGTTCCCACCATGGTGGCTTATCTTCCTGTCCAAGCTCCAGCTATCCACAGAGGCATATTTGGCACAGGTGTTCAGTGGTTATTGGTGGTCAGAGATACTATCTGTCACATAACTTGGGGTGATCTTTGATATGCGTATGTGATATGCACATGAGAAGTTGCTTCTTTAGGCAGTTTTCCCCAGCAGGAATTCTTGCCTGGATGCATTACCCAGGATGTGCTACCCAGATCTTCCTCCACCAGGCCTGGAGTCAGCACCATCCTGTCACTCCATCCTGTGCTTATCTCTTGGCAAAGTCCTTCTGTGGTAAAAGTGCTTGAATATGATTTCTTTTGTGTTAAAACTGCTGTACAAATATTTAAGAAAATAAGTGTATACAAAAACTGAGATATAGACAAGCAGAATATCATTGTTTTATGCTTTTAATGTTTAATGTGTGGTATTTTTCTCAGATGCAGGAGATAGAGCTAAAAAAATCTGGTTAAAATAGTTATTCAGACTGCACTTTATGAATATCTGCAACAATTTATGTAAATACATGGTTACAATTTTCAACCAATCGTTTCTGGCCATTGTATGATTTGCTTTTGGCCTGTTCTTTCTCTGACTAGAGCTCTGTTGCTCAGTTACTGTTTGACCAGGAAGTCTGAGAGAACTTCTTCTGGTTTCTGTTTTGGTTTTCATAACTGATAGAAGCAGGTTTTCACTTCAGAGAATTAAGTTCATAAGTTTCTAGGTAATTTTCCATCCATATTTTCTAGTGATTGAGAGTGATTCTTTTATTATTTGGTTCTCAGGAAACATTGTCTAAAATCTGCGCAGAGAGCAACACAGATGAGGAGTAAATACAGTCAAAGCAGATGTAATATGCCTTCCTGATCATAGAAATATCTTTGAGCCATTCTTTCAAGTCTCTTAGACTTTGGAGTCTAGTAGCCCTGAGCTACCCTGGATTTGGCTTGGGTAGAATTAATTTTTCCTCTCATTAGCTTGAACTGTGTTTTGGATTTGTGGTGAACACAGGGTAGATAACATGTTTTTGTTATTGCTGAGCAGGGCTTACCCAGAGCCAAGGCCCTTTGTGCTTTCCATAGTGCCACACTGGTGAGGGCACTGGGGGTGTGTGGGAGGCTGGGAGGGGACACAGCCAGGACAGGAGACCCAAACTGACCAGAGGGATATCCCAGACCTTGTGAGATCGTGCTCAGTACATAAAGTGTTGGGAAGAAAGAGGAAGGGGGTGGGCATTGGAAATAATGGTATTTGTCTTCTCAAGTCACCGCTACATGTGATGAAGCCCTGCTTTCAAGGTGGTTGCTGAACATCTGCCTGTCAATGGGAAGCAGGGAATTAATTCCTTGTTTTGCTTTGCTCGTGTGCACAGCTTTTGTTTTCCCTATTGAACTGTCTGTATCTCAACCCATGAGTTCCCTGGCTTTTACCTTTCTGGTTCTCTCCTGCATCTTGCTCATGGTGAACAAGTGGCTGCGTGGTACTTGGATGCTGGCGGTGGTTAAACCATGATACCACCATAGTAGAGGTGATGAATAAGCCCTGGTAAAGAGCTAGCTCACTTTCTAACTTTCTATGAGAGATGCTGCTAGACAAAACTGCCTGGGAGCTGTTTGGAGAGCTGGGCAATGGAGAAGGCAATAGGATATATCTTTGCAGAGGAGAATGAGTTGGAGAGAACCGAGATGCAGTGACTCACTTCAGCCTCTCCAAGATGGGGAACCAGCAGCTGTGAAGGTCCTGGAACAGACAGGAGCAGGAGAGACAGGTTGCAAGTCAGTGATTTTTTTAGCGTTACATGTGGACTTGGCAGTGTCAGGTTAGGATTAGACTTGATGATGTTAAAGGTCTTTTCCAACCTAAATGATCCTATGATTCTGTGTGCACAGTGGAGCAAATATACCTTCTCTGAGTTTTTAAGAGCTATTCTGCACTCCTGGAAAATAAGCATTTTCAGGTAGACTGAACTACTTGAATGTCTTTGGTGTTATCTTGGAATGGCTGAGGAGGTACAGTGAAAAGTGTGGCGGCAAAAAGGGCAATAACTAGATGTTTTTTGAATTACGAATGTAGCTAAATTTATCCAGTAATCCCTGGTGTTGAAAATTCAACAAATATTTTGTAGATCCTTCTGTATATATTTTAAAATTCTATTGGGTTTCAGCAGGCAGAAAACACTGTGAGGAAAACCTCCCCTCTAGCAGAACTGTTGCTTCTGTTAATAACACACTACTGAGAAAGCAGTGCATAGGTATATAAAGAATTCTTTGTGAGGGAGGATTTGTTAATTTTTAAAAGAAGAGATGTGGGAGAAACTTGTCTTTCGATTCAAGTCATTGTGAATTTAGGCAATTCAGTGGAGCATACAGAGCTCAGTGCTCTAAGATACTGAACCTCAGGGCTGTGATCCAAAAAAGCATTTAAATACCTGCCTACTGTCATGCTCCTGAATAATCTTATAGCAGGAAATGTATCTTTTTTATATTCTTGAAGGTGTATTTCAATGTGCTTTTCTGAAATAGGTCCTTAGTACATTGTGAGTTTGAGCCCATGAGAAGCAAGGAGTACCAATAAAGAACTAAGTACAAAGCAACCAACAAGAAATACCATCTTGATATATGAAGTTTCATCAAAAGAAATGGGCAGGAAAGAGATTTGAGGACTACTGAGTACTGCAAACAAAAAGCTTTAGTTTCTTAGTCATAGAGTGTGTTGTTATATTTGAAGAAGCCGAGATTGTAAACTAGATTAGATATTGATGTTAATCATGTTACTGAAAATCAGAGTAACAATACTGAAATCACTGTCTGATTAACGACTCAGTTTGATAATTGCATGCTGCAAAGCCAGAGTAGTTCAATAATGCCAGCTGACTCTCAATTTAGCATATTCATATAATCGTTTGAGGTATGAAATGAAGTGCCAGATACAACAATAGAAGGAAGGCATGTAAATCTATTTAAGAAGGTGAACAAACTTATGAAAGAGAAGGAGGAGGGAAATTGCTGCAGCCATGTGTTAAATATTTGGGTTGAATATAATGAACTAGAAAATTGCTTCTGTTTTTCACTCTGCATAATGTAAGTACAAGCCCTGTAGGATTGTTGTCTCTGGCTCTTGATTATTCATGGGTTTCTCTAGATGGACTACAGAAATGGGACACAGCATCCTGAGATGCTGGCTAAAACAAAAGAAAAGCAGGTTGTTGAATGCTGCTATTGTTTGACTAATCTTTCTTTTCTTTTGTGTGTTGCTTTGTTTTGTTTTTCCCTGTCTCATATAAAATACTGCAATCTTCTTATGTTCCTTTGAGTAACAAAACTGCACTGTCAAACAGACCACTGGGGGGTTCATGTTGCTTCTGCATTTTTTGTAATTGTAATTGCATTTCTTATTTGTAATTCTGAGCAACAAAAGGCTAAGTGAATCAAAAATCTTGCAACTCTGTCCCAGTGACCCGAGGTAGAACTGTCATACTCTGAGTTTTGGTACTGGCAATGGCAGTAAACTGATGCTGGTGTCTGGATAAACTGTCGGGATAACCTAGTTTTCATAAGATATTTAGATACTCAACCTGTTTGGAAGCCTTTAGGATTTGTAGGAAAAACACAACTGCCACTAAATCCCCACTCTGTTTTCATTTAGATCCTTAGATATCTTTGCATTTTTTTCCCTTTAGTGAATACTTTAGTCTGTTTCAAAACCCCTTAAACTCCATAGATACTTCTGTCATTCTTAGATAGTGTCCTAAATTAAGATTGTGACGTTTATATGATGTCAGCATAGCATCATTTCACTTCACAGCTGGAGTTTTCAAATCAGTCTTCAAAACTGAAAATGCTTGTACAGATTTAGTGGCTACCACTTATTTTTCACATTCATATTCTGCATAAAACTTCAAAACAGAAATTATATATGGAGGGAATAAGAGCCTAGATCTGATTTTCATGCGTGTGAATTGGTGAGCAGTCCCTGCCAAGAGGCTGGTGGGCTGCTCCCCTGCCATGGCAGAGTGCCTCTTTACCCAAAACTTCATAACCTCCTTTTCCCTGCCAGCCTTGCAGCAGGAGGCGTACATCTGAATTCTGAGCTTGCACCAAGTCTGGGTAACAACTGACAGTAAGAAGTGCAGTGAGATCATTACAGGATAAAAAACCCCAAAACCCTAAAGACTCTGTCAGCCGTGAGTGATCTCTCTGTTATCCTAGGTTTAATACTCCTTTTTCTGTCTAGAGCTTCTGCAGACTTGACATCTGCAGAGCACAGTATCAGTAGACTGTTCAGGCAAAGTGAATTAAGAGCTTCCAAAAAAAAAAATTAAAATCAAAATCCTTGGAATATTTTTATTCAAGTGAAGAGCTTGCAAATTGTACAGTAGTATTTCCCTTATACAATCAAATCTAATTTATCACAATAAACTTCTTGCAGTGTAGTAGCAAACTAGTTCATTTAAACTTGTGTGCAAGGATTTCCAGTGCAGCTAATTTGTGACCATCGTGCATGCTTCGTTACCTGGATTCTGAGGCAGGCAGTGAAGTTATTCTTGCTGTAAACATTCTTAGGAGTGAGAATTTTGAGGACCAGACCTTCAATTTGTTTACCAGTTGGGTGTAGTTTTTGTTGCCTACTAGGAAATGAGACCAACTTTTGCCAGCTGAGACTCTGAATCATGTGTTTCTAGATGGTATCTGATCAGTTTTATGTGTAAAGCAGTGCTTGCTCAATACTTTTTCTCTCCTGCTTTTCATTAGGGCCCCCGCAGCGAACCGTTTCCCCCAAACAAGACCACGACGAAAGGAAGCACGACAAAGTTTTGGACAAGGGCAGTGAAAGTGGGACTTCCTGTAACGAGCTGTCCACCTCGAGCTGTGACAGCCACTCGGAAGCGAGCACCCCTCAAGAAAACGCCACCAGCACGCAGCCATCCACAGCCCACCAGCCCAACACTCTGACGTTGGACCGCCCGTCCAAGAAGGCCCCGGTGCAGTGGATGCCAGCGCCAGACAAACGCAGGAACAGTGAACTCTTTCAAACTCTCATTAGCAAGTCCAGAGAAACAAACCTTTCCAAAAAGAAGGTGTGTGAGAAGCTGAGCGTTGAGGAAGAAATGAGAAAATGTATTCAAGATTTTAAAAAAATCCACATTCCAGATTACTTCCCAGAGCGCAAACGTCCCTGGCAGTCTGAACTCTTACAGAAATATGGGTTATAGTAATCAACTGTTTCCTGACGTATCTCTGAGGCATTTGATGTTTGTTACATTGCCTCTTACTGATGTCCTCCTCCTCCTGGCCAACTCTGCCACCAGAGCTATTCCTGCTGCTTATTTCTTTCTGTGAACAGTGGATGTTGGATAGTACATGTTTTTCTTTAAATATATATATATAAAAAGATAGAGACTTTAAAAATGCAAAAGGTGTCTCATCTAAACCACTTCATAATAGCAAAGAAAAAAGTTGCATGGTCAAGAAAGATGGTTTTTGAACCACAGTCTATTGAGCTTCATTATTATTTTGGAACATAACAAATAAAAATCTCAATCATCAGTTAACACCTCATTTTATGTCACCATTAAAAATGACTCAGACTTACTAAGGATGAAGACAAACAGGGTTTAAAATTCAATTGAACTGGGTTTGGAACTAATTCCCAACATTCTCTCAATGTTAATGCAATAAATCAAATACCTGTTTTGCATGAGCACAATATTACAAATAAATCACACAAGAGCAAGAGGTTGTCTGTTGCTTGGAGAATTACTTGTTTGATACCAAGCCTATAAACGTAAAATGTCTAAAGGATTGAATTTACTTTGTTCTGGATCTGTGATTTTTTTGTGTGTACAGTGTTCTTTCTGTATGTAAGGATGGTGTAAATATGCCTTATATTGTTTTATTATTGCACCAACAACGTCCATCTATTAGTGCTTGTCAGGATTATTTCTGTGAAATGCGAATTTATGGCAGATTGTGAAAACTGGTTTGATGGTCTGAAAGTTTTTGTTATGTTAGTCGCTAAAAATGGAGAAAAATAAAAGAAACTTTAATGTATTTATTGAAATAACCATCTAGTAGATTTTCTTGGCTGTTGTTGTTGCCTCTCCTTTTTAAATAGAATCAAGCAAGTTTTTACTTTTGTTCAGTGTTTTCATAACTACTCTGCTGGAAATAAAAAAACAAAACAAAAACATATTTCAAGAGTGAGAAAAAGTATTTAGGGTAGTGCAGTTTAATTGGAACTGCCATACAGACCCTAAGAGAAAGAGAGTTATGCTAAGAAGCAGAAGAGGATGAACTGAAAAACTGAGTGGTTTTACTAGCAGAGCGGAAAGCAGTTCCAATTTGACAAGTTCACAAAAATCAGCTTAGAAATAGAAAATTTAGAATACCACAGCAGAGTGTGCTACATCTACAAATGAAAAGTTTCTGTGAATAGTCAGCTCTGTATGGCAAAGCTGTTATCTCAGCCCAGATACGGGAAAATAAATTCCTTTCTCATTACAGGAGCACCAGGAAGACAACTGTGGTTCAGACAGCCACAGCTGAAATGGGTAAGGACTGCTGGAATTCACAAAAGAGCTGCTGAGTTCTTACAGATTTCAAATTATTACTGTGAGCACACAAATGTACACATCCACATTTAGAAGGGTTAATCTCCATACATGTTCAATAGCACAAACTGCACAGTTGTATAAGAGTAGGTGGTTTACATCTTATGGTAATTTTAAATGGTTTAGCTAAAATGGTTTATAGTTTTTAAATGGTTTTAGATAAAGAGGGCTTATTGAATTATAATTTCCAGGGTTATTCCTGATACCTGTATTACTTTTTAGTCCTCTAAAAGGCCACTTAAAAAAACTTCTGATAGTTTTTTAGAAGCGACTTCATTCACTAATTCTTTTCTTAACCCATCTAACTAGTTGTTCTCCTATTCGGATAGTTAGTTGACTTCAACATATTTTGACAACATTTTAATAACTTGAAGGACCACATCTGGGGTAAGTCTAGTCTGAACTGATGCAGACCAGTATGAGGCCATTTGGCATCTCAGGTTTGCCTTCATGTTCCTTGCTTGCTTCTTCCTGGTCCAAAAGACCCATTCTTTCCTTTGAAAGTTTATTACTTCCTAGACAGGGTTATACTTTACTTTCTATCTTTTTTAATCTTTGGATTCCTATTTTTTACCTGATGAAGATTCTAAATGTTTAATCATCACTTATCCTCCAGTGGATACAATTCTAGTTTTACTTACTCCAAAGTTAGACTAATACTGAGAGCTCTGTTTCCACCTGGGATTATACATTTTAGATATAGACAGCATCTTCAGCATTCCTAGTAACACTTGTTGAACTTGGAGGTTTGCTTTGCCTTCCTAGTTATTCTCAGTATTCTGGGAAATAACTGCCTGAGGAATGCTTAGGTGATTTTTTCACCTATCTATTGGTTTTAATTTGTCAGTATATAAATATTTTTATGAGCTTATGTTTTTTTCTTTTATTATACTGCCTAAAATTTCTCAAAACATATTGATTCATTATTGAGGAGAACAGATATGTTGATATGTGTTTTTAATACATAAATACTGTAAGATTTTTGATAACCACTTTCCATGTGTTCATGAGGCATGTGAGTGATGTGGCAGATGAATGGCATTACTTCTACTTGGTAATCACAGTGTCATCTTAAGACAAAGTGATTTGGTTATGGAATTAGACAGTGTATACTGTCCTTCTTTCTGTGTGAAAAATTCCAATGTGTTGTAGTCAGAGAGAGGGGGGAGGACCACAGGTCATGAGAATCCCTCAGTTGTATTCTCTAATTCCGGTCATACTTTTCATCCAGTTCACCCAGTTAAAGCTGTAACCCTATCTGTGTAGTTATTATTCTACAGTTTTCAGACAATTAGGGAGAACACAGGCTGAGACATTCAGTGGAACCTGTGGGTGTTGAGATGGCTACGGTTGGTTGAAGGCTCCCAGGTGTTACAAGAGAATTGCATATTAGAAGCACTTGGAGGGTTGATTTTTTCCTATGGTCTTATATTCTTATTTTCCCATGATAGCTGCTTTTTATTCTTTCATTTTAGTCTTCTTTTTCTCTTAGCTGTTCACTTTGTTATGCGCTGGAATAGCCTACCATGGGAATCTGTGCCTTTTATTGGGTTTCAGCAGAGGCAGTCAGCACACTAAATATCCACTCCATTTGAAGTTTATAAGGATAATGTTTTTCCAAAAAAGAGAACCCGAAACAAATCCAAATGCTGATATTGGTCGATCCTCAATTATAATCATAGCATGGTTTGGGTTGGAAGGGACCCTTCAAAGGTCATCTAGTCCAACCCTCCTGCAATGATCACAGGCATCTTCAACTAAATCAGGTTGTTTGGAAACCTCTTCCAGAGTCTCACCACCCTCATCATAAAAAGTATCTTACTCATAACTAGTCTGAATCTGCCTTCTTAGTTAAAAATAATTAAGCCTTTTCCTTTCACAACAAGCCCTACTAAACATTTGTCCACATCTTTCTTATAATCTTGTATTTCCTTATTATCAGCTCTGTGTCTCTCCAGGTCAGAGGGGAGGAGTTGTGGGGGCTGTGTCAAAGGCCTTACCTAAGTACAGGTAGATCTGCAGCTCTTCCCTTTCACTGATGCAGTCACTCCATCACAGAAGATCCCTGGATTGTTCAGGCAGGACTATCCCTTGGTGAAGCTGTGCTGGCTGTCTACCATAGCACAGCTTCCAAGAGGATCTGTCCTATGATCTTCCCAGACACAGAGGTGAGGCTGACAGGTCAGTAGTTCCTATGCATCCTTTTCAAAGATGGGTGCAAATTTTGTTTAGTGTAATTAAAGACTAAGTAGTTTTGGTGAATGATTAAGTGGTAGGTTTAGGTGGTAACTGCTTGGATAAAATTTATTTTAAAAATTAAATAAGAAAAAATACAAAGAAGTAATTTAACATGTAAATTAAGCAAGCATATTTCTGGAAGGAAAGCAATAGAATTCTTGCTTCTGCAGATTTTCTGTCTAAATCAACACAGCTCCTTACATTTTGGTCTTATTGAGAATTCAACATGGAATACATATCCCATTATGTTTTTTCAATGAGTTTAATTCTTAATATTTAACATGTTCAAAAATATGGATTGGTATAGACTAGACTAATGATTTGAAACTGATAAAAATAAAATCTTCCTTTATAAGTAATCTCACAGTTAAACTAATATTTAATGAGAGTAATTAATTAGAATCTGATGCTACAGTTATTATTGCTCATATTTATTTGCTAGACAAGTGAGTTTTAAGCCCTCATCATAAATGTTACATGCAGCAGTTTTTATTGTTCTAACTGAATTATGGGGGCTAGAGATAGTTTTGCCATACAGTAATGTTTACTTTTGAAAATGTGTGAACAAAGCTGAGAATGACATGCTCGACTAGTCTATTACTGAAGGATCATTGCATTAACAAAAATGTTTAAGTATTAGAATAATTGAAATTAATTCTAAAATAGAATTTTAGAATTCACTTTGATTTCCTTTGAATGAATACAATATGATAAATTGCATAAAATGCATAATTTTATGGCCTCCTGTAAAAAAAATAGTGCTTACGCAATGTAGTTTGACTTGCTAATGTTGTCTTTGTTCAAGTAATGGCATTTAAAAATATACTTCCTACTGGAGGTGGAAAACCCAAATTAGTAACGAGAGGGCAATATTGAGTTCCTTTTCCAAGTGACTCATGTCCTGAACCAGGCTCTTTGGGATGCTCAGAAATTATCAAGAATACTTCAGGTTTCTGCAGGATTGTACCACTGATGAGGCTTATCATAAAAATAACATTCACACATTATTTCAGCTTATATATTACAGGCCAGCAAGTAGTTTCTCATTTTCCAGGATCTATTATCTAGAAGAGGCTTTCATCCTGCTTCATATTTTCCACTCTGCCCCTCTCTTTTTCGTTGTTATGTACATCCATACGGTCACTTTTATTTAGGAGCCTATCTGTTCCTTGCCTGAAGACACATATTCAAATTCAGGAGAGACTAGACTACACTGGAAATGGGTGGGGGAAGCTGGACACACTGGCAGTGTTACTAGTTTGAATAACTTCAGCACTGCTGGCAAGCAGATGCCATAAAGGACAAGCTGGAAGGCAAAGTCACATTGCCCTACAGCTTGTGCTCTGTTTCAGACTGCCAGGTAGCACCTTACTTCAGCAAAGACCAGTCCTCCAGTGAAACAAGCCACAAAGTCATTATTCACTGATAAATGAGCCACTGCTGCTGTCAGTGTGCTGTTGCCACCTACACCTGCTGTGTGTTGGTACTGCAGCCAAATTGGACACCCCAGTTCGGGGATGGTGCTGCTGGGCTGCACGAGGCTGGGGCAGGCAAGGGCTGGGAGAGCTTTTCCTCACACCATACACCCATTCATGGGGATATACAGCTTGTTGCAGGCTGCTCTAGTGGGTACTTGCCTTCATGCCAGAGCACCTTGCATCACTATCTGCAGTGGGATTCTTGTTTTATTCTGGAGGGTCATTATTGTTTGCACAGAAAACAGCCATTCAGTGGGACCAAATCCCAGTATTCGCATGTGTAGAGCCATAGCAGAAGAGGCCAATCTCTCCTGCTTTAGCAAACTCTTCCTTCTTTGAAATTGGGCTCGTGACAGCATGAAATGGGGTGCTGAGAAAAGAGAGTACAAACGGTGCCCAGAAGAGAAACAGCACCGACTGTGCTCCCATCTGTTTGGAGCCTGGCACCCTGGCAATCCTCAGCTGCAGGCATTAGGTTGTGTAAGGCGCACTGGGGAAAAGCACAAATGGACTCAATACAGTTAGTGATGAATATAACAGAAGAAGTATTTGAGAGTTTTCTCCTCCCCTAGGGACTCTTCCTGTTCTTACTGGGCCGTCTCTTTGCCTCAGATGATAAGAAGAAGGAATTACAAAAAACAATAATTGACCAGATGGATATAGTGGGAATATCTATGTCTCTATGTTGTATTGCCTATTAAAATTTCTGTTTCTTCACCATGTTAATGTTACTTTATGTTCTTTTATATACATAAAAGGGAAATGTAGAAATAGCTTGATAGAATTCATTCTAAGACCCTAGTTCACATAATCCTTCACAGACATTAGATGAAGTTCTAGCAGTGAGCATGTTAAGTGTTTCAATTACAGTGCAGTGTAATTTTTAGCAAGCAGTCACCCCAGAACAGATGAGTGCCAGTAACAAGAAGTAAATTAAATTTACATAGAAGGAATGGAAATCATAAATATGCAATAAATAATCTTTTCAGATTCCAAAGCAACATTTAATTCTGAAATACTATCACTTACCTCTTATCTGCTTAGCATGCATGCAATTCATTATTTTAACACCAATCAATTGATAATGTGCTCCAAACTTAGATTCCTCCTGATATATTGCTGAAAGATTGTCTTCTTAATAAGTATATACTGTACATAGTAAATGTAAAGTTTTGAGAGCAGGCAACACCTGATAGAATATTTTTCATCCCTACTGGATTGCTAGTTTGTCTTAGGAGGAATTGTGAAAACTATCAATCAATGACCCTTAAAAGCTTTATTCCCTGTTTCTCTTCCTATTTAGGTGAATTGTGTGTTTCATATGGTGTCATTTTTCTGTTGAAGGTAGCATTTGTTTCAATGCAGCACAAAATAGTCTCTGACAGTGTGGCCCTGAATTGTTCTGATTTATACCTACCCCTGATTTAAATTACATTAGTAAGCTTCTGACACGAGCAGTTTGGGTGACTGCTGAGTGATTGAACACCTGCCACAGAGTTGAGAAATGAGCTCAAAGAAAATCAGGGTAAGAGTATTCCTCCATGCCACTGTGGATTTGGAGGCACCCCAAAGGATTGAAAGCCCCAGCCCCTCCAGGACATGTCATGTGGTGCTTCAGTCTCTGTCACAGGAGGGATGAGGGGCCTTTGTGTATCCTTTGCCAAGGACAAGCTTGCTTTCACCATCTTGCAGAACTAAGACCAGCCTTTGGGGAAAAAAGCTGCTCTTTCACAGGTTTATGATGCCAGTCCTGAATGTCCCCATGGAAAAATTATAGAGCACCTTCTTGCTCTCTGATGAAAATGTGGGCTTGGCTTCTATTTTTGTCACTGAAGTCTCCACATTTATGTGAACATTTACCTGAAGCTTACATGCCAATTTAAGGACTGTTGCTTCAAATAGGTCTCATGACTCTTCTTGAGCTTCTTCCAACTGTTCAATAGTGTTTTGGGAAAGAGGATGCACATATTCTAGTTTTGGTCAGTAATGGAAGGACAGAGAAAGGAAAAAAAATTATTCCCTTCCTGCAATGTGGTGGGGTGTTTCCATATATAGAATTATTAATTGCTTTTATATTGCAAATTATGTCACCTTTTTTCTTTCATTTTTTTCCCCCCCATTGCTTTTTCCTGGAAATATACAGCCCAGATTTTCAATTATTTCTAACCAGGCTGCTTTATTCAAATGTTCAGTCATATTTTACTTTTCTCTCTATTTCTAATTACTTTTGAGTCTTTTTTTTTTAAATCAAATTTCATGAACATTCCATTTACTTTAACTTTGAGAAGATGGCAAGAAAAACATATGAAAGAGATCTTCAAAGGCACAAAGAGATCTCAAATTCCCTGTGGCATTTACTGAGACTTGAGCATGTAACTCTTTTTTCCTTTTATTTCTGAAAAACTCATGTTATCTCTGCAGTGATCCCTATGCCCTTCCCCTCATCTCAATAAGACTGATCATCATCTTTACCACAGCTTCCTACTTCCACTCCAAATCAATTTGAATTAATTTTACATGTAAGCTTTCTTGACATTGAAATCAGGAATTATTATGCTGTCCCATTCCTTTCTTCCACTAATTCTTTAGTGCATTTGAAAGGAATAATGAATCAAGTTTTTCTGACAAGAGCTATGTTTTAATACTCGTTGTGAGTCTGTCTTAATCCCAGACAGTGGTAAACAGCAATTGTCTGAGCCAATCTGTGATAGGCATCTCAGCAGGTGGCAAGTAATGATGCTGCTCTGTCAGCTACAGAAGCAAGAAGAACTCTTACACATACAAGCTTTCAATAAATTAGCTGTACATCAGTGTTTCTGAAAAGCTAGGGAAGTTTTCCAAAGTCTTCTGTGTCCCTCTGTAAGTCTTCACACACAGTGAAAATGTCATGGAAGAAAGAGAGGGAAATTATGTCAAGAACAGAATTTAAAAAAAAAAAAAACTTTTTGATGGCTTTGAAAGTGATTTGAGTGGTTTCCTCCCATCTTCAAGTATCTGGGGATCAATGTGATCTTTATGTGCTTTAAATTCATCATCCCCACATGATCACCTTGATGGTCTGCTGATGGCCATGCTGGGAACTGAGGCTCCCAAACCAATGAGTTGTTCCCAGCTGGTGCTCAGGAGCTGAGATCCTGCTTGAGTTCATAACAGCCATCAAGGGCCTCATCTCCAGAACTGCATCAATGCCCCACCTTAGGAAGCATAGCTGTAAATTCATGGATCATATTACTCCAACAATTATATTTTTTTGGATGTGTGATACATCCCATCATGATCTTGACAGCAGAAAATTTCAGCAAAACTGCAATATTATGTGGGCCCCATATCCAGAATTATATCTTGTATTTACTGTAACATTAAATGACCAAAGGATTCTTTTCAGCTGGTAAGATACCAGGGTCTTAAGCTGTCCCATGCTTACAGGATTATCCAGTTGATGCTTTCTCACAGGTCTGAAGATGTCTCATTTTCTTCAGGCTCCTCAGTCATCCACTGATACTCAATAAGAATGACTATGCAGTAGGTGTGCGCGGATTTACTTAATATCCCAGAATGCCTGTCATGATTTGCTTTTATATTTATTTTGCATGAGCTGCATGTTTAATGCTGTACAGCTTAGCATAAAGACTTGTCTTCTGTCCCAAGACAATTTACAATGGTAAAATAAGAACTGAGACCATTGAAATGAATGTAACATAAATGCAAAGAGATTGGAATTCCTACTGGTATTCCTCAGAATAATTCTGTATAAATTTTATTACAGTATCTCACAATCTCTTAATATTCTTTTGTTTTTACATCAATTACACCCCCTGTGAATTAAATCTAGTCATGTCTGGAGCATGCTTTTTCTGGACCAAATCTTCCTGATTACCCATCTTCCTATTGACACCTTCATATTTGTAAGATTTATCAAATTAGTTTGCTCTATTGTTTGCTCATCAACTGTGTGATCAGCTAACTCAGAAATCATATAATGAGAATGCAAAATACGAGAAAAAAGTTCTCATGTACAACCAATTCCCCTGCAGAAGATTCTGGTTGATGTGGTAGCTGAGAAGTTGTATCTTGTGCCAATGAGCAGGAAAACTCCTGGATGGCCAAGGGTTTTTCCTCACAGGCCTTGGCCCTGCAGCCTAATATTTGAGTAAGATCCTGTGCTTTGTCAAAGGTCTGTTCGTATGAATTGGGTTCTTTTCCATGGATATTCAATTACAAGATTAATGCCTTAAAACTGAGCCCTTAAATTTACCCTTCTGCCCTTAAGTTCAAGTGCTAGCAGTACAGAGCAATATCCTGATGCTGCTGGTAGCCAGGGAATCTTATCTCATGGAAGAGGGGTAGATGGAAGAGCACCATGTTCCTCAGAAAGAGTGGTTAAACGATTCTAAAAAGGAGCATAAAAGCTCATCTACCTCTAAGAATGGAGACCCAGACATTTCCAGAGGTTCAAGGCAGAGCGTTTCCATCTTAATGCCACACAGCTGAATTCTGCAAATCCATTCATCAGGCAGAAGTACTGGGGTAGGTGGCGCAATTTTCAGCTCTTTGTAACAGATGTTCCAACCCAAGTTTCTCAAAGGAAAGCCTGAAAAGATGCTGCCTAGACTCTGTAGAAGGCTCTTGTCTGAAACAATTTGCTGACCCATCACTGCCATTAATTGTTTCAACATTTAATGTTGCAAGTCTGTTTATGTTACCCAAGTGCAGTGCTGCATGGTAGAAGAGGTGCATTCTCCTCTGTGGAGAATAACTATATCTGTGCCTTCTGTGCTGTGCTGTTCTGTATGCAAGTCAGGTGGGGAAATGCTTGCACATTTTTTGAAAGTTTTTTGAATGAGAGAACCATTTCTGGCAGTAGGGATATTTTCTGTCAGTGGCAGAGTGTATTTTCTCTAAGCCATCACAGCAAATTCCTATTTTCTTTCTCCTTTGACAGGCTCTATCTCCTGCACTGCACAGCATTGCTAAAATCATTGCTCCCACCTGGGATTCTCAGTTTATTGGTCACCACTGGAGGAGAGAGAGCAAATACTGCTGCTCTTCCCATCACAGGAGAAAGCACTTATAGCCTTTACCTCCTCTCAGTCTCTCTCTTTTACCTCTTATAAGGCTGAATGAATCCAACTGCATAGTCTGCAGATTCAGCATGGAATTTGGGTTATTTGTTTACTGGTTTGTGGGTTTTTTTTCCCTCTGTAAGCTTACTCCTAGAGACAGCAGCTGCAAATCTGGGCTGGAAGCCAACTTTGTCTCTCCTTGAATAAAAATAAGACAGAGCTAGTGGGAAGTGCAGAGAGGACAGCGGAAGATCACACAGAAACTTACATCAACCGTGCAATGAACCCCCAAGATGCAGCAATGCTGCCCCAGAGGAGGAGCCTTAACAACATCCAAGCAGACACAGAAACCTGCAGATGCACAGCCCCTTGCCAAGCAGGTGATGATGGCAATAAACTGATCTCAGCTTTTTTGAACTTACAGGAGCAGAGCTGCAGGATGGGAGGGCTGACAGGCCCTGCACCAGCTGAGTGCAGGCTCTCCCTGCCTGCCACAATGCCTGCATGGGACAGGCTGAGAAGGATCCTGCAGGCAGCAGAAGCAGGCACAGTGTGCTCAGAGATCATGGTTTTCCTGGGCTGAGTGGGGATCATCAGCGTATTCACTGTGGGGAGGCCAGGACCAAATCTGTGCCATTTGTGAGAGGCTGCAAAAAGGAGCTTAGACTGGAGTCAAGGCCATTAAAAAAGGCAGTGGCTGCTCAGTAAAGTGATGATGAGAGTGGAATGGGAAGCAGTGATTTCATCCCTTACAAGCTGTGGAGGATAGAAATATTGCTTCCAAAGGAAATAAAGTTGAAGAGTAGGGAAAGGAAGAGAGGCATTTCTGAGTTCTGCCAGACTTGTCTGGTCCAGAAAATTTTCTCTCTTATTAATCCACCTTTTCACAGAACTGATAACTGCTTCCCAGCACAGACCTTGCCTTTCCACTCCTTTCCCAGAGTGGTTTCTTCACCAGCTACCTTTTGACCAGTTGCATTGCAATTGGACACGGATTCAAGATGGAAAGCAGATGCTCAGCTCTAGCATCACTAACTGAGCCACCCTTGGCAGCATAATAACTGTGTCATTCTCCTCATTAAAAGAAAAATAAAAAATAGGCCTTCCGGGAAATGCTGAGCAGCAAAGCAGTTCCAGGATGTGACAGATGTGACTGTCCAGATGTTCTGCTCGATGAGCTGGGGATGGTTCCTGTCTACAAGACCTGGGGTGTGACTCTGGTGGGTACTGAGGTTGTAGCATTTGGGTAGGTAGGTGAAGGTGGATGGACAGATACCTGAAGGTGAGTTACAGTTTGACAGACATTTAGGATTTGTGGATTATAACCACAAGCTGCCAGTCTGCCTCTTTATAAGTCCCCCTCTGTGGTTGATGTCCTGGCCTCCGTCCATCCCCATGCCCAGGGAGGTGCACACAGCTCAGGGTCAGGGCTGTCCCTGTGTCCTGGCTGCTCTTCTGGGATGGGGAACAAGTCCTGGCTGCCCATCCCTGCACTGCTCTTCCCCAGGGAGCCACCATGGTTCCTAACAGTGGATATGCATACAGCAGCTGTTCTACTAGATATGTTCTTAGGAAAAGAAATAAGATTGGAATACTAAAGTATTAAAAAAAAAAATGAAGGAATATTCACAAAAATGCAGGAGCAACACTGATGTCTCTGTCATTACAGTTGTGGTTGATTAAAAGTAATCTGTTTCCTGCAAGTTTTCTATATTTTTCAGGTCAAGGAACAGAAGCTGTGCAAATTTCTGCCTTGGACAGTTCTGCTTACTGCTCATTTCTACTTCCTTGCATTTGAAACAGCTCATAATAATTTTGTTTGGGGCAAATAGGTTATGTTCTTCAGCTAATACAGGACAGCAATGAAGCTATAACTCTGTGTATTGGAAGCAATCACCCACAAAATATAGCCCTTCATCCAGGATACAATAGTCCAGAGGATGATAAAATGTCAGTATGCTTCTGGAAATAACTGTTTGTCAGAGAAACAAAAAAAAAAAAAACCCAACACCGCTTCCTGCCCCTCTCCCCTTCAATTTATGTAACCGCTGAAACTGACTTTTAAAAGCAGTGGAGCTGGTAGAAGAAAAAATACAGGCCTTAAAAACTCTTATCAACAGGGAGAGCATTAGGCATGTCTCTAGGGTTATTGACAAAAAACCTTATTGTAATAACTGAACAGTTTAGCAAACAAAATATAGTGTATGTACATGTAATGAGTTCTAAATCCTAGAACCAGCATTTGTCATTCACTGCCTGTTTGCTTTTCTGCTCACAAAATCTTATGTCTTTGCACATTTGGACACTGTCAGAACAGCTGTCCATTCTATCAGTAGAGAGAGGTTTTTAAAACTGGAGACAAAGAATCTATACCCCTATTCAGCCTCTTTTACTGTCATTCCTTGTGAAGAGCCTTACTGCAAATGAGAATCTGGCACCTTTCTCTTCATAAACACTGACATTTATTAGCAGGTTAAGATAGGAGGAGTCCTTTTGATGAGTAGCATAGAAGATAATTAATTAGAGTTGTAATTTGGCAGAAAAGTGTTAATTTAAACTTCAGAAGAATTATAAAACTTAATGAATTGACCTGGAATGTGCTGAAATTCCCGGCAACTTCCTAATTGCCCCAAATTAAATGACCTAAAATCACGATCAGACATTAAAAAATTGAATTTGTTGACCTGACCTGTGAGCAGGCAGTAAATAACAAATTGGAAGGACTGATAATAGATGTGTGTTCTGAAAGAATATGGCTATCTATAGAAAATACAAATAATTTATTTGATAATTCCTAGCCAACAAAGATTGCCATTTTAAACCTGTTTCCATTCATTTCTAGGAAGACTCAGGGACTTCAGCAGGGGAGCTTCAAATAAGATTTTAAATGAAGGAGTTCCCAATATGAGCGTATAAATCAGGAAATGCCAAATGGGCAGCTTTCTTTTGGCTGCTCTGCTTTCCTGCCTCACTTAACTCCTTTCTCTTTTGTGCTGTGCATGCTGTCCTGGCACACAGTCACCTGGCTGTCACAGGTGCTGGAAGACATGCACTGATGAACATGCTCCATGTAGAGTGTTTCTGATCTTCAGATTTTAATATTTTCTAGATATCTTTTACAGTTCCCTAACCTTACACCAGATCTATAAAAGCAGAGACATTCAGTTTAATCGACTAAGCAGCTGGTATAACTGAACCTGAGAGCACACACAGAAGTCTTATGCAAGGTTCTTATAACCAAAGAAATTTTCCAAATCAAAAATAGCTTATTAAAACAGAACCACAAACAGAAAAAAAAAAAAAAGAAAGAAAAAAAAAAAAAAAAGATGTTCTGCAGCTCAGCTTTAAGGAGCCCAGCTTCACTCCCCATTTATTGCTATAAATGCTGATGGAGGCCACTGGGCAGCAGAAGGGAATTTGGGCCAGTCTCCAGCCTGTAAGTACTGTGGCAGGCTTAATCATTCCATATGTTTGCTTATTTTATAATTTCCTCACCCACATATGGCTAAAGCATAATGTACAGGCTTCTCAGGAGGCAAAAAGAGCTGCATTCATAGCATCCTTATGGCTGACATTCATACTGGATATAATGCAATGATTTAAACACTGCCACCCTCCCTCCCTGCTCCCCACAAACACAAGGTGTCCTGTAGCTGGTCATGAACTATTCTGGGGAGGTTCTCGGCCTTTTCTATGTTGAGGATATCTGAAACTTTAGAGGATATGCTGAAACAATTTTCATTAATGTCTGAAACATCGTGTCTGTTTCCTCACACTGATAGAAGTCAGCTGACTGCTCCCCAAATGCCAACATTTTTCTTTTTCATTGCCATTCTCACTCTGCTGAAATCGTGACATGTGTTCACCACAGCAGTGAGTGATGCCAAATGGCATAAGATCACTGGCACTACAGGAATAAAACTGTATGAAAATCTAAGGGATTGGAAAAGCTGCTTAGAGGCTCAGGTGGCTTTATCTGGTGAAAGCTAAGGCAAACAGATCCTGCAATAATGCTTGTTAGGGACCTGGGTATCCTAGGGCAGAAATGCTGCAAACACTCTCAGTCTGCTGAAGTTCTGGGCAAGTTGCAGTGTTTGTCAGAATCAGAAAGTCATCTGCCTAATTAAGGATTGATTCTAAACTTTTACTTCCCCTTCATTATTATGCACTGCAAGAGCATACTACAAACATTAGCATCCCGTTATTGGTTCTTAATGTTGTGCCATTACTCTGTCCCAGCTGAAATTACCACTGTAATGGCTGTTGGCTTCCAGTAACCTACCCCAATGTGAGATCCCACAAGGGAGACACAGTTTATGTGAGGTACCACTAAAAATGTCCCGTAATATGCATAGAAGACCAAATTGCGCATAAAACATTGAACAGCATCTGAGTGCAGAGCTTTCCTGCTCTCTGCAACAGATGTTTTCTTTCATGCTGCCCAGAAAGAATATATCTTGGGGATTGTTTTAACACAAATATATATAATTTTCTCTAGAAACATTCATTGGTGCCACTTGTGATCTCTACTTTCACATTGACTTCTCTTTAGCTTACACTGGGATGTGAATACATGGAAAAATGTAGGACTCACCCTTTAGAGTGCAAAGATGTGCAGGTATCATCCTTTATGGAGCTGTTTCCCACTCTCTTGTCACATGGCATTGAGCAGTGTGATGTTAGTTACCTGTATGACATCGAATTCATTCCTGTTTTCTGCAGTGTCTTCTCTGACACCAAAATGCTGGAGTTCCCTCCTGTCCAGTGCTCACATCAGTCCTTACAACAGTTATGCTCTGCTAAATAAACACCACACACACTCCATTTCCCAACCAACTCCTCTAAGGCTATCATTATTTACTTGGAACTTTGCCTTTTTTTCTGTTGTAATTATAATTCTCCGTTCCTTTTTTTCTCTATTTGTAGTTGCTATCATGCTTTAACTAAACTTTGATTGAATAATCCTAAAAATATATCCTGAAGGGTCAGCCCTATTTTAAAACCAAAAGATAACATGTCGCTCTAACACGGATATTCAATTTAGACTAACACTTCTTTTCACACTGTTTATTTATTCATATATAGAATATAGGCAACTAGCCAATCTATCTGGGGAAAACTTCCATTTATTTTGTCTTTTACCCCTCTCCCTCTGTGATCTGCATCTCACTGTGAATAACACTTTCACTCCCACATCATATGTCCTGTCAGCTTTCTTTCCTAAGATTTTAAATGAAAAGGCAGACTTCTTTTTTAAATCTATGCATAATTTTTTGTATTTGTTGATGCAAAACCCTATAACATTTTCTATTTTACTTTTAAGAAAACTTCATCTCTCATTAAAATTCACTTCTTTGCCATCCATCACAATAAAACCTTGCATACTTCATAGTATTAGGTAATATTATTTCTATTAACATCAGTAACCTGCAGGCAGAAGTTCTCAGTTTTTCTTGCCTATTACTATATGAGGAAATATTGAACAGTATGCTACCAAAAAGTTCTGATAAGGATTGGGGACCATTCCCAATAATGCCCATATGATAAAGCTCTAATCTTTGATTAAAGTCAGATTGTGGACATATGAATGAAGGAGTATAAAGAGGCTACTAATGCAAATTGTGTTCTTAATTTCTTGCAGGAGGATTAAGGGCTTCCTGTGAGTGCATCCTGACACACTGAAGTTGGCAGGTACTTTAGCAGTGAGTCTTCTTGAGTTTTAATTACCATGGGGACTCTAGCAGATGGACAGATATCTAATATATTTGTGTGGAAGTTATTTTGTTCCCCTTCTTTAACAATAATACCTGAATGTGGTGATGCTCTTATTGCCAGCTTTAACATTATCAGAATACCATATCCTAATTTCTTTGGCAGGTTTCTAATAATGTGATATGAAACATGGCTATGAAGTAAAGATTTTTTGTTATTGCATTCAGGAAGTGGTGAGAAAAGGAAGATGCCAAGTTTCACAAAGTATTTTAAAAGTTTTAATTTTTTCATACATAGGACAAATGGGCTCTGACTGGAATAGCAATTTGTGTTTCAATGGACAATCAGCTAGCTTGTGCCATATTAAAATCAAAAGAAAATAAATGGAATATGAATGTGGCTAAAACACAAGCCATTTACTGTAGCAAAATCATTATTGTCTTGTAGAAACTTTGGTCTAAAATGATATTAAATTAGAATTAAATGATATTTCTTATGAGATTGAATGCATTTAAGTTAGAAATAACTTTCAAAAGGTCTCTGGAAGGAAGCAAAATGGTTGAGGGAATATATTTCTCTTTTCTTGCTTTGTGATTAACAGTCATTAATAACATAGAATCAATCTGATTAATGAGGCATTGTCTTTGCAAATTTGTTTTCTGTCCTTTAAGGAAAAGACTGAGGAAGAACTGGGAGAAAGGTTATTAAGACAACACAAGCTTCAGTAATGAGACTAGGCAAACTCTATGTCACTTCTAATAGAACAAATGAACAAGAGACATAAAAACTCTTTGCAAAGACAATTTACCAAAAAAGGCTGTGGACTACAATTTCAGACCAAGACCTTTAGGAATGAAATCTGATTACAAATTTAGCCAAAAGCTTTCTAAATTTTTTTTTTTTAGCTGGTTGAAATTAGTGGGGATAAGCACAGTAACCTTAGAATGTTTTATATGAGATCTTTGTCTTCTAATAAGACTGTGCCAACTTAGATAACAAGTACTGGTGAAACAACAGCTTTAAATGGGAATGACCTATCTTCTTCTTTGAAAATGACTTGCAACACAAAGCTAACTGAGTTTCTCTCTTTATTACATCTCTTTGTACTAAGGCTGACAGAAACTGGCATTCTGATTTGATATGACAGTATTTGAGCTCTCATTTTTCTGCAGGACCCCGAATACTCTGAAATGAAAATTAATCAAAATAATCTAATGATGAGATTCCAATATTTAGGAATCAGAGGATCTGCTTGGTGTTGGTAGCTCCAATTATCTGGAAAATTATCTGGGTCTTCACAGCTAAGCCTGCAACCAGGGCCCCCTTAGGTCTAGGGATCTCCATTTACTCATGATTTGAAAAGTCCCTTACTGAAACTGGGCACCTTCAAGAATGGAGGTCTCTTTGTTTTCAACTCTTTGAAATACTTTATCCTCTGTCCAAGCCTCCTTTTCCTGTCAATCCATGTTATTTCATAAGAAATATCAATGTTATTTCATAAGAAGCATCCTATTGTAATTTGCTATTTCTGAGAGATGCACAAGAATATATACATTTCACCTCAGCTGGCCCTACTGAATATTATCTAAAATTATTCACCTGCCATGATATAAGAGAAACTTGACTTCAAGTGTCCTACTTCACATAATGAACATCTGCTCTATTGTCAGCTGTTTCCTGCATCAGATACTCAAAAACATTTGTATTCAAAACAGGTTTTTTTTTGTGGTAAATACTGGCAAAAGCTATGAAGTGGGGTTTTTTTAATATTGGAAAAGAATTAAAGTGAAAATAAAAAATATCATGATTTTAAGATGAAAATAAAAAATATCATGATTTTAAGATGCAGTAAAATAAGTTCTACTGACTAAACAATGCAGCTCAAACAAGCAGGAATTCTGTAGGAAAAAAAAAATTACAGACCTGGGTGTTTTGTGTTTTGCCTTGAGAGTTTCTTTCCCAACCTTCCATAAACCATTTGCCTGGGATGTCAGGAAGTTGCTTAGACTGCATTACTGAACAATTAAAACTCAAGTATTTCTGCAAGGCTTGAAAACCCCATGTGTTCTTTCTATTCTTTTTTTTTTTTCGAGTTGCTTTGTTGTTTTTTTTGGGTTTTTTTTCCAAGGGAGCCACCTTGTATAAGACTGCAATAAAATACTTACTCATCTGGAGCCTACTGTGCATTAGGAAAATTCATCTTAAGAAAGTACTGCAGGTAAAACCCTCTATTTTCTTAACCTGAAAGAAAAAAAGGAAAAGAAAAGAAAATAAACACATGAGATGTGTCATTCTTAATGCTTTGAACTTTTTCTGATGCAAACTTATATGTTTTTGAGCCAAAGCAAGAAACTGCCTATGTTCCTGGTTTTATGAAGTCAGCCTATAATGGTTTCAGCATGGATATGTGAGAAAAATGATCTGATCATAAGCAAACAGCAAAAAAATTCAGTTTCATGATCTATCAGTGGAAAAAAGTCTTCACCTATTCAAGTCTAAAGCCAGAGAAAATAATTCAAGGTAGCATATTTTAGGTAATGCTGCCAAGGTAAAAAAAAATAGCATGAAGACAATAAAATTAAAGTATATAAAAGAAGATGCAACTTCTTTGCTTAAAGGCTGATCTTATTCTTGATTATCTTGTCTAATACTCTATTGTATTAGTTTATTATTATTCTTTAATTTTCCTGTATAGAACTCTCAGTTTAAACAGCTGGTGAATTGTAGAATATAATTTTTTTTCAAATACATTTTTTTCCAATATGGACATTTTATCTTAGCATAAAAGGATTTGTTTGTGAAATACCTTTTGTGAAGCATTTTGTTGCATATTTTGCTGGTTTTAATTCTTTGGTCTGTCTAATAGAGTACCTAAGTCTTACCTAGAGAAGAGAAAAGAAATTGAGAAATGCAACAATAATATTGGAAAAAACTAGAAATGGTGATTTGCGGAAAAAATTTGTCTTTCTTATGCAATCAATTCACTTGACACTTCTGGGTGTAGAAAAGTATAAGGTAAATAAATAATAACACACTAAAATAAACTAAAAAATAATAAACCCCAAATATTATAAAAATGCAAGCTTGAATTTCTGTTCCAGAAGCCTGTTAAAAACATATCACAGAACTCACCTATTACATTATCTACCAAAGTTACTATATTGGAAGAAAGTTATTGAAAGTTTAACATGAATCAGTTCAAAGCTAGCAATTTTCTGTTACACCTGGCATTTTAAAAACTAAATATAAACATCTTTGCTAGTCCTATCTGTACACATACTATTTTTTCTTAGGATTGGTGTCACATCCAGGTCATTAAATACATTTCTTAAAATCTGCATTTTTTAGTAAATATACATTATGCCGAGAGTTTTTAAATTTTGAAAATTTCCTCCTGGGGAAGACTTACCACTACATAGATTTTTGAAAAGTGAAACATATATTTTTGTGAATCTGGGGACTTTTTTCCTCATTTTTGTTACTAGCTTGAAGAAATGTAGCAATCTGGGACTCAAGAGGTGAACAAACAAAAGAACACCCCCTGATCACTCTAGCTGCAACAGATTTATTTAAAAAACAGCAGCCTAGCATTCGTGAGCAATGAGATACATGGCTACTGGGAATGCCCTCATTCTTGGAATGGCTCTGACATTATAACAACAGTAATCTGGTGTGAACCAGGACCATTAAAATGTCAAGGAATGAACTGTCTTTGGAGGGCTGTGAGGGTAGATTTATTTTATTGGTTTTCCACACAACAGATCAGAGGAAACAAAAATCCAGCATCTCTAGGAAGATTCATGGGACAAACATGGCTCAGAGTATTGCAGAATTCCTAATATTATAAAAAAACTTTGAGCCATCCTATAAAGAGTTATTTTTTGGTAAATTTTGTAAATCCTCAATATCCACAGTATAGGGCTTAATATTTTTATTAAAATGTGCAGAAATACACACACACATGTATATGTTGAGCATGAATATGTTTAACTTTAGTAACCATTATTGTAGGTTTCTGATACAACTAATCTAAGCTTTTTAATGTACGGTTCACTGAGATGGAAAAGATTATATCAAGTCCTGAGGAAACTTTGTTATCAAAAAAATCATTGCTGCTTATTGTGCCCTTTGCTTCAGGATAGGTATTGATGACAAAAAAATTATATCCTCAGTGCTGACTATTCTCCTTTTAGAAATGTATTATTATAACTTCATTTTAATGTATTCTGGCATCTTTAGTATCTTAAATCAAGATGTATCTTAGTCTAAAACTACTAATCTAAACTATGTATAAACAGCTGAACAGGATCACAACTAAACCCATCCAGTCTGATGCCCTGTGCTGGAAAGTGGTTAGAAGAAGGTGCCTCAGGAAACAGTGTAGGAAACAGAGCATCCTCATCCTCACACTTCCTCCCACAACTGAGTCTTGGCAGCTGTTGGATTCCCTGGCCTAAGTGAAGGATCATTATGCTTAATACGTGCTCATACATGTATTCTCCAAGACGGCTCATTAAACAATTTATATATATATATATATGTGGTTCTGCAGCATCCTATAGCAACACATTTGCAAACAATAATAATTTGTCATCTAGAAGCTGAATCCATGGCCCTGATTTAGGCACCCTGGCTCTCTTTTGCAAAATGCAAAAAAATTTTAGGGGATAGGCCCTCTTTTGTATCCAGGATTTCTATGCATGTCTTTGCCTTTTGTCAAATGGGAAGGTTGCAATTCCTCTCCTGAGCCCTGAAGACTTTGGATAACAGGAAGGGAGAGGCATCTAAACACCTTAGGTAGGAAGTAATCTCAGGTTTATGAGATTATGAGGGGGTCTCTTGACAGTTTTGCCACAATAGACGAGAGTCTCTGAGGGCCCAATACAAAATCACTGGCATCTGGAATGAGGAAATGGAGAAAGAGGATGCCGGTTAAAAAAGGGAGCATGCTGTGACCATAAAAAACCAGATGACCGTGCTGTGTGGAAAGAGCCAAGCTGTGAAGCAAGGCCAGAGGAAGGCTATGAAGATGATTAGATGGATGGAGTTCCTCTCCTGTCAGGAAAGGTTGAGAGAATTGGGATGGTTCTGCCTGGAGAAGAGAAGCATCCAGGATGACTCTGTTGTAGCCTTGCCTACAAGACAGATGGACAGGAACTATTTACAGGGCACTTAGTGACAGGACAGGGAAAATGGGTTCAAACTGAGAAATAATGGATTTATATTAGGTGTTAGGAAAATATTTTTTACTGTGAGTGCACAAGGCACCAGAACAGGTTGCCCGTAGAAGCTCTGGATGCCCCATCCCTGGAAATGTTCAAGGCCAGGTTGGAAGAGGCTCTGAGATACCTGGTCTGGTGCAAGGTGTCCCTGCTTACCACAGGTTGGTTGGATATTTAAAGTCCTTCCAGGCCAAACCATTCTATGATTCTATGTGAAGCAGAGATTTGATTATTGGAGACAGCATGAAGTTGGAGGACATTATCAGCGCTAAGTGGATGAAGGCATTTATCCAGGCAAGTTAGCAGGGCAGGAAAGAGGCTTACTGAGGCTGGGGCAAAATTCACATTCACTAGAGGGGCTGGAACTCTTTGACAGCAGAACTGAGATCTGTGCACAGATCTTTCTCTGTCTAAAATCTCAGAAAGATTGATTCAGTGTCTCATTTCTAATAAATTCAAATAATTTGAATCATGAGTAGTATTGCCATATATTCTGGTGGACCACTTGCACAGCTGGTACAGTATTTTGCTCAAAATGTCTGTGTGCAAACCAGTTTAAGTAATCAGCCCAGGAGATAGATAAAGGCAAAATTAGGTAGGTGATATAAGGTGTGGATGAAAGTGTACTAAACTTTGAGAGTTAGATGTGCAGCACTGAATTAGTGAAAAAAGGAAACAAATCTATGGAAGGCATTGAAAGGCAAATTAATTTTGTAAATTCATTAGACTACACTGGAGGAAAGGGTACTTCAGTAATAGGGGGTTGGCTACTTTTTTTGGTCTTTTTTTCAAGTGTTGAGAAGTCTGTTTTACTTCATTACTTGCTTTGAAATTTGTATTTATAGCAAGCCCTTTCCATCCAGTTGTTTTTTTTGCTTTTTTGGTTTTTTTTTTTTTTTTAGTCTATAATTTTAACTGGACATACAAAAATATAAAATACAACATAAATTATTGCAAAAGGTGCAAAGGGATAAACTACAACAACCTAGCCATCAAAAATACACAGAAGGTAAGGGTAGCTTCAGTACTTCTCTAAAGGCACTGGGGTGTATTCACTCTAATGAGTCTTCCAGTATCAGTGACAATTCTGCATCTCAGCTAGAGAGTAAAAACACTTAGTGCTCATCTTTCTTCTCAGCAAGTTTCACATAAACAAACAAGAAATTGAAACCATTTTAAATCTTATATTGAATCTGCACCTTTGTTAAGCAAGCTGCAAAGGAAAGTAATTTAATTTAAGATAGGTTTAAGAAAAGTAATTAAATTGAAGATGTGGCTTCTAATTAAGATGTATAGTATATTAGTGACTTAATTTCTCAGGTTATTAATTGCTATAAAATAAATATCTATATGACTCAACCTTTCAAACTTCTGGATTTAATGGCAATTCAAAGCCCTTGACATTTCTATAATGTGCTCAATGCTACAGAGGATCAAGTGCCTAAAAGAAAAGGAAGCATATTTTCCATTTTACTTAAGGTCAAAGTAATGAACATCCAACTTCTCAGAGACATGTCAAATGTACATATGGATGCATAAAACCATAATGTGATCTTCCACTACAATTAAACCAATGATGCAGAAAAAAACCCTTGTAGATTCCTACAAACTTGGATTGAGTTTTGTGTGCATTAGTCTATTGTCCGGTTTATCTCGGCTGTTTGAGGGGCCTGGGAGGCCCGGAGGTGGCCCGGAGGTGGCCTTGGGGCAGCCCGCGTGTTTAAGGACGAGAAGAGGCTTCAGTTCTTCTTTCTGGTTTTATGTTTATTAATTGTTTATCTAAAAGATGTTCTTTCGGCCTAACAAAGATCTGCTCAGCAGTCAGCCATGGGCACACACTGTCCCGTCCCACGGACCGCCACGTATCTTTATACCCCTAGTTACGTATACAATATTTATCATTTTTCCCCAATACCATCTATTCTTATAACTCGGTGTACTCTTAGTAATAACCAATCCAAAGGTGCCACCGTGGCCAAAGAAGATGGAGGAGAGAAGGAAGAAGAAGGAGGGTAGGACACACCCCAATTCCTCCATCTTACTCCTCTAAACCCCCCTGTACATAAATCCTAAACCCTGTTTCTCACCCTCTAATTAGCTAATCTTTCCACCCTTCACCCCGGTGAGGCCCTCTTATCTTCATAAAGGTGTCGTCTCCCGTGTAGGGTCAAAGTCCTGCCACCAGACACTTCTGGCAACATTCCAGGACTCCCGGGCCCCCCAAGGGTGGTCTCGGGGGGCCTGCATCCCAGGACTCAAATCCTGGGATCCCACAGTCTATATAAGTAATTCTGCAGAAATTAGAATGTTCATTTTGATAACTGAGAATTTCTGAATCAGATCTTGCTCCGTGGGACTGTTTTACATCTTAGTATTAATCTAATCTTGGTGGGCCCAATATGTTTTTATATATCAATGTAATTGTGAGCAGCTCCAATGATGTTGACAGTTACACCTTTAAAAAAGTTTGCATAAAAGACATTGGATTCTGAACTATTTATCTTTATGCTGCATGACTTTCTCTCTGAATTTCTTGTGGCCAAAACTTGTGTCTGAAAATAACGTACATTTTCAAATTCCTTCTGTTGGATCAGGATTGGACCATTGAAAAACTGTGTTAGTACACTCCTCAATGATGCTCATACTTCAGTAAACTCCATTAGTAGAACTAATTTTATTCTAAACACTTACAACACAGCATTTAGGTAGGAAAGAAGTGCCATCAATCACTTGACGTTATCCCACAGACAACACTACACGCATCAGCGATGTGCTCAGGAGGCAAGAAGACCCAGATGAATTGTTAGATTGTCAGGTTTTTTCACTTTATAAACTAAACTGTTGTAGAGTTATAAAACACTATGTAGCTATCAACTCTACTGTTAAACTCAGGCATATAAAATGACCTTTGAGGAAAACAGCAAGACTAAACAACAAAGGAAAAATTTACATAATTGTACGGGAAAATGTATGAAACCAACCTTACAAGAAAAAAAATTTAGTATGATAGACTTAAGATTAACAGCCGGGCATTAAACTTTAATTTATGTCTCCTGCTTATGGACTGAAGTTAGTAAAAGATTTTGCTTGTATAAAATAGAAAGAACTCTATTTACCTAATTGCATAATTTGGGTTTTTAGTAGCAGACATTGAGTGACTCAAGGTTCTAAAAGAAACATGCTAAAGAGAATGTAATTAATCATGCCTCCTAATATATTGACCTTCTTAAGAAAGGCGAGATGCCTTGGCTACCTAATTTTCTGAATTCATAAGACATATCTAACAATCAAGAACCATCTTTAAAATATCTGAAAATCATTGGAAAACAATTATTTTTTGAATAATTCTCAGCAACCAGAATGGCCATTGGCCATTCAATCACCATCTGTCAAGTAATACAGGTTATGTGAAGTTCTGAAGAGACAGCTGAAAATGCAAGTAATGCAAAATAGTGTAAAATAAACATAAGAAAATTTATTGACTGAAAACAACAGTTAAGAAATTTTAAAAGTTCACTTTAGCATGTTAATAATTTTCTGCCTAAATTCTGAAATAATTAAAATCATATCTCTTTTATTTTCACATTATTTATCTTGACATAGTGTGTTGACTTTGCCGTTTATTAATGTAATGTCATGAAATGTAATATTATTAGATATTAAAGCTAGAAGACATGGGCACATCTTTTTTTGTAACCATTGCCATAGCATTTTATCAAGCAGTTCTTGCATACAGCTAAAGAAGCTGCATATTATTATCTACAGAAAGACTTAATAACTGATTTAAGAACTCAAAGTAATGATAAAGCCATGTTATTCTTTGCAACAATTTTATTAGTTAGGGTAGGAAAAAGCATTTTTCTTCTTTTTTATGAAAGAGAAAAAATCTTATTAATATGTATGCAGCTTAGGGCTAGTTAAGCCATTCTTATAAGCTGAGACATTTAAAGCCTAGAGATGATCATTATTGTTGAACTTGTTGAACAGAATGTAGTCATTTTCATTTTCTCCTATAACATCAAGTCTAAATAGGTCTCCATTCTATATTACGTTGCATTACTCTGGAAATTATTCTCATTTGTGCCCAATGAACTTGATAAGGTAATATGGACAGAATTTCATTTTGTTCAGTTTGCATTCACATCATAAAAGAGAATCAACCTACCAGAATCAGTTCACTTACATTTTTCCTTCAGAAAATTAAGTCTTGATGAGGCAGGTGTAAGTAAAAGAAAATTAAGGTCTTTCACTTCAGTCTTTTAAAATACTTTTCCCAACATGTTATTGTTATATTCAGCCACAGCCAATGAGAATTTTCTTCAGCAGATCTGAAGAAACCAACAGAATTGTCTTTATAACTCCAGCAAAATTATTCTTTTAATGCAATAAAAATAACATCCCACTTCCTTTCTTCTCTTCAGGCCTTGTTTATTTACAACTTAAATGTCAGTAACTGCAATAACTTAACCTTTGCAGGGTTATAATGGACTTGAAATTAAACAGCGAGGTTTTAATTGGCCTCTGAGCGGAGCAGTGCTGAGCCCTGCTCAGCTGAGCTGCTGCAGAGTGTGTGTAGGAGAAAGGCATTCACTCCATCTGGGTGTTTGCAACAACTTCTGGGGGCTGTGCCTCTGCAATAAATACATTATTGATCAAACACTTGGTATAAATAGGAGCAGCCAGTTCTGCTACCAGCCCTCAGATCTCTGAAAGCTAAGATGCAATTAATGTATTCGTATAGAGAACATAAACTGAGAGTAGGAAACTGCGGAGAAACAACAGCGTAAGGAAAAAATAAAAATCACCAAGATAAAACCCATTAGGAATTATGGTATTTATTAGATTAGACAGCTTTCGTGACCTCTGTGCTTCTCCCCAACATGCCCTTCTTCTGTCAACATTCAAAACCTCGTTACAATTTTGCCAAAACAAGTCAGTTCTCAGTTTGATCAGAGAAAGAAAATCATATGATTCCACTAAATCTTCTGACAGTTCTGCTGTCAGGGCTGTCAGGCTGGGTTATGTACTTTACACTAAATGAAGCAGAATATAGTAGTATAAAACGGCCTGTAAGGGTCTCTTCATAATAATTATTTATTTATTTTTGCTCTAAGTATACATTTATGTTGTCAGATGATGCAAAGTTATTGCTCTTTCTTATTATTTATAGCTGGTATTATTGATATCATGCCTCAGAGTAGCCATGGACTGCAATCCATTTGTTATTTTTGCCACACACACTATTCTGCCAAGGAACTTAGAACTGAGAGGATGTTTAGAGAGCCATCAGATGTGGGACAGTGTGGTATTTTCTGGGGTCCCCTGTGGCAGGAAGGAATGAATTTGACTCCATGTTCTTAGAAGGGTGATTATATTATATTATATTATATTATATTATATTATATTATATTATATTATATTATATTATATTATATTATATTATATTATATTACATTATATTACATTATATGACATTATATGACATTATATGACATTATATGACATTATATTACATTGTATGAGAGAATCCCATATTAAAACTACACTAAAGAATAGAGAAAGGATACAGACAGAAGGCTACAAAGATGATAATGAAAAACTCGTGACTCCTTCCAGAGTCTCAACACAGGCTGACCGTGATTGGTCATTAAGTTAAAACAATTCACATGAAACCAATCAAACATCCACCTGTCGGATAAACAATCTCCAAACCACATTCCAAAGCAGCAAAACACAGGAGAAGCAAATGAGATAATATTGGTTTCCTTTTTCTCTGAGGCTTCCCAGCTTCCCATGAGAAGAATCCTGGGCAAGAGGGTTTTTCAGACAATATGCTGGTGGCAGGACAGCAGCAAGCTTTACTCGCTCTCTCATGGGTGCCAGGAGCAGTGAAGCCCCCACAGCGTGTCTGTGGCTGCCTTAGTCCATTCCCTGTGGGATCTGAGGATCTTACTCCTTTTTGGTCTTTTGCTGCTCCCACTGCAGTCTGTGGTACAGTAGTGATGGGGATGGGCGCCAGGACAGGCAGCTGGATGATTGCACAGCAACATGACAGAGAAGATACAGGACAAAGGGCAAGTGAAATAGGCAGGCAGGAGAAAGCAGTGAGTCCCAGTGTGATATGCACAGTGGTCACAGGGACACCAGCTGCCTATCTAGTTATGCTTTAATTTGAGCTTTCAAGGGAAATTAAGACATTTTGCAAAGGAATTAAGCTTACAGTGTTCTGCAGGTGGAGAAAACCAAATTTTACTCACTAAATGAAGATACAAAATTGGGTCAGTAAAAGGGAAAAGCTTTTGAGAAGACCAGAATAAAATCCAGAGAGGTGAGAAGCTACAAATGATTTATCCAAAGAAATGGGCCAGGAATATGAGTTTTTCAAAAACTGCAGTAATTTTACATGTGAAAGAAGAAAGCAATGACAAAAGTTATCATTGGAACACAGCCTATTTCTAAAAATTTTTTTTCTGCTGAATATTTTAGGTGGATAATGCGTCTGTTTTATGGAAAATTAAGTCACAGCCTTTGTTTTATGGTTATGAAGGACTACAAAGAGGATAGACTAGTTTTTATCCATGAAAGAACTAAACTTATTTGCCTCTATCATTCTGTACATTTGCAGGGACACTAACCTTTGGACAGCCTAAAATTCCCTCAGAGCCTTGCTGCAGAAGAGTAATATTCACAGGAATATCAAACATAGGCAAGTAAAAAGGAAGTATTAGACTTCCAATATTTTTATCTTCATATTGGGAAAAATTCTTTCTGCCATAGGAAGTATTTATATTTAGTATATAAATACCCACATAACCCTATCATAGTTACTGGTAGTTTTTCCTTCCAAGTAGTCATTATAGTATCAAAAAAAGTGCTTTATTTTTGAGCTGATCTTCCTTGAAGAGGGCTAAAGTGCTTTTAATATTCTATAAATATATTTAAAATAACAGAAGTCTGAATTAAATAGAAACAGAAGATCTAGTTCTAAAAGGTCTATTTGAAACAAACTGAGCATTTTATCCATGCATCCATGGATATCCACTTTGAAAAACAAAATGAAGGAAATCTGTCTAATACAGGAAAAAAAAAAACCCACCAAGCAGGAAAAAGAAGAAGATCTTTAGATAAAGTAATATGATATGTTATGTTACTATATTATAGTACATATTATTAAATTGTCCAAATCTGTTTAACAACTTGAGAAACCTTTTGCTTCAGTGGGGAAACTTCAGGACCAGTTGGAAAGAGGTGCAAGATGGAGAAAATGGAAAACCTCCTGTGTTCTGCATACTGTAATGACACGTGGAACGTAAAGGAGATATGGAGACCTGGATGTAAGGACATCTGTCTTGTGAGAATAAACTGTTCACATAAAATAAAAAAACCCCACAAAAATTATATTACATATTAACATAATACAGACTATATTAATACATAGAAACAATTAAGATAATAATAACTGATAAACACCCAGGAACACTAATGATCCAGAGAAAACAGAGATGATAGCTAAAGATGGATCCCTCAAGTCAGTGACTGACAGGGCCTTGGAGAAACCACTCAAGCACAGCTTGGAAAATTTTTGGCCAGACTGTAAGTGATAAAAAAGGGCAAAACCATTGTGGGTCTTATGGGAATAAGACACTAAAATCCCTCTAAGGAAGTATTTACCATAGTTTTAAATTTATTTTTGGACAAGCTTCAAAGTATACTACATTGAGATAAGTCCTGACTTCAAAGAAACATAATTTGGTTTGTTTCTTTGGTAAGGCACAGGGTCTGTACTGCACAGCACTTTTAACAAGTGAAACGCAATGGGCAGAAACTAGAAACAATTTCATTGATCCAACAGTGGTTATCTTTGCTGAGAACACTATTGTTTCATTATAAATCATAATATGTAAGGCTCTTTGTAATTAAAGAACATTTTTATTTTTCTAGATTGGTGACTTGATGGAAAAGTTGTACTCTCCCTTAAGGAAATGATCTGCTTTAGGGAATGCCTTTAAATATATCAAAATAGAGGGATCATTACCTTGTCTGTGGCTCATTTGCAATATAATCTCATTTTGGCTCCAACCATCACTGAATGGTAATGGATATTGATCAGTTGTTTTAGCAGTGGAATAACAACTTCAATTTAATGACTGTGTAATAACATTATAATGGCTGAGACTGTGAGCTGAAAATGTTCATTATATCACAAGTCATACAAGGCAGCATTAGACTTTTTAATGGATTTTTGTATGATTTAATTGTGCACCAGGTTGTACATTTATACACGGAACAACAATAGTACACAGAGGATTACAAAGTTTTTTTTAATGTAAAATATGTACAACTTATGCAAATAGAGCTGATCACATTTCCATTTTTATTTATAGATACCTGCCTATTTTTAAATAAACTTAAAGCATTTAATTTCCTTTCAAGAGTACAAGGCATTACAAATGCAATCTCAGCAGAAGCAAATGTGAGTGTCTGTGTCCTTTCAACTGACACGCCTGCTTCCAGCCAGAGCACAGCTAACCACTGGATTAGAAAAATTAAAGAGAACTATCAGACATGTTAAAAATCAGTCTCCAAATTTACCAGATCAGACAGGCTGACATAAAGTGGAAGTCTTTTTTTAGTGCACTAATGTACCAAGCTTCATTAATCACAATTTGCAGCTGTGCTACAAAGCACCATCTCATGCTTCTTTTTTTTCCCCCTTATTTCTTTTTTCACAAGATTTCTTTAGTTTCATCCTTTTCTAGTTGCACTTCTTGGAACCATATCCCATATTTTTTTCACCTCTGAAAAATGCCAGCATTTTTGAAGAGGTTTAAAACTTAGTTATTACCTTGACAATTTTCCACCGTGTAATATTACTGCTTTGTTGAAATAAGTACTTTTTTTTTTTTTGCACACAACTTCACACATTTAATAAAAATTTCCATTCAATGTTGGAACAGAAAATACTAAATCATTGTCTAATCAACGAAAATAGCGACAAATAAACAACTGTGGATGTATACCAAATATTATCATTTCCATCATTTGTATATTTGGAGACAAAAATTTTGCTACATTTACAAAGTACTAAAGTAAATCTTATCTTCAAAAAACTCCGAATACTATGATGTAGTGTTATTTGGAAAAAAAATTGCTAAAAGGAAGCTGTGGAAACTATTTAAGCGAGTTTAATTTAATCTTTAAAACATTACCCTGAAAACATATGAAAAAGCTAAGAAATTTTTATAGTTAAATAAGCAATGTAGTTTATTCTTAGAGTTATTCAAATATTTAAGGAAATCTGCAATTTTTTTGAGAATGAAAAATATTTGAAACTCACTATGAGATGAAGTGACCTTCCTTAGTCTAACCTGAGAACCTGCTTTATTTTTCTGTTAGGTTATTTAATCCCAAATCAGTCTTAGTGGAGTAACACAACTGTTGCGGCCTACAAAACTGCAGGGTGATGTTTGTGTTCAATAGTTCTAAACCTCTGAAATAGTTTTCATCATTTTCAGAAGGTACTGAACGTGAGTGTGTCTCCCAGCTTCCTGGCAGTTTTTATGGAGGCACATAGCTCCATCTTCATACAGCTAATTGTAAGCTTGGAACCACATTTTTAAACTTTTGTGACCATTTAAAAATTTTTTTTTGTTTTAAATTTATCATAACTTTAAAGCATCATTTTCTAGGAAAATATCTACATCTAAATTTTCTCGCAGCTTTACTCCTTAACATGTACTTCTTGTCAAATACTCATGGAACAGCTCAGAAGAGAAAGCAAGAGCACATTTTAGAAGAATTTTGAGGATGAAAAGACCAAACTTATCTTATTTTTTTCATCAGCATGTACACATAATACTTTCTAGCCAGTGCTGTAAAACATGCTATAAAACCCACCACCACTCTCTTTGAAAGTGGAAAGCAGATATACTATCAGTCACATCAGACATTAGTATGCTGTATATTCCATCTCCTGCAAAATTTGTTTGACATACACAATTATCTGTCTAGATGCATTGAATGTTACCAGAACCTTCCATTATCAGAAATAAGGCTACCTTCCATTTGCTTTCCTACAAGTTCCATGTATATGGATTAAATCTTTCTTGGATTCTTTGAGTTTCCAGGGGATTGCAGGTCTGACAGAGTATTTATCTTTAGTATTCTTCCATGCTATTATTATTCTTCATTTGATTTAACTCCTTACTCTGTGTGTTGTTCACAGTCTCTTTGAGCCCAAATAGCAAGAAATTGACCCAGTTTATTTTGGAGCATGAGACTAATTTAACAGGTAATATCTACTTTCTATGTATTCCAAAATAGCTTCTTTTGAACAGGTAAAGCACTTACATTCCTAACACACAGGCATCAGAAGTACACAGGAAACATTTCATTTCAATACCTTAAGCAGAAAAATACAGTCCATTTGCAAACCACATCTATAGCTTGAAACATTAGCTTTAAGTTGTACATCTTCCAGAATAGAAACTGAGTTTTTACAATTCTGCCTATCATGTTTAATGCATGATTTTTTATTTGACATCCCAGCAAAACACAATTAACTGCCCATATTTAGTAACTTGATGATATTTGTCCCACCTCAGTAGATTCCAGCCAGGGTTTGCTTGCAACCCTTTCGATTTCAGACATCTGTGTAGTAGTAACAGCTCATTTTGGCAGGTGGCACAGCCTTCCTTAAATATATTCAGGATCCCTAGCATAATTTATTCATAAATTAACTCTATGAACCTTGCTTTCACGTCCTGATCCGTTCATACTTTAATTTCACACATTGATGAGCACTGCAAGAGTAAGTGTGAAACATTTCTAAAAATAGGCAGGGAGGATATAACAGGACAGGAAAGCATCTTGTAAACTGCATGTAAAGAACTCACTGCAGCTGGGAATCTGGTGTCTGTCTGGTAAAAGCAACACATTAGATGCAACCAATAGCACTTCAGGATTTGATCTGTAACTTCTGGTATTGATCAGTGATGATCACACCATTGCGTAAATGAATCAATGAAGATGTCCTTGAACAGATGAAGTATATTTTCTGACCTCTATTGTTATTATTTAATATTATATGTGCTTATTGTTTGAGGTCTTTGATTTCATCTCCACTATGGTTGCATTGCTTAGTAAACTTATATATAACTCTGTAGTAATTGCTTGTCTTATTATATTTAGGAGCCAATGATCAGCACTAAAACTAGCCAAGAGAATTTAATATATTTATTTTTGTCAAAATATAAGTTAGTTATAAGTTAGTGCTGTAAGTTAAAAACAGGGCCACAGCCTTTGCCTCCCTGGGCGGCTGAGCAGGTCACTTTTTCTGTGGGCAGCTGCAACATCTAAACTCAGAGTCATCAGTCAGTGCTGAGCCACGTGAGCAGTCAAGGCCTAACTCTCATGGAATAGCTGCAATTTGTCCTACAAACAAACAAAAGAAACCCAAATACCCAAATACAAAACCATAATGTAATAGCTAGGAGAAAAAATTTAGGTAGGAAATAAATTTGTGGTCCAAATATGTTGCTTGTTTTTAGGGAGAGTAGTTAAATGAATCTAGCCTTTGCAGGTATAGCCTTCATCATGATGCTTTTATTTTATATTATGTTATATAGTAAATAACTTTTAGATGTAGATGAAAGCAATAATGAAGACAAGGAGGGGCACTTGTCACTAGGTCAGTGATAACCTTATATTTACCATTCTAAACTTCTTTTTCTTAGTGTAAAGAATTTTCTATTTGGTTTTCTCATGGAAGCAATGAGAGAAAATATATTCAGAATTGTGCCTTTTAAATTTTTTTTTTTTTTACTTTAAGTCTAAGCTGTATTCTTTGTTCATTCCTATTTCTGGGTTTAATTTCTGGAAAATAATTATTCACCATTGTGTCAGGTTCTCATTATGCTCATTTTGTTCAAAAACATTTTGTCCTTGTTTTTTTAAGAATCAAAATTCTCAGAGAAATCTATAAAATTTTACGCGTAAAAGTGGAGTAAAAAGCAGCTCCAAATATCTGCTTAAATAGTTCTCCACTTTACACTGCAGAGGGAAGCTCAATTTATTAATATTTATCTACTGTGCCTGTTTAAATTACTGGTTTAAGCATTCTTATTCATGGATTCCAAAATGTATTTTAAAATAGCTCAGCTTTCTTTTCAGTGATGGAGCTCAGCTCCTGGTGCTTGGGTGTCTCTATCCCTTCCCCTTCCACTTTCATGCTTATAACTCTTCAGCAGTCCTCTAGCTCCGGCCTGCTGCTCTGAAGCCATCATCACTTTTCTTCTGCTTTCTCAGGTGAACAAGGAGAACAAAAAATTGAGTGGTGCCTGTAATTGCAACACTTAGTCAATTCCTCTGGTTGCAGTAAAAAAAACAGCAAAGCAGTGAGGTCTCCCTTGATACAAAAGAAAATGAGGCATTGTGCTGCCTTGCTACTGTCTTAATCCCAAGTGAAGCCACAGCGGATGAACATTTTGTTCAGGAACCAGAGGGACTCTAATAGGCACTTGTTTAGGAAAACAGGTGATCATCTTGAAAAAGAACTGAAAACTAAAGTGCTAAAACTACTCACTTTGTTCCCATGATGTACATGTATCTCTTGAAAACAAGTACTTATATCTAAGTAGTAAACAAATAGGATGTATTTTGATTTAGCAATGTTTATTTTTCTCTAATGCAAAATTTTAGTCAGTGGTCTAATTATTGTGCTTCTCAGTCTTTCAGAATTTTTTAGACACTGTGTAATTTGCTTGTCTAACAAAAAAAGACAAGTGTTATAGCAAAATAAGAAAAAAAATACAGTTGTTTTGTATATATGAGCATGAGAGGGGCTCCCACAGTAGCTGTTACATATAGGCTGTCTTTTATAGCCTCAATTATATCGTCACTGGAAAATCAGTTGCTGTGTATCTAAATTCATTTGCACACATAATGTTTTTCACCCCTGAGGAGTAATATGGCAAATAACTACATCTGAAAACTAAACTAGTGAAATTTATGTCATGCCGGTGTTTATTTTGTTGTAAAATTGACTTTCTACAAGCAATCCAATATCCAGTAAAGGGCTCTGATCAGGCAGGCTTATAATATCATTAACTGCTGCATTTGTTAATGGCTGCAAATATTTTCTTTCCTACCACTTAAGGGTGTCAAAAATCTTCCTCATGGAGCTATAAATGAATGCATACATAGGGTGGTAGAGTAATTCAGCCCTTGCTCTTCATCTTTAAACTGAAAAAATTATGTCAGCAAGGACAAAAATGATAGATCACAGAGAGCCTTCAGCCTGGTGGACATCATTCTTTGGAACAATTTTCTGAAGGAACAGATAGGAGCTAGATTTTTGAACCATTGAGAACATAATGTGATGCAGTAGTGAAGAACAAAGTAGTCTTGACTTCCCATGAACAGGGATTGTGATTCTTTGGTTTAAGATCTAGAAAGCATTCCTCAGACACTGCTGACCTTCCCAATGTTGATCAGGTGTTACTTAAGTGCTGGTAACTTCTCATACAGAAACAACCCTGTGTTAAACCAAGAGTTGAACTACTGAGGAACTGTGACCATTCCTCCTCGACTGACTGCAATTCTGTGTCATGGTAAGAGAGGAGATGGTTTTTAGCTTCTTCAGGTGTGCTGCTCTTTGTTATCTATCTGGCCCTAGTTCAACACTGTTCTTCAGCTGCAGCACAAAGGAGGTGATTCCTTACAAAAAGAAATCTGTTTCAGCAATCCCCACTGAAGAGAGAAGGTGAAGATGTTTTGTTACAATACAAATGGCTCTTGGGACCAAAGGTGTGGAGATCAACCAGAGGAGCTTCAGACTGTAATTCAAATAGCAACATTTAAATATTGGTATAACAGGATCATCAGCTTGTTTTGATATCTTTATACTTTAGGCCACAGTGTTGCTCAAGAACAGTGGAAAAAAGCCACATGGCATTTTGAAAGAAAAAGCTTATATAGGATGTGCAAGTGAAACAAAGGTCAGGATTTATTTGCTGTGCAGTTGCTAAAGGAGCCCATCTGGCATTTCCCTTGCCAGGAGGCCACCCTGACTAACATTAACTGGTGCTGGGAACTTGTGCTGCAGGTTTAGAAGGCTTTGCACCACTGTAAAGCCAATGAAGCCCAAAATCTTCCTTTGCACATTTTTCTTCAATATGGGAATAAATTCTGAGGTAAATTAGAAGGAAAATCTATCTCCATCTTCTAAGATACTACCTGCAAAATCAATGTTAAAAGCAATGCTGGAAGGATAGAAATTTCAGTGTAGAGGCCAATTTTTTTTCCTGCTTCTTAATTCTTTGACCCCAATTTACTTATTGTTCCTGAATCGTCACATGGGATGTAAATTTTTACTGTTTATGGTATGTCTTTCCAATTTTTATCATGACCTATTGCTAATTTATCCACAGACCAGATGAGAGATGAGTAAGACCGAGTTGAAAAAAATTATGTATAAGACTCATGTCAAGAGAATGAATTTCAAATTTGTGAAAGTGCAAACTCTGTCAGATACCCAAGTAGTCACAAACAGCTTGCCATCAAAAGCAAAGCAGTCTCTAATATGAAGTGCTGAACTCCGAAATGGGTTAATCTTTTAATTAGTGTTATCATAGAAATAAATTAATCTTATGGGAACCAAAATCTGTTCATTCCAAAAGATACCAAAATTGCTGTAACAGAAAATTAATGAAATTATAAAAATTTGAATAGAAGTTCATTTGATGTTCCTTGAATTAAGTGCTCAGGACCAATCTTATCTCAGCTTTAGAAAATAACAAGTATATTTCTTCAATTACTCTGCTTTTGCTGGATTTGGAAGGGACTTAAGCCCTTCTCATAGCCTATTTTTTTTTAACTGTAGAACCAGTTAGAATTAATACTGGGTGCAGAGACCCAAAAAGGGATGAAATGGGGTTGCCCTGCTTAGCTTCTGTACCTATTTTCTGTGGATTTTTACAATACTTTTACTTACTTCAAGGAACTGTCAGATTGCACAACCATTTAATGCAAACTGGAGCAGAGGGGAATCTGGATGAATGTCATGGGGCAGGTAGGGAAAATACAAAATGAGCATAACCACTAATTACAAAGCTGATCTGGGGGAGGAAAGTGGTTTTCTGGGAATTTAGGTTTTGGGTGTTTTGTTTTTATTTTGTTTGTGGCTTGGTTTGGTTTGATTTGGTTTTCTTGTTAGTTTTGTTTGTTTTTAAATATCGAATAGTTTGCCTCAGACATCAGACACCTATCTATCAGATAAGGTGTAGGAAAGACAAGAACAAATGAGGCAGAATATTAGTGAAAAAAAATGTGGCATAATGATGAAAGAGAAATGTATGAACAGGAGGAGGTAAGACAGAGACAGTTCTATTTCTTGGCAGTTAGATGTGAAAATCTTAGGTATAGATCTAACAAAAATTCAAATGGTTTCCAAGCCCACACTAGGAGTTACATTAGGAAAAGGCTAGTCTTTTTTTGTCAAAGTGCACAAGTCTCTACACAACACTATTTATTCCCTTATTATGAAGGGAAACAACCTTAGTGGATTTCTGTCTTCTCAGAACACAAACTCGAGCAGTGCTTTATCTACACTTGGATGGCTACCTAAAAATAAGAAACCAAAATGCAAATGTTTGCATTTGTAAATGTTAATATGACAAGTTAGAGAAATCACTGTCTCATCACGATGTGTGCAGTCAAATGGAGAGGAAAAAATAGACTGGGCTTTCACCAACAGAGTGAGACATTGTAGGAGCAAGTAGCAAAAGTGTAAAGAGACCATGAAAAATTTAGAAGTTGAGAGGGTGATTTTTATTTCCTTCCTTGATAAAACAGAAATGAAGAAATGGAAAAGGTGGTGAGATAATTGCAGGTTCCTGAACTTGGTGAAAAGCTTAGTAGGTCCAAAAATTATTACAAGGTTACTCACACTGACTCTATTTACTTTATAGAATTTATATCTATTATCTTACCATTAGACTGATATTATTGGATATTTGCTCTGCAATCAAATGGCAAAATCTACCATGACATGTGATAAATAGAAGAAATATTGCAATAGTGATTTTCAACTTTATTTATTACCAAAATAATAATTACAACATAACTTAGGACATTTCTCACTCAAGAATGGTTTTTAGAATGGTGTAGGTGCAAACCACAGACCAAAATAAAGTTATTTCTTCCAAGGAGATTCAATTTTAGACTTCAGATATTTACTCTGATGTTATTTTTAAATGCCTTCCATTAAGCTTGGACAAGTTCTTACTTCAAGGAAGAGTCTGGGATAATTCCACTGCAGTAAAGCACTGAGGAGACAGGATTATTGTCTCCTCAGACCCTCTCCATTGCTATGAAGATAGGGGAAGAGGCATATCTAAAGGAAAACTGCGAAATCTGGCGAGTTAAAATGTAGTCTACAGGTATTTATTTTTTCCATTGACTATTAAAGGTGTTCATAATCCTAACATAAGCACCTCTGTTAATTGCATTAAACTAGATCAATAGTATGAATTAAAAAGCCAAATAGATTAAAAATAAAATCACCAGTACTCTGCCTGAAAAGATCAGGCTCTGATTTGAAGGTCCCCTGTGTATGCCACATGTTTGTAAAATTATTTATATGCCCACTCAGCCTCAGTATATAAATATCATTATCACTTTCATTGCCTTCATGTCTTTTGCATTTTATCCTACAAACTCTGAAATCATTAATTAAAAATTGTATCTGATACTTGAGAATGAGGTAAATATAATCAGTGTAGCTTGTAGTAATGCTACACTTACTAGCAATGTGTCTCCAATAAATTTGAATTTGGACCATTACTTTTGATTATGTAATAAGCATATAAAAGATAAAGAGGATAGATATTAAGATCATAAGACAGCTTCAACAAGTGAAGTACATCAGAGTTACTGAAAATAAAATTATAACTTGCAGACTAGTTTCTAGTGAGCCAAAATCTTTGCTCAAAAAATTCAAATGACCATGAAAAACCTAAAAAGAAAATCTATTCATGCAATGGATCCTTAGATCCTTGTTTAAATAAATATTTAATGAAAAGCTAAGAAGTAAACAAGAAAAAAAGGACAAACATATATCCTTTCCAAAATTTATAGAAAAATATATCCACTGAGGATACACACCTCAACTTCACAGAGCAATGAATGAATTCACAAATATATTCACATATGCCTCACGTTCATGATTTCCATTCTCTTGTTTTGGACACTATTTTTGGAAAAGCAGAGGAGGGTCCCTTATTTCATTCCTCTCATTGAAAAGGCTTCAAATATGAGAATAAAATCTGAAAGAAAGTGAATATAAATTAGTAGAAGATTGGCAGAATGAAAGACCTGACAGAATGCCTACCATCCCTTGAAAAAAATATGTGATGACAAACCGATGGTCTAAATTTATGTATCTTTGTTCTCATCCTAAATGCATAACAATGATGTATTGAGGTTGGTAAAAAATGACAACATTGACAAAGCATTGATTTCATATTTCCTATTTTTTTGAACAATAATAAAATTATTATGGCCACTCAATTACTTTTTCTTTCCATTTCATTGTATGAATATAGATTTTTGAACTACCAAATCTTCCTCATAATGAAAAACCTCATTGAAGACTATCTAATTTTTACTATCCACCCTTCATTCTTTTTGCTTGATTCAGGAAATCACAGGTTATTTGCTGCACCTGCACAGAGAATGTCTATTCTAATGACACTGATGTTCTGAAAGCAATTCTTGTTTTTACTGGAAAAAAAAATAATTTTCAAGTACTGTCTTACTTTTTAGAGCTTTACCCATATTTTTAACGTGATATAGCCTGTCTTCATGCAATGCAGAGACTTGTCTTCACTGTCCTCTCTCCCTGTTGGCTGAGATGCTGTAAATTGTTTCTGGACAAGTTTCAGTGCTGCCTGTAGCACACTTTTAATGTATGTTCTCAGAAGACTACTGGGAAACAGTTTAGCTTTTTGCAGCCTTCTCTAACATACACCTTGTTCCTAGAATGTGTTTAATGTATGTCTTTCCACTTCTTTACTCACCTTATGTAAGGGGATCTATTCATAGCTGATTAGGAACTGAGCAAGCTATCACTGCCAGCTCTGCTCCCAAGGCGGTAAGAGAATTCTTTGCAGTTTCTCCCTCCCACAGCAGGATACAGAGTTACATCAGGGAAACTTCAGTTTACATTTCTAGAAGAATTCAGATGTCTTCACAGTGGTGATGCCTTGTCAGACTGACACTGAGGCTGTACTCAGTAAAGCTAGAAGAGGCTTCTTCAGTGCTTGGGACTACAGCTTCACCTAGAAGAATAAAGCAGCATAGCACCATGTTTGAAACCAGAGATTATATAATCAAGCTAATTCAGAACTTCCCGTTTTAAAGCTCAAGCCATGTAGCAGCACCCTTCTGGGTTAGGGGGTAAGGAAATCTCATTCCAGATATAAAGGGGAACTGGGAATTCAGAGACAGTAAAATTTATCTCATTATGTTATCTCCTGACAAAGTCAGGTGTGCTTTGCGGAAAATTGCAAAAGCAATTGGGAAACTCTTGCTTCTGGCCTTCTTGCTGCCAACAAATATATGTTTTGAATTATTCATGGCATTTTGAACAATGGTTTCATAACCACCACCAATTAGACCCAGAATTCACATGGGCAAGACAAGAGCTTTAACTTCAGATTCAGTTTTGCCAGGCAGAATTCTCTACAAAACATAGGGAGGACCCGGACATTGACTGACACTTTGTCATAATTGAATATTAAACTCTAAAAGTGATTACTGGTTTCTAGTAAGGTAAACATTCTGGTTTTCCTTTCACTGTTAGAAATCCTGCCTCTGGTGGTACCACTGTGAGGATGCTCCACTCCTACTAACATTCTTTAGAGCTCAGTCTACACAGTGGCTTTCCCAGACACAATTTAACTTCATGCTTTTTGCTGAAGAAGAAAGGATTATAAAACATTTATAGGGTTGGCTTGCAGTAATAAGAGAAGTGCCAGTAGAGCACCATGCCACAGGACAGCAGTTTGAAGGATTTATCCTTACACATAGCCATGGTAGAAATTAAAATACAAGATGCAGGGAATCTAGATACAAGACAAACCTATGTCTCATTTTCCAGGAGTTGAAATTATTAAGCAGGTAGAAAAGGTAACTGTATATTTTTACAATTCAATTGGTTACCCTATCCAAGGAGACTTAGAAAAATCTGTTTTCTGTCTAAACACCAAAAAATGTGTGTGTTACCACTTTGATTTTTTTATCCGCTGTATTTTTAGCAGTGGATCTGGTACAACATCTTTTTGAATAATTAGTTCCATCTCAGTTAAAATTGGTTTTGTTAGAAACAGGGAATTTTAAACCTCTCTGTGTTTATTTTTTCATCTTAATGACAACAGTGTGAGTTAAGGTGAAGGGAGGCTGCATCTGGAGTAATGTGTCCAGCTGGGGGCTTCTCAGTACAAAAGGGACATGGAGCTCCTGGAGTGAGTCCAGAAGAAGGCTGCAAGGATGGTTAAGGGGCTGGAGCACCTCTATTACAAGGAAAGGCTGAGTGAGCTGGGTCTGTTCAGCATTGAGGTGAGACAGCTGAGGTGGGACCTCATCAATGTCTATAAATATTGGAAGGGAGAGTGTTAAGAGGATGGACCCAGGTGCTGCTAAGTGATGCCAAGCAATAGGACCAGAAACAACAGGCAGGAACTGATGCACAGGGAATTCCACCCAAATGTGAGAAAGAACATTATCGTGTGGGTGACCACAAACTGGAATGGATTGCTCGGAGAGGGTATAGTATTCATCACTGGAGATATTCAAGAGCCATCTGGACATAAGCCTGTGTCCTGTGCTCTGGGATGACCCTCCTTGAGTAAGGAATGTTGGACCAGATGACCCACTGTGGTCCTTTCCCATCTGACTCATTCTGTAATTCTGTAAAATAAATCATTGACAATTGCAAAATTGTTTTCCAAAGAAGAAATACAATTTCAGAAAACAATGAAATTTATGCATATTTCTGAATGTATTTTCATACCAATAAAAAGTAAAAGCTTTCAATAGAATTGAATGGTTCCTTTCTATTCATGTAGAAGAGATTCTACAATAACCAATTCATTGTGAAGCAAGTTTGAAAGTGGGCATTTGAATAACTCACACTTCTGTTGGCTGGAAGGAACACTTTTTAAGACACAATTCTGAGCTACATAGGCAAAATCCTGGTGTCATTGGACTCAGCAGAAACTTACCATTTAGTCCTATTAAATAGAAACTTGGCTCCGTACTCAGAGAGACTTTGTTGCTTTCCTGGGATATGTCCTTGCCTCCTGGAAGAAGTCCAAGAGGTTCTTTCCGGTTCATGAAACTTGTAAGAAGTTGTTGCTGTTGCCTATATTCAGAGAAGTTGGGAAAAAAGAAATCAAGCTTGTGATTAGATGTTCCCTATAAAATAAGTTGGTGTCCTGGTGCTTTGCTTTGAATTTGATACCGAAACAATATTGATTCAAGGGCACCAGGAATGGGGTAAATTGTGCAGAACTCTTGAGTGCAGATTTAAGGCAAATTTACAGGAGAATACTCTCTTCAGTGTATCAAATTGTGGAAGGATCAAATACTACATGATGGTGAAAAACAAAATGAGATAAGGAAATTTAGGTGATATAGTTAAGGTGGAATCTTACAGAAGAAATTAAAACTATAGGTGACATCTCTTGAATGGACATCTACATTGGAGCTCAATGCAATTGTAAAGGATGTAAGCACTGCTCAGATGAGCAAAGCAAAGTACAAAAGTATTAAACTTTGCATCATCTGGCAGGCCAACAAAAAGGACAGACAACTCCTGAATTCCACAAATTAGTGTTTCAGAGGCAGAACTCTGTTTTTGCTATGTCCGGTCATTTTACACACTTGAGCTTGACATGGTACTTCTGTTATTGTCAATGGGTGACAATCAAAATGCAAAAATGTAAATCAAACCCTTAAAGCTGCTCACCCTTGAGAATGACAAGACTAAGTACTGATGTGGGTGGGGAAGAGAACAAAAAGGTACACATCTATGAAAAGTATTACTTTCTCTCCCAAATTACAAAGGAAGCCAATCTGAAGCATTGCTCACATATCCTAAGGCTGTGCCTTGTAAGACACCACACAGTCCTGCTGTCTTTCCTTTGAAACCTCTGAGTGAGACATGCAGTGAAAATAAAAATACCAATGGCTTGCCACTTTGTTGCTCTAAGTAGGACAACCAGCTTCCTTTGCTCTTTCCTTGCATCTAATTATGGATTTTCTTGACTTTTCCCAAGGTCTGGCTAGTGTCAGTGAGGTATCTCTAAATTAAGCCATATAAGGATGAAACTATGTTGGAATGGCATTTTTAAGCTCTCAAGGAAGAGCAGTAACTCTTTCATTTATGACAGTTTAAAGGCTGAATATATCTGGGGAGTCTCACAGAATCTTCCAAAGTTAATGAAGTATGGAAACACTAGCCACAATGAAAAGTATCAGGATTTGACCTATCTTGAAAATGTATTTATGCAAATTTTCCTGTCTCCTTTAGAGTGGACAAAATTTTGCTTGCACAATTGGGGTGCCTTACAAGTTCAAAACCATCAAAGCAAATGTAGTTCAACACATGATCAAGAACTGGAATGGGTTGCCTAGGAAGAGGTGGACTGACCATCTTTGGAGAGATTTAAAAGATGTGTCAATGTGGAACTTAGGGGTATGATTTGGTGGTGGGCTTCGCAGGGCTGGGTTAAGAGTTAAGAGTTGGGTTAGGAGTTCGTCTTGATGATCTTAAAGTTCTTTTCTAACCTAAATTATTCTATGATTAAGTTATGATTATAATTTCATTCTCTGTTTATCCTTGGTTCAGCAGTACAAATTGGATTGAATACAAATGGGGAAATTACCCGCAAAATCTCCCTGTTAGTTTTCCCTAGAACAGCTGAAAAACAAGGCCCATGAACCCATTGATCACTGCTATCACAGGATGGTAGTGTGGGGTTTTCATTAGAGTCAGTCATACATTAATGCCAAAGCGTTCTTGTGCACAAAGGAGAACAGTAGCTATGGTGGTACTGGCAAATACAGATTCATGTTTGACAGAGCAGCAAACTCCTCTTTGTGCCACTGGGGTCAAGCATCTTCCATGTGACTGGTCACACAGGTACTGGCTTCTAACTCCTGCACTTCTGACCACAGACTGTTTAATGCAGCGTTAAGTGACAAAATCTATATTTAGGATTTATCTATATTTAGGAATTTATCTTCCTTACTTTAGCCACCAAAAAGACTGTCTAATCCAAGTTAGCCACCAGTGACCTAAGTAGATTCCCTCAGTTAATGGAGATAGGTCTTACATAGCTATCTTTATTACCTGAACCATTTATCAGCTGAACCAATTCCTGATGGAAGTTCATCTTCTCCTGCTGTGTTCCAACAAATCTAGATGATTAGAATAGATCCTCACCATTCAGACAGTCAAAATAAGACTAATGAATCCCACGCTCAAGGGAAACAAAAAGAGGAAGTCACTGTTTGTGTGAGTAGTCAGTCATAACCCTCTTTTCCCATGAGAAGGCCACATACACATGGAAAATTCACATGAGAGGCAACTGAGGAGGTCTCACAAATCATCAAAGACCTCTGAAGTGCCTCCCTCAGACTCATTCCTGAGGCCTTGCAGCAGAGCACTGCTCATGGTGCAACAGATCCAGAGTCTGCTGCAAGAATGGCAAACTTGCCCCCCACCAGGGGAGGTACCTGGCCATTCCCAACCAGCCCAAAGATAATATTAATCCATTGAACTCTGTGTTTTGCAGGACCCTCACCACCGAAAAGATCAGAAGAAAAGGATCAACAGGATGCTATTGGGATTCATGGAGTGGTTATATTTTCTATTTAATCCATCTGTGTCTCTGTTTCCCCCACTTCTCTTTTTCTCTTCCTTTCTATCTCTTTGTTTCTCTATCTCACATTTAATGTTAAATAAAATACATACTATTGACTTCAGCCTATGATCTCGTTTGGACTTTAATTCAGGCAGAGGCATCTCTCTAACAATTTTAATAACTGGATCATAACAGTTTGGTGAGGGCAATTATATCCCTTCATGGAGAGAAGGCATTCTGCAGAAATAACATTGCTTTGACAAACACATCACTTTGCCTTAGCTTTTGCTCATGTTCATATGCGTTGGCAAGTCTTCAAGACAGAAAAGGACAAGCAAAGAACTTAAGAAGAGACTAAATGCTATGTCAGGGTACCCTGGTAGATGGTGAGTTTTCTCCTTCCTGATGAGCTTTGTCACCCAGAGCAGAAAGAAGATGGAGAAAGCATGAACTATAACATTGTGGATGTGTTTGTGTACATGTAATTAGAAGTCCATTGTTCAGTATGTCAGTATGCAGATCAACTTGGTTTTGCTGTTTTATTCCATACCTGAAAAAAATCTCTTTTTTTCTGTGGGACTGTAATAAGTGCTATAAATAATAATTCTAATAATTTATTATTTCTTTAATCTTTGTTCATGGTATCCGAAGAAGGAAATAACTGTTTCTAAAGTTCAAAGCTTCCTGACTACTTTTGAAGTCATGACAGCACTGCTCCCAGGGAGGACTGTGATCTAGGCAGCTGTCCGCCAGGAATAAAAGTAAATTAATGGGGAAAAAAAATCACAGACATATAAAACGGTGCTTTCATCAATAAGGTTTTTCAGTTTTGCTTTATGATATGTCATCTGGTGTGGGAGGGAAAGCAAAGTTGCCTGCACTTTGAAGTGGTAGCATGTTCTGAAGCAGTCATTAGTGCAGTTCATACCTCTTCTTATGTACTTGATTCATCAAGGTGCTCTGTGCAGTCAGGATACCTTGCAAGATCCAGACCTGCACAAGCAGCCTGGAGGGTAAAAATCTGACAAAGAAAACTATTAACTGGAGAGCTTTGGTGTGGAAAATATAAAATATTTTTCAGTTAAGATGTTATAATTTTCTATCTTTTTAGAGAGATCTTACAGCTAGCCTAGCTTTTAGAAAAGTGTCTTACATTCAATTATTTACAGCTAAGAAAAGTAGCTTTCTCTTTAGCTCCTTTTAATTTCAAGCTGAAAAGTTAGATCATAGGTTTCACTATTTTTCTTCATATTTAAATTATTAAGACAAAAAATCTTTTTGCATTATATTACAAATACATGAGTACATTCCTATAATTTTTATCAGTCTGCACACACTTTCATAATGTGTTAATGCCTGTCTCATACAGTTATTTCTAATCTTAACAGGGAACTTTAATGTCTTCTTCCATGGCATAAGCATCCTCTTAGTCAGTTGATGCATAATTAACACAATGGCTCTTGTATGATAAAAATCAGTTATTTCCCCTATTGTCAGCATATACAGCTTCCATCACATTTCCCTTCTTTGAAGGGTCAAAGAAAGTGGAGGTCACTACAGAACTGTTAATTCTTGTGATGGATTGTACCTAATTACTTAATTATATTGGTTGACTGTGAGAGACTGAAATGGTTAATGGCTTAAGCATTGTTAAGATCATCTGAGGATTTGTGCCCACTGCAGTGAACTGCAAAGAAGCAGCTGTTCATCTGCAACCACCAAAGCCCATGCCTTGCTGAATATGCCTACTAACTAGAATTTGGACGCTGCTGAGAACCTGAGATATGATAAAGGTAGTTCTTTTGTTCAGTTCTCCCCCTGGGGAGAAGAATGTATCCACAAGTGATACTGGAAGAGAGAGTGGAATGCTGGTGGCTCAAACACCGCGGGGGTGAGCTGCCGATGTGCAAAGTGCCTGCCCAGATGGAGAGGGTGAGCACAGGCTGCAGCTGGCTGTTGAACGGGATAAGGAAAGTGGCAAACCTTGTGAGCCAGGGACTCTCTCTGTCCTCAGTCAAGTGAACTCAGATGACATAACTCCCTGCCAGGGAGCTGTAACATCATAGCAGGAGTCAAAGGCCCCTGAAGTGCCATCAGGTGCCTCCTGAGCCACAGAATTCAGGGTGAAATGTGGGCTTTCTCCACCATGGTGATGGAATTTGCCCAAGAACATGACAAATTATTCAGTCTGCAATTGCCACTTTGACCAACAGACATCAAAATTTCAAGCCTTGCCAAGGATTCTAATTGATGGTGACTCTATACTTTCTATCTTATTCCTTCTCTTTTTCCTATTTCTTTTTATCTCTACCTCACATTTAGTGTTAATAAAAATGTGTACAATTGACTTTGCTACATGATCTCATTTGGACCTAAATTTGGGCAGAGGCATGTCTCAAATGTTTTTAATAACCAGATTGTGACATTGACCCATGTGATAGGCATTGTATTGCATTATTTTAGGTGATAATGGATGGTGTAATTTAGCCAAAATAGAAAACTGCTTGGAAATAAGCTCAATATCTCTATATTTTGTACCCTTTAGAAGGGCTTTTTATCTGAGGCCTACTAAAGACCTGAGAAATTCAAGTGTTTTGAGTTTTCCAGATTCTGCTTTGAACCAAATTCCATTTAGGATTGACTCTCACAGGTGAGAGCAATGCCTACTTAGACACCCTGTAGCATTCCCAAAGGAGACAATCAGAACAAGAGATGCAAGAAGATGAACTTTCACAGATGTTCTCCCTGCTTCCAGTAATTTTTGGGTGAGTTGATTCCTTACAGTCTTACCTTGGTATTTAATAATCACAGACAGACTCTTCTTCCATGTCTTTTTTCAGTGATTTTTGTCAAGTCTGTCATCTACTAGAAATCTACAATCCTGTGGCAGAGTAATTACAGCTTAGTTACAAATTGTAGAATAAATCCCTTACTTTCACAAGTACCTTTTAGTTTCTATTGAAACTTTTTTCATTCTTTTATTGAAGGATACCATGAATATCTGATCAGATTCACTCTTCATTATTTGCTTTTGTATGTTATTAAAATTCTATTCAAATTACTTGATGACTAACAGAATTGTCTTAGCTCTTTCCTCACATTTGCTTATTTTCCATGGCATTCACTGCTCCATACATATACTTCTCATACCTAAGCCAGCTCATAACTTTGATTATCCTAGATGTCCTTTGCTGAAAATTCTCAAATTCTACTAATTTGGTACCTTGCACAGAAAGCAAATATAAACTGATATTTCTCACTTTATTGCAGCAGTAAAACATAGAAAATTGGACAGTAACACAAATTTGTTATATTTCAGTGTATTGAGTTTGCAGGTCAAAGTTTTGGTAGTGGAAGGGGTACAGGTGTGCCTTCTGTGAGAAGCTACCAGAAGCTTCCCCCATGTCCAACAGAATCAATGCCACCAGCTCCAAGAGGGACCCACTCAGCCAAGGCTGAGTCCATCAGCAATGCACTGCTGTGGTAACATTTATAAGAGGAAAAAGTTGCTGCACAACTGAAGCCATATGGAAGATGGAAGAGTGAGAATATGTGAGGAAAACAGCTTTGCAGATACCAAGGCCAGTGGAAAAGAAGGGGAGAAAGCGCTCCAGGTGCCAGAGCAGAGATTCCCCTGTGGTTCATCGTGAGGCAGCCATGCCCCTGCAGACCATGGAGGTCCGTGGTGGAGCAGAGATCCACCTGCAGCCCTTGGAGGACCCCACACCAGATCAGGCAGATGCCCGAAGGAGGCTGTGACCCTGGGGAGTACCCTCACTGGAGCACCCTGCGCCTGAGGGATGCGCCTCCTGCACCTCCCACCCTGTGGGAGGACCCACACTGAAGGAGCTCATGAAGAACAGCAGCTCATGGGAAGGACTCACGTTGGAGAAGTTTGTGGAGGACTGTCTACCGTGGGAGGGCCCCCATGCTGTCTCTGGGGAAGTATGTGGGGAGGAAGGAGAGGCAGAGAAAAGGTGTGATTCTGTGACTGCAGGCCCCATTCCTCTCCTCCTGTATCACTGCAGCGAAGGACGTAAAGAAAATCTGAAGTTGAGCCCAGGAGGAAGGGAAGGGAATGGAGGAAGGTGTTTTTTAAGATTTGATTTTATACCTCATTACTCTACTCTGACTTGACTGGCAATAAATTAAAGTAATTTTCCCCAAGTCAAATCTGTTTTGCCCATGACAGTAATTGGTGAATGATCTCTCCCTGCCCATATCTCAACCCACCAGCCTTCTGTTAGAGTTTTTCTCTCCTCTGTGCAACCAAGGAGGGCAGTGATAGAATGGCTTAGGTGGGCACCTGGCATCCAGCCAGGGTCATCCCACTGCATACAGTTAGCTTCACTTTTGCTTCTACATGTCACCCTCCATTACGTGAAGGAGAAAGTAATATGCTTCTTTAATTTTTGCAAATTATCCTTTCCAGGTATTCAAACTCCTGAATACTGAATAGGTCAGATTACAGTAGCTCACCAGTGTAATTTATTATATGTCTCGTGAATGCAAAGAAAGCACACATAGATGAAAAATGTAAACTGAATGAAAAAAAATTATCAAATTAAGCCAAGGATGGTGTCCTTCAAGAGTAATAGTTGAATTTTAATTTCCTATTTAATTTATGTTCCATTTAGATGACGAAACTTCAGCTGCTGTTGAAATATTTTATAAATATTGATTCATTGGTACCTTAGTTAAATAAGTATTATGAAAAAGTAGGGAGTGTGGTGTGATCTTCCAGTTATAGCATATACTCCTACTCAAATTAAATAGTTTACTCTCAGCAACAAAGGTGGCTTAATTAGGAGGAACTAGAATCCAGAACTTCCTGGAAAATGCAAATTTTTCTTCCTACAATACAAATGTGTAGTATTTTTAGGACTTTTTGGTGGGAAAGAATCCTCAGCTTGTTTCTAATTCAAAATCTAGATTTCTGGACTGCTTCTAAATTCAAGACTTCATTTTGGCCAGGCTGAAGCTACTGTTCAAACTACTCTAAAAGTCAAGGTCAAAATGATGGTTTCTGTCATCATGTGAAACTGCACTTTGTTCATGCAATAACCTAGTACCGAAGCCAGTAAGGCTGCAGGTGCAATTTCTGATTTGAATCTATTATTTTCTATGACTCAATTCCTGGCTACCTGAGATAACACCTCTTTCTCAAGCACACATTATGTTTGAGTGTAATTGAACGGCTGGAGCCATGGGCTTTCCCATATAGACAAATATGAGCTGCTGAAGGTGAAGTCTGTAAGGGATACTTCTATTTTTGTCTCACTCCACCTGTGGAACCTCTAGTCCAGCCCAGGATGGCTGTCAGTCTGTGACACACCTGAAGCAATGCCCCACATGCAGCCCCTGGAGTGCCAATGGAACCCTTGAAATAGGGGTATATAAGGTTGGATGGGTAGGGTTTGCTAAGTCAGTGCCTGGTGAAAGGCCTTATTTTGATTGAATGCTTTGTCTTAAATTTTGCCAAATTTCTGGCCTTCTATAGTTTGTCAGTAAAGTTTGTTTTTACACCTCCTGTGAACGTTGTTGTATGTCTCCCGTGCACCCAATCCAGGGAAGGGTAGCACCACAAACACTTTTAAGTAAACTTGCTAAGCAAAGATGGGGGATGAAAAATGGATAAGGTGTTTTTTAGAGGGGAAAAAGAGTGAAATGTATTTGAGCAGGAATTGAATGCATCATGTGATGCTTTTTTAAATGGCTTTAGAATTCCAAATGCAGTTTGCAATGAAATGATGTCTCTAAATGTAATCACAGAACCAACACCAATGGACTATTTCATACCCATGTGTATGCAGTGAAAAATGGAATTTCAATTATTACACTTGACATCTTATTAAACTTCTCTATTTTAATTTATTTTCTCAACTTTTCTGTCCTGATACTCACAAGAGAAACTTATTTTTCCCTGTATTTATTTATTTCTGACAGGATGGAATTCAATTACCATTTTTTATATTGAACCACCCTATCATTATAAACTACCTTCTTCTTTCTGGGCTCAAAACATGTATTTAGGTGAAGATATTCCTATCCTTCAGAGATATTTTTGTGATACTTTATATTTGACTGGCAGTGTAGCACAACAGTGATTGAGCAAAATAAATAAACAATAACAATAAATTTCAGCAAAACTAAGTCTTGGTAGTAGCAAAAGTGCATTGCAGGTTGGTAATTGACAAATTGATTCATTTAGTCATTCTGGATTCTGGACACTTGTATAAGTATTTTGAATCAAATCTTATTTAAAGTATGCTATAGAAAAAACTCCTCTTGTTTATACATGTCAGTGCAATAAGTCCTGCAGTGGAGTACTTTTGAATACATACTTAGGAAGACTGAGACAAGCTTTAAAAGTCAGAACTATGTTTGAAATATTGCTGTGGTGTTTCACCAAATAAGGCTCAGAAGAATCTTCCAAGCCCTGGAAATATGGTCAGAGTAATAGCCCCAAGGAAGCAAAAAATCTTCTAAGCAATCATGTTCTGCTTTAACCATCAATCTCAGAACCCTTCATGTGAAACTACTGGTAAACACTAACCATTCACCTTGTGATACCATCACAAGAGAAGATTTCAACCACTTTGCAAATGTCTTTCTGAATCCTCTTACTTTGTGGCAGGGTGTTTAGATGGCAGCAGGATTCATGGAAGTGAAAGAGAGGCTTCTTGTATAACGCCCCACAGGACAGAGAAAACTGTAGATTCTCACCTGTTGAAGGACCTAAGACTTGTCAACATAACTAATATGACACTCAAGGTAAGCCCCTGTCACTGGGACTTGGGATGAATCTCAGGTAGTGCCTTTGCAAGGTGCCTTCTAACTGCTTCCCCTCTTAGGACAGAGTGGGGAGAACCTAAAGTTAGCTCTGTTTGTAGACCAAAATACACCCTATGCTTTGTCCTGACATTGTTACACCATGAAGGCAGAAGTCTGAATGGTGGAAGTGATCCTTTAAATGGGCAGCAACATCAGCACATTTCAAGCTATTCTTTCAAGGAAGAAAACAGTGAACTCAGTCAAGTAATTCTAACTGCAGTTTAGTAGTATTTATTAGGAGAACCTGGAAGGGGACCAGGACATGAAAGTTTTCTACATTTTCTGCAGTATTCTACAGAGGAATTTAGTCACCCACCTTAAGGTGACAAACAAAGCAATGAAGTGCTCAGAGTTTGTCTGTGACTTTACTATTGAAATTGAATTTTTTTTAAAAGCCAGCATTACAAAATTCATAATTTTAGCTTTTTTTTTCTCAATAAATCTCCCACATGACTGAACTGCTGAACAGCCTATACCAGGAAAGAAAGCTTACATATTTGATTGTTATGACAGTAGCCAGACCTGAAAAAGAAAAAATATATCATCCGTCTACTAAGCAATAATCAAAGACTTATTCTGTTGAAAGCAAAAGCTACCCTACCTAGATTTTGAATAGTGTTCTGTGGTCTCCAGAATGCAGAAAAGCACAGCAGAGAGCATTGGCCAAATAATGTGAATAGCTAATTTTAAAATTCCTTTTCCTTTAAGTCATGATATATGTGTCTTGCATCTCAATTTCATTTAGGAATAAGACCCTTTCAGATGCTTGCTTAGACTAATATTATGTTATCAGAAAGAGAGAAAAGTATACAGAAAATAACAAGATGTTATAGCATGCTATAATAAGGTAAAGTTAAGCTCTTATGTGCTACACTTTGAAGAAGCACTACAAGAGTATTTGCCCTACACATTCAATAGTATTAGATACCACACAGGACTATTAATGTTCCCATTTTAACCTCATAAATATACTCAGGAAGCAAATTATCTGCTATTAACACGCCCACTTTCTGTCCCCCTCTTCCCAAACAGATTTGGCTTAGTGTGAATGTAGGATGGGGTAATTTGACTTTTGCAATCACAGCAGACAGCTGTGAATGATACATGACATGAAAATGAATTATCTTTGCTCTTACTCACTGAGAGCACAGAGTGCTCTGCAGTTAGTATGCTCTGTTGTAGTCTGTACCTGACAGGTATGGAGTACAGGAAGATTAAAAAAGCTTTTACACCAAGTTTTATTAATTATTCTTACACATACTGAAAAATAGCTTTATATAAATACCGTGTTCCTTAATTTCCTTTCTATCTCTCCCCTCTCTCCATTCTTCATCACTGTGAGATAATTCTACCACGCTCCCAGTCATTCAGGCTTAATAGCAGAGTGCTAAACTTGACCCCCCTTTTCCCTTTCCACCCACTGCTAGAATGTTGTTAAATGTCAGCAGTTATTCCTCAGTAAGATGAAGAAGCTATGCAATTTATTTTCTATCTCAGCTGTTGCAATTCTGATAATTTATCAAGACTGTCTTATCTTCTCTCCTCTCACCTGATTCAGCTTTGTTTCGTTCCTCTTAAGTTTTACACTGTGAACTTTCTGTCCCACTTATCAGACCTTTTTCTCAGCTTAGCCTCATTATCCCCCTTCATATATTGAACTCCCATTTCACTAATTTTGGAGACTCTCTGTGGCTTCTTTGTGAGATAAAACCCCCCTGTTACAACCTGTCACTTCTATATTTTCTATCCCAAGCTGCCAACTGTTACTTGGCGTTCAGTACCTTCTGCTCCCGGGCCCCTTCATATTAGCTATCTTTTTCTCATTGGAGGGATCTAAAATTTTGTAATTCAGAAAATTCTCATTTTCTTTCCTCTTTTCTGAGACCTTGAATCTTGGCTCATTTACACCAGAAATAGTTTAATTATTTTCTTTTTTGTTTTACTTATTCCGAGCTTACTCTGTCTCTCAGGTACAGATTAGAACAATTTGTGTGACTTGTCTTTTGCTATGAACTCCAATTACAAATAAGGGCAAGCACGAGTGGTTTTGTGGACTTGTGTGTTACCATCTGAGTCAGTGAGCCATGCTTGGCAACTGTAGTTTGAATAATTGTTTGAATTACAGAATAATGAGAGCATGGAAACTTTTTTTCCTGGATTCTTTTTGATGAGTTTTGAAAAAAAAAAATCAACAGCTTATGTAATGTAGTAAACATGACAAGTGGACACCTGTAAACATTCATTTGGAATCTGGGTGTCCACAGATAGGTTCCTAAAATCTGATGTAGACAGTCACATGAGAAACCTACTTTGAAGTGTTCAATAGTCACATCTCATGGTGACTGCCTGACATGTCTGGTTTCTCTTTGAATGCACCCCCATGAATTCATGCGACCTACCAGCCACCAGAAAGACCAGCTGGCCTGACCAGCCCATGCCAACATTTCTGTCTGCCCCTGAGCAGTCCCTGGAAAATACCTGATTTCCAAACAAACCACTCTGACATGCTACCCTTAAAGCAGCTTTTGCATTAGCAAGTGCATGTGAGAGCCTGCATTTTCATTTTGTGTATTGCTGTTATGTGTGCTGCTATTTGTGACTCAACCTCATAGGAAGTGTGGTCCTCTGCGTGGTCTGACTGGTTCTGTACAGTCAACAATGGGTGAGGGAGGGTAAAGGTTTTGTCTCCTCTTCATTTATTCTGTTTTGTTTACTGGGCCACAAAGAGTTGCTTCTAGCTTCTTTTGCCACCTGACAAGCTCTCTTTCTTTCATGTGGATCTGCAAAGGGGAATATCCTTCTACATCTGTCCAGCCACACACCCTGGTGCGAGGACTGCAGCACAGGCATGGGACATGCTATGGGTGGTGCACGAGTAAGGTACCAGTCAGATGGAAGCAATTTTATGCTTTCTCAGAAGGAAAACAAATGACAGATCTAGCTGTGCCTGACACTGCCTGAGCACCAGAGACTCTCTCTCCCTCCAGGGAACCTCAGGTTAATGAGATGGAAAACGCAGGCAGCAGATTCCATGCCATCAGAAACCACCAAACTTGCACAAACTGCCCTTGTATCTCTGAACTGTGCCTTATTTCTAAAGCTAAAGCACTCTTAATACCAAATTCTTAGCTCAGTCCTGATCTGATTTTTAATATCTTCACTCTGCCCTTCATACTAATCAGATTTTTAAAAGAAAAAGCAGAGGAGGTTGCCTCAGATACTGAAGTCTCTACAGTAATTTTCAGGCAGAAAATCAAATTGCCTGTGGGCTGTAGATTTTCATAGTGTGTATGCATAGAGGTCACCTTTAACATTAAGGGCATGAATCTCGTTTTCCCTCCATCATTTGAGCTCTGGTGTAACATCATTAATAACTTCAGCAGGTTCACACTGACTGATCTGTGGGGTTACTAAGACCATTAATTTGGCCCAGACCCTGTATTTAAAGTGTAACTAATGGCAACAAAAACTCTTAACTGTGCTTTAGAGAGAAAATATAATAATGAAAAGCTACTGACAGCTTCTAGGAGTCATACCAGAATGCTTACTTAATTTTATACAAAACTGGCTCATTGCTAGAACCCACCATTATGTCTTTCGGAGATGAAAATTAACCCATTACCATCATTTTGCAGACAGAAGTGAGGTTCTAAGAGATAAAAGGACTGCTAAAAGTCATTCAAAGGGCAAAATTGCATGGTTTTTTTCAGTCCTCTTATAGTCCATTACACTTAAAATATGTCAAGCTAGATCCTCCAGACAGAAGGTGGAACTGCTGTAGCATAGGACATTGAGAAGGGAACAGAAGGAAGTCTGGCTTTTGATATTATTTTGAATTTTGATAATGGAAAGGCAACAACTATTTGGCTATTTACAGGGCTCCTAAAATCCCAAAATATTAGTCCTTTTGTGTGAAGGAGCTATTACAGAGAGAAACATGAAACAGTCAGAACCTCAAAATTTCCAGGATAAATATGAAGAGTACAAACTGTAGTGACTGCTAGTCATAGACTCAAAGCATGGCCTGTTTTAGCTGCTGTGTTTCCACCAAGAAGCAGCTTGGTGGCCACTGAGGTTTTGTGTTCTGCTGAACAGCAACAAGCTGCACTGTCACACCCCATTTACACTCATATACCCTTGGTTTGCTGGGAGAACCTCGAGTCAAATCCGCTGCTGCTGGTAGAGGCTCTCTCTGAACGTTTTTCCTTGTAAATAAGAAGAGCTATACAAAATGCAGCAATGAGTCATTCCAAACTCATGACCCTTTTTCATGATACTTCTAGGGTCTAAACAAAACAGCTGTGAAATGCAGTACGTTAGTTTAATGTGCTCTATAACAAGGTTTTTAAGTACATCTCCAATACTAAAGTTGGAGACTCCATCACCTGCTTAATTCAACTGTATTTGTGCTAATGTCCTAATACTGACTGTGGTGAAGTATCTTTGCCTGCACTTTCCCTCCATCTCAAAAGTTACCAGGAAAAAACAGTGAAATTCTGCTTCAGGAGTGGTAGAGCCTGTATTAAATTTATTTCTGATTCCTCTTTCCATGGCTACTTGCCTCCAGAGATTAAAGAAACCATTTCTTCGCAGCCTTCCAGAGTTTCACACCTTTCACACATTACTCATCTCCATTTAGCTGTGTCCTTTATGCCCTAGAGCCAACATTTGTATAGCTAGATCTTGTACATAATTTTTCTACTTGCTTTTCTTGAGATTTGTGTGTTTGTTGGCTTCTGGAAAGATTTCCTGCACTGGTGCTTGCTTTTCTTGACTCTTTTCAAAACTGCCGTAGCTTGCAAGGATCTTTATACTGAGGTTAAAACCACAGGGCTTAATTACCTGGATGCAGCAGTAGGGTATCTGGAGAGAGCCAAGTATGCAAATCTGTGACACTTTGGTAATGGCTTTCTATGACAAGGCATTGTTCTTTCAGCCAAGGCAATCTAAGTGATCTAACTGATATTTATGGTTATTGTGATACAGCAATGGATCCATGTGGAGTATATCCACCTGCGGAATGCACTCATTTGGGTGTGTATAAAGATTTGACCTTTGATAAGATCATGTTTCTTTTGTGGTAGTCTCTGTGACTGGCACAACCTCTTACTGTTATCTATCTTCCTATTCACCATCTTGGAACTTCTGATTTTGAGCAATAAATTTCATGCTTTGCACCCATTAAATCACATTGAACAATGGGCTTATAAAATGGCGCACAATTCTACTTTCATAAACACAGAATTTTATCCAATTACTACTGAATTTTCCAATAATAGTATTTCTAGTATGGATAGGCAAAACCTTCAACATGGACTTGTTTTTTTGACAGTTCATCTTTAGATCAAACTCTGCACATTATGTCTTGGTTCATTTTTACTGCTGGATATACTTTCTTGAGAGAAACCTCTTATTGCACTGAAATTCAGGAAAAATTATGCAAAAAGTGTGTAAGAACAATTAAGAGCATAGCTGGGATCAGTTAAGTATTACTTGTTGCCAGCTTTCAGCTTCAGTATAGACAGATTTTTCAGATGCTATTTTCACATACACTGTTTAAGCAAATAGCATATGCTAGTTTGTAAATCTGAATTTATATCTAACTGAATTATCTGAACACAGCCAAGTTACAGTCATATACCTTCTACTTCTAAGATTTACAATGATTCAGATCACTTCTAAGAGTCGTAATTTTCTGCAAAATCAAAGTATGTTCTTTATGGTCTTTTGAATGTTTAGACTGTATTTGAGTTTCCTGAACATGTGCTATACATTTACATATTTTTCAATAGTAATGTTTTCCCTGCATTGAAGATTATTAAAAAAAAAAAAAGTGAAACAAAGGAACGCCACAAAAACCAAACTATCAGAAAACACTGAGACAAAAAATAGGCAGAGCTTTTATTTTCTCATACAGATTTTAGCCTTTATGTTTAAGATTCTGCCTTTTTTCCCCTTAAGTAATGTCAGAATAGGATTAGAGCTAACTAGAATTTAATTTACTGTTTCAAGTGAATGTACATAGCTACTAATCCTGTCAGAACACATTTTGGTTGACATACTTCTAAGGACAGACCTTTAAGATTTCTGCAAAGCATACATCAGCATTCATCCTACAAAGAACATTAGTTTAAATAGAGGTAGGTAAAAATTTCCATTTCAATTTCCTATGATTTAAGCATCTAGTTTTACTTAAAAAAAAAAAAGAAATTCTAATTTCTTAGAAAATAAAATTACTAAGAGAATGTTTGGCCAGTAAGCAATTTTTGTTCCTATCAAGCCGAAACAATCTTTTGAACTTTAAGTCTAAAATTAATTTTGAAATATTTCATTTTGCACAATTTTTGGGAAACGTTTCAAATGGCAACATGAAACTTTATACCACCAGAAAAATGTTTTTGCAGTCAGAACATGATGTATTATTGAGTGCTCCCCTATTATTGCAGACATAATGTTCTGCTAAGAGCTTCCTGCTCCATTTCTTGAAAGGTGAATCTCATCAAGCCCTCCTCACCCACAAGGACAGATCTTCTGAAAGTAGTTGGTAAGCTGTGTCACAGAATATCACCGAGAAGCTTGCTCAATCCACCACATATATTTGGAGTTGAGATCTGGAAAGTAACTGAGAACTTGTGGGAAGAAAACTTGATATAAAGATGATTTATTGGTAAAGCAAAAGCTGTGCAATGCAAGCAAAGCCAACCAAGGAATCCATTCACCTATTCCCATGGGCAGGCAGGTGTTCAGCCATACTCAAAAAAGCTGGGCTCCAGCATGCCTAATTACTTGGGAGGACAATAATTTCAAACACCCCCACATTCCACTGTCTTCCCCAAGCTCTATATGCTTGTTTATTATCATATACCATAGGGGATGAAACACTCTTTCATTTTCTTATCATGTCCTTTACATCTCTGTTACTTCACTGTGTGTGTGAATCTGCCAAGAACGTTGATTTACACTAGGGGAATGTGAAAGCCACTGCCTGACCCCATGGGACTGAAGGCCTCTTGATTCGTCTTGACTTACTGGTGCAGCCACTTTCACTTTCCTTCCATGGAGAAGAATTACTGCAGGATATTAATTCCTTCTAGTTGATCCTGAAGAAAAACAATGCTATTAAATGTACACTATTAAAATAATTTTTCTTCTGCCAATATTTTTAGCAGTCTAAACTCTTCCAGAGATACAACAGAAAATGGTTATTAGCTTCAGTGCTGTATTTGAGGAGATTTATATATATGAAGGAAACTGACAAAACAAAAAATTCATGCATTTTGACTACCAAAATTTTTGTTTATGTAGCTGTTTCATTGTTATGATGGCAAAAATGGTCCAAAGAAACTATATAAACTATGCAAAAGCAGATCAGGAACAGACCCAGCAAAACCTCTCTAGAAACACAATTTCAAAAGTTAATCGGCTAACTTCACAATTATTTGCACCCTAAATAAAATTATGCTGAAAATTAAAACAAAAGGGATAAACTCACAACACAGTAATATAATTAAAAACTATTTTTAGAAAAACAAAAATATTACATGACTATTTTGTTTCACCTGATATTCCTTTCTTCTCTCCACACAAAGAAAAGTTACTTGTTTTTCAGTCAGTTCTATTTCCTCTGCTGCTCAACGGATAGAACCCTTCCCATCTCCCTGGGGCATGGCTGCAAAACAGCCGCTGTGTCTTCCCGTGCCTGTGTTTGGGCTGTGCTGAGGCCAGAGCCGGCCAGCTTGTGCTCTGCTGTGCCAAGAGCGTTCTGGGCGGGCAGGCAGAAGCGCTGCGTGCACAGTGGGGAAGGGGCTCACGAGAGCCTCCTGCGGGAACAGGGCTCCGCTCCCTGGCTGGGAACAGCCTGGTTTTGCTGCCGGCAGCGCAGGCAGGAGTTTGGGCACTTGAAGGGGCAGCGGGCAGCTCTTGTTTCTAGGGGGCCCGGGGCTGCGTGCCACAAGGGACACGAGGAAACAGACTCGGGAGAAGGAAGATGAGCTCGAGCTGGAGTGCCTGTGCTACAAGGTGCAGAAGTAATTGAGCCTTGCCAGGGTTTCTTAAGTGTGTGTGGGTGTTCCCCGGGAAATGGACACATTTGGGGAAATGCCTTTGGAAGAGAGGGGCTTCCTTCTCAAGCAAAGTGCTTCCCCAGGAGCCCCCAGTGAGCTAGGTGCAGCTGTCTCCCTTTGGCTCCCTGCGCTCCTTTCTGTCCTTGAGGCCCCTTGCACTTGGCAGAGGGGCGTGGGGAGGGAGAAGGCCGTGAAGAGCAGCTTTGGCATCTGCCTGGGCCTGCAGAGAGCAAGGCAAGCACCAGCGGCAGGGTGTGTCCCCCCGCTTTGAGCACAGGACAGAGGGGGATTATATCCGTCCAGCCGAGAGCCCCAAATGCCTCTCAGAGAGCGGTGAATGCAAAGGCCTTTATGCCCACATTCATGCCATCTTCCCTATCTGCTGTGTTTTAACTCTTGGCAAGATGCGTTTGCCCCTTGCTTGCTGCGAGCTGCTCTGCTGCGGGGCCGGCAGCGAGCTGGGGCTGTGCGGGCACCATGGAGAGTCCTTCCCTGAGCGCTTGGCGGCTCTTTGTGTGTCCAGGGCTGTGTTAGACACTCAGGGCTATGGATTCCTTCCAAGCGGGGGCACCTTGGGTGGGGAGGGGATGGCCCCGGGGCATGTGGCAGCATGTCCCTTTGTGACACGGTGCAGCAGGTTCCTCATGGAACCGAAAGGGACACCGTGTCTTAGCAGCCCTTTGTGACACGCGCTGAGCTCAGGGCTGGCAACCCCAGAGCCACGCCAGAGTGCTCGGTGGATGCAACGGGGCAGGAGGTGACAGAGCGGTGCTGTGAGGTGTCCCCGCACAGCCTGCTCGTTGGTTCCTGACCCGGAGCTTTTCCGAAGCGTTCATCCTGCGGCTGGCCTCACGGCCAGACCTCACCAACTGGTGACTCAGAGCTTTTCTGAGGCATCTCCCATCCCTGCGGCCGGTGCCCTCGTGCCCAGGCCATTGGATTTGGTGACCTCCATCGTTCACCAGGAGTCTCCTGTCATTGTGGCAGGAGACCTCGAGCACAGCACGTGCTGTCCTCTAGCTTTCCTGAGGCTCCTCTGCTGCAGGTGCCTGCCAGGCACGACTCCAGCCCCTGCTGACTGAGGCCTTTGCCGCGGCATTTGAAAGTGCCCCCCAGGTCAGACAGCAGGATGGCGGGCAGACTGCTCAGCCTGGTCAAGGGGCTTCGGGGCAAGAAAAGCAAAGGCCCTGCAGCTGCCCCAGTGCAGCAGCCGGCGGAGCCAGAGCAGTTGCAGACGCTGCAGGACGGTGAGTGGTGGAGCTGGGCCGCAGGGCCGGTGCCTGCAGCTGGCCTGGCCCAGCCCCATGCCATGCCATCCCATCCCATCCCATCCCATCCCATCCCATCCCATCCCATCCCATCCCATCCCATCCCATCCCACCCATCCCTGTGGATATGCCCATGGATGGGATGGGAGAGGGGCCAGGGCTGCCCCCCCGAATGGCCGTGCTCCATCCCCTGGGCGCCCGGGGGCTGTCCCTGCCTGGGGAGCGCAGGGCTGGGCTGTGCTCTCCGGCCTCTCCCGCAGCTCCTCAGCTCTGGCTGCGCTCGCTCTTTGGCAGATGCAGCCAGGGATCCAACTGAAGAACAGGAGCCCACCCGTGGCCGCTTCCAGAGAGCAGCGCAGGTACCTGCGGCCATCCCCACCTGGGCTGGGCCTGCTGGCGCTGCTCGGCCGGGGCCCCGCGCTTGGAGCAGACCATGGAACGTCCCTCTCTTCCCGCCCTTCCTTCTGCTGCAGACACTGCGGAGGTTCCTGCGCCTTCGGCGCACAAAGGCCGGCGGCTCCACACCCGAGGGCACGGCCGAGCCCGACCCCAGGCCCAGCGAGCTGCGGGCAGAGGCTGCTGCCAGCACAGCATCCTCTGACCTGGCCACCAGCTCTGACTGGGAAAGCGACGAGGGCTGGGACGAGGCTGACATGGCCCTGACGGAGGGCATGGCCACCACCAACACCATCCCACCGGCCATCCCAGAGACTGAGGCCATGCCCATGCTCACTGTGAGTCCTGGACCCACTCTGGAATTTTTCCAGAAGGCTTTTTATTCTCTGCAGTACCCTGGGGCCCGGGCTGAAGGCCTCCCAGGATCACATGGCCCCTCAAGCCATGTCTGCTGGGCCCCCTAAGCCACATCACAGTGGGCTGGGAGGGCAAGCACTTCCTGGGGGAAGCTGGGCAATCTGCTCCCTTGGACAGCACTCCAAGTCTTCCCCATGCGGCTTCCTCCAGGTGCAAGCTGCACTGAGTGCCCTGCTGCACAGACTCACATCCTGTGAGTCTGTGGACGCTGGGCTGCAAATGGCCATTGTCAGCCTTGCTGAACAACACCCGGCCCTCGTGGTGATGAGCCTCCTGCGCTGTGCCCCAACGTGTGACGGGTAAGGGGCACAAGTGCCTCAAGAGCTCGGTGCTCACCGGCCCGTAGGGCCCCTCGCCCTGTATAGCCTGTCCAGCAGGCTCTGCCACATAGACGGAGAGCAGCGGCAACCTCGGGCCCCTCTGTTTCCTGAGCCTGCTGCCATGCTCCCTCCCGGCCCCACGCAGCTGCTCGGGGCACGGTACTGACGCACAGCTCTGGTCCCACAGAGCCGCTGCGCTGATCTGGAGAGCCGTGGGGACCTCAGAAGCGGCTGTGGAGCAGGTGCTTCCAGCGCTGCTCTCTGTGCTAGAGGAGCAGCCACCGTACGGCAGCTTCCTCTGCAGTGGGGACAACGAGGCCATCCTTGCCCTGGCTGTGAGTTTCTGGAGCTGGCCTATGCTGGTCCTCCAGGTCGCCTTCTCAGAAGCTCTCCATGTTCTCCCCACCCTGCAGCTCCCTGCCTGGGCTCAATGCTGGGCTAGGGGCAGCAGGCCGGGTGCTCCCCCTGCCTCTCCCCTCAGGCCCTGCCTCATGGACACCTCGGCACTGAGCGCTGCCTCGGCGTGCTTTGTCTCTTGCAGGCAACTCTGGTGCTGTGGAGGATTGCAAGCATGCCCGAGTGGCACTTCGCAATCCTCCTTCATTCTCCCCACCTGCTCGTGGCTCTGCTCTTGCAAATTGTCACCACCACGGAGCAGAGGCCAGAGGACGTGGAGACCCATGGCTTCTGGAGAGCGTGCCAGGAGGAACACGGCCTTCCCAGCCAGCCCAACAGGTGCCAGTCGCCCTGTCCTTCCCACACCCTTGCGGCCAGGGCCAGTGCTCCCAGAGTGACCTGGCCTTGGCTCGGCACACAGGTTTGCAGTGCAGACACTGAAGGCTCTGCTCTCCCGACTGGGCGTTGGCAAGAACCTGCTGGCTCTGGAGCACAAGCAGCTCTGGGACAGCCTGCTCTGTGCCAACAGCCAGCACTATGCAGCAGGTCTGCTGGCCAGGTGAGATCCTCTAGTCCCCGCTGCCACCGCCGGCATTTGTGCCCCGTGCCCGGAGTGGCCCACACAGTCCCCGGGGCTTGTAAGCGAGAGGGCCTCGTCACCGAGGGAGGGCTGAGTGCACTGCAAAGGGCTGGGAGAGGAGGATGCCTCCCAAGGGGCCCATGTCCCCTTGCAGAGTGCTGGTGAAAAGATGGGACCTCTGTGAGTCACTCCTGGGAGAGGTCTGCCCGCCCGGCTCAGGGTCTTGGTGCCTTTTTCCCCTGCCAGGGAGATGCGCTGTGCCTTGACCCCCTTGTGTCCCCTCATGGCCTCGCACCTGCTCAGCCTGCTCGTCGGGAAGCAGCCCCGCTGGCATCTGCCTGCCCTGGCCTTCTTTGTGGAGGTGAGCCTGATGGCCAGTGCTGCCTGGCTGACGTACCTGATGTACCTGGCTGATGCTGCTGGATCTGATGTACCTGTACCGGCCTCCTTCCATGTTTTCCAGTTCCTTTCGAAGATGGAACCACCTGCAGAGCAGAAGGGACCATCTCCAGCTCCAGGCACGGCTCTCACTGCTCATAGCTGAGCCTGTGTGAAGCTCCAGCAGCTCCTGCCATCTCTCCCCCTGTTGGCAGCTCCTTCCCTGCAGCCCTCAGGCCCTGCCCATGCCCTTTTTTGCCTCCCAGCTCACCCCTTCGCTTCGCTTTCCCTTAATAAACTGTTTGTGATTTTCAATTTACTCGAGTCACTGTGGAGCTGAAGCGGCACAAAACCTGAGCCCGGGGACACGCAGGGCCCCTCTGCCCTTCTCCTCCCTGCTGCCTTCTGGCCACGGACAGAGAGGAACAAGGGCAGCTCAGGCTGCAAAAGTCCCTGTCCCGCTGCTCCAGGTGCACAGCGGCACGGAATTAAAGGGCGTGTGAACATGCTGAAGGGGAAAAGGACCCTAGGTGATAGATGAGCCAACTTGAGCGTGCTCTGAACCCAGCCGTGAGGGATTCCAGTGCAGGCATCCACCGAGGGCAAAGGAGCTTGCAATGGCGGAAGTTTCCACAAAGAGCTTCCTGAAAGCACAGCAGTGCTCCATCCCTACACAGGGACGGGAAGAGGGCAGGACAAGAGACCATCGTGGTCTAGCAGTTAGCTTTGGGTGTGCCTAAAAGCAAAAGAAGCAGCAGCGGCAGCGGAGTGGCTGGGACTCGGGGGCGCGACCGTCCCAGCGGCCACAGGGCTGTCAGGCAGTGCCTGCACGCTGGGCGCGCTTCCAGCGGCTCTGGTCTCTGCGCAAGCGAGGAATCAGGCAGCCCCTGCCTCAGAGCCAGTCAGAAACCCAACCAAGCTAGTGAAGAACTGCCTACAAATTTGGTTTAGAATTCAACTTAGTGCGTACTATACATTTGCACTGATTATTGTAAATGTCTTAGAAATTAATATTGACTATGAGAATAGTAACTGGTTTACAAAATCTGAGAGGTGAATGTTCAGTTAAAACTCAGCCCGAGTTTCTATCCGCTGAGTGCATGATCTAAGCAGTTTTTTCATCGTTAAGGAAAATCCTGTTTATAGTTGAGTAAATGTTTTCAAACTTGCCCTCAGCGGAACTTGCTTTATACCAGGCCTGGTTTTAAATCCACAGCAACACCCTCTTTTTGCACAGTAGCAGTAAGGTACCTGATGTCTGTCCCATAAAAGAGACTACAAACACATGCTACAAAACTGGTCCCATGTTAACTGTAGAAAATCATCTCCTGGGGTACTTCTCACACATTTGTACCAACCTGCTTCCGGTCTTGACTCACAATGTTGTGTGGTCATCTAGAAGTAAGTCTCTGAAAAAAAAAAATCTTCACTATTGACAATCACACTAAAATATGGGTAGGAAATGGACTTCATCTTAAAGCAATGAAATACGGATTTGGTTCAGACATAATTTAAGAATTAGCAGCTGGACCTTAGATCATCATATTTTCTTTTCATTGCTAATCATCAGATATTGCCCTCAATTGATCATTATTACTCAGTTAAATCAAAAATATGCTAGCGGCATAAAATGACATTTGATCATTGTATCACTGTCTAAGTAATTACTTATGCCCGGGAATCTTGTTTTTCTGTAACCCCTTGTGTGAGCTATGTAGAACAGTAAGACATGCTGTATGTTTGCCACTCTATTTTTCCTTATGATTACAGTTTCTTTAAGTTGTCTATAATGTCACATAACATAAATATACAGAGTTTAGACATCACAGTAGACTTTTTAGTAAACACCTGCTTTTCCTAAACTGTCCCCATTATTGAAATTAAATATATCCTCCCTGTTTTGAAAGACAACTCTCTTTAGACAAGGGAAGCACTGCTCTTTCAAGACGTCTTGAAACAATTTTTTTTTGTTCACTGTCTACTTACCCATTTACATACTCCTTCAGTTGCACCAAATAGAAAAGAGAAGCTGGTAATTTCTTTCTTAAAGATAATGTGAACCTTAAAAAAAAATCTAGTTTTGGAAAACTTTGAGTATTTAAATAGATTTATTTCCTGAATTCCTTTATAATGTGTTGGTTGGCTCTGTTTCCAGATTTTAGGGAAAATGTAAGAGATCTAGCACCACTTGCAGAGAGTCAAATATATCATTAAACAGGGGAAATGTATTTGGAGCAGATTATTATTCCAGAAAGTTAAGTGGGATCACTTAAATTTAATAAACAGCTCACAAAGACTTTGATCAAACTTCTTTATAGTTCTCCTTTTCCCTGGAAAAAGAGCATTTCAGAGGGCATGGTTAAAGTGAATGACAAAATCAAGCAATAAGAAAGGAAAGTAGATGAGTGACTCTGAGATGGGCTCTTGGTCAAAGCAGGGTGCTATGAACACCAAGGTGCTGGTTTTGATCCCCACCATGGGCCGTTCACTTCAGAGCTGGACCTGATGATCGCTGTGGGTCCCCTCCAACTCAGGCATTCGAGTTTCAGAAGGAAACTAGCCATGGTTTTATCTAATGGCTGAGTGCTGTCAGCAATCTCCCCATGAGTTATCCAGCAAGAAACTAATAGGTGACAAAAGAGGAAGGTCATTCCCCACAACATCAGCAAATGTTCAGAAAGATTACACATTACCCTGACAGTTGTGGACACTGTACTTATTCCAGGGGTGAGCAGTGAGGCAGCAAGGTTTCATTAAAACCAGAGTGATGCTATTAAACTTTTATAATTTGACTGCAATATGTGCAGCAGCATTTTACATAAGCTGAAGCCTGTGCAACATGCAATGAGGGAACCAATAAGTAGTGAATTACAATAATCAATAAGTGAAATGACAAAAACATTAATCAACTTTGCAGTGGTGTCCCGACCTGGGAAGAAATTAGTTTTATATAGATCACATAAATAACTAGATAAATTACATACTGGGCCAAATGAATGGCTCATGTAACTCAACTGTTGATATATGCAGCTGGTGACACATTTGGATCTAGAGATGAATTTGGATGATTACATTTTGACATGATATCATACTGAGCCAGGCAATTAACATAACAACATTTTCACAAGGACTTATTTTAATGTAAAATTTATGTAGATTCAGCTGTGCTCGTGCATTTTTCTTGCTTGTATTGGGCATTATATTGCTCCACAAGAAAAGGTCTTGGCTGCAAAAGTTTTGCTGGCTAAGTTTAGGTTTGTGTATTCCATTACTGGAAACAGGAAAATAATGCTTTTTTATAATTTTTTTTTAATTGAAAGGGACATTCCTTAATGTATATAAAATAAAATGATAAATCAGATTTGTCCATTTACGAGTTTTCAAAGACTTTGTAGCACAGCAAGAAAAAATTAGTGTTGGAATTTGTGTGCTGCATTTATCCTTTTTGGAAACTGGTTTTGTATGAGCTAGTTGGTAGAAATCATGCAAATGTAGCAGAGTGTTTCTTACCTCTCTGTCTTTAATCTCATTACAAATACCTAGAAATACATACATGTTTATTGCAATTATTTATATTCTTTATATAAAAAGTAAGGGACCTGTTGGACAAGATTCTTACAGAAATGTTTTCAGGATGGGTTTAAATTTAGCAGCCTTCAGTGCACCTCTTAACTAATGATTGTATAGAATAGCACCAGTCATAACTATACTTATCCATTCTAATTTTCTCAGCACACCATTTGGATTGATGAGAAGACTGTTTCAAGTGCAAGTAATCTCCTCCAAGAGACAGGAACAAGTCCACTTGCTACATCCTCCAATACTGAGATAAATGACTGAACATATACACTGTTAGTGCCAGCTTCTTACAGAAATATGAGCAGGGGGTGAAAATCAATAGCAGCATGGCTTCTTATCCAAGGTGCATCTCTCTCAGGAAGTACAGGCATCTTTGAAAAGGAAGCAAGAGAACAAACATAAATGGTAGGCAAGAGAAGATTTTTTAGGCTAACAAGTATAAATAGGCGTTAAAATTAAGAGAGACTTCCCTTGAATACTATTGGTTCAGAAGAATATACAGTATACAGAAGAATAGCCCTGCATAGATACCCAAGTTAATTTACCAAAAACAAAATAAAAATTTAGAAAGAAAAGGTAAAAGGGTGAATTTGAAACATCTCCAAATGCACCTTTATTAAATCCTCAACTTTTCTGTATTTGGTACATAAAAATGAAGAATAAATGAAAGTGGCGGGTTGCAGACACTGTGCTGGCTGACTAGCAGTGATATATGTTGATTCTGCCAATGTCTCAGAGTTGTTCACATGCAATGATTACCTTTTTGACTGTTCACTCAATTCTTGTTAGCAAAATATCACAGTAGGACAATGAGATCCATTAGTCTCCTCAAATCCTAGTGACTGTCAATGAAGAGTTTTGTTTTCCCTTGGACTAACTCTATCTTGCATGGGTGAGGATACTCATGAGATCACTGAATAATTCAGGTATGACCCAAAACATGACAAACAGCATTGAATCAAATTTATCCAACAATTCAGGCAGAGCCATAGTAACCAAAGTTGATTTAGTATTCAAACAATGAATGGAAAGAACAATGCTTTCCCAAGAAATCTGCATAGCAGAGGTAGATAAATTAATCTCATTTCTGACCAGAAGTCCTATGGTTCCCACTTGACATGGAGGAAATATAAGATGGACACTAACATTGTCCTAAAGGAAAAAGCATATGAGCAAACAAGACTTTGTAAGAGATAGTCATACTTCTATTCAAATGGGGATTGCCTTTATTTTCATAGCTAACACCAAAATAAAATGCCATGTCTAAAAAAAAAAGAAAGCATGATTATTCTAAAATTGAGGACCTGAGGAGAAGATCCAGGCAAGAAAAGACAAATCTTAGATTTAGAAAACTGATAGGTCAATTGAGTTACACTGAACTGTTTTCTGTTTCCACCATTATGATTATAAACACTGAAGTGTCAAAGGAATGAAAGAGTAACAATTCAGAACAGACTGGGACTCATTTTGAAAAAGCTGTGCAGGCATATATAATAAAGGGCAATATTAGTCCCAAACCACCACTGATTAAAACTGCATTTATCGGTTTTTCTAGAATTTTATGCATGATTATTAGTCAGTGACTGAAAATCTGTCTTTATTCCACTGTAATCAAGTTACTTTGCCCAGTTTCTCTAAGTAATTGGAAAATAATCAGGAGTTAGAATGTTGAATAAAATGCCCTTTTCATGTGTCAAAAAGGTCTTGTAGGCAAAATTCTAAAATGTTAACAAAGAAGGTTGTTTGTTGGGAAAGTTTTAAATACGTACTCCTATTTTTTTGCCTCAGTGAGTACACTTTGCGTGCTGGGCATTAGCACAAAACCTGTCATTATAAATAACACTTCCAGACAACAAGAAGAATAAATTTTGCCCCATCTTTATTGTTAGTTACTCCATAGTTGCTTGTTGTTTTTCATCAGAAAATATTATGTACCTATCATTCCAAGAAAATATATCTGTTCTATTATCTCAGCCTAAAAGTTAAAAGCAGTAAAATAGAACAGGCTTTGACATTGTGATTTATGGTACAAAAGTACAAACAGAAGAAAATGTGTGCTTCAATGTGTGCTTTGGCAGTTCTTGGTTTATGAGAAGGCTACGTGAAGCAGTTTACTGGTCTGGAAAAATTTCCTTATTTTTCAACCCTCTAAATTTTTTCCAGATAGTTTATTTGTTCAGTCTATCACCAATATGCATGTCAAAAAACTTACTGTACTACTGGAAAATGGAAATAGGGTTTTTTTGACAAGTTCATGCATGAATTCTTGAAAAATCGATATTGCCACATAAATAACTGCTTCAGAAAGTAAACTAAGTGAAGTCTGAGAGGTTTTAGCTTTTGTGTTCCAGGATTTCACTTTCACTCGTCCTTAAATGATGGTGAAAATTTGCATGTTAAGCTTATGAGAGAATTTTACAAAAAGTAGGGAAAAAGGCAGAATTGCTTAAATCCAAAATAAAAGTGTTCTTATTGTCTAGGGCTGTATATTCAGTTGTGGGGGAGATATTTTTCTTTTGATCTGACAGTAACTCCTTAACTGCTTTAGAATAAGCTTCATCATGCAATAGAATGAGCTGTACTGTTTAATTAGATTTACACAACAGGTTCAGAATATATTTTGTTCATTCTAAGAGCTGATTAAAAACCATCCCAATGTGACCTTCCAGGCTTGGATCTTCCTCGAAGAGTACAAATCCCCCTATGCCATTGACCTGGGTAAGAACTGAATACAAGAACATTTTTGTAGAATGTGGAACCCATCTTGAAGTTTAGTTCAATTGTTGCATTTGAATTTCTATAATCTGCTGTTACAGCTTTGCTCTCTCTTTGCAGGAGTGTTGTTTGTTTGCAGGGGTTATGTGTGGGTTTTAATGTTTGTTCATCTTATCAGTGCTCAGCCGTCAAGCATTTCATAGGAGGAAGCATGACAGCTTTTATTACTAGAAGACAGGAACCAGCATTATGGTGCAGCCAGTGAATAGTATTTCTCCAGACTTAATGAATGCTGATCTCATTTACAAAGTGCATTACTTTGACTCCCATTCTAATAGGAATACATTAATGTTTTTGAAAATGACATTTCATGATTAGCTAAGCATGACACCTACACAGTCATTTCAAATGATTGCCTGTTCTCAAAATTGTTTTACTATGTCAAAGGAAACAATAGACTTTCTTGCAAGTCTGTTAAAAATTGAAAAACAATTATTTAAATTCACTTTGACTTGCAGGCCTGACTTTTTGGTAAAGAAATAAGCTCATCTCTGTATTTTCTTTTATAATATTCTTTATTATATCTTATTTTCCAAAGACTTTCAACACCCTGTGGATTTGGGAAGCAATTTCCATTACTATAGGCATTCATGTTTCTGGCAAAGGATTATTTAAGAACATTGTAAAGTTAATTGACCATAGATTCATGGGAAATATTTTGCCTTTGACATTAAATATGGTTAGAATATCAATGAATTAATACAGGGTAAAAAAGACATACCTTTCTAAGGTTTTATCTATGATGCTGTGATATTTACAAACAAAAATAACTGAAGAGAAGATTATTTTCAGTGGGGCAGCATTTACAGTATCTAAGGAGAGCAACTGAAAGCACTCTGTGGAAAATCAAAGGAGCATGCTCTGTGCTGGGGTGACAAGGAAGTCCACCATGTTCAAAACGTGACAGCTCATTGCATGGCCCCAGCCCTCACCTGGGGTCAGTCAGGTGTCTCCTGCAAGCCCAGGGATCTGGGTCACAGCTGGGCCAGATGTTTCCCCAGCCCCACTGCCTGCTCAGTGCCTCGAGTCTGATCACCTGCGCTGTGTGTGCCAGCCCGGCAGCAGCAGCTGCAGTGCCAATTACAGGGGCTCGCTTCAGAGGAACGAGAAATGAGAGGTTCCCCGAGAAATGAGCTCCCTGCTTTTGATGGTGACAGCTACAGCAGCCCAACATGAGAATATTCTGGATAATTTTGATTGACTCCCTAGTAGGCTGGACTAATCTCTTTTGCAAGTGCTCACACTAGTTTGCATCACCATGTTTGAATTCTGTATAGGGGTCCTAAATGCAAAAACCGCAGAGAGCTGCACTTCCCAAAAGGAAACAAATCTGGGAAACAAATACAGGAAACCCACCACTACAGTGTAAATTCCCAGAGATTAATATGTGAAATGGCAATCTCTCTGTAGTTTTATCCAGAACACATATTCAGGTCAGTAAAATACATTAATGTATTTTTTACTGACCTCAATATGTGTTCTGGATAATATATATAAAATATACATCTCTATGTAAGATATCAGTATAATTTTTTTTCTTTTTTGCTTTGTGGAAAATTTACATCAGCAGCTGTATTGAATTTAGTATTTGTAATACTTAATTCTGTCATATGAGATGTTTTAAAATAAAGAAGATGAAGGAATAAAAAGAAATAGAAAACCCATTAGCATGCTCCAATGACTGAAGAAAGAATTTCAAAGATAGTCTATTCACTCTTCAGTGTCAGAAATTCATTTGTTTCTAAGTTTCATCTCTCAGAGACCTTTGATCTGATTCCCATTTCCCATCTTGCAGCTTCAATATGTATAATGTTGCTTCATTATTTTCTGACATCTTGCCTCATGGTGAGCAGGTGTGACTTGAAAATAGTATATAAAAGCAATCTCTGGTGCTTTTTCTGAAACCTGAAAAGTAATCTATGCCTGAACCACTCATTTGAGAGAAAAAGCATTTCTTAGGCCCTTGAAACATGGAACAGCTTTCTCTCCTGCTTTGGGATTTTGTGTGTGAAGTTATTTGGCTCTCAGGGACATGACATTTGGTCTACCTACCCTATTTTGATGTAAGTGGTTACATATATGTTCTTAGGGCAATTCCTAAGCTAGAATAAGGCCAGCAAAGGAAAAGGAACTGAGGGGAGAAGTGTACTCTGCTTTCATTGCAGATTACTTGTGACAGAACACAGCTGTACACAACAATGTACAGAACTTGTGCTATTTTACCTTGTCTGTGTAGCTGGAGCTCAGGTTGCTCTGGCAGTACCAGCCTTTTGTACTGGCACTTGGACTGGCCGAAGGCTCCCTTCTTCTGTCTCTGGAGTGATTCTGCTCCTTAAGCCATCTCATGGCAGGCAATAAAATAAAATAAAATAAAATAAAATAAAATAAAATAAAATAAAATAAAATAAAATAAAGTTAAAGGGAAGGGAAGGGAAGGGAAGGGAAGGGAAGGGAAGGGAAGGGAAGGGAAGGGAAGGGAAGGGAAGGGAAGGGAAGGGAAGGGAAGGGAAGGGAAGGGAAGGGAACTGGGGAGAAAAAAAGGAAACAAATCTCTTTGTAACTAGGTCAGGGATCATCGTGACAGTAAGAGTTGCTTCTCTGAAGTCAAGGCTTCTGAAATTAAAAATATTTTGACAGCTTCATTGTAGCAGATCTAAAGTATTGAAGCACTCCAAGATTATTAACCTCCAAATAAACTGCATCTTCTCTTCAAGAGGAGTCTTTGATCAAAGCCCTCCTTTTTTATTAGCTTTTTCCCAAATCATATCAGCAATATATGAAATATTTTGCCCATCATTTTGCAAATTATTGTTAGGAACCGATGATAGAGATTTGGGAAGTGGAGAGAAGACAGATTTATTTCATTTCCTGTACTTTGAGCCCAATAAATATATAAGAAACTAATGCTAGAGTCTTTAGGTACATTAGCATAATATTTACTTTTTTTTTTTAATTGGAAACTGAACTGATTTCTCCAGACTGTAATGATTTCTCCAGAATATAATGATTCAGTCTGAGCTGGCATCCTGCCTGCAGTGCTTTTTGACCTTGCTAAAACAAGTTCTTTCCCTGAGCCAAAATATGTGAAAGGAAAAATGTTTCTTAACATGGTGTAGATGATACAGGCATACACAAAATGTCTACATGCTTCACACTGTAATCATAAGATACCAGCATCACAAATATGCTTAGTTCAGATTTGGCAATTACTTAGTCAAACTGTGAACAGAGAAGACTGAAGAATAAACTGCAGAAACTGGTATATACTAACAGTATCTTTAAAATATCTAGCTTTTAATTGTTTATATTTTTGAAGCAAAGTGAATTTTCCATGGGCATAAGGCAGAACTTCACTTGTATTTACAAACACATTTTCAGTGTTTGAGTTGATAATTTTCCATGTGTTTATTTTGCACCAATATTTTCTCATGCTGGAAATATTTTCTGAATCTGAATATAACTTTGCATAATGTGCATGGAAAAGTTAGTCAAACTGAATTTCAAAGTTAATGATCAAGTTGCCCACAGCAATCTCACAGCTTTATGTATCATACTCTGTGTTAAATGGTTTTTCTGCTTTTTGTCCTTCAAACAAAAATGAGTAAAAGTGGGGTTTGAAAATGAGTCTTACTACGATGTAAACCAAAAGATGCAATAATTTTCTTTCATGAAAAGAACAGTTAGTTATTTACAAGAATTTGGGCTTCTAAAACACTACTCACCATAGTATTTGGAAGAATAGCAGGTCATGAAACTAGAAGACAGTGTGGTTGCAGTAAATTCTGTTAAAATATCTCCCCAGCATTTCATTCATTAAATTGCAGCATATTTTCTTCTATTAGATAATTTAAAGTTATTTCATAGGCTTTTGGAAGGGCGTAAATTGAAATTAAAGGTAATTTAACCTGCTTCATAAGCTAATTAAGCAGTTTTCAGTGAAAAAATATTTTGTGATTTTTATGGTTTCGAAGTTACATTCCAAGGAAATTATTTGACTAAAACAAAATATTATGTTAACTTTTTTTTCAGTTCAACAAGCAAACACATAAGGCCAGTTCTCAGAACTCATTACTGAAGTTTTTCAAAAGTAACATGAACATTTTTTGCAGAATTAACTGTTTAAAAATTCCTATTAAAACTGTTTGAGTGAACATTTCAAAGAACATTATAATATTTCAGAAGTAAAGCAAATCATTTCAGATTGGGATAACATTGCCTTCTTAGCAGCAACATTTGATATAAGTTAATTTAGTTTAAAGAAAAACCTTAGACAAAATCAAAGCTCTTGCATGAAAGAAAGCAATATTGCAGAAAATAACCCTCATAAATAAATAAATAAATGTCATGATCTTAGTAATCCAATTTAATATTAAACTTAAAAAGGATCTTCTTGTTAATTATTTTTGCTACGTACAGATGCAGAGATGTGGGACTTCTGTATAAGGGAGGATTTTTGGCTGTTCTGGATGCAGAAGTGATAGAGTAAATCAATGAGGCAGATTGAAGATGGAGCAGGAAGGAGACAGTGAGTAGGTCATGTACAGGCCATCTCCAAACTTAGCAGTGTGGCATGGGCATAGCAGTGCTGCTCCATTCAATGCACGTTTGAACAAAGGTTTTTCACAAGAAAAAAGCAAATAGAGGGCTAAATTAGAAAAGAACCAGCCATTTTATATGTCATACACATGCTTGCAGGGAATGTACTAGAGGATTACTAAAAAGAAACTTTCAATTAAGAATGAGGTTTTGTACTTGCATAGGAGGCACTCTCTTGCATTTCCCCTTGAATAATTTCATACAACTCATTGTCAAAGATAGGAGAGATGTATACATGGGCAATTGGCCTAATCAAATAAGGACATTTCTGCCTGGTTTTTACCACTACTGCTAAGCACTTCTCCAGAAAAGCTGACAATTTAATAAATGTTGCCCAAACAGCCAGAAACTTGTTTAAATCAGCAGGTAGTACAACCACCACAAAGTTAGTTTCAGAATCTGATTTTCTACAGACAGGGCAGCTTTTTGAAAGGCCTAACTGTACTAATTATAGTAAGTGTTTTGTAATGCTTCATCAAAACCACCGACCCACACTGCATAGCAGGTGCTCATTAAATGTGCAAGATCTGCTATTAATAATCATTTACCCCTTGTGGAAACTGTGTAAAGCATATAATAAAGATAAAATTTAACTTCCCAAGAACACTACCTAAGAAAATGATATTTCAATGATATCGAGTTAAAACTCTTAATTGTTTCTTCACACTCAGTGAATTGAAAAAAAGAATAAAGTGACCCTGCACTCTGCTGATGTCTCAGAAACTAAATACTATTTCTCACTAACACATGTATGTACTAATTTCTGTATCAGAAATACAGAAGCCATTGGATACTCTGCTGTAACATACATATGTTTTCAGTATTGCTGTGCATAAAAACTACATCACGTGTCTTTCCATCAGTGTTACTGAGCATCCCAAAAGCAGAATATACACAGGAGTTCAGGAAACATAGGTAATTGTCTGATAATGTCAGTAGGACAAGTTATAGTCCCAGCCCTATTTTCTGCTTTCCCATTAAAGAAACATCTGCCTTTTCAGCTATTTTTAACCATTGACAAGGACAGACCTAGAGTCCTGCTTCACAGAAAGCAAACACAGCTGTAGTGTGCCGAGTCCTTGTCACAAAATAAAGAAATGAAAAGTCAGTAGCTCGTGCAAGGCAAACTACCCTGTGCTCCCATCATGAGTAAGCACTACCCTGCAACTGTAAAACTGTAAGCACTGCTAAACTTGAAGTTCATTTCAAAGGCTGATAAATATGATGCAAGTAAGCTTTTTTTTTTTTTTTTTCTTCCCTACATAGTTGGAAACCTAGAGATATTACCATAGGAGGAGGAACAGGCACTGTCTAGACCCATTTCCAGTAGCTTATAAATATCTATGCTCATGATTCCCAGGAGTTATCTTTTTTTTTTTTTTGAGAGCAGCTGAAGGTGAAAAAACTGGAGTTGTAATCACTGCAAACTTGGACTTTGAGAATGCGTTTTTCTGATAGACAATTTCAAGAAATGCACGAACTTTTTTGAAACACATTTATTTTAAAATACTTCAGAAATATTATTACAAGCCCAGGTGGCTAATGCAGCTAACAGATGTGCAATTTTGTCTGGGGATTACAAAAAATGCAGTGTATTAAATTGTGTCATATGGCAGATGGGTAGGAGCTCTGTGGAGTGTTCGGTTGATTACTCCATAGTTTCTGCAGTCAGAGGAAAAGCCCCAGCCTGCGTTTTTGCATATGCACAGTTAATGGAGAGTGCCAGTTTGCATTTGTTAAAGTAAGGGTATTGAAACAAAAGATCTCAGGGCTTCTTCAAGATTATCTAGTCTGTATTGGTTGAGGGTAAACATTGTATTCTTGTGTCACAGAAAAGAAATGAAATAATGATACAAGGCCTTCTAGCTAACCAGCTACTTCCTCTGATAAAAATGGGGCTTATATCTGAGAATTTCATCTGCTCTACCCAAATAGCCCTTTGAACTTTCTTTATTAGCTGTAATTACATTACAACAGTTTTATGAAGATTCAAACAATGCTTATGATTTTAGAACAGCTTCCATGCCTAAATGGAAAAGCTCTTACAAATCTAATTTCCTATTCCATTTACAGAGATCTGCTGCTTGGTGACTCATAATCTTCCTATGAGTTGCAGCAGTCTAGAGAAAGAGCAAGCAGTTTATGTTTATTCAACAAAACAATTACCTTAAAAAGAACAACCTGTTTTTCCTGCTAATGTAATTTTTCTGCAACAGGGATTACACATTAGTATGTGTAAAATCAAACAATACGAAAAGTAGAAAAAGCATAGAACTTTACTGCCAAAAATAACACATATTCATAATAACTTAAAAAATTATCATGACTACGTATTGATTGGACTTTTGATTTGAGTCCAAAATAGTGTTATGCATTTTGTCATTAAAAGCTGAATAAGATTATCCTGAAACCACCAACACATTTTATGTGAAAAATTTGATACACTTAATGTAATTATTCCATTTATAATTGCAAGAAAGTGATGAAAAGTTGAATAATATTTTTCTCATCCATTACTGTAGCGATTGAAAAGTGGCACATTATAAATGGAGCTGAGTAGGAATATGAGCATAAAAACGCCTGCCATCTAACACTTTCTGTATAAGATCCTGCATTCAATTATCTACCAGTTTGTCAAATTTCAGCTGTTGCTGCTAAAATTTTCCATGTCAGCAAATGCACTTCAGACAGAATTTATTTTAGAAAGTTTCTTTAAAAAAGTTTCCAACAATATCAGCAAGGACTAGTAATTGGTCTGTGTTCCATTGAGACCAAGACTCTGTGGAATAAGGCCTTCCAATATATTCCTGCTTTGACCAAGGAAAGCAGCTGTTTCAAACAATGCCTACTAAAGAATGGTCAACTTACTAACCTGCAAAAAAAATCCTTACTGTTTTTCATGTTTTCAGTGCTCCTCCTTCTGAAGAATGTGCAAAGTGACTCTGAAATAGAATTTTTTACTTATTGAAATTATAACTTATGATTGCTATGAGCAATGGGTCTATGAGAATGCCTGTTCCACTGCCCTAAGTGTGGCTGTTGCTGGAGCCCAGGAGAAAGCACGGCAGCCTCTGAAATGGGGAAATGCAGCCTTTCAAGGCAAAAGACCTAGATGAGTGAGAAGTGTGCTGGGAGAGGGAAACATACAGTGAAACTAGGACAGCAAGTCTGAAAATAGTGAACACATGCAAAGAGATGAATAAAGGATGCAAAGAGTTGAATAAAGATCTGCAGATGAGAGTATGGCATTCAGGGTTTTAGAGAGAGCCTCTAAGAGGTTCCGAAGAGGACTGGATAGGAACAAGCTAAAGGGACAGGGAGGCGCAGGCCTAGGGGAGGGCAAAGCATCTCTCCAAGTGCAAAAATGGACCCACAGATGCCAGAGACACAGCAGCCATCAAAGCTGGAAAATCCTCTGCTAAGTTGTGGCTCTCATCCTCCACTGGTACTGGTTCATACAGGGCATGAAGACTGTAATGTTTATCAGCTGCTGCCCCAGCCACAGGAGCTCTGCTCTGAACATTCAAACCCTGCTCATGTGTCTCATGGCATTTATAGTTTTCTTTTATGTCTGTAATTTCATTGCCCTTTATGTCCTGATTAGTAAAAGGAGAACAATCCTACCCTCTCATCTCACAGTTGGATTGGAAAATGATATGTTTTCTGCACTCGGAGTAGGGTCTGAACAGTTGGCAGTAAATAAAGCAAAAGACCACAGGTTGACAGAGAGGCTGGCAGGAAAAAGAAATAAGTACTGACACAGGCTGTTCTTCCCTTCAGTGCATCCAATGAGGCAGAAATCTGTGAAATAGAAAGTAGGTGATTGTTCAGTAAAAAGCCCTGCAATGGGAAAGGGTGTCCACAAAGGCTAACTTTAGTAGTGGAGATTTTAACCTCCAGGCCTGTCATCAGCTGACAGAGACAGCTCCTTTGGGAGAAGATTTATATGCCTTAAAATGGGCTTTTATTCTAGAATTGCTCTTCAGAAAAGTTTGCCTCTCCCCCTCAAATGAGGAGGGACTTAGAAGAGGTAGCACCTCTCAAGCTCATCTATGCTTTGTGAATTTTCCTCTGTGCCATACTGCAAGTGTACAAACTAGTTCTGCAGGAAAAAGAACCATCAATTATTAAAAACAAGAGAAAACAACCCCACCAGTAACATTGAAATAAATCTTTTAATGGTTCTTCTTCCATAAATGCTCTGTGAATTTTAATGATACAGGAAGTTTGAAGAGCTGTCTCTGTTTCTAAGCTTAGCTGAGACAAGTGCATGATTGGAAACAGCATGAAAACTCCCTAAAGGATTGATTTTCAAGTGAAAGACTAATTAATTTATTTGCAAAAGAAGCTCAACACTTCCTAAAACTTTGGATAAAGCAATATCATTCTTTATATATAATGGTGTTTGAATTCTTCTTTATGTACAAACCCATCTAGAAATAAGAAAAAATCTTAATTTAGTATTTTGATATTCAACAGCGGAAGTTTTGAATATGTTTGAACAGCTTCAGGGAGAGAGCTGAAAGCATCAAACTGACATCTTTTATCTGCAAGCTATTTTCCACACACAGCTCAGCAGAGAAACTGGAGACATGCTTGAGACAAACAGGAAGCTGGCAAAAACCAGACCGAACAGGAGCTAATCCTGCTACAAGGCAGGTGGCAAAAGGCAGAGGGGTAGCTCTGCAGTTCGTGGCACAGGGATACCATAATATGGCTTCAGGGAGGAAACCACTGAAGAGGCTTTGAAAAAACTGGCATGGTCAAATTGCAATTTCACCCAGTTTGCAACGTACAAGCACAGGTTTTTACCAGTATAGGGAAAAAGCAGTTTGGACAATTAAATTCAGCAGATATATTGAGGTAATTGTAGTTTCCTGGCTTACAGTTTCAACATGGGGAGGAGAATTTTTGAGTGAAGCTCCTTGGATTGTTTTTGAGTACATTGTGCACTATGACAAAGCTGCTTCTCTGGTCTCACTAACTCCTTGCTGTACTATTGGTGAACATATTCTATGGCAAGGGTCTTCCTTTGAGATGCTGTGGAGGGGAGCTTATCCAGGCACTGCTGCTTTTCCAAGTAGTTAGGAGGAGGAATGTCTCACTGGCTGAACTACAAGAATAATTGAGTATTTAGGAAGAGGATTGCTGTTCTGATTCTATGTACATCTCAAGTCCATGGCTCCATAAACAGTGAACAACTCAACCTGTATGAGGGCCTGTAAAGCCCCCGCAGTATGAGCAGGAGGATGAAGCTCTCCGTTAACTCCTTTTTCACCCTCTGTTGCTGCAGATTTGGAATTGACTGAACCAGATCTGCAGGCTCTAACCTTTTCCAGCAACAGCATCACAAAGGAGTGATAGCAAGCTGAGCTATGGATACCAAGCCAAGGACTCACCATATGGTGTTTTTGTTACACACAAGGGGAAGGATTGCTTTAAAGACCAAGGGCCGAATTCATCCCTGGTATAAGACTACTAAGTTCAGTGGTGTTAGATCAAGCATAAAGTCAACAGCACACTAATTCTATGTGATGGGGAACAGAAGTCAAGGTTGTTTTTTTAATAGCCCAAGGATGTCTATAAGGTAAACTCAGTTGAGCCAAGGGGTTTTTTTATGTCTAGCTGACATCTGTTCTCAAAAAGCCTGCAGCACACTGGAACGGTTTCCCAACGTTTTTCCTCTCTATAAACATTGTGAACTTCTGTGACAGCCAGAGATGGTGAAAAGGCATGTTTCATACAAAAATGGGCACCACAAATGACCTAGGAGATAGTATGCTAAAATACCCTGACACTGCTTTAGTGATTCTATATTCAAGAAAGAAATACAAGAAAATATTCAAATAGCCAGTTGTTAATGGTTGTTGAAATGTATTGACACATGGCAGCAGATGAATTTTAGCCATTGTTATCACAATGCACATTAAAGAAATTAGACTGGAGACAATACACTGTGAGCTAACCAAACTACTGACAGTCTAAGCCCCTCTTTTACATTTTTCAGAGCATTTGATGTGCAGATCAATTAAAGGGCTTACTTCAAGTCATCTTCTACTAGCACAGCAGCTCTGACATGCAGAACCCCCATCATGCAGACATTCAGTAAAGTGCACGTTGGTACACTTTTATCTTTACAGCATGTTATCTCATTTTTACAGGGAGACGTTACCAGAATGAATTGGCTGAAATGCAAAAAGTAATTGAGGAACCTGGCTTTTAAACTTCATGAGCTATTAAATAGATGGGGAAAAAATTGGTTGTTAACATGAGTCAGACTGTCTAACCTGTCTGCTGCTGTGGGTTAACTTTGCAATACCTGAGAGAGATTTTAGAGGATATTTTTGAAGCCTGGGATAATGGCTGGTGAAGTTGGACTCAAGGTAATGTAAATCAGCACTTATTTAGCAGAAGACAGGTAACAACTATAAATCCAAAACAAATGTAGCTGGAATCAGGCCAAATATATATTTTCATATAACAGGAGATATTACATAGGTATTTTAGAACTGAATTCAAGCAGGAAAGTGAGAAGAAAAATTATGCGGCTAAACTTCCTACAATATCAATTAGACCCATCTGTGGAATCAATTTTTTATTGACAAAGCAAAAACAGCTGCAATGCACGTTTCAAGAAGTATAGGTTGTCTCATGACTCTGGCTGTTGTGAAGTGGCAGAGTGAGTACACAAACCTGAGAGATGAGTTTAACAATGATCACTCTCATAGGCTCCTGTGGCAGATGAAAACTGATCCTGGTGGATATAAATTATTCATGCCTTACCTATATTATTGATTCTGGTCGTAAACTCAATGTAACCAGAAAAGATAGCACTGACTGAGGAGAGAAAGGGGATACCCTAAAGATGCTGTCTGGTAGAGCAGGACATGCTGCTACTGTAAGGAGTGAGGCCAAAGGATGTCAGCAGGAAGAGAGTTTTCATTAAAAAGCCTGATATTTTGCTGGGAAAATGAGAAATTCAAAAGCATTTTCACTGTTAGTGCTTACTTTGCAATTACCAGGGATCTTTTATACTCAACTTCTGGCTGACCATCCATGGCAAGAAACAATTAGTAGAGCTGCCTTTCTCTGAACCTAGCAGTCTCCTAACACCCTCTTTAATATGAATATTGATAGTCCAGCTATAGATTGCTTGATCCTCTGGAGTTCCATTGCTCCCATCTGCCACTGTAGAAGCCCCACACTGTCCCTTCCCATTTTCCTGAAGCTGTTTTATTCTCACAAGCTCCCCTCCAGAAGGTGGCTGTGACTCCCGTTTACTGGACCTACCTGACTGGCATCCACAGGCCACCTTTCTCAACTCAAAGATGACAGGGAGCATCCCCTTTATCCTAGATTTCTTAAGTGTTTAGCAGATACTTTTACCCATGGGGAAATACCTGTGAGGTGCAGGACCCAGGCAGGCCATGCCATATTGCTAGTTGAGACTGAGAAGGATTTGCTGTAGCAGCAGACTTGTACTGACAGCATTTGTATCTGTTTGCAGCTTTTGCCCTGTGGAATGGGAAAATGCAGCCTTTCAAGGCAAAAGTCCTTAGTCTTTCAACTTTCTCCCCATGCTTGGCCACTGGTGAAAGGCAATCATTCACCTGTTCACACCACAGGCAGGCTTCTTCTGCAACCCGCCCGGTACCACTGATAAATTCAAACACTCTGCTTAGGAATGGGTCTGGACAGACACGTCCTTTCAGAGGGCTCCATTTGGTTACATACACTGCTAATAATCACAGGTTTTGACCCTGTAAAAATCATTATTAACAAAAAAAAAACCCTGTAAAAACAACCAACAGAAACACAACAAACAACTGAAACACCATTAGCAGGAGAAAACCTGCAACCCTGCCAGTTTGCCCTGCCTGCAGGAACTACTGTGCAAAGTGCTGTGCCACGCCCTCACAGCTGTGCCACGCCCTCACAGCTGTGCCATGCCCTGATATGTGCCACGTCCTCAGAGCTGTGCCATGCCCTCGCGATGTGCCACGCCCTCACAGCTGTGCCACGCCCTCAGAGATGTGCCACACCCTCAGAAATATTCCACGCGCTCAGAAATGTGCCACGCCCTCAGAGCTGTGCCACACCCTCAGGGATGTGCCACGCCCCTGTTTGTCCCTCCTGACTCACTCCTGTTTGCCCCGCTCTGGGTCCCTGTGCTTCCTGGAGGCCTCTCTTAATCACCCAGAGGAGAGCCCTGCCCTACACCTGTGTTGCTAATGAGAAAAATGAAAATTCTTGGCACTTGTGCCTGTTCGTCTCTATGGAAATCTTTAGTAAAAGGCAAAAGATTTATACAACCTGAAGAGAAACCAGAGTATTAATTAAGGTAAGTATTTCCTGTTAAAGCCAGGACATGAGGACTATGAGTTTACAGTAGCATTATATTTTTATAGCATCTGTATCTAGAAAAATGTAGAAACAGATTAAGAAATTGAACAAAGAGTTGTCATCACCCTACACATGAAGCTGCTTTGGAGTCACCTTTTCACTTACTTCTTTCTTTTATCATGAATCCTCTGACCCAGATTCAGCCATCTGAGGAATCTGGAAGGGAAATTTGATGGAAAACATTCCCTTCAAACTGAAGAGGGATTATCAGTCAGGGTGGAAAATGTGAATACCTCTATCCTTTCTAGCAATGGGTAGCTGCTATATCTCCTTCTTCTACTTTTAGAGTCAGCAATATATGGTCATGATTTAAGCACCTCTTTCTTGCAAATTTCTTTTGTGATGCTACAAATTAAAAGTAACTTCATATTAAGATGCAATCTGCTATTCATTGTTGGCCCATATGAAAGGATTGTGTAGGTACCTAGAAATTTCTATGTGTTTAAATATGTGATTTGCCAGTTTTATTGTTTATCATGTCTGCTTCTGATTCCCATCTTAATAGTGTACACCCTTCTAATGAATTATGCTTTTATATATATATATATATATCTATATCTATTTCTTTTTTTTTACTAAGCCCTTTTTAATTCACTGAAGAAATTGTATTCAGTAACAACTGAATAAATGTCATTTGATTAGTCCTTATCAGTGAGAGAGGTTAAGACATAGACATTTTATCAGTCCATTATTAAGCTGTGAGCATTCTGTTTAATTCAGCTTGTTTCAACTTACTGACAAACCCCTTGCAGACAAACACCTCATTCTTGATTACATAAAGAAAATACTTTTACTGTAAGGCCATCATTTGACATCCAGTTGTGCTGGTTTTGGCTGGGGTAGAGTTAATTTTCTTCACAGTGGCTAGTAGGTTCTGCCTACTGTCAATTTAAGATAGAAGTGTCTGTGTCCATTTACACTTCCTAGATGTAGAAACTATGGCATGGTGCTATTTTGATCAAATGTCTTGAAAATGAATGGAAAAAGGCAGTGGAGTCAGATATCTTCATAATTAACTGAGAAACTGAATCCTTTTCATAGGTTTATGTCTACTGATAGTCATTGGTACTGGAGCATTTAATCATGACCTAAATCTTTTTAGCTTCTTAGCTCTGGCTAGAGAATGAATTTACATTACCAAGAGAGAAAAAAAAAAGGAAAAAAAAAAGAGAAATTAAGCAGGAGATGATAAAAAGTGCAGTGGAATTAATGAACTATACTCAGGTGCAAATTAGTGCAATATATGTACCTTCAACAAAATCTATTTTGTCCTTTGCATAATTGCTTTTGCTTCTGTACTCTGTATAATAAACTAGGTACTAGGTGAGGAAAAACAAGTGGCACACATTTACACATGCTATGTCTGTTCTCTGGTTATTGTTTAAAAAGTGGCAAATGTTCTGCTTCAAAAGATTATGCCAATTAAAATGGCATTTCTTTAAATGGAAATCTGAAAGAAAAAGCAACATAAATCTTTTTCTGGAAGAAGGAAAGAAATCTTTTCTTCAGTCTTTGCTTAGTTTATTTTAAATATAGCTGTGGCTGCTCAGACTTTTGTTCTACATGAGGGGTGAATTTTGGAAAATAATGACGATATTTTTGCTTTTTATATTCCTTCTTTTGTCTTCAGTCATTGTATTGGGAAACATGTATGTGATCAAATGTGCATGGAAATGTTACCTAGGTGAGTTCACATAATAAAAATAACCCAACCCAACACTTATTACAATATTATCAAACCCAGCTATGCTTAGATTCAGGCAAATTGTGCATCATTCAACATCATAGTCTACCTTAAACTGCAGCTTTTGTTTCTGTTAATTCGTAGTTGAATAATTTTTGTTGTTATTTCAATACCAGTTATGAAAGTTGCCTCCATTAGCACTGTTTTTCAGTGTTATCTGCATTTTCATTTTCTATTTTCTTTCTACAGTTAACCATACAGTGTTTACTGCAAATTGTGTCTCTTCCCTCATACTCTTATAAGTCACAAATTCCCTGAAATTTTTTCTTCTTGAAAGACCTCAGTGTATCAAAGAACATCTGTATATTGGGAAAAGACATCTTCCCAAGATATTTGTTGGCAAAGGCACAATTTCTATTGATATACAAGAAAGTTTTTATGATGGAAAAAATGCTTTAAAAATATTATTTGAAGTAGTTTAATAATCACACTTGTGTTATCTTCATTCAAAATGGTACTTCAGCTCCTGTGTCCCATTGGACTTATTAAATAAAAATTGGAAGACAAAGGAAATACTGTTGTAGCTACTTATCACTCAGTGAAAATAGTTTAGAAAATCATAGAATTATAGAATGGTAAGCATTGGAAGAGACCATAAATAATATCTTGTTCCATTTACCACTGGACCAGGTTACTCAGAGGCCAATCCAACCTGGCCTTGAATGACTCCAGTAAAGATTCAATGGAACTGTAAAGTTTCTGTTTCTCCTGATCCTCCCTCAGACCCAGAGAGAAAACAATCAGTTTGGAAATGAGAGCCAGTAAAGCAATATTTTCTGCATGGTCTCTAGAGTTTATAGGATATCTACTTTTAGATACCTGGCCAATGAGAGTTAGGGTGGTGTAGGACCCTGAGCACTTTGGGAGAATTATCTAGAAATGAAAATTGACATTTCAAAAAGTGAGGTACTAAGCAAGACTATTAAGGAGCACCAAAGACAGAATCAACTGTGTAGACAGATGCAACAGTCTCACATGGTGTATTTCAGATAAACACTTCCAGTTGTGTCAGGTTTATCACTAGCTAATATGCTATTAAAGCACTGCATAGAGGAACTACTGATTCCAGCAAGTCATCTAAATTGCACTCTGACATGATGGTTTTCTTGCTCCTTGCAAAAGTCTTGTTTGACTTGTATGACTTAATATAGGGTTTTTTCCGCAGATTTGGAACCACATACCAAATTACGTAATAATCTATTGAACAACTTTCTGTGTGATATTGTGCACAAGCTAGAAACTCCCAAGATACTTGCCACGCTATTGTGCAAAGACTCTGTCCATCAGCAAAGAAAATGGGTGAATGGTTTGAGAAAGAAGACAAAAGCTGGCTGAAACAAAAACGAAGTATTTCAGGAACACATAGAATTTCTAGTGGACAAAACTGCTTTTTAGGCATAGGAAACTACAACAATCCTAGAGAAGAGCTGAGTACAGAGAGTTGGTCTGGAACTGGTATCTTTCACATTTACTACCAAGCATATATTATCTTATATTTCCAGAACAGGTTGGTTTGTGCTGCAGATCAGTCCTGCCATTCACTGAAAATAAATGTAGACATGTACAGAATAATTTATTCTTCTGCACATAATATTCTCACAGCACTTCAGCTGCCCTAGCAAGTGGCTGAACCAACAGTGATGACAGGACCATAAAGTTTGTCATATATAAATACTCGTGTTACTGCTCAGAAAAGCCTCTTGCCAGAAGCAGTTTGCTTGACAATCCTGGCGTTATAGGATGCCAAGAAAGACAGCTAACAACACAGCCAAGTGTCTTTGGTTTCTAATGTCCATTCCTTACAGGGTAAAACTTCTCAGCTGCCCACTACTCTGCAAAGCTGGAATTCTGTCAGTAAGCCTATTCTTTAAATCTCATACATCTCACACAACTTAAAGTTGTTAATTTCTGCGAAATTTTATTACCATCTTTTCCAACAATTGTGCTGTATATCACTTGCATATACGTCTATGAAAGCTTGATGAATCATGAAGAAAAGTCCTGCAGAGAGATGCTACAGTGACTTTAATACTACAAGTTGTGTGCACCTGTTTGTATGATTTAGTTTTTCAAATAAAATTTAATTTTTCCAGCATCAGTTTGCCCCTGTTGTGACACATTTGTTGCAAATTGGTTTGCTTTGTGGAGTTTTTGTGTAAATCCAAACCCATGGTTTTCACCAATCCTACTGCTGCTTATCTTTCTGAACAATTTCAAAGAATGCCATGTAATTGATTTTTTTAATCCCATTGAAACTGCACAATAAAATATTTTTTATATATTTTCATCTTTATTTCCCACTGTCTCAACAAACGTCCTAATAAAAATATGTTTCAGATATCTCTGCATCTTCCTCACCTGCTTTCTTCTCATACATCTGTGTTCTGCAAACCTTGTTTACTCTCTCTACCACTACCACAGGATATTTTTCAAAAGACAGTAAAAAATTTTGCCTGTAGATTTCCAAATAGATGGACTTAGCTTTATATGACATTAGATCTCTTTTACCTCCTTCTTCTAACTACACAAAGCGAAAGGGTCTCATCAGGTCCTGATTTACTTATGAATACAGTCTAAATCATGTAATCCTTGGCAAATTGCTGAGCCCAAGATTAAAGCAGACTACTCTGCTCAGCAAGACTCTGTCTGCAATGGGAATTTGAAAAATACAAGCCAGACATCTCCAGACATGCACTGCAAAAATCTTCATCAACATAAAATTTACATATCTGCTGAATAAAAATCCCCGCCTGCCTTACATCAGGTGTTGGGATGCTGCTGTCATGAACAAGTGCACAGATGAAGGGTCTTGGAGAGAAGCAGAGTAAGAAATGTTTTAAATTGAGTTTTACACAGAAGTCTCATTTTTTCTTTCACTAAAGGAGATGCTGGTAGTGTCCATATGCTATGATCCACCTTTCTGTTACATAAGCTTAAGCACATGGCCATTCCAGTTTATTTATTCCCTTGTATCTATAGATAAATAACTACATCTATTTTTTACATAATGTAAATCTATAAAAATTAAAAATTAGTGTAAAAAGTGCATGAACATTGTTTTTATCACAAAGTCTAGTAATTATGTCTAGGAATGTGAATTTACTAAGTAGTATCTGTCACAGAACCACATAATTTCAGACTGGTTAAGGTTTGAAGGAGCTTTCATAAAGCATCTGGTAAAAAACATGGAGTTACAGGCAGGACCAGCTAGAGCAGGGGGTCACATCCAGTCAGGATTTGAGCATCTCCGAGGAAACATGAGCTTTGGGCAATCTGTTCCAAGGTTCAACCATCCTCACAGTAAAACAGCTTGATTTTTTTTATATTTTGGTTTGTCTCTTGTCCCACCTCTGGATAGCATGAAGGAGAAAATTACTCTGTTTTATTTATTCCCTCCACCCCACCAGCTACTGACACACAGTGGTAAGATCCCCAAGATCCCTGGAAGCTTTTCTTCTCCAGGGTAAACAGTGCAAATACTCAGCCCCTTCCTGACACCTCCTCAGATGCTGTACAAGGCTGAGATGCTCAGTTCCTTCTTTATTTCAGTCTTCACCTAGGCCCTATGCTTAGAGAAAAAGGAGCCCAGGAGAAGAACCACTAGCTGTAAATGAGGATCTATTTGGTACTACTTTGAAAAAGTTGACATTAAATGTGTAGTCTATGGCACCCTATGGAAGACAAGTAAGGTGCTGAAAGAGATAGATGACATCCTTTCATGGCCAATTTCTATAATTTTGAAGAAATGGTGAAGAAAGAGGCGATTTCTGAAAGCTGGAGAAAGCCATCACCATAAACAATCAAAATTGTGACTTAAAAGTGAAATGTTTCCATTGAAATTTTTAAATTTTTTCTCTGGTATGCTTATAATTTGCTGTAGAAATTGCTTTTTAGCAAGTAAAATCTTTATAATTTGCTTATTATTCCAACACTGATTTAGACATAAGGTGAACATCTTTAGCTGCTGGTGTTCAAACTCTCACCTGAAGACCTTATTATACTGATGTTATATCAAAGCTCTTTCATATGTTGGCACAAAGTTTCTATGGTCACATACATCTCTGCAGTTCCAGCATTTGCTGTGTCTCACATTCCATGAAGTGGAATAATGTAGGAAAATAATAAACTGCATCTGTTGAATGCAATTTTTTTTTTCACAGATTTTGACTCCTCATATTTTCCCACATTCTTTTCTCAGTTTTGCCTACAGTTGAAAATAAAGGTGTTTTGTATACTCACATTTACTCATGATCTGCTCATTTATTTAAGAGAGAGGGAAATGACTGAAAATCTGACAGAAAATTATTTTAATTCTGAATCCTGAGATTTTTGTACATTATAACATTTTGGCAAAGTTCTGAGTTATAGTTCTTTCATTCCCTAAAAGTAGTTTTGAAACAGTCCCTGAAGAATAATCTTGCATGTGTTTAAAATGTATGAGGTTTCTTTTATTAAAATTGTTTAAAAGTTAAGATACTCCAGCTTTAATCAGTTTTCCCAATATAGCATTTATTTTTAGATTATAAGCAATTTTTAATAATTTCTGATATCTTCCTTTGTGAATGGAAATTTCCAGTCTCCAAAAGATAATTTCAGTATACTCAGGTGACCATCTTAACATCATTGAAGCCTTTCTTTGGTTTTAATATCTAATGCTACATCCACAAAAGAACTTTTAATTTCATGAACCTCCATTTAAACTATATTTTTAACTTGAGGGCTAATAACATTTATTCAGTGCTTAGTACATGAAGAGCCTTGGGAAACTTGTAAAGGGAACCATTGCAACTAGCATGTCAGGATGGAGCAGATAAAATAGATAAAATAAGAAACTGTGAGTAAAGGAAGAATTCCTTTTAAGAACTTGAGGCGGAGAGATTTGAACATCCATGGCAGATTGGGATTCATTGACCAAACCTTGTCCTTAATTTCTTTCAAAGGGGAACAAGAGGAGTCCTTCTATTTTTGGTGGTGCTTCCTCTTGGTGAATATGGGTTATAACAGTGTGTGGGAGATTTGGGAATAGAGAAGTAGGAACCTGGGAAGCACTGGATAGTCTAAAACTGTGTCTAATGAACTGGCTTCTATGGTAGAATTAATGCAGCAGGTGCCCCTTTCAAGACTCCTCATGTTCAATTTAGCTAGTCCTGTTAAGATGGTGTGGAACCAAAACAGAGTTACAGTTTCCTAAGGAGTTTGCCTGAAAAATACCCTTAGTGGATCAAAGTTCCACCCTTATGGATGGAAGGTTCTTATTTTTTCTTTTGAATTACTATCTAAATTCTGCTCATGTTCTACCTTCAAAGCATAAAACTGATTTTACTTTAAAATTTCTAACTCCTGATTAGAATTCTGTCTTGAAAAGGTATTTTTATTTGAAAGAAAGCATTTGACTTCCCTTGTTTTGTTTCCAAACTATTTGTAACCCTTCCTAAGATTAATAAAGTGAGCATTTTCCTTCAGAGTAGAAGAAAGCAAACTGCTCTGTTTTGTTGATTAGGTGTATGATTTGTAGGTGTTGATTAGGTGTAATTTATAGAGAGGAGGAAGAAGCCATCGCTTACTGAATGCTCATGCATTTTACAGGTCCTTGTGATTTTTCACTCCACCTTGTTCACTTTCCTGTCTTGCTTGGAACTGATGGCAATATTCCAGAATAAATACCAGTGTTTGCTGATTGCCATTTATGGTGACCATCCATGAATAAATATTTAATTAAAATTCCTGCACATCATCATTATCTGTATTATGCAGTGTGGCACTGTAACAAGGACAGCTACTGCCAAAGACATTGAAGGATGCATACTAAACATTTTTTTCCTGAAATTTTTCCTCTCTTGGTTTTTCCATGTCAACCAAAATGGTGCTGTTTAATGACTATGTTAAAAAGTTGCTGAAGAGACAGCTTCACATCTGTTCTGAAGTAAACTGAAATTCAAAGAAAAAAGAAAAAAAACCCCACAATTTATACTGATATGTTCTATGAACATTCCAAAACAAAGATGTTCTTGGATACATACAATCATGCCTCTACAGAACTTTCTAACACTGTAGTGCAAATACATACTGTATTCCATGTATATACATTTATGAGATACACTGAGGATGAATGCTTATATAAGTGACAGGATTCAAAAATTTGAGTTATTCTTTTGATATTCCTCTGAAAAATTCAATGAACATAAGTAGGGATCAGCTTAAAATTCCTTTGAAAATTAGAGTACTTTGGGGTTTCAAATGAGATGAGAAACATTTCTTGGATTTACATAGCAGAAGCCTGCTTCCAAGACAGCTGCAGATATCAAACAGAATATAATTAGGGTGAATTAAATCATTCTAGGGCAATAATACCCCATTCCCTCAATGAAGAAACAAACTATTTTAAAATAGTTTTCCTAATGAGTTATTTTTCTGTGCTGCTTCTCAAAGATGCCTATTTAGGGACCATTTATTCTGCAATAGGGTGTGCAGTGCTTTACCCAGAAATCACTTTAAACACTTTGTATTTCTCTGATGAACTTATTTGCAAGATCAATAGAAGATACATTAACAGGTAAGGGGGTTTATGGTTGCTATTTTCTTTTCTTGTTATATGAAGGCTATTATACCGACTCCCTTTGGGATGCTCAGTTTAAAAATTACAGAAATAAAGTAATATTTTGTGAGATGCAGTTCTGGTTTTATTCCTTTACATGCTTTTCAAATTCTTAGGTCAAAAATTTAAAAGGGTTTGTCAGGTTCTAAATAACTAAAGAGGGATTTGCAAATCTTGGCAATGCTAATGAAATATGAGTTCCAGTGTAGTGGCCTAAAAAGCAGTACAGAGTAAAAGCAGCCAGGCTGAGGAAACAGCTGAAAGGTTGTCCCTCATGAACAGTGTAGGGTTTTTGCTGTACACTGTGTTGATGTTTTTCAAGGCACAATTTCTGTAAGGCTCAATTCTCTGTGTCTTCTGTAAGAGGCAATATTTGAATTGATGTACCCATACACCCATGACATCCTCAGCCTTTTTTGTTGATCCTCTCTAACCCTGAAATTGTATCTGCCCCACAAGTGACCAAAGGCTAACTTCAGAGAAGGATCAAGCCTACAAAGCTCTTGTGCCAGCGAACTCTCATTCCATGTAGCCAGCCTGTTGTAGCTCTGATTTGAAATGCCCACCTGGGCTTGGGGCTATGCACAGGACATGAGCTGGTGAGCCCAGCTGGAGAGCAGCCTGCCCCACCAGTGAGACAGCTAAAAGGCAAGTCTAGAATCAAGAACTTGAGCTTTTCCCCTTCCAGAGCGTGGTGCTTGGTTTAAATCCAAGGTGAGAAAAACATCTGCATGGGCTTTGATCCATCCAGAATGACCCTGTGGACAGACTCCTCCCGAGTCCCCACAAAACAACCTGTTCCTGTTGATCTGGTTTAGCCTGCTTCTCCCAGCAGCTCAGCTAGACTGCTGGCACATGAAGCCTGCATCTGTGAGGTTTTCAGGCACTCAGGGAAAATGTTCCTTTTCCTAACACACAAGTGTCTCAGACAGAAAACAAAACAGCACAGCACTTCCCAAGGTGCCCCTTAAAAAGACCATAGTAGGATCCTTCATACTCTCAGTTGCCTCATCTGCCTGTTCATGTGGCTGGAAGCACTAAGAAACTAAAACACTTCTTTGTGAGCAGTTAATACAGATGCATATTCTCAGAAATAAAGAATATATGGTAAATTTTACAGAGGACAATCTAGAAAAAACAGTGTTTTAATACAAAAGACTTTACGTAATTTCTTAATTTTTGCTTTGTTTCCTTTGATTAAAATCTTTTATAGAAAAATTCAGGGATTGAAAGTTGAGGATGAATATTTTTCAATTGTCAGTTTGTACTGTTGCTTCTCAATTGTTTTAATATTTAGGACATGACAGATTCCTAAAACTACTGTGTGCTTCCTTAGGCATTCCACAAACCCATTTTTCAGCAATCTTCACAATAGCTTTTGTGCAGGAGGTAAACTATTGTTACTTTATCTTTCCCTCTCATTTTCCTGTACATCAAAAATGTAACATCAAATAGCAGTGGATCACCATTAGAAAAAACAGCATCTACCTGTCATCTCACCACAAAATAATCTGAAGATTCAGATCAGCTATTATCCCAGAGCTGTGAGCAGTATGCTCACTTGAACATATTCAAGATTTGCTGTTTCACATTTTATTTGGGAAATTATTATTTTTTAAAGAGTTGTTTTTTTCCTTCAGTTCCTTGCACATGCCTAGTCCTCCATAGAAGTGAGTCCTAGGGTAGACTCCTCAGAGAAGCAAATGAGCAATAATTTACCTAACAATACCATTGTAACACTGAGAACTGCTACTGCTTGACCAGAATTGGCTTTTATTGACCTGAACTGACAAAGAAATAATGAATCTGCCTGTGCAAACTCTTCCACAGCTACATGTGGAGGCTGAATTTTTTTGTTCAATTATTTTTGGCCTGTTTCCATTCATCAAAATCTGTTTGAATTTAAATAAATAATTTCTTTTTTTTTTTTTTTTTTGGAAATTTACGAAAATCAACCTTCCACTAAAACATGAAAAGCATTCGGTCAAATCATGTTAGCCACAGAATGACATCTAAGGTTTATTTAGTTGAAGGGTTTAGGAAATTGGGAAAAACTACTGAGATGAAAATAAACACAATTGCCTTCCTTTCTCTGCAACATGTAGAGGCTGCTGGGTAGTGAGAGCAAGAATTGCCTTAAAGAGCTATAGAACATTTCTCATGCTCAGAAATATCCTTTTTCATACACTTGCATTAATAATACCCTTGTGCAATGGCACTTGCACTTCACAGAATATATTTCATCATATCATAACCTGACCAGAGCCATTCATGATTCATCTGCACCAGTTTATGTAGATTTTACTGAAGTGTGATGTTTTCATGAGCACTGCATAAAGCAAAGGATTATTTCCTGTGTCATGGCTAGAATATGGCTGTTGTTGAAGGAAATACCTAACCCAATAAACCAGCAGAGCACAGCTCAGCAGGCAGAGGGAAATGTCAGAGCAAGGCAATAAAATGGTGCATCTGCAGAGACATAACTATGATCGATACCCAGGCTTTCAGCAAGGGAGTTTGCATCCTTGTGACCTCGCTGAATGAGAATGGCAGTCTGAAAACCAAAGAGCTGGAAAAAGGAAGATTTTTTCATTTCTTGAGGCAAGTGACCCCAGAAATTATACACTTTATGTTCTGTTCCCAAGCACAGTCAATCCTAGGTGCAGTACTTTTTAAGGATATGAGTGACACCTGGTTCCCAAGAAATGCACTTAGGGCCACAGGGAAAGGGTAAAAGGCATAGAAGTTTGATATAAATAGCCAATAAAAGTGATAAGGGTTTTTTCCAAAGGGAAAAGTCTGTTCATTTCACACAGTTCATCACTTTGAAAATGGACTCAGTGAATAGCTGACTAATAGTAAAGTATTAAATTTTAATCATGTTGTCATCAGTACTGGGATTCAGATATGCAGCAATTATTAATCCAGCAAGTCTAAAACAGAGCAGAACTTATGGATATATATGTATAAACAAGCATACTTTAAAATAAGCAGGGAAAAGTAGTTGAGAGTTACACTTGCAGCAAAAATAATATTAGACCTTCTCTAAACAGCTATTTTTCAGGTATGTTGTATCACATACATTCAGACTGTCTATGGAGGACTCAAAATTTACAACAGCAGTGGAGAAAGAGTGAAAGCAATCTAAAGAACAAAAAAGCAGCAACAGAAAAGAAGACATTACTTCAGTCATGGTTTTGGTCCAAACTATGTGTCTGTTTCATTCAGTTTTGAACAAATGTACAAATATTTTTGAGATTTGGGAGTCAACAGCATCACTGTCACTCCATGTTCTCTTTTTTATATTTCCTCCTTCTTCAGATTCTCTCCTTTCCACATAGCTCCAAGAGATCCAAAACCGAGCCCAAGATTTTTATAATTATTCACCATTCTAGACAGAGGTGTAGCCCCCCTTTCCCCCGTGCTGCAGTCTGTGGAGAGCCCCATGGCAGCACACCTGGAGTGCCCTGGCCATGTGCGGTGCCTCAAGCTTCATGGTGAAGGGAGCCCTGAGCAGCAGCAGACAACAGCTCCTGCTGGAGACACGTGTCTAGTGGGGGTGATGGCGGTGGGGAAGTCATTAGGGAAGGGACAGACAGATTTGGGTATGATTTAGCTAAATTTAGGGGTAAACAAGATCAGTAGTGTCTGCTTTACTGGATGAATGCATGATATTAGAAATAATTAAAACCTGTGTAACTGTTACAATAGGAACATGGGAATTAGGTGGAATCTACTCATTGTCTACCACTTTTTAAGGATTACTCAGCTTGTTATTTAGAAGAAAAGCAATGTCAGGACCATAAAATCTGATTATGAGCCATTACACAAATTACCATGCTGTGAAGATAACATTTGGCTGATACCTCATTGTTTGGTTTTCAAATAATCCATCATTTTCTGTACTAGCTCAGCATGCTAGTATCAGACCTGAGTAAAACCACAATGTTTTAAGAGACCTGTTTGGTTCCTAGATCTGAATTTGTGATTCACATTTTTTACTTTTGTTTTTTCCGCTTTCATTTGCACCCTCTGAGATTTCTGACACAACCCTTGAGATGGAAGCGGTTCTGCTAAGGTTATAAATTAGTTATTACTTTCACCCAGCTTCACTTCATCAGTTCCAGAAGCTCCTTGAGTGTGGTGTACTGGGAAGTGTATTGCACTGGATTTCAAAATGCCACAGGGCACCTTAGCCTGCATTTCTGGGACCATCTGACCAGTCTGCCTAAATTTAATCAGGCAGAACTCAGTGTGCCTCTGCGTTTCACAGCTGGAGAGAGGAAAGGAAGAAGCCTCACATACAGATAAATCCTGATGCAGCTTTCAATTTTGTGGATGTCACCAACAGAGAGACACAAGTCCAGGTAACTGAACATCAATTGTTTTCCCTGATCCTCCAGCATTGTAACTCCATTTCAGAATGCCACCAGATTTGTCAGTTGTGATTTGTCCCTTGTGGAGCCGTGCTGGCTGTCACCAATCACCTCCTTGTTTTCCACGTGCCTTAGCGTAGTTTCCAGGAGGCTTTGCTCTATGATATTGCTGTGAGAGATCAGCTTGTAGTTACCCAGATCTTCCTTATTTCTCTTTTTAAAAATAGGAGTTATAGCTCCCCTTAGTTCACTACCTGATTATTGCATTCTTCATAACATTGCATAATAATTTTTTGTATGATATTTAAATTGATAATCTCAAAGCTTTTTCAGCTATAATTCTTTTCAGCTCTAATTCAGGAGATTCTGCTAGGAGAAAACATTTTAAAATTACCACCCCATTTTACTGTAATTGTAGATAGAGGACATCTCTGACTCCTTGGTAGCAATTTTAATTAGGTCTCTGCATGCCAGAGAAAATACAAATGAATATATAAAGTGTGCTATTGAAACCATTGAGCCAGAGTGTGCTGGCTGACCCACATGACCATGGGCAGGCTAGCTAGACATCAGCCTTGGGGAGAGTAATGAGAGAGCTCATACAGAATTCAAAAAATAATGAACATAAAGAACTGTAATTAATATAAGACAAAGAGTAAAAATATAATGCAAGCAATTGACATGCTTTCCTAGAAAATGTATCTTGTCAAATGATTCTGTTTAATTATCCGAGCAAATTGAAGGTTTGATTATTAGAGGTAATGACACCAGGCATCTGACATACAAGCACCCTGTGTTCTGATATTAAAAATAGGGCTTATTTCAGATTTCAAATGCTGTTCTCAAATAGAATGGCAAGGGAATATGGGCATGGACTCAAAAACCTTCATCAATTTCTACTCTTTATTCAGAGTAAATATTAAATAATGCTTATTTTTAGTCATAAAATGAAAAGACCACACTGGAAGTCTATTAATTTGCCATAAGTTCGGAACAGTCATGCAGAAAAATTAGAGCCTTTGATAATTTGTTGAGCAAAATGTATGTTTAATGTGGCCAGTTTCAAACTTTCACTTCTGGAAAGACATGACAGCCATACTGGAGGAGACAGTGAAGGGAAGGAGAGTCTAAGATGGATTTACAAATCTCATGGACCAAAGAAGAGAGCATCAACTTCCAAGATGAGCAATGGACAAAAACAGCATAAGAAATTTTCACTGTACAAATAGAGAGCAGGAAATAAATTGAGGAAGGCAATTTGTAAGTATGATATGGAAAATAGGCAAGTTCTAATGCTGTATTTTAAAAACATATACCAAGATGAAAGTTAATTACAACACACGCATACACACGCACCAGTTCCCAAGAAATAGTTTAAAGTAAGAAAAAAATCAAACCAAAACCCAAGGAATACAGGATCCTAAGGGTCTTCTTAAACAAAAATCTGTGGTTACAAATTGACAGTTATTTCCTTATTTGTGAGTGCAAATGTGACTAAAGAGTGTACAATATACTGGCAAAAAAATGGATTCACTATTTAATGTCTTATTCAATGGAACATTAATTCATACACAATCAGCAAGTTTAACACCTGTGAAAAAATACAGAACCCAAAGGATAGAGGAGATGAAACTAAGTAATCTAAGCATTTCCTCTTGACTTAAATAGCATGATTCAGTATGTCAAATTAGCCTGACTGGACCTAGCAAAATGAAACTATCCACAGACAGCAAATTAATTGTAGAAAGGAACTCTAACCCTTAGTGGGAAGGAAAATGAAATGTAGGTGGTATAATTGAAATGACAGAAACAACATCCATAACCTAGTGAATAGCTAAAGAAATTATTAGCAATGGATATTCTGCCTGTTTTCTTGATTTTGATTAGATTCTTATTTTTATCTAAAACCCTTGGTATACTAATATGGATTATTATCTAAGAAAAATGTAGAGATATAGCAATTTATAGAATGCAGGGTTCTGAAAAATGATTATTCATAGACCAAGTATATTATTTCAAGGGATAAAAGGAAAACTTATTCCAAAGTAAGCAAGATTCATGTACTCATCTTACTTTCTTCTAAGATTATTTTCTGGCAGGGAAAGAAAGCGTCTGCCTGCTTCAGCTCTGCTAATGCTTATTTTAATACATGTATGAGGCAGGTACCTTTTTCCAAGAGCACCAGACTGAAAGGTTTGTTACTTGTTGTGAATGTTTGTTGGCTCACTAAAAAGTAACAACTATGGTCAGCTGCTAAATAAACATTTAGGATTGTGCAGCTAAAGCACTGCACTATTGAGTTTATTATTAATAAATGGATTTGAAGTGTCGTGCTGGGCTTTACCACAAAGGTAAATAATTTTTACCTGGTTTTTTTCCTTGCTGACTCACTTGAGTGCATCACTGTGGCACTTTTCACTCTTTTCTTTTTTCTATCACTCCAAAGAAAGATGGTATGGCTCCCAGCTGCAAAACTGAGATCTTATTTGCTAGACCCATGCCCAGCCTAGCTCACTGATGCATGTCTCCTACCATGTGCAAGAAAAAGATTTTTTGATGGCTCTAATACACTTTACACATAGCAGATGAATGATTTTAACAGTGGCACCTTCCTGAAACTTTCATTAAAAAATCAAAACCAAAACACAGCAAAACAACAACCAACCAACCGAACAAACAAACAAACAAATAAAACCCCTCAGGCTGCTTCTACATGGTTTGATTTTTTTTGTATTTGCTTGTTTTTCTTCTATTTATGGATGATTTTGATCTTCCACCCCCCCTCCCCCAAATATTTCTCTTTTTTAAAAACACAATATCCCAGTTACAGGGGTCAAGATGACAAACATGTTCTAACTGAACAGGAAAACAGAGTAAATGTAGGTTGTTATCAATAGTAAATAGTACTGGTGTGTACTCTTTCCAGCATGATGATTCAATTTCTTGGGAGGATGATTCAATTTCTTGGCAAGAGTCCAGCTTCCACTTCTTACCATCTTGGTCAGTCTCAAAAAAATGCACAAAAACCCAACCCAAACCAAAAAAACCCAAACCCACACAACCAAAAAGGAAGGAATGTTTCAAAACAGGCAGGTACTTCCATCCTTTGAGATCACAGAATAAGAGCCATTACTCCATTTTCCATAACTTGCTTCCACTGGCTCTTAGCCTTCAACATTTTAGACTAAATTATGTTGAAGGTCTGAGTACTACTGAAGATCTGAAGAATGACTAAATGCATTAAATTATTGTGCAGTGTTGATTTAGAAACAAAATAATAGATGACGTTCATAGAGCATTCACATGAGATGAAAAAGAAGACTACTTTAATCTTCAGCTTCTTTTTAAATTATGAATCTTCCATTTTTCATTAAAAACTTTGTTTATCAGCACAGAAGATGAAGCACTGGAGGGAAATGGAGGCAACATGAATATGAATAGAAATAGGAAGATATAGGAGGGTCAAGGTTCTGAAGTATCCCTCACCATAATATCCTTAGAATGCCAGAAAATAGGATGGAAGAACTCCTGTTCTTGCTCCTGAGGATATCTTGCCCTTTCACACCTTTTCATCTTTCAAATTGCTACTGAAAGTAATCTGAAAAAAGTAAACCTAACATTTAGTTTATTTATTACAGAAGTAAGATATTGTTCATTCTTTATTTCTGATCTCCAGGACCAAAAGCTTACATGCCTTTCTGTGTTTGACAAGTGGAAAAAACCTCCAGTATTAAATTTTTCCATATATGCATTCTATCCATAATGTGCAACTTCATCAACCTTAACATTTTCAAAATGTAAAACTATTTCCATTAACACTGAAATAATGAATCTCCCAATTCATTGTTATAAGATTAATTTTAGGAATATAAAGTCAGATTGATGTGCAGCAAATAAATATTATAGAAAATAATTTCTTCATGTAATCATATTATGTAAAGCTGCCAAAATTTAATAACTTGTCTCAGACTCATAGACGAAAGCAACACCAACTCTCTATACCAAAGGAAATATTAATTTAGAATCTTTCAGGTGAAGACAGAGGAGGATCATCATCTGTTTTCAAAAGGCAGACATCAGCATGTTATTAAAATGGGTAAAATCTTTTTTTCTTTGTCACATTCTATTAAATATTTTAGTAATTTTGCAATGATGAGATCAGTTTGAAGTGTAAGATATAAAATTTCAATGCAATTACAAATCTAATATATTCAAAATTTTCATAGTATCATTCAATCAATTTTTTTTCTGAATCTCTCTGTTAATTAAGGATATTGTTAATTAAGAATACATGAAAATGGCATTCAAAAGTGCTAATTACTTAAAAGCTGTTTAAATAATTATGAAAACCTCCCTGAGAAGCTTAAGGAATGTGTCTAATTACATCTACCATGGATCTCCTAATTGACAGGATCCTCACCTCCTATGGATTGTGTTGTGTATCTTAACTAGTGAGTCCTAAGCCCAGAAGTTCAAATCACTGCTGGATGAAATATGTATACAAGAGCACCATTTTTTTAAAAGCAATTGATTTTCAAATTAAAAATATTTTGTAAAATAAAAAAAAGTAAAAATCATTTTTTGTTGTATTTGGCTTTTGCTGGGATTCTCATAATTCTGCAATATAAACAAGCATTTATTAAAAAGAGTTCTTGCAATACATGAGGTGGTTGGCATGCCTGAAAACAAATCTGATACCAACAAATCCGTTTACCAGACTAATTATGGATCAGGGCACCCTGCAGGAAGCAGAAAATTGGAAGCAGTTAAATTTGAAACAGAAGAAACAACAATAAATTATTAATCAGGCATGATTATTTCTTTTACGTCGTTATGTTTACAAATAAAACCAGTAGACTACAAGTAGAGTGAAAACACAGACCTATGCCCCAAGTCATACCTCGTGAAGAAAATTGCAGATTTTATTTCACAGAATAATAACATTAAATACTTACCAGCCAAGGAGCACGATCTACTTAACATATATGTTGCATAAAAATGTCTGAAATGTCCAAAGGAAACTCTCCTGTCTTTACTAATATTTCTGATTAAAGGTCTAGGAAAATGAAATTTACCTTTCCTTGTTTTATTCTCACTGCATGTCTGAAAATGTTTTAACTTCTCTCTCTAACCCTGGCTGGGAAACAGGTACATTAGCAGCACATCCCACATTTCAGGGTGATTCCAGGAGCTGTTGGATTAGGTGTCATTCAGTTCCCACTCAGTGACCTCCTCCCTGCAATAAAGACAGGTGAGGAGGTGAACATCTTCCCTACAAGCGATGTCCTCCCATGCATGGCATGAAAAAGTTTGCAGCCAGCACAACCAGATCTGGGAGCTGCAGGCACTCCAGGGGCTCCCAGCATAAATGCCAGCCATGATTTAATGTGCACTTAGCTTTGGTCCTGCACAGAATTTGTTGCCTCTAGGCTTACATTGGATACTCTCAGTTTGGAAACAGAGTCCTGAGACACTGTCTTTCTGATTAATGAGAAATCCCCACAGATTTCAGAAATACCTGGAAGACGTTTTGTTCATATGAAATAATTGAGTCAGGTGGCTTCACTTTGCACAAAGCAGGCAGCCCAGTGGCCAGTGTCATGCCCCAGGGTGGAAGGTGGAGGCCTTAGACCTTTCATTATATTCATTAGACCCTGGTAATGGCCGTGCATAAACCCCAGTGGCCGTGCTGGTCACTGAGGTTCAGAGCTGTGATGCTGTAATTAGAAACTGACCTGACACGTGGGGCACCTTCTCAGACACAAAAAATGGTCATTGGTCACCCACTCTTAGCTGACTTGCCTGCCCAAGTGAAGGAGTTAACCCAAGAAATTTCCATTCAGTTTCTCCATTTTTGGCTCATTTTACAATGCACTGCAGTCCAGGAATACAACATGAAGAATTTCTTTGAAGAAATATTTGTTTCTCTGCTAAAGCTTTTTCACTTGCTCTCCTACTGCTATTATTGCAGAACTAATGTGAGAAATCCTCTCCTTGCACCAAACTTTTCAATGTGGACCTGCTGATGTCTAAACACAAATTCTAGGCAAAGGTGCAGGAGTACAGCAAGTATACAGGCACATTTCTACTGCATCTTGCTCTCAGCAGTTTGGAAGTTAAGGACTTCCAAAGCTACAGATTGTACAGCTGGGTTTATATTGCCTGTGATGGATTTTTTAAAATTTATTCCAAAAGTAGGTCAAATAATCTTTTGAAACCACATAAGGTTTTAACAACTGTGTCCTTTGGCAATGGGTCAGTAATTAGACACTTTATTGAAAATAATGTAGTTTTTTTAAACTTTCTGTATGAAGTTTGACATTACTGCTTCTAGAGTTATATTGCTCAAAATGCTACTGAAGTGCAAGTGCCAGTAAGGAGTGCTTAAGTCAGTACCAATACAAGTATTTCCTATGATCTCTACTTTATTCCTGATTTGATGAATTTCTGTTATTTTTGAGTCATTTTTGTTTCTTGACTGAGGAACTTGATCCACTTCAGGCTTCCGGAGGAGACACTCTTCTATAACTCCTTCCTGTTTGTCTTTCTGCCTTTTTCACTTCTGCTATGTTTTTTACCTGAGTTCAGAAAAGCTTAGTATAATTTTCTCAGAAAATTATACTAAGCTTTTCTGAACTCAGGTAAAAAAAAATCTTTTCTCAGAAAATTACACTAATTTCTCAGAAAAGCTTATAATTTTCTCTCAATCTTTTTATTAAGACACTTTACTACTCTCTTTCTACAGCTTTTAAAGATGGAGATAATGTTTTTCAATCCTATTCAAAAAGTCTTAAATATCTTTCAAAGTAGTAAGGATCAAGCTAAAACTCATCATTAGGTATGTATAGTTCATCTAATTTTTCTCAGAGAAAACTTTGTGTTTATCAGTGTGGAATTTCATCTGCTACTTCACTCAGCATCATGAGATAAATCAATCTTTCATTAATTTAATGGCATATAATAAAGTGTTGTAACCAGAAGATCAATCTAAATAGCATAAAAGATCATGGAAAAGCTCCTAGACAATTCCACTGAAACAAAATTAAATATGTTTTCCCAGTTAGAGTGTTTTAAGCGCCAATGAAGTTTTGTGGTGTTAAGGAGATTATCTTTGAAATATCTCCTCAGTTTGTATTTTAATGGAAAAGATGGTGTCAGCTGAGATGTCTCATTGGCAGTTGCTGCATTTGGAAGTAAAGAAACATCGTGCAGGATTCCCAAAGGCAGGATCCCTTGCCTTGGTGGAACCCATGCAAAGTGCTTCAGGACACCTCCCTGCATCTATGGCAGACACACAGCAAAGGCAAAAACAAATTAGGACAGGTCCTCTGATGATTAGAGAAGTTAATTTTATTCCTTTTTCATTTCAGAAATTCTTGCTGTTATGTGTATTTTCACTTGTGAATGGGGAGAAACAAGCCATAAATAATTATGCCCTAAATCTAAAAACAATGTGCTAACAATCATATACAAATCATCAAGCTGGTTAATAGACTCGACTCCTAGTTTATTCACAAGCATAAAGGAGGATTAAGCAATTCTCTTCATAGACACAGAACTATCCTCTCCCAGTATAATATTCATACATTATTGGTATGTTTTGAATATTGACATTATTACAGATGAGTCACAAATCCATTATGCATATACTTCTGAGGAGATATAAGGCTTTTTCTTGTTTTCCTTCAGTTCAACAGGAAGAGGCTTCAACATCTCTCATGAGGTTTTCAGTAATTAAAAAAATCAGGATCTGGTAACCTTAAATAAGATGCTCAATATTTGTCTGCAAAAATACAGTCTGCCTGTAAAATTAGTACTCAACACTGCTGTCACTGTATGGATGAGAGAAACATGCGAAACATGAGAGAAAACTATGTTCAATTATCAGTAATTTCAGTCTTTCCTATTCTTTTTTAGGAAGATTGTATTTTTCTTAACCAAATATTTTGCAGGTTAAGAAGAAGATAGTGTTCTGATGAAATGTACACGGTATTGAGATTGCCCAGGCTTAGTCTGCAACTCTGCTAGCTGAGCCAGCAGGCAGGGGCTGAGCATTCAAAGCTAGTGAAAAAAAACTGAATACATTTTCTGTCAAGAATAGCAGGGCTTAAAAGAAAAACACAATGCAATTGCATGCAAAAGTAGTAATTTCTGCATTTTATATAATAAAATCCAAGGTCAAAGTCATCAGGGCAGTGACAGATCGTGTAGTTTATAAGTTTGAAAATAAAATCTAACAATTCCACTTACTAGTACGATGCAGTAAGCCACACTTCTTAATCAATCGACTATGATGACAAAAACCTGAATCAATTAAGCAAGTATTCATAATATGAACAGTTTTAAAGTATGGTTTGATGATAAAATCCTGGTCAAAGTCCAGAATGAAACAGAGTTCCAGCCACAAAGAACAGAAGAGAGCAGATGGACTGGGTCAGCAAAAGCTGCTTGCTCCACAACTTCTGTGCACAGAAGTATTTTGTACGTTGTTGACATGAAAAATCTTGTTTAGAAAATGTGCAAAGGCAGTAGGGACCCAAGCCCTGCTCTATATAATTAAGCTGCTGAAAGCAACACTCAAACGAATGATGGAAAATTCCCAAGTCCTTTGTAGTCCCTGTGATTTCAGAAAGAGGTTTTACTAGTGGACCTATTTGAGTAATGGGTAAGCAGCAATAAAAAGAATTAAGTATATTAGCAAAGTTAGCCTCTCATAACAGCCAGACCTCATCTGTTGCACCAAAAAGTAATGACTGAAAATATTAAGTGCAAAAAGAAAGCATCCTTGTCGAATATATAAAAATCTTTAGTATCAAAGCATCTCAGAAGAAAATATAATACAACTTCACAAAGCCATTTTTGAAAAATACGCTTTCCAAAACACAAATTAATATTAAGGAAGATGTATGCTAATCAAGAGGGAAAGCTTTGACAATAAAACAAGCTCAGAATTCTGACATGAATTGAGACTTCAGAAAATAGCAGAGGTGTTAGTAAATTCAAAATTAATTGGAATTTTTAATATTTCTCCCTGGTAATAATTTTAGTGCTTTCAAATTGTTGTTATTTGATTTTAAAAAAGACTGGTGATGCAAATTTAATATCAGTGCCATTGCAAAATCTGTTATGAAAATTTGCAACATATGTTGAATGACATTTTCAGCAATCATTTGTCAGATGTCAATGTAAATTGCATCAAAATCCCACAAGAGACCTTTAAAACAACTTTTTCCATCAAATTCTGCTGAGAAATACTGAGTTTATATACTTATGCATCTTCTGATTTTGCTTGTATAATTTCCTGTACTGTTCTTAACAATTTAGTGTTGAGAGTATTTTGCTAGTTTGTTAAATAGGTTTGATGTTTGCTATGTGGTATTCATTTTCTATCCTGTTCTGCCATAGTGTGTGTGATTTTATGTACATTCTTATGGGTTTATATCCATTAGTTACATATAGCTGCACAGAAGTTCTTCTAAAACTTCTGAGAGATTCGTAATGATGCTCTCTTCTGGCAGAAAGCTTTTCTTCCCTCTTAAGGAGGGTCACAAGTATGGGCTCCTCCTCAAATATTTCTCTTTGCCATGAGCCTAATGATGGAGATCCTTTAAGAAAAAATTAATTGTCCGGAAAACAACAATGTACACACTCTTTGCTAAGGAAAAGAGGCATAGATGGCTTAGGAAGCACCTTGGATCAAGAGAAGGTCCCAGGAGGATTCCAATTACTTTCTCTCCTTCTCCTCTTCCTTTCCCCTGACACAAGATGTTCCAGGGTGTGAGACTGGCCTTGAGGTGAGAACTACATAGCTGCAGGTCTTCCCACTCCTCTTTGCTACTTGAAGGCTCAGTAAATATGGGCTTCTGTTTCTTGCTGCAAACACATACTGAAAAGCATGGTGGCGCCTGGTCCTGCTGCTGCATCTTGGTGGATGGCTGCTGCAGGCTCTGCCCTGCTCAGCAGCCCTCCCCTTCTCCTCCACACAGCCCCAGTCTCCAGGGATTTCAGGGTTTGCACTCACTATCAGCTGCAAGGCCTGCAAAGCATTGTTTCCATCAGGAAAAGTACAATCTGAGGTTTTTTTCACGTTCTATTTAAGGTGATTTAGGTGTTTTAATTAAAAAAGAAAAATCCAACCGTGTTGTAAGAGTGTCACAGAAAACAGGAATGTTACCAGTGAAATCTCCGCAGTCAGTGGCTGCTTCTTCTGCACTTTCCCTCTGCTATTTGCCCATATGGAAGCAGTTATTCAGTTTTCAGATTTAGTCTCTATTCTAGCCTGGTCCAGGAGTGGAAGCCTATCCATGATGCCTGCTGGCTTGCAATCCCCTTTAAGAGTCCCAGAGGTAGAACATCACTGAGGGGCCTGAGATAGTTTCTCCAGGAACCAATGGTTTCAAATGAAATGGAACATTTGGCACAGCCTGCTGTGTGCATTTTTCCCAAGGTGTTGTGACTGTGTTCGTGCTGTCTGAGCTAACCAGAGGTCCTGAGGAAGTGTTTATTGTGAACCAGGTGAAGCCTGCTGCTGCTGACTTTCTGAACAGAGACTTAGCAGAGGTCCTTACCACTCCAGCCCTGCGGCAGGCAGCACAGTCAGAGCTCACCTAGTCTGTCTGCTATTTTTGTTAATTTTTGTTTCAGTGCTTGCAGGAGAAAGGCAGTTTACAAAGTACAGAGGCAACCCTCTCAACATTGGCATATCAGTTAACAAGTATTGTTTTCCTCCATTTTCTTTCCAATATTTCTTTGCATTGTCTATTCATTTATTCATCCTGCATTGACTCATATCTACTCACATTTCTATGAGGAGGTTTCCTATCTTTTTCTTTCCTTTGTTTTTATTTCCCTCACCCCTTTTCAGTCTATTTCTTATTAAGTTTCAAATATCCATTTGTCTCCCACACAGTCAGATTTGATTAAAGTACACTTTTTCAAACACTGCATGTGACAAGATTCTGCTCAGAATCCACAAGAACGATTGTAACCTCAGTCCAGTAAAAATGTGCTGACTGTCAGCAAGGTCAGAAGAAGAGTCATTAGAAGGGCTGTTATTCAAATGTTATGCAAATTTTTGTTGTATAAACCTATTGACTTTTTAGCAGCAGAGTCAATTAAAAAGAAAAAACCTTTCACAAGTTCCATTCCCTGCAAGAGCTGGAAACCTCTCAGAAGCTCTCAGATCCACCTCTGACTCGAGCCAGCAGAAGCTTGTTTGCATCACACGGGCATCCTACCAGAGAAGGTTTGGAAAGGAGCCAGAGAGCTTGCTCACAGATACAACCTCCTCATGAAGAACATTGAACCATCAGACCCTATTCAACAAGAAGAGAATCTAGCAAGAGCATTCTGCTGCTGCAGTTGTGCTCTAAGGAGAAACCTCATCTGATGGAATGCAAGTGTCTTTCATTTCCTTCTTCCTTTGAACAAGAAAGGCGAAAGTTGTGGAAAGGGTACAAAAAAATAGCTAAATTGGAACATTTGTCATGCTCTGGTCAGACATCCTGGAGAGCTGACAAAGAAACTCTGACAAATTAACTCATACAGGTATGAAGGTATGGTGGAAATAACCAACTTAGAAAACAGAAAAAAAAATGTCTCTCAGCATCAATATTGTGCCCAGAATTGTGAATATTCGTTATTTTCCCTTAACAACTAGTCTCAAAACAATGGAATGACACTATGTAAGTAACTGAAGGATATGGCCTGTGATATTTCCAAAACATTTTATACAAGGAAATGTTTACAGGGGACTACTTCAATGGCCAAAACTGAAGGTTAACAGTTTTGCATGTGAAAATTCCCAGTGCCACCTATTGTCAGAGACAACAGAGTCAGGAGGGGAATCAGTGTGGTGCTGCATGTCCTCAAATGCACTTTCCCTTTGAAAAATGGGGAGAATAAATATTTGTATTTCACATTTAAAGCTCTTTTCCAGATTAGAATTAAACTCCGGAGAGGCACACACATAAATGTTTGTTCCTGATTGATGCCTTTATTTCCCAAGTCCTGCTGCTATCTGCGACCCCGAGGCAGTGATAGATAATGGTGCTCACAACCACCTTAAAATGAGCTGCCCAATGCCCTGGGAGGGCTTCTGAGGCTTTTGTCTCATTTTATAGCATACATAGCATCCTTTGCTTTTTCCTGACAATTCATAAGTGGAAGGCTTTAATGAAGCCTTGAACAGTGCACAGTCCTTGCCAGAAACTAATTTGCACTGAACCTTTTAAAGAACTCTGTTGATTGTTTGCCTTTTCATGGCAATGTATTTAAGTAATCATAATGCCTGAGTGAAAGTCTATTACTATCTGTTTACCTCAGTACTTTGACATTTCAATAGGAATTATCCTTTTCCATTTTTTATGCATCAGAACACAACAAAAACCAACAAAAGGCCCATCTAAACAAAAGAAAAAAACCCAAACTAAACCACTCAAAAAAAAAAAAAAAAAAAAAGGATAGAGTTGTACCTTGTTAGTAGTGTTTCTCTACTTATGAAAATATTTTAGAAAAATTAATTATGGAAAGTAAAATCTCTTAAGTTATTTCTTGTCCTAAGTCCTACCTTGACTTCTGCTGACAGGTAATGGGGAGGCCAGAGAGGCAGAGGTGGCAAATTGGCCTTCTGAAGATGTTAGGAGTGCTTGCCATGGCACAGGAGAGTGTAGAAGCAAATGGTCACCTTGCACTCGGGCTGCAGAGCCTGGTGAGAGTTGTTCACACCATCTGCAACAAATACACTGCACTCAAAATAGCTCAGCAGCAGCTCAGCACCTGCAAACATGAGGACAGAATGCTTTTGTGGGTGTGTATTCCAGAAAAGCAAGGAATAACACCAAAGTTGTGCATTTGATCTCCATACAGGCCATTCCTTTGAGAGTTGGGCTCAATGATCCCTGTGGGTCTCTTCCAGCCCAGAATACTCTGTTGAAATTGCACAGGACTGGGGCAGCATGGAGAGAGGTGGATTAGCAGAAAGGGTCTGGCAAAGCACGGGGACTTGCTAAAGCGGCTGTCAGGGAGCGTTTGTATCCTAGATCCTGATGTAAATGGAGACACTCACAGACAAAAGTTTGCTTTGAAAATAGTGATAGTATTTTCATAAAATCACTTTTTAAATGTCTATCTTACTAATTTCCAGTTCAGGTTTTAACTAAACTTGATAACATTTTCCATAGAAAATGGAATAAACACCATGACTGTGCTGGTAAAGTCAGAAAGATTTTGCAGATATCTCAATCAGCTAATTCTATTTTTCAGGTAAACCAGGAGCAAATATAGTAAATTCTAGGTATTATACAATTCAGCTGCATTTCAGGACTTGTTTCTAACAGTTAATAAACTAAAGAACTCAATTAACAGGGGGGAAATATGTTGAAATTTAATATCAAAGACAAGTACCATACAGTATATTTGAAGATATATGAGAACAAAATCTTACACTGTAGTTAGGAAACCAACCTTTTTTTGTGCCAGGGAAAGGAATGTTAAAGCTAGAAAAACTTCAGAAAATAATAGATCTCAGATAACTTCAATGATCATGAGAATACAAAAGATTTTCAATAGCATCGATGAGTTCAATACAGACTCCTAAAGCCTTAACATTGGCAGAAGCATTGGATTAACGTAAAATATGTATGAATAAATATTTTCGTGATGATTCATTCTATTTGTAAAATATAATAGCTAGGAAAGCATATATCTTTAAAACAGACTTCTCAAAATGAAGCCTTTACTATCAAACTCATTAGTTATGTGTGCTTCCTCTGCATTTAACCTTTTTTGACAGCTGAAAGGCATTTCAATACAGCCCTGAGGTTAATGTGAATACAATTTTTTTCCAAATTGGATTTTAATAAGTATCAAATTAGAAATATATTTAGTATTTTTCTAGGTTTTCATTAGTTTCCATATCCAACCTAAAGGAAACATAATGAGAAAGTCCAGACTTTTTGAGGCCTGAAGAACAAAGATGAAAGATGAATTATAAAGATATGCTCTATTTAACCTAAGGCAAAAATTTGCAGATAGTGAACATACACATAGGAAATCCACCTCCACTGAAAATCTGTGTGCTGTTTCATTCTTAAATAAATTTATTGTGAATGCAATGTGAAGTAGCTATGACTGTACATTTTTGAGATGCACAGGTATTGAGCAACCACACAGCAGCCTCATGAGCCATACAGATACAGCAGTCTCAAGGTATTAACAAAGGATTAAAGTCTCTGTGTGTGTGCTATCCTCTGCTTTTCACAGCATCCTCAGAGATTATGGCATTTCCAAGGCTCTGGTGCTGATACTTGTTATCTGTTGATGCTAAAATGAAAAAATAATTATTCATTTATTTCTCATCACTTAATATAACTGTAATGTAATTGTAAACAGTGAATAAAAGTCTGGTTGCAATCTTTGCTGCTCATCTTACTTCAATACCATCAAAGCAGAAAGATGAAGAAATCTAGCCACTGCTATATGAAAACTATAACTTGCAGGGATAACAGTAAGTATTGCTATATTTGTCCTGACAACTGCTTAAACATCCTTGCAATCATGACAATTTTTTTGGTTTTTTGAAGTCTGTTTACCCAGGAACATAGGAACGACTCCCACTGTTACAATCCACCATATTATAAGATATTTTTCACCATCTGCTGGAGAAACACCTTGGAGCATGATGCAGCTCATATCAACACTGCCATCAACAAAAAAAAAGCAATTCCAGAAGCACTCTCAGGATCGAATGAAACCATAGATCTTTCAAGATGACAATTAATTCTCTTGGGGAAAAAAAAGTTTCATAAAATAGACCAATGGTATGCACAGAGTTTTGGAAAGAGAAGGGAGAGAAACACCTGGGTAAGCAGGCTGCTGCATTTCTGGCCATAGCTGTGAGCTTTGCAGTGGCAGTCTCAGCTCCTGACTGATATCTGATACCTGATGTATCAGAGCTGTAGGCTCTGAATTAAACTAAGTGTTGTCACCCATGTGAAAAAGAAGAAATTAACAAGACTTATGTAAAATGTTCATTTGACATGGGAAAAAAATGATGATGTGGGGTAATCCAGCTTTTTTCCCTTTATGTCTTAGCGTTTCTAGATGGCACATATCTGTCCTTCAATACCTCTGTTTGGTTTCTTTCTATGATCTGACATGGACACGTCTTTCTGAATCTCTCATTGAGCACAGGTGCAAAAGACAGACCTGACTGAAGTCAAGGGCAGTGGCAATGGTACATGAGAGCAGAGCTCCTCCTGACTCTCAGTGCTTGGCTGGGAGCAAGGCCCCAGGCTCGGCTCCTTCGGAACATTCTGTGGCAGACCTGGGCTTTGCTGGGATGCCTGGTTTATTTTCCACTGCCATTTTACAAGCCAAACTGGGCATAGGTGGCTTACTGCCTATCTATAACCTCCTGATCCTATTATTCTGTCTCCTTTAAACTTTTGATTTTTCTCCATCTGTGAATTTTTCCCAGGTGTTTTTTTGTTCCTAAGTAACCACAGAGTTCTGGTTTAACTGGGGACTTTAAGGAATGAGAAGTCCATACATCATAAGAACATGTATTTTTCACTGTTCTAATTGCAAAAATTATTTCCAAATGTTCACATAACACAGGCACATACAAAGAACAAAATACTGGCCCACAACATTCACTGAAGAGAGCTTGTAATATGGAACGTGATCTAGTAATATTTCACTGACTCCAGTTTTATGTTTTAAAAAATTTCTGATGAATATAATAATGTACAGACAGCAAAAGTTACAGTTTTTCTTCTGCTCCTTACATATCCCAGACATATTAACATTTTGTTTTAATTTCAATTACTTTATAAATGCTAAAAAAATATTTTTGGGAAAATTTCCTGGCATTTTATGTGATTTGGAAAGCTTGCACTCACACCTGCAGCTTATCATTACTTTGGCACTGAAATTGTTTTTGACCTTTCCAGATCTAGATAATGCTTCCAGGCCATCAGCCAAGAATGACATTGGACTGAGATAAGCTACTATTCAAAATTACTGGTGGGTTATGACACATCAAAATTATTATACAGTTTTTAAAAATAACCTGTAGTGAGGGAGTTTTCAGTAAACAAGGATCACTGTTTGCCAAGGGAAGTGTCTGATATGTAGCGTCTTACTACATAAGGCTTATTTATTACTGAAAAAAGAATACATTGATGGGAACTCCATTAAATGGATTTTTGAAGATTTCCAAAGGAAAATTCAGACTGAGACTTGACAACCTACCAATAAGAATAATTCAAATTAAGGTTTGGCTTAAAAAACCCTGTATCATTGGCCAGAGACAGAGCACAAATCCAGAAGATAAGCTGCAAAATAGGGAAATTTTCTGAGCCAGAAGAGCAGGGAACCAAGCTTTGATTGAATGTGATCAAGTTCATTCCAGTCACAAAAAAGGTAACATGGTGGGATCAATGCACACCGAATGGCAAACAAAGAGGAGGAGCTGGAAGCCTCTGAGGAAGTACTCTGAGGCAACTGGGGTGGCTTATTGTGGAGAAAAGAAGGGTCAGGAGGACTTCTCACTCTTCTACAACTTCCTGAGAGAAGGTTAGACAGGCGTGGGTTGGTCTCTCCTCCTAAGAAACAAGAAATTAGATAAGAGGAAATGACATCAGGATTCAGCAGGGGAGGTTTAGGCTGGGTATTAGGAAAAATTTCTTCACCAAAGGAGCTGTAAATCATAGCAACAGCTGCTCAGGGGAGCAGCTGAGTCACCATCTCTGGAGGTATTTAGAAGACATGTAGATGTGGCACTTAGGGATGTCCTTTATTTAGTGGTTTATTTAGAAAGATTCATGATTGGACCCAATGGTCTTAAAGCTCTTTTCACAACCTAAAATATTATATGATTTTGCATTTTACTGGTATAAAGTATGTGCTTAAGTACCATCTTGCACTTACCCTATCAACTGCAGCCCTGTCAAACCTGCATCTTTCAGGAGGAACCTCTCTGGTCTTGGATTCATATTGCTGTTGATGACATTGGGGTTTAAAATCAGACTTCATAATTTAAGATGATGGTTGAACATATTTCATAAATAAAAAGAAAAAAAAATTGTAAAGGACTTCAAACTTGTTAATTCTGGGTTAGTTCTAAATAAGAGCAGGAATCCAAACTTTCACAGTCTGTAGAAAGACAAAAGAAAATCCCTGCTTATATTTTTTAGCCAGTCCCCGTCTTTATTTGTTAGATTTTCACCACAAATTTTTTTTAGTTAAAGGAGAATTCCAAGAACTTGCATTACAGGTAATTTTTAGTTTAGGGAATTGCTTTTCTCAACCCCAGCCGTGCTTTAGTTTCCAATGTGCAGACACTCTATTAGCTCAGCATGTTTTTTGCCATGGTAATGTCAAGTGCCAAAAGCAGAACAACAGCAGTGCTCCTCATGGTGTTACATCTGCAACTGCTTAATGAATAGTACAGCTTGCACATTTCAATACCTTTTTAATTATATTTGGCAGCAAAAAGAAAGCATGACCTGGCTTAAAATGTATCTCAGTCAGGTCCCTGGTATTTAAGCAAGAAGCTGCCTCCCTGGAATACAAAACTTGTCTAATTGTTTTAGAGAGTTCCCAGTAAGATAAAGCTTTCTAACTGTTCTCATTTCTAAATGTTTCTCACAGTATCTGGTAGATGTTGTGGTCTGGTTTTTTGATTTTACCCAAGGACTTCTTCAGTCACATCTTCTGAAGTGTCCACTGGTAATTAGAGTGTTGCATGTTGCTTGTCAGTGAAAGTGACCGTGTCAGTCAGGAAAGTTATGGTACAGCCGATGACAGCATATTATGACTCTGAGATGGCTCTTACCAGTAGTGTGCTGACTTTAATAAAGTTTTTTTCATAAGCTGACCTCCTCCTTTCCCTCTTACTTTTGGCTTAGTCTCCACTCACCATTGGTAGCAGAACTATTTGCAGAATTTCAGCAAAAGCATTACAGGAATAGGTACCAAAAATAATTCTTCTCACTTGAGTGGATGACTTTGGCTACAGAATAAAGCAGAGGATTGCACCTCTGTCCTGAAGAACTGACTTCTGCTGTACAGAACTCCTCTTCCAGAAGCCCAAAGCCTGCAGCCCAGAAGCCAGATGCTCTTCTCAGCATGTGTCCCATACAAGTACTCTTAATGCCTTAGAGCAGAGAAACTCGTTCACTGCCTGGAGATGTTTTCTCCAGAATTTTTCCTGCTTCCAGATTTTCCAGAAATCAGGCTCAATCTGCTTTTTAAGCTTTCATCAGCATCTATCATCTATCAACTTTATCATCAGTTCTATCAATTCAGAGGAGTGTAATACATGTCCTGCTCATATTACTACAACACAGTGGTCACCAAAGCACCCATGGGCCCATCTGGCCAGTGGTTGAGATACAGAAAATCTGAACTACAACATCCCCTTCAGACTTTTAATTAGTTTTTCATATATTTTATCATTCTTTTACTGGTTTTCAACCTCTATTGCGTATCTATGAGGCACTTTTGGAGATAACTAATTATTCATATGCTAGTTACTTAGATAAGCCTTATTGGGAGGTCTCTAGATCCTCATTCATATGATGCCATATCATTGAGTTTTCTGTAGATTCGCACTCAGTGTATTCTAATGAACCACAACACATCCTCCTTTGCCATCACTCATGGTTACAAATCCCTGCTACCTGCTTGGCACTGCTGCAGAAATTAACTTTCATGTAGGGCCCGTGGCCTACATGTGAGACTATTTCCTCCTGTTCTCTTCAAAACTCTCTCCTGCCATGAAATGTTCCTTAAACTGGACCAATTACATTCCTTAACTTTCATTATAAACTCGTACTCAGCTTCCTTATGGTTGTCTTCTAGAAAGCTGAAACATCATGACAAGCCAACCTAACAAAAGGTAAATATACTCAAAGTGTATATTTTTAATAATTCAGATAAAAAATGGTTTGGATATGCTGTCTCATGTTTGCTTTTTCCACATATATGTATTTTCCTGCATTTATAGACAATAATTGTAATCCTTATGAGCTGGGTTTTTTTGCAGGCTAAAAATCAAGCTTTTTTTAGTCCCCTGTCACACAGAAAACTCTCCAGATTAATTCCCACCAATCTTTAGCTCCCCGCTTAATTGTGTATTTCATCAAAACATGAGGCTAACATTGTATCATGTGGTATGCCCAACACATGGCCACCATGTATTGGTGGACTGTATTCTTTTCTTAATTTTTGTATCTAGAGAGTACCCACTTTGTCCAAAAGTCCTTAATGCGTACTTTGCATATTGTCATATTGTGCTGTTATTTGCACCGTGCCTCTGAGGTCTTACTCTTTTTCTCCAGGCTTTGAGGGATGCACCTCTTCCTATGTAGCATCATAATCTTTGTTTTAACAGTGTTTTTCAACCCAGTTTCTCTGGCAACTTTTAAGTGTTCTCCTGCTCTTTGTGATGAAATCATTAATACTAATTGCCTGCTTTTCACAGGAAGGCAGATTTATTATGCAACCAGTGTTCTCTAAATAGAATGCACAGGGCTCTTGATTTTAACAACCTGCAGCCAGCTTTCACAGTTGATAGCAATTTGCAGATAAAAATCAATCAGCCATACTTGACTGGGCTGTATAACTGTCCTACCATGCTTAACTAGGCTTGTAAAGTCACCCTGTATCCAAAATTCCCGCTGCTTTTATTTGCATAATCTTTTTTATTTTCTTTTTGTAAGCAATTTGAATACGCATGAAAGACAATAATTCCTTAAACCAGAATTATTATAAAAGATAACATTGATAATATGTCAAATTTTGAATCTCTATTCCTAAAAAAACCTGAAACCAAACTTAAAAATGCATGTGTTACCTTTCAGAGAAGGATACTTCTGAACTGTTATAAAAAGAGAGTTATCAGTTGTTATTGTAAACCCCCTTTATAACTAACTTCCTGACATTTTACTAAGTTACTCTATATACTTGAAGCTCATCATGTATTCAAAATGTCTGGGCTTGTAAGTGGACTTTGTTGTCACAAGAAATATTTTTTAGTACTTTATTTCTGGAATGTGACACAGGAGATTTTAAAAATCTATAAAATCAATCAAGATGATTTCTGCGAAAATGTTATGAGATATACAGCTGAAAATAGCTTTATAACAGTCAGTAAGTTTATATAAATCCATACTACATCAAGGAGAAAATACATTAATTTAGCCTTTTTATTAGAAAAAGGATTGACAAAGATGCATGGAAGAAAATCCAGAGAGGCCTTAAGTGCAGGGACTGATCATTTTACCAAACTCCATCAGAAAGTGAGAAGAACTGGGGGAGGGGGATCATTATTAATTTCTCATACACTTTGTGGAGGAAGTCAGAAAAATTTTTCTTCTATGAGGTGTCACAAGGAACTGGCATGGGCTGCTGTCTCTGAAGTGAATGGATACAGATATATCAATTTCCTTTCTTCTCTTTCTCTGTAGTTATCTCTAGATCCAAGGGGCAAAACTTGTGCAGACAGCAAACCAGTTTAAATGCCAAACTTAAGCACAAGTTAAAGTACCCTGATGGACATGAATCAAAGTATGCAACACTTTGCACAATGGGATTTTTTAAATACTGCTTTTGGAGTAGACTGATGGGAAAAGCTCAGCTCCCTGGACCCTATTTCTCCTGCACCAGCAATGAGAACTAGGAATTTACTGTTCTCCCCTTCTGGGATCCTCAGCCAGGTATGGAAGTGGATGGTTGGTCTTGCTGGAGCAGCTGAACACCACAGAGCTCCTTGAACACTGCTCGCTGTGTCTCTGAGAATATACTGTAACTGATGCTTCAGAGGAAATTGTGATCAATAATACTAGATACCTTGGGAACAATTACTCTTACTTGTCAGTGGAAGTGAGGAGTTAATATCCTAAACAATATGGAAGAAAGATATCTTCCACAGGGAGTTTTGCAGATAAATTTCACATTGCACAAAAATGTATTCCCCTGAACCATTTCAAATACATTAATCTTACTGTCTGTGAATGCTTTTCTGTATTTATATTATGGGAAGGGCATGGACTAACATTCTTTTTATAATTTCTGATTTAATATAGATCTTTACCATAACAGATTTTACTGTCTTGTAACAAACCTACTCCCCACTCCCTTTAAATTAATTAGTCTAGCTGCTTTCAATCTTTCCTTTTAGGCAAATACTCCTTTCTTGATCTTCTATAGTTCAATAATTATAATTTCCCTTCTCAGGACTTTTTTGTATATGTGAGAAGTTTTAAATTGGTCTCTCTCCTATTTAATGTTTTGCATTTCCCCATGTTGAATTGCAGCAGCCATTATATAGTGTAATTACATAACAGCTTTAGAAAGTATTTTTCTTGTCTGCCCAAATCTTGTCAAACCTAAATAATTTCATTGTTATAAAGCCTTACAACAGGACTGTTTCTCTTTGATTGAATCAGAGGAAGATTAGAGAATTAGAAAGAAGACCATGTCATCAATTATGGAGTAGGAAGTAATCAGAGGATAGTAATTTCTGTGCATTATATTACTACTCAAGAGAATTTGAATTAACTGAGAGATAATACAAACTGTGCTGGTTTTGGTTGGGATGGAGTTAATTTTCTTCAGTGTAGATAGCAGGAGGATATACTTTGGACTTGTGCTGGAAATAGTGTTGATAACACAGTGATGCTTTTTCACTGGTGAGCAGGAATTACACAGAGCCAAGGCTTCCTTTGCTTCTCATCCCGCTTCACCATCGACGAAGCTGAGGAGAAAAAATGTAGGGGACAGACATCTGGGATACCTGATCCCAGCTGAACCAAGGGACATTCCAACCCATGTGGAGTCATGCTCAGCATGGAGAGCTGGCCAATGAAAAAGAAAGGGGAGGACTTTCAGAGTGATGGGGTTTGTCTTCCCAAGTCACCATTACACGTGACACATGGTGACAGACAGGCATTCCTGGGGATGGCTGAACACCTGCCTGCCCATAAAAAAACCTGGTGAATTAATTGCTTGGGTTTTATTGCTTTTGAGCCAGGATTTTGCTTTACCAGTTGAACTGCCCTTAACTCAACCCACAAACTTTATCCTGCTGATTGTCTCCATCTAGGAGATGGGAGACAAGCAAGGAGTGAGTGAGCAGCTCTGTGGGGTTCAGTTGCTGGCTGGAACAAAATAACAGAGTTTTCTTTCCCTGCTTCTCTGTATTTAGAAGGACACATCTGTTGTTATGCTTCATTTCAAGAAATGTGGACACCATTTCAAGTGTCTCCCAGTGACACTTGATCATACCAAAACAGAAAACATTCTTCCTATACATAAAACATTTTAATTACTTCTACGTATACACACAAAGGAAAGAGGAAAAAACACAGTTAATTTATCTAGAGAAAAGGCACAAAGCAAACCAATTGTAGTTGTAAAAAAATTCTCCTTTTGTGTCTTGACAAAAAAAGCCCAGAGAAAAACCATTTTGAATACATGAAATACCTCCCAAATATCTTGCCTTTCAAAGATATTTTAAACAAGAACACAATTTGAGGCTGCTAGGGCATGCTTGACACTAATGTTCTGTACAGCTTTTGTTTGGTGCCAGGTTTAGGTGAAGTGCATTGGGGAATTGTCCTGCAAAAGGCTGGATATCAACACTGAATGCCCAACAGAATGGAAACCTCAGAGGGCTGAGAAGCCCCTAAGGACTGTGTAGACAGAGTTTGAGTGAGGACTACAGGATACCTATAGCAGTTTCTGGGACTGAAAATCTGCAGGATCCTAAAAGCAAAACTTTTAGATTTTATTAATTTAAGAATCTCCCTAACTAAACAGCTAGTGAAGCCTTTTGGGACTGTACTTTTCAACTTGGATATTTATGGCTTTTTTTTTTTATTTAGCCATTAGTTTAGAGGCCCAGAGACATAACTTAGGAATCACTATTACATTCTGAGATATTTAAGCATATTTCATTTTGGTCACCCTGCCCATTTTGTTTTAATGATAGTGCATATTTCAGACATAAATGCAGTTCCAGTACGGGTGATCCTTATTTATTGTAAAACCACAAAACCTTAAAATCAGAGAAATATGCTTCTCAATTTGTATATTCAGGAACTCCTGCCTCTATATAACAAGGACAACTTGCAATAGGATTTTATCTTTAAAGATCACTCGGATGAGGAGGTTGAGTGCACCCTTCCTAGATTTGCAGATGACACTAAGTTGGGTAGGAATGCTGTTCCTCTGCAGGGAAAGCTCTGCAGAGGGACCTGGACAGGCTGGATCAATGGGCTCAGGCAAGTTGTATGAGATTCATGGCATGGTGATGCTCAGTCAAAGGTTGGACTCGATCATCTTGGAGGTCTTATGTAACCTCAGAGATTCTACGGTTCTATGATTCTATACTTAAATTAGTCTTAAATGGTAACAAATACTTCCATTTAAATGTATTGCAATGAAAATTTATATAGTCGTTGTCTGGGCAGCTCTGTGTTGTCATTGTTTCTTTAAGTAAGAAACATTTCATGCAAAGGAAGTCCTGCATTCAGTGATGCATCTGCAACATTGTATTTATTAGTGATAACGCCATACATGTTTTCTCTGCCTGCGTATATTTTGCACTTTTTGTTTTTTATAGTGTATTCTAAATTCTTTTAATCATAATGGAAATTTGATTAAATTTGAAAGTTTACATAAAGAAAGTAATTAAAGCTTCACAAAAAAAAAAAAAAAAAAAACCAAAACAAAACAAAAAAAACCCCAAACTCATTTCCGTTGTAAGGACCAAAGGAGTGTTAGAATTAGTCTTCCGTGAAAAAGAAATGATCATTACATGGATACCTTGTCTAATGCACCTGCACAGCTAGAATCTCTCAGCAGCATTTTTCTTGTTCAACCAAGCATCCCTTGAGCTCTGACTTCAGAGCCTTTACCTCATTTTTTTGCCTCCTGATAGACTTTCACTACCTGTGTGAATTAGTTATCTTCTGGAAACAACTGTCTCTGGTAAAGCAAAATGCAGTTTTACAGAACAGACTGGAAAATCTCATCTGGATGTTAGCAAATGAAGCAATCAGAGGAACATGAATACTGGCCAGGCTGCTAAGTATTTATTTATGTTACTCGAGAAGATCAATCAATAATTAGGGTGCTACTGCCAAATTCTCTGCATATATGCAATTTTATGTTCTGAGCTCACAGGCACTCCCTTTTTCTGCACCAAAATTGCCCTGAGTCCAGGGAGTTCCCATCAGCCTAATGAAGGATACATCCTCTACTGGCCATGGTCATTGCAGGTGTCCGAGGATCTATTTGCCTCCCATGGCTGTGCCTGAACCTCTCATCAGAAAAGAGCTGCTGCAAAATACAGTCCCTGAAACAGAACAGGGGCAGCAGATGGAGCAGGTTTGGGGTTTTTCTTACAGATGCTTCTGAAATGCAGCCTGGGTATTATTACAGAAGATGTCCCAGGGCAAAGAACAGCCTGGTGGGGAAGGTATGAACAGGGGATTGCCCTGAACAGAGCACAGGGACTGTGAGCTGAGTGTGTGCCTGCTTCCCTGGGGAATATGTGGTGATTTCACCTTGCCTGGAGCCCATAGTGTGGGGAGATCCCAGACTGCACAAAAGGTCTCTGGGACCAGGGGCAGAACAGTGAATTCTCTAGAGTTATGCCCAAGAAGCAAAACTACATAGAATATTCTGCAGAGGTGCAAGTTCAGGCACAGTAGCATTTGGTCTTCTCAAATCAGTGTCATCTAAAAGACACTGTAAAGGAAAATAAAAGGACACTTAAAGGGAAATAAAAACCTCACATATTTAGCAGCTGGGCCATGCAGAAACATTTCTTGTTTCAATAATTTCAGTGCAGCTGTCACCTCACCCAGCTTTTACTGAGGCTGCCATGATGACACATTACTGAGACTTTCCAAATAGACTTATCCAGTCTTTTACATACATATACATCAAATATGCAAATCAGTACTTTTGAGGATGGGCCATGATGCGTTAAGTTTTAGCTTTCATATTTTTTTAGATTCTGTGCTGCCTAGGTGAGTAGCTCTGAGCTTCACATTAAGTGTTAATAATCCCTCTTCACAGGGTAATTAGACAAAACAATCCTTTTCCAGCTTGAGAACCAAGGACAACCATTACAAGCTTCAGGCTCAAAAAGCATAAACAATGGTGGACTGAAGCGAGAAAACAAGAGGGATGGAACTTCATACCCTGAAGCTATAATTAACCTCAACACACAAATGGACCAAAACTTATACAGGTGTAAAACCTCCTGACCAGTTGTCGACTTTGTGACCATTTTGGGTCCATCTTGGGTGCAGCCCTGGCCAGGCTCTTGTACTGCCCAAGGTGTATCCGTTAAGGCCTTTTAACAAGTACCTACTTTATTCCTTGAGCTCTGCCTAGTCTCTGTTCCAGGTCAGCCTCTCAAGGCATCAGTTCTGGCACCCCAGATGGGACAGTGAAGCATCTGGAAACCCCCTGGAACAGAGCAACCCCCAGCTCTGCCCCCCACCTGCCAGCACTCCTGGGGAGCCCCACCTGTGGCCCAGAAGGTATCAGAGCCCAAGACTATGCCCATTTCTGAGCTAACCTGGTTTTATTCTTATGGACAATGTATGTGAAGGTCAGATAATATGCCAGAAAAGTGGGAGCTACAATCATGCTTGAATACTGCTTGAGCTATAGTCTCAGAAAGGTGTGTTTTACATGGTATAGGAAGAGGGTAAAATAAGGATATGTAATAAAAGGGTTATCTAGTAAAACGGGTTACTAACTAGCTGTCTCTGCCTACAGAGTCTCTCCATCCCACAAGGGAACTTTATGGTTTTGCATTGCTTTGAGATCACCGTTGGGACATTTTTAAAATGCATAAAATTGCTGTCCTTCAACAAATTTGTCTTTGGAAACTGTTTCCTAGCAACAATGTATTTATCATTCTCAGGCAAAAAAAATGCCGTCTTGCCATTCAGATACATTAATCGGGATTTTTTTTTTTTGGACAAGGAAATAGCATTCACTCAAGGCAACATTAAATTAAAGGGAACAGAATTAATAAGAAATAATGGCAAACACGACTGTAAAAACAACAACCTAATAATATCTATTTGCATAGATGGATTTTCTTGCCAGTGAAGCTGTCACTGTTATAAAAAACCAGATAGTTCCCAGGTACATATAGCATATAGCACACATAGCAACTGACTAGCATTCATTTCTTTTAAAAAACAAGGAGGTAGAATATGGTGATTTAATGATCTTTAACTTCGAAGATTTTTTTTTAAATGGAAATATACTTCGTCCTTTGTTAACATCAGCGGCATGTCCTCTGCTTGTATCTGATGCACGTGAAGAGCTGTGCATGTTACCAGCTCGTGACTGCAGGTCCTTGATTCCACTGATGGCATACAGCACTCTCAGAGTACTGCCAGGCATTTTTTTGTCTTTTGCTCGGTGCTTGTAATGCATCTGTTTTAAAACACTTTCTCAGCCGGAATTTCTGAGAAACTAAATGAATTAGACTGTAAATATATTTAAGATTATTCTTCATGCTTTGTTACTAAACAGTTGAAAGAGTATCATCACAATGGTTTAGGTCAGACCATTTTGCCCTTCTGATAACTGGGGGTGCTCAGCAGGACAGCTGTCCTAAGCAGTTCTTCAAAACTCTGTGTTTGAATACAGCTGAGGACAAATATTGCCTAAAGATATAGTGGAAAGCAGTTCCTCTAATGCAAAATTATTACTCCTAGAATCAGTAACATGTTAACAGTGTTCATTCAGAAGTGTGTAGATAAGCAAAGTTTATTATGCTTTGGATTACACTTTCCTGTATATTGACACCAGATTGGATCTATATTACCTGAAATTGTTTGATCTTAAGTGCTCAGATGTATCATATTTGACTTGGTATTTCCTCTTTTTGTTCCTGAGCTTCCCTGTTTTTTAAGTGCTAAATGAGGCAAATTATTTAAGTGTGTAGGCATTGAAGGCAAAACACATTGTGGTACTACTGGGGAAAAATAAATTAATTTTACACAAGCGGAAAAAAATTCATTATTGGTGGAAGAAAAAAATATTTTTACAAAAAAAATTTAATTACACAAATCACAGTTTAAATTATGTGCTCAGAATATTAGCTTGATTGCCATAGATAATTAAGCACAAGGTTAAATAACTTTCATTTAACAGTGAAATTTTGTATTTAAAAATGCTCATAAGTATTTTCATTGACCTTATTTGCCATGGTACTTTTGATCAGGGAAGCAGGAAGAAAATTAAAGCAGCTGTAAATTTTGAACCTGGAGAGTTGTGCTATCCATGAGCTGCCCAATTGGAAAAAAAAAAATCAATAGAGGAAAATTATTTATGTCTAAACCAGACCAGCTTTTGAAAATATGGAAAGTACTTGACAAAAACAGTGGAAAAAACCTCTCCTTTCCTCACCTTGATGTTGAAGAAATAAATAATAGCAATAGTTTTCTGTGAAAAAGAGTCTATAATGCTGCTTTTATCATATTTTTATAACTTTATGGGGAAACAGCCATTCTCAAGCAAAAATCTATTTCATTAATAAGCTAGACACACTGATACTGCAAAGTGTTGAATGACTGACAGAGCTGGACGGAGATTTTATTGTTTGAGTCTTATTCACGGTAGAGCTTTCTATGAGTTATTAATTTTTCTTACTATTAGGAAAGCAGAAATAACAAGTAGCTGCAAGAGTAATATAACAGTATTCTGGTACAAATGGGTTGTCCCATGTCAACATGTCAGTGATATGAATTTCCACTCTCTGGAAACCTCAGTATCCCATTGGCAAGAAGCTGAATGTTGTTTAGGATGTATCCACTACCACTAGCAGAGAGCATCCTCCTGAAATATAATGAAAATCTCTCAGGATGAAATTCCCTTATGGACCAGAGCTAGTAATTACATGCCTTGAGGGCTAAAGATAGCTCTTTGACAGTATTAAATGTGCTTGCTAGGATACTGGATATTTAATTCAATTTCTTGCAACAATTTAAACATAAACTAGCTGATTGGTCCCAGTAGACTGGTGGCTATGGTTTTAATCTGCAAAACTCTCTCTCCCTCTCAGAGACAAAGCAAGAGCTAAATAACTCATGCCAGACCAAGCTAGAATATGTAGAATTTCACAGGACTAGATTGCCTGGCTTTTCATGAAACAGTTATTGTCTTTTGGGAAAGTTTGTGTTTCTCTCATCACTTTCTAACTAGAATAGGTCTTACCTCCAAATTAGCAACTTAGCTCATTTTTTAATTGTTATTGTGCTATGCAGAAAAAGTTGCAAGCACTTTTTTCACTTCACTGATCATTTTCTAACAAACTGAGCAATTCACAGGAGACATAAGCACAAAAACTTTGGCATGTATTTTTTGCATAATGGTTGGGACTAAATTTTATAAACTATAAAAGCACCTGAAATATTAACATGTTAATAACCAAAACTACAATAAACTTCATCAGCTTCATGTGTCTTTAGAAGGATCTGCAGCCATCAGATATCTCAGGCTTTTGAAAGACTGGTATTACAGCCGGCAAGAATTTAATTTTCATAGTGATGCTTTTCCAGCAGAAAAGAACTCTTATTACTATGTTTTGAATTTTGCATGCAAAACATATAGAGGAATACATGAAGAAAATTAAGTTTCTCTGTATTTGGTCAAGAAGCTGTGGATACTTTTTCTCTCCCTATTGAATTTATTCAAGCTTTTATAATTCCAACCTAGTTTATTTCAATACAGTCTTTCTTGAAATGGCACATAGAAACCACATCAACATCTGAATTAACATTGAATTTATTTGCTGGGGACCACTCTTGCACAAGCTGTATTTATATCAAAAGCTGAGTGAAAATATTTCTTTTGAACTGCTCATTCAGTTTACACAGTTTTAAATATTTTGGGCTTCACACAATTTGATGTGCTTCTGCAGAACAATAACACAAGCTAACTGAATGGCAGAATACAAACTGGTTGAAGGAGAAAATTGAGACCTGCTTTAAAACCCCTGGTAGATGGTTTTTAATTGTAAACTACTGTTAAGAGTTGCTTTGCAACGATACAGGGACCTTTTATTCCCTACATATCTTGGCTGTGTAGAAAAAGAGACACCTAACCATCTTTCTTTCATAATTAAGTTGAATTCTGGGACATTAGAATTCTGAATTCTGGGACATTAGAAGCAAATTTTATGCATATACACATATGGAAGACACGCTCTTACGCAGAAAAAGAGAAGCCCTTAGAAATACCAACAACTGCCTCCTTGAGGATAGAAATATCAATTCACATATCTTAGGAAACTTTTAAAGCTGAAATAAGTAGTCAGCAAAAGATAATAATTATGAGGAAATGTGAGGAAATGTCAATAATTGCTGCAAAAAGTGAAATAAGACACATTTAAAAAGTGGTCAGGACAAATTGGAAGGCTGACTTGCTAAGGACTGACTACTTGGCTATAGATGCATTCAGTAGCATTTATTTCTATGGACTTCACCACTAATGCAGGGCCCATGTATGTGCAGGTACACACATGTGGGGCTGTGCATGCATTTGTATATATTTCTATGTTTTATAGAAATATGTATTTTATGTATTTTTATATATATTTATATCGCTTTCTACACTGAGTAACATCCTATACAGGCCTCTGGCTCTGGAAACAGGCCCCAGCATAAAAATCTTTTACCAAAGCTGTGGATGAAGTTTCAATAAATACTGACACCTTTTATGGTTCAATTGGACTTTTTGTAGAGAGAATAGGGGTCCCATCCTCTTCACAGTCTGGGAGATTTCAGTATACCCAGATCATACCCAGCTGATGGGCATCTTTGCTGGGACTCATCTGTTTGCAGCAACAGACAGCACTATTGGTTTTGAGTGATTTTGATATAATTTCATAATAAAAGTGGTATATGAATGTTACAGAAAAAACAGAATTCAGACAAGAGATTTATTAAGAACAATTAGTGATAGTATTAGAAACAGGACCTTCATACCCTGAGGAATTTCTCTCCAGTATTTGTATCAAAAAGCAACAAGTTTTCAAATCCCTTTTTAAATTAAACTCTGCTAAATATCCCAAATTAAGCAGTTGTGCAGTGATGCACAACTGATTTTCCCATAGTTCAGGATTGATCTTCATTTTAACACTTTTATTCAGGTCTGAATAAATCCATGTTTGGAATCTGTAACTCATTCTCACATGGCTTATTTCTAACAATTTAATAGCGTTAATAATTTACCTAAAATAAATTATACAGCTAAATTTTGTAGAATACTTTAATTTGTTACAAATTATTGTTTCTGCCTCCAGTAATATCAGCTGTTTATTGTTAATGAAAGATATTACTACATTAAGAAAGCAATTAATTTAGTTTCTTTTGCAAGTTTGCCATTAAAAAAATTACTAATTGGTATAAGAAACAATGAATCAACATCATTTGAAATAACCCACTATCTCCTGTGAGTCAAGAGTTAAGTAATTTGCACTTCACTACCAAAATCTATGATTCTTCCAGGGAGCTTTCTGCTGTTAACTCATATCATTAATTACATTTAGTATTGAGGAAATTGCACCTGCATGCAACAGGCAAGGAAATATCATCCTTAAAACTTTAGCACTCCTACTTGAGTATTCTTTCATGACGCTGTTGAAAGAGTTTGTATTTTCTATGCTATTTTTTCCCACTCTGTAATAAAAACCATGTTATTAAATAGATCCCAGAGAGAATATTGCTACTATCTCTTCAGCTTTTTGGTAGATGTTAGTCCTTTGTTTACTCATGTGCTGTGAATACCTGAGACATACCTTCACTATTGATGACTTTTAAATGCTTTTTATAGCACAACACTTTTTTTTCTCCTCATATCTTACTTTTTTGGCTCTGCACATGGTAGACTCATGCCAATCCCAGAGACAACTGTTCAACAGGTATTTTGAACAACTTTTTAAAATATCCTTTTCCAAGTAATCCTGTCCTCCAAACTGCTATGCTACCAGAGATGTACTGAGACGTGTATTGATAACAGAGGCACACTCTTCAGAAAATGAACAGCATTTTAGCCACAAGATTTAGAAGTTTATTTGGCTATCAGTGAGGAGACCAAGGGTCACATCATGTATGTGCTGTCTTCTCGTTTTCTCTGAAAGCCATAATTTTTAGATTAGCTAAAAAGCAAACGCCTACTTATACTTCATAATATCACTCCAGGACATTTCACCATTCCCTTTGTGAGAAGAGACTTGGTGATCTTAAAAATGTTCTTTAGTTCTTTTAAAAAAGTTCTTTTATTTTACTATAAAATTGCAAGAAAAGAAATAGAATATGAATATTTAATGATAAATATTGATGCCAGTTTTTTGCATCCCTTGATGTAAGACTGCAGGCTTGCAATGCTTTGCCAATATACATTTAAGTCCACATTTACAATTAGTTATTTTGATTATGAAAGCTATTGGCTTCTTCAGTCACATACAAGAAACAAGGACACTAATCTATTATACATCATACAATATATAAACTAGATCACCCCTGGCTTTAAAGAATACCAGTTTAGGCGTACTTACTTTGCATTTTCTGTCTACAAACAAACAAAAAAAAAGACAGTATTGATGCAATACTGTATTAGTACCTATTCAAAAAGATACATGAAACTCAAAATCTTTGAGAGCTTAAAAAAAGTCTGTTCAACACTGCATGTGTATCCATGTGAAAGCCATGTATATAATATAAACCACCCTCATCAGTCAAACCCCTAATAGCTAATATGCCTCTCTGACACTGAAAAGCTGTGTTCACTTCCAAGTTACGGAAAACAATGAGATAACAAAGTGCAAGTGTTTTATCAGCAACCTGATGACACCCTTTGACTAGAAGCTGAGAAAAAGCACTTGGGGTATTCTCGGTGTCTGGGGAAAGTAAAGGAAGGAAGCAGTTAAAGAAAGACACACCTTGCTAACCAAAACCCAAACGCAGTGCCAGGAAGAGGTCTAAACTAGCCAAAAATCCACGAGGAGAATAAAGGAATGGGGCACCAAAACTAACATGGCTTCATTATCACCACTATATATATTATTTTTATCACATTGTGTCTGTGAAATGAATTTCAGATCTATTTAGTATGGCACAAAGGAGACACAGATTATTAAGGTTTTCTTTTTGGTTTTAAAGGTACAAAAAAATCTCCATAGATTGTTTCAGACACAGGAATTCCCATGCCTGAAGACCCATTTTAGGGCAATAGAAAACATATTTGTCACTGAGAATATGTCAGTCCATAATTAAAGACCTTGCAGCAAGACCAGAGCTATGTTATAATGAGAAAACATTTAAAAAAATGAAAGAGAAAGAATAAAACCAGCAGTACACAAAATTCAACTGCATAAAATGTTTAGCTGTTCCAGTAAATCAGAAAAAAAAAAAAAAAAAGGAAGAATTGAAAATCTCCAAGTAGTAGATTACAGCTGGGTCCACGAAGCCAGTCATCTAAAGGCATTTCCCCAAATGTGTCCATTTCCCGGGGAACACCCACACACACTTAAGAAACCCTGGCAAGGCTCAATTACTTCTGCACCTTGTAGCACAGGCACTCCAGCTCGAGCTCATCTTCCTTCTCCTGAGTCTGTTTCCTCGTGTCCCTTGTGGCACGCAGCCCCGGGCCCCCTAGAAACAAGAGCTGCCCGCTGCCCCTTCAAGTGCCCAAACTCCTGCCTGCGCTCCCGGCAGCAAAACCAGGCTGTTCCCAGCCAGGGAGCGGAGCCCTGTTCCCGCAGGAGGCTCTCGTGAGCCCCTTCCCCACTGTGCACGCAGCGCTTCTGCCTGCCCGCCCAGAACGCTCTTGGCACAGAAGAGCACAAGCTGGCCGGCTCTGGCCTCAGCACAGCCCAAACACAGGCACGGGAAGACACAGCGGCTGTTTTGCAGCCATGCCCCAGGGAGAGGGGAAGGGGCCCCGGCCTCTGGTCTCACTGCCCTCTTCCCGTCCCTGTGTAGGGATGGAGCACTGCTGTGCTTTCAGGAAGCTCTTTGTGGAAACTTCCGCCATTGCAAGCTCCTTTGCCCTCGGTGGATGCCTGCGCTGGAATCCCTCACGGCTGGGTTCAGAGCACACTCAAGTTGGCTCATCTATCACCCAGGGGCCTTTTCCCCTTCAGCATGTTCACACGCCCTTTAATTCCGTGCCGCTGTGCACCTGGAGCAGCGGGACAGGGACTTTTGCAGCCTGAGCTGCCCTTGGTTCCTCTCTGTCCGTGCCCGGAACGCAGCGGGGAGGAGAAGGGCAGAGGGGCCCTGCGTGTCCCCGGGCTCAGGTTTTGTGCCGCTTCAGCTCCACAGAGATGCGGGTAAAGTGAAAATCACAAACAGTTTATTAAGGGAAAGCGAAGCGAAGGGGTGAGCTGGGAGGCAAAAAAGGGCATGGGCAGGGCCTGAGGGCTGCAGGGAAGGAGCTGCCAACAGGGGGAGAGATGGCAGGAGCTGCTGGGGCTTCGCACAGGCTCAGCTGTGAGCGACCAGAGCCGTGCCTGGAGCTGCAGCTGGTCCCTTCTGCTCTGCAGGTGGTCCCATCTTCGAAGGGAACTGGAAAACATCGGAGGCGGCCGGTACAGGTACATCTGCTCCAGGAGACAAACGAAGTTCTGCAGATCTTCCTTGGAATTTCATCTCTATCCAGGTGTTCATGCAGGATGGGCTCTCGTCTTCCCTGAGGGCTCGAAGAGCTGGAAGAGAGAGGAACAGAGCCACGGTCAGAGGCCAGATTGAGGGAATCCAAGGAAAGCCTCCTGCCAGGGCCATGGCAGCCGGCTCTTGCCGTGGCCAGGAGGGAGCGGGAGACAAGGGCTACGGCCGGAAGGTGCTGGCCACGGATCCCCGCCGTGTCCCCGAAAGCTCTCCGGGCTGTGCCCCCAGCGCCCCTGGTCCGCACAGGCAGCGGAGCCCTCCGCAGCCCGGGCACGGACTGTAGCTGCGGGGCCGGGATTTGCAGCTGCTCCCCCAGCCGTGCTGGCTGCCACGCGGCTGCCCTGGCTCACCCTCAGTGAGGACCTGGAGCTCCTCCTTCTGGCCCATCATCAGCACTCCGGCCACCCCTGCAAGACAGAGCACGTGGCGGCGCCAGGCGGCACAGAGCCCGACACGGGCGCTGCCGGCCCTGCGGCCGCACGCCCTCCTGGCGGGCAGGGCTCCTGCCGGGCCGCTGCCGCACGCTGCCGCCCGAGGGCCCGGCTGCGGGAGGGCGGCGGCAGCGCCCAGGCCGGGCGGGGCTGCAGCGGCCCGGGCGCGGCTCCCGCTGTAGCCGGGGCAGCAGGCGGGCCGGGAGGCGGGGAGGGGCGCCGGGCTGCTGGCTCACCGATGAACCTGACGGCCGCCTCTCGTAGGGGCCTCTGTGGGCTCTGCAGGTGCGGCAGGGCCCAGCGCAGGTGCTCGGCCGCTCGGCTCTCGTCCTGCAGCAGCTGCGGGGAGCGCCGGCAGGGAAGGCTCAGCGCGGGCTCTGCCTCTCGGCCGGGCGCTCCCTGCGCCCAGCACCGGCCGAGCCGGCCCGCACGGCCCAGGGCAGGGAGCAGCGTGGGGGGCGCAGCCTGGCGGGCCCGGCTGCGGCGCTGGCCAGGGGCACAGCTGCCGGCCCCCCACACTGAGCACCCGGGGGCAGGGGCTGCCCCGCTCCAGCCTGCGCCTGGGGCTCCCGGCCTGTCCTTACCAGGCTCTCGACGAACTTCATCCGCCGCTTCTGCCTCAGCAGCTCCTCGAGATCCCTCCTCCTCAGGAAGCGGGCCGCACCAAGCAGGGCTTCGCCACACGCCTGCAGAGCAGCAGAGAGCCGCAGGTGGCACCAGAGCCCAGGTGAGTCACATGGGAGCCGGCTCCCTGTGCCAAGGCCAGGGGAGGCTGGAGCCCGCCAGGCGCCGGGGCAGGAGGCGGCCGAGCCCCCTGCCAGGGATGTGGCCTCACCTCGGCCACGTGCAGGTTCTCATGGTGCCAGTGTAGGAATAGAGGGAGCAGGCTCTGGCTCACAACTGTCGTGAGAGCATTATCCCCCTCTTCCACTACCAGCTCCATCAGCCTGCCGAAGAGCTGAATGGAGAGCAGCTGCACATGGCTGTTGTCCTGGAGGAAAGGAAAAGTCCTAAGCACCAACTACTCCAGGCCCATTGGGACAAAGGCCCAAAAGGGCACAGGGCACAAGGTTTCCAGGCAGGCAGCGTCCAGTGCCCTTGGCTGGGGGCACAGAGCCTTACATTCTCAAAGTGTGGCACGAGGGACTTAGCCAGCTGCAGGGTGGTGATGCTGGGTTTCTCAAGGTCTTTGTCCGGGAGCACATGGGTGAGCACACAGAGGCTCATCCCGACCATCTCTGTGTCTGGATCGGCCAGCTGCTCCACCAGGTGTGGATAGAGGCCGCGTATTCCTCCGGCCTGTGTGCAAGACCAGGCTGTGCTGTGAAGCCGTGACTGGCCGCAGCACCGACAGCTGCTCGGGGCACTCGGGCAGCTGAAGTGGGAGTCGGGAGAGCTGGCAGCAGCTGCCTCTGCTGCCAAAGCCCAGCCAAGCCCCAAGGTCTGCCTTCCCCAGCCCCACGCTGCCAGCACGGCTTCAGCCACTGTCCCCTTCTCACCAGCGAGGGCTCCTTGCTGAGCACCACGAGGCCTCTGAGCGCCAGGCGCAGCCTGTCCCTGCACTGGCTGGGCAGGTGCCGGGATAGCACCAACAGGGCACTGGGACCGTGTTGGCTCAGGTCCAGGCACTGCAGGAGCTGAAAGGCACAGGGCAGTGGCAGGGGAGCCGGCCGGCAGGAGCCCAGGGCCGCGCAGGGCCGGCTCCAGGCAGCAGCAGCGGGCGCGGGCAGCGTCCCAGGCGGCTGCAGCTCCCAGAGGCCAGTGAGGCGGGAGGCAGCTCAGCCAGGCGGCGCTGGCCATCAGGCTCACCTCCACAAAGAAGGCCAGGGCAGGCAGATGGCAGCGGGGCTCTTTCCCGACGAGCAGGCTGAGCAGGTGCGAGGCCATGTGGGGACACAAGGGGGTCAAGGCACAGCGCATCTCCCTGGCAGGGGGAAAAAGGCACCAAGACCCTGAGCCGGGCGGGCAGACCTCTCCCAGGAGTGACTCACAGAGGTCCCATCTTTCCCCAGCACTCTGCAAGGGGACACGGGCCCCTTGGGAGGCGGCTGCTGCTGGGCGTCCTCCTCTCCCAGCCCTTTGCAGTGCGCTCAGCCCTCCCTGGGTGACGAGGCCCTCTCGCTTACAAGCCCCGGGGACTGTGTGGGCCACTCCGGGCACGGGGCACAAATGCCGGCGGTGGCAGCGGGGACTAGAGGATCTCACCTGGCCAGCAGACCTGCTGCATAGTGCTGGCTGTTGGCACAGAGCAGGCTGTCCCAGAGCTGCTTGTGCTCCAGAGCCAGCAGGTTCTTGCCAACGCCCAGTCGGGAGAGCAGAGCCTTCAGTGTCTGCACTGCAAACCTGTGTGCCGAGCCAAGGCCAGGTCACTCTGGGAGCACTGGCCCTGGCCGCAAGGGTGTGGGAAGGACAGGGCGACTGGCACCTGTTGGGCTGGCTGGGAAGGCCGTGTTCCTCCTGGCACGCTCTCCAGAAGCCATGGGTCTCCACGTCCTCTGGCCTCTGCTCCGTGGTGGTGACAATTTGCAAGAGCAGAGCCACGAGCAGGTGGGGAGAATGAAGGAGGATTGCAAAGTGCCACTCGGGCGTGCTTGCAATCCTCCACAGCACCAGAGTTGCCTGCAAGAGACAAAGCACGCCGAGGCAGCGCTCAGTGCCGAGGTGTCCATGAGGCAGGGCCTGAGGGGAGAGGCAGGGGGAGCTCCCGGCCTGCTGCCCCTAGCCCAGCATTGAGCCCAGGCAGGGAGCTGCAGGGTGGGGAGAACATGGAGAGCTTCTGAGAAGGCGACCTGGAGGACCAGCATAGGCCAGCTCCAGAAACTCACAGCCAGGGCAAGGATGGCCTCGTTGTCCCCACTGCAGAGGAAGCTGCCGTACGGTGGCTGCTCCTCTAGCGCAGAGAGCAGCGCTGGAAGCACCTGCTCCACGGCCGCTTCGGAGGTCCCCACGGCTCTCCAGACCAGCGCAGCGGCTCTGTGGGACCAGAGCTGTGCGTCAGTACCGTGCCCCGAGCAGCTGCGTGGGGCCGGGAGGGAGCATGGCAGCAGGCTCAGGAAACAGAGGGGCCCGAGGGTGCCGCTGCTCTCCGCCTGTGTGGCAGAGCCCGCTGGACAGGCTGTACAGGGCGAGGGGCCCTATGGGCCGGTGAGCGCCGAGCTCTCGAGGCACTTGTGCCCCTTACCCGTCACACGTTGGGGCACAGCGCAGGAGGCTCATCACCACGAGGGCCGGGTGTTGTTCAGCGAGGCTGACAATGGCCATTTGCAGCCCAGCGTCCACAGACTCACAGGACGTGAGTCTGTGCAGCAGGGCACTCACCGTGGCATGTACCTGGAGGAAGCCGCATGGGGAAGACTTGGAGTGCTGTCCAAGGGAGCAGTTTGCCCAGCTTCCCCCAGGAGGTGCTTGCCCTCCCAGCCCACTGTGATGGGGCTTAGGGGGCCCAGCACACATGTCTTGAGGGGCCACGTGATCCTGGGAGGCCTTCAGCCCGGGCCCCAGGGTACTGCAGAGAATAAAGCACTTCTGGAAAAACTCCAGAGTGGGTCTAGGACTCACAGTGAGCGTGGGCATGGCCTCAGTCTCTGGGATGGCCGGTGGGATGGTGTTGGTGGTGGCCATGCCCTCCGTCAGGGCCATGTCAGCCTCGTCCCAGCCCTCGTGGCTTTCCCAGTCAGAGCTGGTGGCCGGGTCAGAGGATGCTGTGCTGGCAGCAGCCTCTGCCCGCAGCTCGCTGGGCCTGGGGTCGAGCTCGGCCGTGCCCTCGGGTGCGGAGCCGCCGGCCTTTGTGCGCCGAAGGCGCAGGAACCTCCGCAGTGTCTGCAGCAGAAGGAAGGGCGGGAAGAGAGGGACGTTCCATGGTCTGCTCCAAGCGCGGGGCCCCGGCCGAGCAGCGCCAGCAGGCCCAGCCCAGGTGGGGATGGCCGCAGGTACCTGCGCTGCTCTCTGGAAGCGGCCACGGGTGGGCTCCTGTCCTTCAGTCGGATCCCTGGCTGCATCTGCCAAAGAGCGAGCGCAGCCAGAGCTGAGGAGCTGCGGGAGAGGCCGGAGAGCACAGCCCAGCCCTGCGCTCCCCAGGCAGGGACAGCCCCCGGGCGCCCAGGGGATGGAGCACGGCCATTCAGGGGGCAGCCCTGGCCCCTCTCCCATCCCGTCCATGGGCATGTCCACAGGGATGGGATGGCATGGGATGGCATGGAATGGGATGGCACGGAATGGGATGGCATGGAATGGGATGTTATGGGATGGGATGTCATGGGATGGGGCTGGGCCAGGCCAGCAGCAGGCACCGGCCCTGTGGCCCATCTCCGGCACTCACCGTCCTGCAGCGTCTGCAACTGCTCTGGCTCCGCCGGCTGCTGCACTGGGGCAGCTGCAGGGCATTTGCTTCTCTTGCCCCGAAGCCCCTTGACCAGGCTGAGCAGTCTGCCCGCCATCCTGCTGTCTCACCTGGGGGGCACTTTCAAATGCCTCGGCAAAGGCCCCAGTCAGCAAGGGCTGGAGTCGTGCCTGGCAGGCACCTGCAGCAGAGGAGCCTCAGGAAGGCTGCAGGACAAGGGCACTCGAGGTCTCCTGCCACAATGACAGGAGACTCCTGGTGAACGATGGAGGTCACCAAGTGCCACGGCCTGGCCAGAAGGGCTCCGACTGAAGGGATGGGAGATGCCTCAGAAATGCTCTGAGTCACCAAATGGTGAGGTCTGGCTGTCAGGCCAGCCGCAGGAGGAACTCTTTGGAAAAGCTCCGGGTCAGGAACCAACGAGCAGGCTGTGCGGGGACACCTCACAGCACCGCTCTGTCACCTCCTGCCCCGTTGCATCCACCGAGCACTCTGGCGTGGCTCTGGGGTTGCCAGCCCTGAGCTCAGCGCGTGTCACAAAGGGCTGCTAAGACACGGTGTCCCTTTCGGTTCCACGGGGAACCTGCTCCACCGTGTCACAAAGGGACACGCTGCCACGCCCCACGGGGCCATCCCCTCCCCACCCAAGGTGCCCCCGCATGGAAGGAATCCATTGCCCCGAGTGTCTAACACAGCCCTGGACACACCACGATCCCCCAAGTGCTCGGGGAAGGACTCTCCACGGTGCCCGCACAGCCCCAGCTCGCTGCCGGCCCCGCAGCAGAGCAGCTCGCAGCAAGCAAGGGGCAAACGCATCTTGCCAAGAGTTAAAACACAGCAGATAGGGAAGATGGCATGAATGTGGGCATAAAGGCCTTTGCATCCACCGCTCTCTGAGAGGCATTTGGGGCTCTCGGCTGGACGGATATAATCCCCCTCTGTCCTGTGCTCAAAGCGGGGGGACACACCCTGCCGCTGGTGCTTGCCTTGCTCTCTGCAGGCCCAGGCAGATGCCAAAGCTGCTCTTCACGGCCTTCTCCCTCCCCACGCCCCTCTGCCAAGTGCAAGGGGCCTCAAGGACAGAAAGGAGCGCAGGGAGCCAAAGGGAGACAACTGCACCTAGCTCACTGGGGGCTCCTGGGGAAGCACTTTGCTTGAGAAGGAAGCCCCTCTCTTCCAAAGGCATTTCCCCAAATGTGTCCATTTCCCGGGGAACACCCACACACACTTAAGAAACCCTGGCAAGGCTCAATTACTTCTGCACCTTGTAGCACAGGCACTCCAGCTCGAGCTCATCTTCCTTCTCCTGAGTCTGTTTCCTCGTGTCCCTTGTGGCACGCAGCCCCGCCCCCCTAGAAACAAGAGCTGCCCGCTGCCCCTTCAAGTGCCCAAACTCCTGCCTGCGCTCCCGGCAGCAAAACCAGGCTGTTCCCAGCCAGGGAGCGGAGCCCTGTTCCCGCAGGAGGCTCTCGTGAGCCCCTTCCCCACTGTGCACGCAGCGCTTCTGCCTGCCCGCCCAGAACGCTCTTGGCACAGAAGAGCACAAGCTGGCCGGCTCTGGCCTCAGCACAGCCCAAACACAGGCACGGGAAGACACAGCGGCTGTTTTGCAGCCATGCCCCAGGGAGAGGGGAAGGGGCCCCGGCCTCTGGTCTCACTGCCCTCTTCCCGTCCCTGTGTAGGGATGGAGCACTGCTGTGCTTTCAGGAAGCTCTTTGTGGAAACTTCCGCCATTGCAAGCTCCTTTGCCCTCGGTGGATGCCTGCGCTGGAATCCCTCACGGCTGGGTTCAGAGCACACTCAAGTTGGCTCATCTATCACCCAGGGGCCTTTTCCCCTTCAGCATGTTCACACGCCCTTTAATTCCGTGCCGCTGTGCACCTGGAGCAGCGGGACAGGGACTTTTGCAGCCTGAGCTGCCCTTGGTTCCTCTCTGTCCGTGCCCGGAACGCAGCGGGGAGGAGAAGGGCAGAGGGGCCCTGCGTGTCCCCGGGCTCAGGTTTTGTGCCGCTTCAGCTCCACAGAGATGCGGGTAAAGTGAAAATCACAAACAGTTTATTAAGGGAAAGCGAAGCGAAGGGGTGAGCTGGGAGGTAAAAAAGGGCATGGGCAGGGCCTGAGGGCTGCAGGGAAGGAGCTGCCAACAGGGGGAGAGATGGCAGGAGCTGCTGGGGCTTCGCACAGGCTCAGCTGTGAGCGACCAGAGCCGTGCCTGGAGCTGCAGCTGGTCCCTTCTGCTCTGCAGGTGGTCCCATCTTCGAAGGGAACTGGAAAACATCGGAGGCGGCCGGTACAGGTACATCTGCTCCAGGAGACAAACGAAGTTCTGCAGATCTTCCTTGGAATTTCATCTCTATCCAGGTGTTCATGCAGGATGGGCTCTCGTCTTCCCTGAGGGCTCGAAGAGCTGGAAGAGAGAGGAACAGAGCCACGGTCAGAGGCCAGATTGAGGGAATCCAAGGAAAGCCTCCTGCCAGGGCCATGGCAGCCGGCTCTTGCCGTGGCCAGGAGGGAGCGGGAGACAAGGGCTACGGCCGGAAGGTGCTGGCCACGGATCCCCGCCGTGTCCCCGAAAGCTCTCCGGGCTGTGCCCCCAGCGCCCCTGGTCCGCACAGGCAGCGGAGCCCTCCGCAGCCCGGGCACGGACTGTAGCTGCGGGGCCGGGATTTGCAGCTGCTCCCCCAGCCGTGCTGGCTGCCACGCGGCTGCCCTGGCTCACCCTCAGTGAGGACCTGGAGCTCCTCCTTCTGGCCCATCATCAGCACTCCGGCCACCCCTGCAAGACAGAGCACGTGGCGGCGCCAGGCGGCACAGAGCCCGACACGGGCGCTGCCAGCCCTGCGGCCGCACGCCCTCCTGGCGGGCAGGGCTCCTGCCGGGCCGCTGCCGCACGCTGCCGCCCGAGGGCACGGCTGCGGGAGGGCGGCGGCAGCGCCCAGGCCGGGCGGGGCTGCAGCGGCCCGGGCCTGGCTCCCGCTGTAGCCGGGGCAGCAGGCGGGCCGGGAGGCGGGGAGGGGCGCCGGGCTGCTGGCTCACCGATGAACCTGACGGCCGCCTCTCGTAGGGGCCTCTGTGGGCTCTGCAGGTGCGGCAAGGCCCAGCGCAGGTGCTCGGATGCTCGGCTCTCGTCCTGCAGCAGCTGCGGGGAGCGCCGGCAGGGAAGGCTCAGCACGAGCTCTGCCTCTCGGCCGGGCGCTCCCTGCGCCCAGCACCGGCCGAGCCGGCCCGCACGGCCCAGGGCAGGGAGCAGCGTGGGGGGCGCAGCCTGGCGGGCCCGGCTGCGGGGCTGGCCAGGGGCACAGCTGCCGGCCCCCCACACTGAGCACCCGGGGGCAGGGGCTGCCCCGCTCCAGCCTGCGCCTGGGGCTCCCGGCCTGTCCTTACCAGGCTCTCGACGAACTTCATCCGCCGCTTCTGCCTCAGCAGCTCCTCGAGATCCCTCCTCCTCAGGAAGCGGGCCGCACCAAGCAGGGCTTCGCCACACGCCTGCAGAGCAGCAGAGAGCCGCAGGTGGCACCAGAGCCCAGGTGAGTCACATGGGAGCCGGCTCCCTGTGCCAAGGCCAGGGGAGGCTGGAGCCCGCCAGGCGCCGGGGCAGGAGGCGGCCGAGCCCCCTGCCAGGGATGTGGCCTCACCTCGGCCACGTGCAGGTTCTCATGGTGCCAGTGTAGGAATAGAGGGAGCAGGCTCTGGCTCACAACTGTCGTGAGAGCATTATCCCCCTCTTCCACTACCAGCTCCATCAGCCTGCCGAAGAGCTGAATGGAGAGCAGCTGCACATGGCTGTTGTCCTGGAGGAAAGGAAAAGTCCTAAGCACCAACTACTCCAGGCCCATTGGGACAAAGGCCCAAAAGGGCACAGGGCACAAGGTTTCCAGGCAGGCAGCGTCCAGTGCCCTTGGCTGGGGGCACAGAGCCTTACATTCTCAAAGTGTGGCACGAGGGACTTAGCCAGCTGCAGGGTGGTGATGCTGGGTTTCTCAAGGTCTTTGTCCGGGAGCACATGGGTGAGCACACAGAGGCTCATCCCGACCATCTCTGTGTCTGGATCGGCCAGCTGCTCCACCAGGTGTGGATAGAGGCCGCGTATTCCTCCGGCCTGTGTGCAAGACCAGGCTGTGCTGTGAAGCCGTGACTGGCCGCAGCACCGACAGCTGCTCGGGCACTCGGGCAGCTGAAGTGGGAGTCGGGAGAGCTGGCAGCAGCTGCCTCTGCTGCCAAAGCCCAGCCAAGCCCCAAGGTCTGCCTTCCCCAGCCCCACGCTGCCAGCACGGCTTCAGCCACTGTCCCCTTCTCACCAGCGAGGGCTCCTTGCTGAGCACCACGAGGCCTCTGAGCGCCAGGTGCAGCCTGTCCCTGCACTGGCTGGGCAGGTGCCGGGATAGCACCAACAGGGCACTGGGACCGTGTTGGCTCAGGTCCAGGCACTGCAGGAGCTGAAAGGCACAGGGCAGTGGCAGGGGAGCCGGCCGGCAGGAGCCCAGGGCCGCGCAGGGCCGGCTCCAGGCAGCAGCAGCGGGCGCGGGCAGCGTCCCAGGCGGCTGCAGCTCCCAGAGGCCAGTGAGGCGGGAGGCAGCTCAGCCAGGCGGCGCTGGCCATCAGGCTCACCTCCACAAAGAAGGCCAGGGCAGGCAGATGGCAGCGGGGCTCTTTCCCGACGAGCAGGCTGAGCAGGTGCGAGGCCATGTGGGGACACAAGGGGGTCAAGGCACAGCGCATCTCCCTGGCAGGGGGAAAAAGGCACCAAGACCCTGAGCCGGGCGGGCAGACCTCTCCCAGGAGTGACTCACAGAGGTTCCCATCTTTCCCCAGCACTCTGCAAGGGGACACGGGCCCCTTGGGAGGCGGCTGCTGCTGGGCGTCCTCCTCTCCCAGCCCTTTGCAGTGCGCTCAGCCCTCCCTGGGTGACGAGGCCCTCTCGCTTACAAGCCCCGGGGACTGTGTGGGCCACTCCGGGCACGGGGCCACAAATGCCGGCGTGGCAGCGGGGACTAGAGGTTTCTCACCTGGCCAGCAGACCTGCTGCATAGTGCTGGCTGTTGGCACAGAGCAGGCTGTCCCAGAGTGCTTGTGCCCAGAGCCGCAGGTTCTTGCCAACGCCCAGTCGGGGAGAGCAGAGCCTTCAGTGTCTGCACTCCCAAACCTGTGTGCCGAGCCAAGGCCAGGTCACTTGGGAAAGCACTGGCCCTGGCCGCAAGGGTGTGGGAAGGACAGGGCGACTGGCACCTGTTGGGCTGGCGGGGAAAGGGGCCGGGTGTTCCTCCTGGCACGCTCTCCAGAAGCCATGGGTCTCCACGTCCTCTGGCCTCTGCTCCGTGGTGGTGACAATTTGCAAGAGCAGAGCCACGAGCAGGTGGGGAGAATGAAGGAGGATTGCAAAGTGCCATCGGGCGTGCTTGAAATTTCCTCCACAGCACCAGAGTTGCTGCAAGAGACAAACCCACCCCGAGGCAGCGCTCAGTGCCGAGGGTCCATGAGGCAGGGCCTGAGGGGAGAGGCAGGGGGAGCTCCCGGCCTGCGCCCCTAGCCCAGCATTGAGCCCAGGCAGGGAGCTGCAGGGTGGGGAGAACAATGGAGAGCTTCTGAGAAGGCGACCTGGAGGACCAGCATAGGCCACTCCAGAAAACTCACAGCAGGGCAAGGATGGCCTCGTTGTCCCCACTGCGAGGAAAGGAAGCTGCCGTACGGTGGCTGCTCCTCTAGCGCAGAGAGCAGCGCTGGGAAACACCTGCTCCCCGGCCGCTTCGGAGGTCCCACGGCTCTCCAGACCAGCGCAGCGGCTCTGTGGGACCAGAGCTGTGCGTCAGTACCGGTGCCCCGAGCAGCTGCGTGGGGCCGGGAGGGAGCATGGCAAGCAGGCTCAGGAAACAGAGGGGCCCGGGGGTGCCCCTGCTCTCCGCCCTGTGTGGCAGAGCCCGCTGGACAGGCTGTACAGGGCGAGGGGCCCTACGGGCCGGTGAGCGCCGAGCTCTCGAGGCACTTGTGCCCCCTTAAACCCCTCACACGTTGGGGCACAGCGCAGGAGGGTCATCACCACGAGGGGCCGGGTGTTGTTCAGCGAGGCTGGACAATGGCCATTTGCAGCCCAGCGTCCACAGACTCACAGGACGTGAGTCTGTGCAGCAGGGCGCTCACCGTGGCATGTACCTGGAGGAAGCCGCATGGGGAAGCTTGGAGTGTGCCAAGGGTCACTTGCCCCGCTTTCCCCCAGAGGTGTTGCCCTCCCAGCCCCTGT